>NC_138663.1:48165625-48765625 GCF_964273445.1 Streptopelia decaocto | reverse complement strand
CTAACAGAAGTATAGTTTTCCTGTATTTTTTGTTTACATTCTATTATGTGGATTGCATTTGTTATTATTAAATGAATTGTGTAATGATAACAAAAAAAAACGGGTAAATAACAAAGTGAACTTGAAATTGGACATTATTTCCTTTCAAATTTTGGAGTGTGTCATTTGATGATGAGGCAATTAAATTGGAGTATACCATACACAAATATCTTCCTCAGTTTATTTTCCTCCTAGCAAATGAGATACTTATTCTAGTATAAATTAAAATTGTTTATATGCTCATAACAAATCTTTGTTTTATTTAATAGCGTACTAAGAAAAATTTCTTGGTTTTGTTTGGCTGTGGTACTGTTCACTCATGCCTTAAAAACACTGCACAGAAACTGGGACTGGGAGTCAGAGTACACATTGTTTATGTCAGCTTTAAAGGTACTGTGTTCTATTTGAGAATGAAAATAGTATCTTTGTCTTGCTTTTCTTAAAAAGCTGCACTAGAGCATGATAAAAATGGAGAGAAATGATGCTTGTTTAGCCACTTTTATTTCTACATTGACAGTATTAATATCTATTTAGTTGCTTTTGAGAATCCTTTAATAAAAGCAGTGATGCACACATGGGAATTCATGTGCAAGAAATAGATGATAATTTTTTCTTTTGTTAAAGCTGTTGAATGTATTCTCTTATCTGCGTGAAAGCACAATATGTTTCATTACAACAATCTACAGAAAGTTTGATGCATAGAATAATTTATTTAATGTGCATATAGCATGATAGGGTAGTTTGCGCAACATCCCATAACAATGATAATGAATTTTAAAATGTTTGGTATTTCTAGGAGCAAGTAACTAAAATAAATGGATGCTGAGCAACAAGTCCAGTGTAATCATTCTGTATAGAGTGTTTTGTTACTCTTAGAGCAGCTTGATTAAATGTCATTAGCTGTATATTTTTACATCTTTAAGACATAGTTAAAAGAAAAGCAGTTGTTATGTAATTTCAGCTTAATACTGTATGCATTGGCATCTTTTTCTGGTTTTAGGTAAATAAGAACAACGCAAAACTGTGGAACAATGTGGGGCATGCATTAGAAAATGAAAAGAATTTTGAAAGAGCTCTGCAGTTCTTCATACAAGCTACACAAGTGCAACCAGGTAAAAGTTTTGACTAGTTGCCATTGCGTGATGTCTCTGCACTCCTGCTATTTCAGTAGCTTAGATTACTTAAAATCTTCTTCTCTTTTCTCCAAGTAAACATCAAACAACGTCATACTCTATGTTAATTGATCTATAGTTTTTAGAAATAAACTAATAAAAAGTCCTCCAGAAAAGTTTTTATCTGTAAGAAGATGCAAAGACTTTCCATTTAAAACTGTTATTTGAATGACATTTGGAATTAAGTTAAACTGTAATTTCCTATGAAACATAATTATTACTTAATTATCTTCTCTAAAACTAGGAAGGTGTATAGAAATCTAGATAGTATCAAAGTGCACATTTACTGTATTTTACATGCTGCTGCAAAAGAAGTTCTAGATAGTACTGGACAACCTTTCCTTTTTCCTTTTAGAAACCTAATAATAACCTTCAATTTATGTGCCTCTACTGTAGCAAGAGATTAAAGACAGATAAGTGGAAGTATGACCTCCATTTTTTTACCGTTTCCCAAGTAACTTCATAATCCATCTTTGATTCGTGATTGAATTATTAGCTTCATAATTAAGATGAAAAATAATATAGAATTGCCTTTTAGTTGTTGGTCTTTATGCAGTACCTGTATGCTATGCTGAAGACATAGGTAGGTGTTTATTTTCATGATACTCAGTGCATTGGAAGTATTTGAAATGTCATTATTTTCTTTTTTAAGATGATATTGGTGCCCACATGAATGTAGGAAGAACTTACAAAAACTTAAACAAAACTAAAGAAGCTGAAGAATCATATATGATTGCTAAATCATTGATGCCACAGGTAATAAGTAGTTTTATTTTATCTACCACCACAGGAGGGAACTCTTTCAGACTTATATTCATGATACAATTCTTGTATTTTTCCTGAAGCTCTGTGTTGATGTACATAAAAGTTGTTAGGGTTTTTTTTTAAACCTATCTATTGAAAGAGTAGGTTGTATACAATCATGGCTGTTAAAAAAGTGCTAATTTGGAACTTCTTTGTTAAAACTATTTGAAGTTACTTTTTACATTGCTGTGTCTTTTTTTTTTTTTTTTTAATTGAGGATATAAAAGAAAGCAGCAGTTAGAATCGTACACCTACAGTTTTTAGTCACACTAGGTTTATTTTCACTTACAGCTAATACATTAATGACTGAGTTTCTGAGCCCTCAAGAGAAGGCTTAAATGCAGCACTGAAGGTAGAAGAAAGTAGTCGCATTAGCAACAAAAAAATTTTTGCCTGAACATACTTTTAAAAACGTGCTTTTTTACCTTTACCATTTGCTAAGTTACGTTTATACCTAGCAAATACTACTTATTCTAGCTCTTTTTGAAGAAACAAGAGGAATATTTTGGAGAACTTAAAGAAGTTAACAAAAGCTGTGGGTAAAATGAGACTGACAACAAAGATCTGCAGTCTCTTTGGTAGAAGTATGACATTAAAATGTTTGTGCTGTGAAACAGTATGAAGATTCTAGACAGATGAAATATAAACAGTACAACAGTTGCACTGTCAGCACTTTCATCTTTCACAACTACTTTTTACCCGCTGTATCAGTGACTGGTAAAAATCTTATTTACACTTACTTTAGGCTGGAGGGTTAAATAAGGGAATGAAAATGTCTGATAGAATGTCAGTTCAGGCTTTTGGAAATACTCTTTGCCTGAATGGGAGAAGTTTTGCAGGGTCTGATCGGTTTCTAATAGCTACCTGCTTAAACCCAGTTAGGTAGTAACAGAGCTTAATTAACTCATATGTTAAATATTATATCAAAGCCATCTATGTCTTCATAGAATTAAAGAAGAAAATATATTGTTTAGATCTTGGTATGATTTTCTGGGAAAAAATAATGGCTATTTGTAATTGTTAAGAGCCAGCACACTGATGTCCCGTGATACCCTAAAACAAATGTAATAGAAAAGATTGATTATCTTCCACATTTTGACTTAACCTGTGTTTGGTACATGGATTCTTTTTGACAGATCATTCCAGGTAAAAAGTATGCAGCAAGAGTTGCTCCTAACCATCTGAATGTTTATATCAATCTTGCAAACTTAATACGAGCGAATGAATCTCGCCTTGAAGAAGCAGATCAATTATATCGACAAGCAATTAGTATGAGGCCAGATTTCAAGCAAGCTTACATCAGCAGGTATCTTTTCTAGTTTTAGAGACACATTCTTGAATAAAGATTTAGTTATTTGCAGTGCTATGAGCCGTATTCACTTTATACAATTGAATTAGCTGCTGGACTTGATTCATTTCCCAATGAGATCATCAAGATTTGGATCAATAATCAATTATTCATTACAAGCCCTGTTCTTTTAAATTCTTGCTTCAAATGATGTGTTCCCACATAGACTGTGTATTTAAACGTTGTACAGCAAGATGCTTCCATTAGATTTCTTGATGAATCTCAAACTCAAATTTCTAATCTCCTAGTTCAGGTTTGAATTATAAAGCTGACTATAAAGTCAGAGTCATGGAGCTTGTTTTATCCTTTTTTTGTTAAAAGTGGTCCAGAAAATGCAGGACTTAACTAAAAACCACATAAATGGCAGCTAAATAGATAAGAGTAATTTGGCTGTGGGTGTTAGACTTCTGTTCACTATTCTGTTAGTTGTGATTCCCATTGGGACTTAGGGAGTTGCAAAGATGCCTGAACTATAGCTCTTGCAGTGTAGTTACAGAGATGCCATCAGGCTGATCACTTACTATTTTGGTTTTTGTTCTGCATGTGCATTTGTTGTATACAGACTTTCGAGAGCTGAAGGCCTTGGGAATGGGATGTAAAGAAGGTCCTATATTGTTTTATGTTTAAAACAAACAAGCAAGAAATAACGAGGAAGGCAAACTTTTAAAAAAACTCATCAATTATTTTCATATTAGTATAAATAAAAGTTGAAGGCTAAATCTGATTCTTTGACAGGGGAGAATTACTTTTAAAAATGAACAAACCTCTGAAAGCTAAGGAAGCTTATCTTAGAGCTCTAGAATTAGACAGAACCAATGCAGACCTGTGGTACAACTTGGCAATTGTTTACATTGAACTGAAAGATCCAACAGAAGCCCTGAAGAATTTCAACCAAGCCCTGGAACTCAACCCAGCGCATAAACTGGCATTGTTCAACTCAGCACTGCTAATGCAGGAATCTGGTATGTTAGTTGTCACTTATATAAATATTGTGTATTTGCATTTATATGATCCATACTATTTAATTTTTTTTAATGAGCTGTTTTATTTTTGGAAATCAGAAGTTCATAGCATCATCAAAGAAGAAACTGTTTTTTGTAATAGTCAGCTTTGTAATTTGTTGGTACTGTGTGGAATTTGTGCAAAGTGTACATATGTCTTACCTGATCAGCATCTTAAATACAAGTGCTATTTTACAAGGTAACATCTTATACATATAAAGAACAGTGTTACACAAATACCTTCAAAATCGTGCCTATATAATCTTAAAAAATTGTGTTTAGTAAAATATGTGTAATATCTATATTTTGCATTGATATTGGTTTATTTCATTTTTCATTGGCTAAAAATATAGCTGACTTCTGTGGGCTTCAAATCTAACCCTAGGAAATGTGAATGTTCCCATAGGTTCCTCTGTAATAGTGCTAATTAGTATGAATGAAGTCAGATTTTCATGGGTTTAGTTTTTTTCTTATGTATAGCTTCTAGCTGTATGGGTAAGTGTAAGCCTTTTGTGAATTCAGGCTGTTGGTAAGAGTATTTGGCAAGTGACTAATAAGGTTTATTTCCCTTTTGTTGCAATGGTAAACTACCCCTAAGAAGGAGATAATACAGAGTTGATTTGAGCTGATGCAGATGGACTGCTCTCCATCTCACTCACATTGTAAGTTAGGTAGTACAAGAAATGCCTTGTTTCTTGCCTGTAGAACCACAAGAAGCTTCAAACAAGCAGAAGCATTAGCTATCTAGTATTCAATTATTCATACTGGAAGGTGCAGCACTGTTTCAGGAGGTGAAAGAAGGCAGTTAAAATCAGCTCCTTGCTCCTCCATCCTTCAATAAGTCTGTGCCTGAAATTCCTTACTAAAATACGTTCATTGGAGTGACCGTATTCAGAAAAATAGCAGAGACTATAAGCTAGTCTAGCTAATCCTGGTATTATCAGGTAAGATTATTTTACTATACCTTTTTCAAACTTTAATGCAAATTAAAATATGGAAGTGTTAGATTTTATTGTTTTGGTGTTAGAAGATATTTTAGCCTGGCTATGTCTGAAGTCACTCTCTGTGATCTGTCTTTAGCCTCTTTCAATCTATCTTTAATAAAATGAGATCTTCGACTCCAAGTTTGCTTCTGTAAGAACTGGTTTGTCAGAACTGATGTCTTCTCTGCAATCCGGTTGGTCAACCACACATGAAAATAACTTCTCTTAAACTTGTAGAGATACTTTTTCTATTTTTTATACCAAATCTAAATATAATTCAACATATAATAGAATAATGATGCTGACTTTTGCTTACAAGTCAACTGTAAGTATTTTCATTCTCTAAAAAAGGTAGATGTCATTTACTTTTGCTGTTACAAAGCAATGATAAAAAAGCAGCATTTTAAATCCTTTCCATTTTACAGTTGTGTTAAAGATGTTACATTTTAATTTGTATAGAAATTAGCATTTTACAAGCCTGGTCTAAAAATCCATCAGATTAAATCTAGAATTAAATTCATTTTCTGTCGTTTAGGTGATGCTCGGCTTCGGCCTGAAGCTAAACAAAGACTGTTACATTATGTGAAAGAAGAACCACAGGACGCAAATGGGTACTTCAATTTGGGTATGCTGGCAATGGATGACAAAAAAGACACAGAAGCAGAGGCATGGATGAAAAAAGCCATAAGGTTACAACCAAACTTCCGAAGTGCTTTGTTCAATTTGGCACTGCTTTATTCTCAGACAGCAAAAGAATTGATGGCTTTGCCTGTCCTGGAAGATCTACTGAGATACTACCCTGATCATACCAAAGGTCTGATTTTGAAGGGAGATATCCTTATGAACCAAAAGAAGGATATTGCTGGAGCAAAAATGTGCTTTGAAAAAATTTTGGAACTGGATCCCAACAATGTACAAGGAAAACATAATCTTTGCGTGGTTTACTTTGAAGAGCGAGACTTAATAAAAGCGGAAAAATGTTTGGTTGAAACACTAGCACTGGCACCTCATGAAGAGTATATTCAGCGTCATCTAAACATAGTTAGAAGTAAAATTGCATCACTCAGTGCTACAGAACAGTCATCACTTCCAGCAGATGGGACTGCAACTGCAGCTGCAGAAGAAAAAAAAAATTCATTTCAAAATTTGAAAGAAGTAAAAAATGAGCAGAAAATCACCCAAACAACAGTTGATAACAATAAAGGGCACTCAAAAAATAAGAAACGAACAGAGAAAAACAATATAGGCAAAGAGACTCCCAAAAAATCTACAAAAGAAATCAAAGACATTGAGAAAAAGAGAGTTGCTGCTTTGAAGAGACTGGAAGAGATTGAACGTATATTAAATGGTGAATAGTCTTTATCATGTCACAATAGAACAAGGGAAGAGTACTATTTTTAATTAATTTTAATTGTTTAATATGTGATCCAACTGAAAAGTGGTCTCAGTGATTTGAAGATAGAAATAATGTTGACCGCATATCACTTAACAAGCATCAAAAGGCATAGCAATGATTTATGTGAGAAAACTGCAACTTTTAAATATGGGAGGGGGGGTGGGAATCAAAGGATAAAGGGTTGAGAATAATCTTAAATGCAGAAGCCTAATAGTGAGATAAAAACACTTATAAAAATTATTGGTAGTCAGGGATATTCAGTAACGCTACTTTCAAAGGTTCAGTGTAAGAACTGAGTGGAGAATTAATGGGATAAGACAGACACTGCTGCTTTCCCCCATATAAATCTGTTTGTGTTAACGTTACCTTCATTTCAGTTTACACATCACCAGTTTAAATCTTTCTGGGCCGTTGCTGTACATGAAAAAGAGTTTTTCTTTGCATGATTTGTTTCTAGAACTTAAGCAAAAGTCATTCAAAATGCCACTGGTTGTACTATAGGAGGATGCAACAACACACTAAAATTTTCAGTTGCATTCTAAATATGGAATGATATAACCACCTTTTAATTGTTCTTTACTTACAATGCTAATGTTTTGTACTGTTTTACCTGATAGAAATCTTCTGGTGCTCTTAAGATCTTTAGACTATGCTTTTACTTTTAAAGGAAATGTGTGTTTTTCTTCAACTGTCAATCATGTTTGTTTTTTAAAAAATATATTAAAAAGGGTGGTTTTCTCACTTTTTCCCCAGTTCATTGAATGCTGATAAATGCACTTTTGGTAAAGTAACCAGTATGCTATGCAGTAGTCTTTGTTGACCTTGTATCAATGGCTGTGGATTGACTCCTTGATGTAGTAAATTCTTCCTTGGTCATAGCAAACTGGCTTTACTATTTCTGTCCTTGGAACAGTGTTTCTGTTCTCATGACTTGTTACAACACTAATATAAGCAATGATTGCTGAAGGGCAATGTGATAATAATTAAGCCACTGAATTTAGCAATGTTTAACACATGGAAATGTAGATAGTATCCTTCCAAATACTAAGTTCTGTTGTTTTGATACTTTGTCATGGGTGTGTGGTTTTTATTAAATATTTGACTACTAAAATATTCCCATTTACACTTTTCCATTCATGCATAATTTTGATTTTTTACATGAAATTAAAATCTTTGCAATTTCAGTGTTGCTTTTATCCTTGTGCAATGCATATTTTTTTGTTTAAATATACTACCGATTACCTAAACCCGTTGTTTTCCTTAATTATGAGAAAGAAAAGAAGTGTAAGAGCTGAGTTCAGTAATAATTTCATTAATCATTAAATCTAACTCTTACTCCTCATGTTTTGTCTTATTTCATGGTGTAGAAGTATTCCTTAGGAATTCTACTGTTTAAACTTAATCCTTTCTGTAGCTGCCTGGGACAGTAATCCAGCTGCAAGATGTAATATTTATCTCTGTGGGAGGGTTTTTAAATTGTTGAAGGCCTTGCGCAGACTTTTTCTTTGTTATGTATCATTCGTAATGTTACGATAACAATTGCTTGCAGGGTAATAGCGTGTTGCGGGGGGAGTGGGGAGAAGTGTTTTTTAAAACTGTGATTTAAAAGCTGCTGACAGGAGCAGGTATGTGGTGCACAGCAGTTCGTCATAGAGAAGGTCTAAGTGCTGCCTGTAGTGCTGTGTGGGGAAGTGCTCCCAGGAATCTATTGACCACACCTTGAAAATTGCTGTTTTTATCTTGACTGTGAATAACTTGTAGCTAGAATAGCTGGTATGTTGACCTTTATAGAAACACTAACTTGCATATTAAGTCGTCCCTCCAAAACTGTGTTTTACAAAAGAATTAGCCATTGTTCTGGGTGGTACAAAGGAACATTCATTTGAAAATGGAAGGAACTGAGTAGTAAGAAAAGGTACTTTCTCTCTGGTGGAGTGGGCCGGGTTTCTCTTCCCTTTTATGTCAAGAGCTCTCAGAATCCTGTTGCCTCTCTGCTTTTGGTTGGTCTCTAGATTGAAGAGGGGAGGAAAGGCATTCTCAATTTCTGCAGTTGAGCCTCAGTCAAGGGGGAAAAAATGGGGATTTCTAAGGATGGGACAGGCACACTGAAGTAATTTGTAGCCCTCTTCTCATTCAACACAATTGCTATGGCTGCTGAAGAAGCCCAAAGACATGTCTCTTCTGCCTATATACACAAATTGTTCAACCTTACATGTACAGCTGTAATAAGCATATTAAGTGTTATACACATTTGTGCATATAATTTCAGTGCAGACTCATGGATTCATCGGATTAATTTTTGGATCTTTTGCAGGTAAGTATATGCATAAAGAGTTAGAGGTGAATAGGTGCAAATGTAAGGATTAATTAGGTATGCATGCATATAGTTGAGACAACTGGATGCTTATGGGTAGTGCAGCTGCAGAAGGACAACGTGCAATTGTAGGTTAATCTTTGAGTATAGAAATTTTTTTATCTATTTTGCACATTAAATGTCCTAGGACTTCATTTTCTAAGTATTGCAGATATTCTTTATTTTCTAAGTGTTATTCTTTGCATTACAGTTAGAAATGATTTTTCAGATCTGATTTTTTGTTTTCTTTTTTAGTCTCTTGTTTTTTATCAGCTTTGTTAGGGAAATAGGTAAACAGAAACACTTTCCTACAAAAGTGCATGCGCAAAGTGTTGAAGATTAGAGTCACAAAGGATTAGCAGGTCAGAAATTCTTTTCAATGAGCAGTGCAGTTTGTATCTTGATGGGACAGTGCTGGAAGAGAGAAAGTCAAGCTAGGAGTAAACATACAGGAAGATGGCTGTGGATGGAGGGTTTCATACAAGGGAAAGCAAGAAAACACGCAACACATGTGTTGCCAGAGCCTTTAACTGAAGGAAATAGGAAGCTTTAGATTTCTGCTCTGTTGTGGAGACTTACAGAGCTGCACCTTGGTTTGGAACATAACAGCAATTCCAGTATATTTAAAAGGAAAACCACATGCTGAAATCTTAGGTAAAGTGGGTCTCAACTTCAACCTGTGACATAACGCCTGTATGGCTGTAAAACCTACAGGGACTTCTCATCCAGCTTCTCATTCCCCACCGGCTCTCTGGTAAGAAGCAGACGGATCCTTCTACTCCAAAGGGGACAGAGGTTGGTTCTGTGCCCATGGGATGCTGGAGATGCACATATTCCTTGTTTTCCAGGAGAGTATTGTTACCGAGTTCTCCCTAGCTGGATTTAAATTGCTGACAGCACTATGTTTTATTGCTCAGCCTTCATTCACCACACCTAGCAGAGTCATAGGCCTGAGGGAAAGGCAATGTCATGTTTAATGGGACTTCAGAGCAAAGCACTGACCTGCGAGAACTGTCAGTTTTCTGGTAGGGGAGTAAGCACTCTCACAAAGCAAAAGCTGCTGGAACATTTTGGCACTGTTGATGTAGGTTCTCCAGCGCAACATCTCAGCAGCTTTCCCTTCCTCAGCTACTGGGCTTTCCAAGATTAAGGGGCACAAAGAGCAGCTCTTCAGGTGCAGAACTTCAGGTGTCTGCCACTTCATTGGCAGACCAGTTTGTTGCAAGGTCAGGCTGTGCCTTGTAGCAGGACAGCTGCTCACATACCCGCTTCCAGGGTATGGAGCTTTGGGCTGAACTTGGAGGCATTTGTTCCTTCCTGAAGTTTGCTTTGGAAAGACCCAATGAAGATCAGAACAATTCTGGGAAGTTAGCAGCCCGCCCTGGGCTCTTGCAAACTTCGCATCCCACAAATGCACCAAGAAGAGTCCCAGTCTGGGTAAGCGTGTGTGGCTGGGATTTTTCTTGCAGAGACTGTGATCTACCTCTGCCTGGCAAAACGTCTGGAACTACAGCAGAACTTGCTACTCCTGCTAAGTCTTGCTTCAACTACTGCCCTGTAACCAAAATTATGCTTCTCTGACTAGGAATCCTGTGTTGCTTAAAAGTTTGAGAATGGAAAGGCTGGAAGACACGTCTCTCCTTCCACCCGTCCTTCACCTTACTTCCTCTACGCACAGTAACACTCTTCATGTAGTGTTTCAGCTGATCAAGAAGGATCTGTCCTTCATAACTTAGCAAAAGGTAAGAGATTCCTGCCTGGGATCAAAATAACATAGTTTACTATGTTGCATACATTACTATGCTATGTTGGGCTTTTCGTTATTTGTTTCGGCTTGGTCTTTTTTTTTTTTTTTTAATGATCCTAGATAGTTATCACATTATTTTTATAGCATTCAGTGAGTGGTAGTGCAGCTAGTATTCTTTGAAAACTTAAAAGCTGCTTTCTGCAGTCAGATATTTAGTGCCTGTGTGCAAATCAGTGGTCATGCATGTGGGATATATGTCTGGTTTGCAAACAGCCAGAAGAAATTGTATACACAAATCAACAAACAAAAAGCAATGATGATGAAAATGAAACAAAACAAAACACATGGAAACCCAAACCAAAACAAAAACACATCACAACACATTCTGCATAATTATCCTGGGGTGGGAACAACATAATAAGCTGTATAACTTTCTTGGGCTGGGAAACAGTTCCAGGAAAACACACTTAACCTTCCCCAGCACAGTCTCATAATTTCAAAGATTTACAGAAAGAGAATTGGACTTTATAGATACCATATACTCTGAATTAAGGAATTCTGTTTAAAATAAAGTATCAATATGTTAATACACCAGCATAATGCAAATAACTGTTAGCAGCTACATCTCTACCAGAGTAAGAAAAATACTATAGAAAAAAGTGAGTAAAAAGTCCCCGTTCAGCTGGTGGCTTCACTGGTTCTTGCAGAAATGCAAATGTCTTGTTAAATGTCCATACAGAGGCACTAACTATCTTTGCAGGGAGTTTGGAGGTTATGTGCTGGTTTGAGTGAGTTCAGCCTTTTCCAGATGTGAACAGAGAGAGTAATGAAATGCTTGGGTTTGCGGGGCTTTTCATGCCAGGCTACACCTTGGCATTGTGGAGAAATGTATAGAAACTTGCCAACATTCTAGTTACTGGTACGTCAATGTAGCAGACAAATTGTTGTGTTTTTTAGAGTTTTGGGATTTGACGACTTATGAGCTTTTTATGAGGAAATGCATTCTGTGTGTCTTTTCTATGCTGCAGCTGTAATGAATGTGAAGCCTGAAAGATTCCAGGTGGAATAGACGTGACCATTGAAATAAAGCATGTTGTTCAGATTTCCCTCACCTATTCAACATACATGTCTGTTCCTTACATGTAATTATCAGAGTATTGTCTTTTTAAACACACGTAGCAAGGTATTTTTAATTATACATGTATTCAGCCACGCACAATGAGAGTAGGTGGAGGAGGAAAATACAACAATTACAGGATGTCTTACCAAAAGTAGAAGTCATAAATCTTGATTTCTAAAATACTGTCTTGAGCATGCACTCACCTTTTATTTCATTTGCAGTTTTTAAGCCGGTCCTACACTTTTGTTGTCTGTGATCATCATTAGAGCATGATGCTTGAGCACTGACTCCCCAGGACTGAGAGCTCAAACAAGATTGTGACAACTGGTGCCTGCAGAATAGGGGATTAGTTGTTACCTCTCCTCAGCCTCAGGCTGAATAATCGAGGGTTCTTTGTTTGAGCACACTATTTACTTCATCTACAGGAATATCAGCTGTTATGTGCGACTACATAATTCTGCAATATATAGTGATTTCGTACTAGCAGAGATAGCATGACGGTATTAGGCACACCTGGAAGCTGTAGAAGGTACAAATGAGGGAAGCCAAATTATAAGAGATATTAAACTTTACTGAAATCCAGTAAAATAAAAGGTATGTAATAACTGCTGTGCTCTGAAGTTATGCAAAAATATGATAAGGCTTGTTCAGTTTTTTTTTTAAAAAAAAGAGACAACAGTTGATAAAAGAAGTTTAAAAGGAGCATCTGAGCACCCTTTTCTACCCTCCTGAACAAGTTCTAAACAGGTCTGGAATGCTTTTATCACTTTTCTAGTATAAATAGCTACAAACAAATAAATAGAGACAACGAAAGGTATGTGAAAGCTTAAAACTCATGAAATTCAAATACTGTGCAGAAACATAAAAGAAGCTGAATAGATGTATAGAAGCTGAATCTTTAGATGTATTTATATGAGTGGGTTTACAGGAAGTTAAAGTATGAGCTGTATTGATGAGGATTATTTAGATTAGTCATACTATATTTCTGCCCCTTAGTTGGGTGAATATAGTCAAGGTTTTAGTGCAAATATTTAGGTTTAAATTCACCTTTCCAGGAATATTCTTTCACATTTTTTCTGCAGGTATTGCAGAAGAACTGATTTTCTAAAATATTCATGAAAAGCAAAAATGAGAATCATAATTAACTTTTGGTGATAATTTACTTCTGATCAATATACACAAAAATACATATTTGAACAAGGATAAAAGCAACACAAAATTTACAAATATTAAGAAATTAAAATTAAGCATAAGGATTTCCCAAGGATTTTCCAATAATTCGCACTGGTTTATCTTGTGATAAAAATAACCAAAGGAGCCCTTTTTCCCTTGACTTCCTTTACGTTGATTATTTTACTCTCTGTAAGACCTTTTCCCCCGAAAACCACCTTTGTTTGTTTTCTTTTTTTTTTAATTATGAGTACAAAGTTGGCAGATGACCCTTCAGTTCATGAACGCAAAATATTGTGACTGTAGAAAATGAAAAGACATAAACCTGAAAGCAACCAAAATGCAACATCTAGGCTTTTTTGTTTTCAAAATGAATAACAAAATAACAAACACTGTTATCTTAGGCTGTCTACTGCCTGGGTGTCCTAAGAGCCTTCTGGCCGATGAAGAAATACAGCAAACTTTAACTCATCAATTACTGACCATCTCAACTTCAGAGTTGAAAAACCATTTCGTACAGTTGTTTTTAGCAGTAGACTGTTCCTACTTCAGTTCTAGATGAAATGGTATAAAAGGATCAAAGGTGAGCTTGAATTTCAGCGTCATAGTTTCTGTGTTTCTGGAATACCTCTGGGTTGTCTTTTCAGATATATAAAGGGTGAGTGTTACGAGGATGGAGCCAGGCTCTTCTCGGTGACAACCAATGGTAGGACAAGGGGCAATGGGTACAAACTGGAACACAAAAGGTTCCACTTAAAATTGAGAAGAAACTTCTTCTCAGTGAGGGTGACAGAGCACTGGAACAGGCTGCCCAGGGGGTTGTGGAGTCTCCTACTCTGGAGTCATTCAAGACCTGCCTGGACGCCTTCCTGTGTAACCTCATCTAGGTGTTCCTGCTCCGGCAGGACTAGATGATCTTTCGAGGTCCCTTCCAATTCCTAACGTTCTGTGATTCTTTTTTCTCTTGTGTTCTTTTGTTTCTGTGACAGTGGTGCTTTCTCACACTGCTGGTGTTCCAGGACAGAAAGCTTTAAAGATGGAAAAGAAACAGCAGAGGCACTAACTAAGGTTTTTAAGTCTTTATATATGTATTACTAATAAGCATCTTCATCGTTCTGCATTTTGCTTCTGATTTAAATATATATTTATAACATATGCATCATATATGTAAATCTTTGCTAAAGAACTGGAACATAATTATTTCAACATTTGCTAGGAGTAGTACTCATTTAGCTTTATTATTGAAAACTATTATTATTTCTATTTGGAACAGCAATGCAGAAAAATACTTACAGACAGTGATGACCAAGTTACTGCTTCAGGTCATTACCTAGTATTGGAACAGTTGCATAAATCACACAAATCAGCAAAGTACAGAGACTTAAATAAATCTGTAGAGTTGGATAATATGTAGAGGATAAGACTATGCAACTGAATTTTACTGTTACGTCTCGTGATTTGGTTTATTTACTGCTTGGGATCTGGCAGGGTTTTGAGGAGGAAGTTTCTGCCTCCAGGGGTAGCAGCTGTTCAGCCTATTGTTCATCTGCTGTCCATTATCACTTCAGAGGAGAAAGCTGCTGTCTTTGTACTTGAGCTCTTGGTAAGCGCCTTGTTAAAAGGAGGAGCAGAGGAGTAGAGTCATCAAGTCAACAAGATTTCAAGCAGATCATGGTTATATCAAACCCAGCTGATCTATGCATAAGGATGAAATTAGCTATCACGGTTCTATATTTCTGTCCTGCGTTTAGCTGTTTGCAGGTAGTCTTCTTTGTAGTCCTAGTAGCAACTTCGGGACAGGTTAGGGCAGTAACAATATAAATCTTAAGCAGCAATTCACCTCCTGTTCTCCATGCAACAGGATAAATTACAATGCTCTGAATAACACCACTGGAAGATGTGGCCTCTGACCTGAGCGGCTTATCATCACAGAAGTATGTGATGACCTAAACTATGAAATAAATTAAAATGGCATTTCCATTACATATTGGGAACTAGCAATGAAGCATCTAGGGTATTACAAAGCTTCTTAATACTACTGATATATGAAGATCTTCATAATATCTCTTGGTAACATCCCTCCAGGCCTGTACTATTACTGCATAATTAGAGGGAAAAAAGTAATTCACTTTTAAATGTTACTGTCAAATCCCATACTCACAATTTTTTAATTTTAATTCAGGGTGATTATGCCTGTTTGTGGAAGTGCTGTGGAGGCCATGTTTGGAATATTGCAGGTACAACATGACTGGAAAAGGTTAAGAGGAAAAAAAAAAAGTCATCCAAGGTTTTTGAACACAAAGATACAATCAGTGTGTCAAGACATGTTTACTCCACAAATTACTGGGTGCTTGAGTACACACCAGATAAATATAACTTCCAACTTGCTTTTTACTTGTTTTTGTTTTAAGCATTCACTTTCAGACTGTGTACCCAAGGTGGTTGGAGGCTGTAGCATATGGTGTGTGAAGAGAGGCTAAAGAAGCTGATTTTGTTTTGCCTAAAGAAAAACAAGACTATAGGAGCTTCTTACTGCAGTCTTCAACTTTCTGTAGGTATTTGCACAGAACCTGGAGCCAGATTCTCCTTGGTGATGCACAAGTGAAGGTAATGGACACAAGTTGCAGCAGGAGAAATTCTAATTAAATGCAAGAAAATAATTCTTCTCGGCATTCCCATTTGCAAATGATCACAGTATTCAGAGGTGTGTCGCTCCTTTGGCATATTGTCTGCTCCAGGCTCTTCAGCAGTCACATCCCTGTGAGAACAGGAGTCTACAGGACATCCACTTCAGCAGAGCTGGAGCAAGTCATTTTGCCATCTCATACACCATCTGGGCCAACTCCAGGCATACACAGTAGAATTCAAAAAGGTACAGAGAAGGATAACAGCAACTAAATGGATGCAAAGGCATTGCAAATGTCATGCATTTTATTTATGCAAGGGTTTTCCAGGGAGGAAGAGTTCCAGGGAAGAAATATGCAATTTACAGTAAAGGTGAACAGGAAACAACTTTTCTCTATTTCTCTTAACACCAGGCTTGGAGACTTAAATGAATGAAGGCTTTGTTGGTGAAAAGAATGTCTTCGCAGAATACATAATTAAATTTTATCATTCATTGCAAGATACTGTGGCTGCTGAGGTATAAAAGGTCCCAAGAAACAAACAACTACACTGAGGAATCTATGAATATCCATTGAATCTATTGAAGATCTATGAAATACCATTAAACACAAGGAAATAGATGAAACTTCTGGTTTAGGAAGATCTTCATGTGCAAACTCCCAAAGTGTGGTAGGATATACCAAGAGAAAATATACTGTGTACTAACGTCTTCCCCTAAGCATATGGCTATAGACACAAAGACTCTGTAGCAAGCTAAATGGACTTTTGGTCTGACCTATGCCATAAGAACTATTCTTAACTTCAAAATGACTAAAGAAAAAAGTCAAAAAGTTTTGATTGGAGTAACATAAAATAAACAATTATCTATTGTAACCCTAGGTTTGAGTGTATAAATATAGATGAAGATGTTGTCTGTAATGTTTTTGGAGGCTGCTGGAGCACTGGAACAGGCTCCCCAGGGAGGTGTCACAGCCCCAAGCCTGACAGTGTTCAAGAGACTGGACAACACCCTCAGACACATGGTGTGATCTGTGGGGTTGTCACATGCAGGGACAGGAGTTGAACTCAATGATCCTTGTGGGTCACTTCCAGCTCAGGTCATTCTATGGTTCTCTGAGTTATTGGAGGGTGGATAAAAGCTATCTGAAACAGAAGAAGCAACAGACAGCTCTGGAATATCTGGTAGCACAGTAATTTCTAGCAATGCTCTTGAAAGAGCTTGGCACTGAAGTTGTTTAATACTGTCATCAATGGCCCTGGTAGAAATACAGTAAAAATGCTGGTTTTATCTGTTGACAATATAAATCTCTAAGCAGTGTCAACACAGCGTAGGGTATTGTATAAAAGTCACTTCTCAGGACTGGATTAGTAGAAATGAGATAAAACTCAATAATAGATAATACAAGGTGATCCACCCTGGTACTGGTGTCAAACTGTTGAGGTGATCGTGTTGAAATGGTAACTCCAGTAGAAATAGGTCTGTTTCTGCTACAAAACACTAGTGATGCTCATCTGGAATACTCAGCTTTGGTTACCTGTGTTCAAGATGAAGAAATTCAAACTAAAAGAAATACAAAATGAATAAGGGTGAATAAGGAAAACGGGGGGCTTATCTTCTGCAAAGAGCTAGAGCTTCTTATCTGAGGCTGAGCAAGTCGAAAGGGCATGTGGTTATCAAGATACTCAGTAGGAGGATAAAAACTGGAAGAAACTGGAAGAAAAATTACCATTTAGGCTAAAAGCCAATGTTTGTATAAGAACAAAAAGGGAGAAAACAATTGTAAATAAACTCGAGCTGGAAATGAGGCAAAAGGCCCAGACTGCTGGAACAATATATTCTGGGACTATCTTTCAAGGAGAATGGTGGCAGGGGGGAGAAAAATAGAAGTTATTTTAAGCTAAGGCTATGAGCATTTTTGAATGTGAATACATAAAACGCTACCTGTAATAATACAGAGCTAAACTTTGTGATCCAGGAGGTTCATTCTAATTTTGTGCTTCCTTAAAGCACTCTGAGCTAAGAAATTATAGGGATTTCCATCCCATCTTCTGTTTATTTTACAGTGCATGTTTAAATTGGAGGTACTCCTGTGAAAGTAACAATGCCTATTGCAAGCCGACATATTTTGCATGTGAATTATTTCTGCACAGAACAGTGTAAAACTACATCATATTAAAATTTCCTGTTTTCAATGGTTACAGTCTTACTGAAATTTTAAAGCAACAGTGGAAATAAGCTTTTTAAACTTGCACATTTATTTTCTCCCTGATTTTTTTTTTACCTTCTTACTCCTTTGCATTAAGAAACTCCTACTATAAGAGAAATAAATGAGCTTTTAGAGAGCCAAATTGATGTTAAGACAGGTCCCTTGATGTATAAAGTCACGTGTGTGGACTTACTGGTACAGTTCATGGGGGGGCACATGAAGTAACTGAAGGTTTACTCTAGAATTCAATTTTTATAAAGAGACAAATATTGTCTTTTTATATTTATTGGAAATGGTAGTGAAAGCCTGACAAAACATTGGAGTGAATCACTATTGTTGGTAATATGAAGTTAGAGAAGAATAAGCAGATTTCTCCCTTTCTTGGTTCTATGCCCTCTGGCTTGTAGGCCAAGATGACACAGTTTGCTGCAACTGTGTATGTATAATAAAATGTATTATACATTATAAAAATAGTAAAAAAAACCTGGTTGTAAATAAAAAATGAAATGGAAACGCGTTATTTTGTACTGGATTACATTCTTGGGTTTTTATAATATGATTTATAGTTCTGTCATATATATGTGAAAAGTAAATCATAGGGACAGGATTGTCTCCTAGAAATGTTTTAAGACATTAAATACAGAACAAAAGTAGAACCTACTTTATTCTGGAAATAGGGAAAAAGTGGTTGTTGAAATAATTTGTTAAGTTTTAAGAAAAAAATATTCAGATTCATCTTTTATATGTTAAAAGAAAATAAGAGGACCAAAAACAATTCTAAGATCACAATGAAGCAGTGACAATACGAAATAACTTGGATGATGTATGCTTAAAAACAAGTTGTTTTTTAAATTCTTGAGCACATTTTTGGAAAATGTGGTCTGATCCTCATCCAAACTTTTAATGTGTCTCCCTTTTATTTCTGAAAGCATGAGGATCTAAGGAATGTGCTTGCACTATATTAAAAGGAATAATAATTGCGTAATTTAGAAAATATTCAAATGTAAAACTAATTACCGTTTATTTCTCATTGGTTAACAGATTCTTCCAGCAAAAGTGATATATTTGAAATGCCAGGTGAGGGTCTCTCTTGAAATTTTCAACACCTGAGAGGTATAAACACAATTTCATGTTTATACGGAATCAATAGTATATAATATTTGTTAAAATTTTGGTGGTGATAATTTGTGTTTTGAAGTGTTTCCTGCTCATATTGCAGTAAAGGTTTGACACTGCAGTGCTTAAGACTTTGCTCACAAATATGCCTTGGCACATACACGAGAAGGCAGCTCTGGCCACCTCTACCACTACTCTGGAATGGCTGAATACAATAACCATGATCCTGAACCAGGATAAATCACTGCAGGGTTGTGCCTAATTTAAGACATTCTTTCTGAGAACCAGAGGTTAAATCCAAAACCTAGGAGCATGTCCTAATCCTCATAGAATCATTTAGCTTGGAAAAGACCCTCAAGATCATCAAGTCCAACCCTAACCCAGCTCTGGCACTAAACCATGTCCCTAAGAATCTCACCTGCATGTCTTTTAAACACCTCCAGGGATGGTGAGTCCACCACTTCCCTGGGCAGCCTGTTCCAATGCCTGACAACACTTTCCAGGAAGCAATTTTTCCTTATATCCAATCTAAACCTCCCCTGGCGGAACTTGAGGCCATTTCCTCTTGTCCTATCACTTGTGAGAAGAGACCAACACCCTCCATGGTACAACCTCCTTTCAGGTAGTTGTAGACAGCGATAAGGTCTCCCCTCAGCCTCTTTTTCTCCAGGCTAAACAGCCCCAGTTCCCTCAGCCACTCCTCATCAGACTTGTGCTCCAGAACCTTCACCGAAGCTTTTTCTATCTGCTATGATATTATAGGTTTCCCCTTTTTTTTCCTATCCCTCCCCTCTTAAAAAGCATGAGATTTGTTCTTCTCCTGCCTGCAGTCTTTCTAGAAAGACTTTACTGCTTTCAAAACTTTTGCTTGCTAGAAGATGTATGGTTTCACCTATTTCTGAGCAGTATGTGCCAGACCTGTGAGGTTCTTAAATGTCTGCCTGCTGTGTGAGGAATGCAAGGGTGAAAACACATCCTCAGTTACCCTGCTCAGCTGTCATCTCACACTGATGCTGTCCTCACGTACACAGGACTCGCTTCACCAGCACCCTAAGCTTCTGCTTGCTGATATCTTAAGTAGCTTAAGTTTCTATCTCCACATGTATGTGCTGTGCCAAGTCATTAGGGCACCAAAATACTCAGTTCTCAGCCTTCATGCTTAAAATGCATTGGGAGGATTCAGCCTTGCACAAAACATAAATGAAGAAAAAAAAGTTTAACCTTCTTTTGGTGTTTTGAATTTGCTGTTGTTTGGTTTGGTGTTTTTGTTTTGTTGTTGTGTCGGGTTTTTTGTTTGTTTGTTTTGTTTTTCCCCTAACCACCATCTGTAAATACAGGTTTGCTTTGTGCGCAGAAGTTTCAGGTTTAAAGATAGCCTCTTGATTTGAGACCGCCTTCCTAATTGCAGGGGGGCTACATTTTAAGGCAACATTCTTTTGAGAGCAATAGTGATTTAGTTCAGGTGTTCATTAGGACCCAAACTGTTAGGGGTCAGGGCAGTTCTCCTGACACTGAACCCATTGACATTGCATCTGAGAATGTGCATCATATTTCATGCTGCTTTATCTCATCTTTATTGAAAATGACAGTTTTGTTGTTCTTACTTAGTTCTCTCCTGTGTTCACAGAGAAGAGCTTGTTTGTGTGGAATGTGTTGTGTGGTGTTCTTTTTTTTCTCCTCCTGGCTGGACTGATTTATTTTGTAAAGAAAGAGCAATTTTTAAATAATCTAACAGATGACTCTAAGGATTTTGCTTTTTACATATCTCAGAGTTCTAACTTACAATGGCTAAGTGCGTAATTGTTCCATTTTGAACTCGGCCCCCAAATATGTCTCATACAAGGAAAGGATCTTGATTAGGTTTATCCCAGGTGTGAGATAGATGAGGCTAAATGTGGAAAAAACATTTTCCTCCTCATCTTGTCACTAGTATTCCAGAGTAGGCTGTTTGTTTCTTTGTTCTGTAATATGAATCTGATAAAGAAAGCTCTCTGAATTTTCTTGTAGGGAAAAATGGCTCTTCAAATAAATGCTTGTAAGTCGTCTATTAAAGTAGAAGACATGCACAATCAAACAATTGATCCAGGAAAAGATTTATCAGATTTATTAAAAAGATCTAACCTTCTACTATAATTAGAGAAAATAGTATAAAATAGATTTGATACAGGCAGCCCTAGTAGTGGAAAATATTATATTAAGATCTTAGCAGCAACGTAACTTATAGATAATACAACATATGATGACAATGATGATAGGACAAATAAGTAACAGGCAATAGTAACTCAGATCTGTTGAGTCATTTTCACTCCCATAATATCATTGTAGTGAAATTTAAAATTAACATGGTGAAAAAACACATGGTGAAGGTAAGACGCAGGAAAAATTATACACATATATATGTAGATGCAATATTTACATGTACACATATTATATATGAATATATAATATTTAATATTTTTAGTGGATATAATGTATATTTTATAAAATGTATATAAAATTTTTCTGACTATTTTATTTGTAAATTTAATGAGTTTCTAAGAGACTCCGTATTACGGTTTTTTTGGTTGTTTTTCTGTTTGTTTTTTTTGAGATGGGGGTAAGAGTGTTAAATTATCTTTTTCTCCCTTTTCTGCATTCTTTTCCTTTAAGGCAAAAAACACATTGGACCAGAACATGTAGAAGGTTTTTGAAATTTTCAGAAAGATTTCTAGTGGCCACATGGATAAGCTAGTGTATGACTAAATTAGGAAAATAAGGGTGAGGAAAATTATAGATATTTTTTAAAATGTACTAGCTGTACCCCAATAGTTGCTTGTGACCATGTTTTCATTCCTCAGTAAATGAAATGAATGTATCAGTGTGCTGAAGGTGGCATTTTCCAATCAAATAATGTGTTGCAGATTCGTAGCCTGCCTTTTTCTCCCAAAAAATGAGAGCCATGCAACCTGTCCTAAGTTTTGTTACAGCATTTCTTAACCTGCCATGATACTCAAATTAGTAATAAAACAAACCACAAAAAAGACCATTGTAATATTTGAGTAAAATATTGTGCAACAGACGACTTTGATTAAGTGGATTTTTGTACAGCTAATATAGATCTTTCACTGTATTCTCTATTCAAGTACCATTTCTGGAAAAGTTTTCTTATGCCATAACCACAGTTATTCTCCTGGGTACATCATTTTTACTATGTAAACAAATTGAAAACATTTGAAGTGGAAATTATGTTCCTACTTACACTTCGATTGCTCTTTTCCTCCTCTGGAGTAATTACATTTGGAAATAATACAGGGTGTTTCCAAAAATGAACCCAGTTTTAAAGAATTAGTAGTTTGAAATTCAGTCCATCTCTTTGAAACACCCAATATTATCCCAATAGAAGCACTCCTTTAATGATGGGAACTTCCACATACGTTTTCAGGTAACTTGTGTAAGCATATCACACGGAAAGATAAGTCAAACCAGACGAGGAAGCAAGCTCTGTGGAATCCGGAGCAAGAGGACTTGAAAGGAGAGCCGGTCCTGGGTTTCAGTCTCCTCTTTCGTAACTTTCACATGCATATAAACTATTCTGCTGTTAAATCACAGCGTGTGCTTGGATTTTTTGATCTCTAATGAGTCGTACACTTGAAAACACATTATTCCCAGAGAAGATCGTGCAAATACTTTTAAGTTAGTCAGCAATGAATTAATTTAACTTTCAAATAAAATCCTGCTTGAAGATTTAATTTGGCATGAGATTTTAATAATATTTTTATTTTTAATACATCTGGAAGATACGGTGATGAATGGAATATAATTTTGACAAGCCTAGTCACAAATTCTGTAGATCTAAGCTTCAGCAGGTAAGATATTAATATTTGATGACAGCAGTATATAAAAAGGAACAAATTTGTAAAACCTTTAATACCGTTACACATAGTTTTCTGTGTATACAGAGGTACATCTGAGAAATTAATCTTTCTGATAGACTGAGAATCTGAGAAATACCTTCCAAAGAGACCTGAAAGATGACTCCTGAAAATATGTTGTTTCATAATTTGTAAAAGTGTACCTGTTAATAATTAATGCTGCTAATACTATGTATTTCAGAACTCTATGAAAAAAGTTGAACTCTTCAGAGTGTCTTTATAATCTCTATGTTTATTTGCCGTTACTGCAGCTTCTGCTTTTATTCTGCATTTGTAGAGGTCGACACTTCTGGTTTTGTACCAGACCATTTTTATAGTAGGTCTATAAGATCTCAGGTTGTTAGAATAAACACTAGCCTTTTTTATTTTTTTTTTTTTCTTTAATAATCAGAAGCAAACACTGAAGTTGTGGCCTTTGGTTTTCTTCCTTATTGCACTTTACATGACCCAAATAAAAATTCTTGACTTCTAAGGTCAAATATGTTAAAGAGTTAGAGTGAAATACCGCACTCCATGGAATTTTTTGGTGGAATCTGTTCCAGTAGACTGGCTAGTGAACTAAATCAAGCCCAAATTATCTTTCTGTGCTGAGCAAAACAGAATTCCATGCACATATTGGGTATGCTACTTGAAGACTTTAATATTTATAAAAAAATGAAGTTGTTATGACTTTTAGCTTTAATGCATTTTAGGAGATAGAATTTTTATGCTCACAGTGGACTTTGAAATCTCTGCTTTTTCTGATGGTGTCAGTAACCATGGGTCAAAGGTGAGGTTTTAGCACTCCTAAGCCTTCAAATATTTTGGCTACATACTTAGTTGTTTTTTTTTTTTTTTTCCCATATTCCATAGTTCTTTTATGTTAAGTTTAGAAAAGGATATGTATTCTTGTCTACTTACAGACAAAAGCTCTGATATACTCCTAGTATCTTACTGCCTGCTAGTATTGCTTTAAACAATCTGACAAACAATAGTTTTGTCATTTATCCTTTCCTTTTCAGGACAAGCTACACAGTCAAGAGGCTTGCTATAGAAGCACTGCTCTGCAGTCTTAATGTCAAACAACATGATCTTCAGATCAGCTCCTACCTTCTAGAGGGATTTACACCAGGATTTCAGGTCAGCTGACAAGCATATTGCCTTATTTGAGCAGACCAAGAACCTATTGCCCTATGACAAATCCTTTGCTGGAGGAGCGGAGATACTTGTTCTGGATGTTGGGCAGTGTTAGGTGTTCTGCCCCTATAGGCAATGTGCTGCTAAGATGTGTCTGAGCAATAAAATTTTCTAGTCTAACTGTATCAGACAGGTTTCACGTGAAAAGCGATCAAAGCCTGCAGTTCAACTGAGTGAGGCAAAATTTAGTAGCTAAGCATTATTGCCAGTGACTCTGAGATTTAGAGCCAACAGTGGTCTAAACTTTAAGAAAGGTCTTTTTCCTCAGCCTTCATTACAAAGAAAGGACACGCACCCACATGTGTCACTGCCGTGCTTGTAACCTGTCCAGTCATTCTGCGAGATATCAAAGAGTTGGACATGTTCAGGCACGAGTCCCTTCATGCATCTGTGAGCATGCTCAAATCTGAGCTTGCATGTGCATTTTGCTGTCTTTATGGACCTGTCTTGTTTGTGAGAATGAGGCTGCACTGTTAACCAAAACATGTTAAAATGGCATTTGGAACCTTTCAAAATTATTTCCTTTGCTGTGTTGCTTCTTTACTGCAAGTTGGCCTAGTTTTAGAACACAGTTTTTCACTTCTTCACTGACCTTATAAAGTCACCACATTTTCTTTCTTGCTGGTAGTGAAACAGGTGTATATCACAGAGAACAGAAGCTATGAATGTTCTCTAAAGACAGATTGTAAAATATTCTGTTTAGAAACGAAGGCACTGACATTCTTGCTGGCTGACTGCTGTCATACAAGAAGTGGTAGATGATACACTTAGGGAGATCAATGAATAAAAGTAAGTAATCTCAACTGTAACAAATAATCCCATTGTGTGAGACAAAGTTGCATACAGATTGTTTAAAAATTATATAATATGTAGTATAGTATATAGATTTTTTAAAAATACTCCCTTGCCTCAGAAAATTTATCATTAAAAGGAGAGTCATTTACATCAAGGGACACATCAATGGGCCCCTCAGTTCAAGAAGGACAGGGAACTGCTGGAGGGAGTCCAGCACAGGGTAACAAAGGTGATGGAGTGGAGCATCGCCCTTATGGGGAAAGGCTGGGGGAGCTGGGTCTCTTTAGCTTGGAGAAGAGGAGACTGAGGGGCGACCTCATTAATGTTTATAAATATGTAAAGGGTGACTGTTATGAGGATGGAGCCAGGCTCTTCTCAGTGACAAACAATAATAGGACAAGGGGTAATGGGTTCAAACTGGAACACGAGGTTCCACTTAAATATGAGAAGAAACTCCTTCTCAGTAAGGGTAACAGAGCACTGGAACAGGCTGCCCAGGGAGGTTGTGGAGTCTCCTGCTCTGGAGACATTCAAAACCCACCTGGACGCCTTCCTGTGTAGCCTCATCTAGGTGTTCCTGCTCCGGCAGGGGGATTGGACTAGATGATCTTTCGAGGTCCCTTCCAGTCCCTAACATTCTGTGATTCCGTGACACAGGAAAATTATTTATTATACTCCTAGGAGTCACATTTGGAGTGATTTGACAATAGAATGAGTAATAAATATTGTTAATTACAGTATTGTTGAAAAAACAATTTATAGTAGTTTATTATTATGTTTTGCTCAAATGAACTTTTGGTGGTTTGATTAAATTTTGGGGCTGTGAAGGCAGGAGTCTAACTGGGATAGGGAAAATCTGCAAGGTTTTTGGTGGATGTGTAGCAGGTTCAGCAAAGCTTCATCGCTGGAAGCAGTGCGGCCACCAATCTCGTAATAATCTGGTAACTGACCTTGTAAATAACCTCATAAATGTGATCTTCTTAGGAGATTTGCTAAGTAGTGAAGTAGCCAAGAACACACAATGAGGAGAGTCAGGGCCAAAATCTTCCAATTTACTGGAAAGCACTTTCAAAAAGTAAACAAATCCTTTCAAAACAAAATTCTGATTTTCAGTCAGATGGGATTTTCTATCTTTATGAAATACTGGGCAATATCTTTCACCCTCACTGAAAGACAACATTTAGTCATAAATCCAAATTTTATAATAGAAGTGTTTTAACTAAAGCATAGTTTAAAGGCACACATACTAGCTTCTCAGTGTTATTCAGTAAAACACAATTGCAGTATTTCACTTATCTCAATAATGTCAAGCCCATCTTCTGCTTGCAAATGAAAATGTTTATTGTTTTTGTTCACTAGTTCGAGTTACATTCTTCTTCTAAAGCCTTCTAGTCCTGAAGAAACCCCAAAGCGGAAAGTTGGAGTCTCAAAGTTACACTGATTTTGGCCTTTGGTAAGATTTACTTAGTAATCAATTTTGAGTATTCTATAAAAAATATATGTACGTAATTGTGTAACTGTTAAGAGTTAAGAAATATTTGGAAAACATTTCCATTTCAAAACTAGGGTTAAATGAAGAAACAGGTTCTTATCTGTGAATATATAATAGCTGATGCATCTCTTTCTGTTTTGTTCCAATCTTATACTGTTTTCATTTTAGTAGCCACATGAAATCATGGTTTGGTTTCTTCTGAAGCAAACCCATGATATCCTGCAATACTTTCAAAGCAGTGTTCAGATAGTGGCATTTACCAGTATTTAATTCTCTCTCTCTTCTTCTCTGAAAATCAATGTTTTTATTCTGTTTATTTATAAGTATTTAAATATAACCCTTTGTGTAATACAAGCCTGATAATTATTTTAAGTGAAAATTAGCATTCTATGTGCAAATATAGCAAAGTACTAAGGCACTATAATGGATTACTACTAAAAACATCACAGAAAGACTTTCAAATTTTTTACATTTAAAAAGTATATATTATTTGGTCCAAAGGTCTCATTATTATTACAGCCTGACAGAACTAAAAGAATACCCCAGAAAGGTAGCTGAAATGAAACAAAAAATAACTAAAACATTAACATTAAGATCGTTTATTATTTTCAATATTATTTTAGATTATTTATTTTAAATATTATTATTATTTATTTATATTATTTTATTATATTATTCCCATTGAAAAAAAAAGCAAAACAACATTTGCTGTCATAGAGGACTTTGTATTAAAAAAAATGAAGACTACAGTAAAGCTAATTCCCATTACAGTCTTGAAAACTGAAACATACTGGAGAGTATAATTTGTGTATAACTAAGTCCCAGAAAGACCTTCTGTCTTTGATGAGACCATGGAAAAAGAAGATCAAAGATCAATGCATCTCTGGCTTTGCTTTCCAATTTCTAATTTAATGTGCTGCACAATCTTAGCTCATGCACTTTCCGCACTGAGATCAGTTTTCATGAGCAAGCTATAAACAGCAGCAAAACACCAGCAAGGAAGAAAGAAGCCAAGATATAGGACCAAAAAGCAGTTTAATGGAGCATCTGGAACATACTGACTTTAATGAGTCTTACTTATTAGTGATATGGACTTCAACTAATGCCCGTTAAGGCTGTATAACCTAATTTTTTCTATTAATAATTTTTAAATAAGTCTGGAGTTAGCTTTTAATGCTACGAGATTTTGAGATTTTTAATGCTATGAGATTGCTGCACTTAGACGAGACCTGCTGTAGGCTGTGGAGAAATAAACTTCGGTCTTCTCTTATTTGCAGGAGATCAGATTAGTTCTCATTCTCATGTCCTGAAACTTTAATCTCTATTGGAAGATCTCTGTGAATTGGACATCCATAAAGTGTCATAGAAGTAATAATTAAGAGTTGGGGGGTGTGTGTGTGTTGAAATTTATTTGGATCTATTTACACTTCTCTCTTTTTTTTTTTTTTTTAATAGTAAAGTAACTATTCCTAAGAGTTGTGTGTAGCTTACTTTTCTTTGTGTTGCTTCCCTTAAAGCTGAGTAGATCAGGAGCAAATGCTCCCTGCCCTGATCCCAATAGTCCCAAATCCCACACTGTTTTCCAGAAAGATTTTTAGCAGACCAGCTGGCACTGCACTTTTTGGCATAGCCTGCCTTCTTTTTCTCTTTTTTTCACTTTAGGCTATATGTTAATACTGTCCTGGGGGACAAAATTACCATCAAAAGGCCTGTTTCTGTGACACTGTCTGAAAACTGATAGCAGACCCTGAGAGCAGGGTATAGCCGTACGTACTGCATATAGATGACATTTGTAAGAGAGAACCTGGCTCATACTGCACTTTTACAGGAAACATTCATTGCATGACAGGATTTGTTTTGATTCAGCTCCCAACAGATGTGAAATTCCAAGTTTTACAGATGAGGCTCTTTATTTTTTGATAAATATTTATTTTCCAAGTCACTATGGACCATGTGTAGCTACCCTTTTTGAGCAGAAATGTAGAAATAATAGAACACTAGTTTTGTATTTCAAAAGGCTTTGCTATATGAATTTGAAAAATATCAAGGTTTTTTTTGGGTGTTCTCATTCTATTTCAACTTTTGGATAGAGTCACCTTTTCCTTTATCTAACTATAATTTCATTATACTGTTTTTTTTTTTTTTGTAAATTTATCCAGCTCTTACTTGAGCAAATACACCACTTTGTTTTCAGATGTTGCTTTTTCTGTGTGTGGTATCCCTCATTTAGTTCTGCCTCTTTCTTTAATCTTCTGGTCTGATTTTTCCTCCAGAAGTGCTTCTCAAAATTTTGATGTGTTTTTGAATTATGATGTGTTTGGTTGTTGAGCACTGAAGAAATTAAGTGTATCAAACATCGAAAGTCATCATGCTCTGTTCCTGGATAGTCTTAAGACTTTTGCATCATGTCTAAAGCCTACTTATTGTTGATTCGAGCTAACAATTACCATGCAAAATAGACAGAGAATTTGGTAGACATTTGAGATAAGGTGAACTTCCTGCACAGGCAATTAAACCGAACAAAGTACTTGATATTGATGTTAAATGGACTGAGAACATAGTATTTTCATTTATTATAAAGCATTTCCTCATTTTCTGCTAACAAGAATCTGGGCACTAACTGAAATATTGATCAGAAGTTTATACTGAAAAGCAACCCTGAAATTAATACCAGTAGCAGGAACTATGTATTTAATCTGCTCAATTTTTTGGGTATGTACAGATGTCAAGTCTGTCTTAGTGATTTAAAAAGTGCAGGCAGAGTTTAGGCAACTCTCTCAATGCCATTCACTGTATACCTTGTCTTGCTAGAAATCTAAGTTGCCTGATAAATTTCTTGGCATTGTTCTGTGGTGCTTTTAAGAATGACAAGTATTCTATACAAGATAATGATTTTTTTTTCTTAGGGAAACAAAATACATTCTTTATAAAATCCTAATTAATGAGGAGAGGCCAGCAGGCATAATTTTCTGATTTTGGAATATAATGTTTAAAACAAAAAAGTTGGAATGTGTTGATGAACCCAGCATTCCACATTCATCTGGTATGAAGCATGCAAACACGAATCCTCAGTCAAGCACCAAACAATGTTAAATATCGCTCAGATGCAAGTTTGAGACACTAACCTTGAGGTCATGTTCCAACGATTGTGTCTGTCTACAAGGTATACAGAGGATCAAATCTCCAATTCTTCCCAGTCTCAGCTGGGTACAGGCTCAGGCTCTTTTGATGACTCGCTCTGCTCCAGTGCCATGGCCAACATGTGGGCATCCTCCCTCAAGCTTTTCTCTAACCTGTCATGGCCTTTTTCCCTTTCACCAACAAACTTAAGTTTCAGCCCTGCAAGATTTAAAATATTAGGACCTGCAAACAGAAGGAACAGAAGGCATAAGAAAAAAAGTCTCCTTTTCTTTTTAGCGATGATCTACTTGTCCTGCAAGAAAATATTAGTTGAATCATGGTGAGTTGGTTGGTTAGTACATTCACTTACCACAAATTATATTAACACTGTTAGGATAGTTTCTAAGAAATTTCAAGGGAAAACAGTATTACAAATACAACCTGATTTCTCTAAACTCTGTATCCTGAAGGACTCAGGAATTTATCTCGTTCTTAGAAGGGTCATTGAGAAGCATGTATTTTGGTGAATGATGAATTAGTTCTGCAATAAATACAAAAATAATAGTCTGCAAGTAGCTCTAATGGGAGCTACTGCTTGTAGGACACAATTTAAGAAGGTATGTAGGAACTCTTATTAACTAAGCATATAAACACATTAACTTTGGGAAGTTTACAGACATGCTCAAAACTGAACATACTGAACTCAGGATATCCAAGAAACACGAGAAAAAATTGCAGGCAGGCTGAAAATTATGATTTCAAGTTCTTGTTTCTAAGATTCCAATTTGCTTTATATATTTTTATCAAAATTTTAAAGTTAAACAGTCTGAAGTTCCAAAACATTTACTGGAACTGTAGAAGAAGTTTCAGCTGACATTCACTTCGATAATTTGAATTCAATTAATATTGTTTTGTTGATCAGAAGGTTTTTGATTGTCTCAAAAGAAAGTCTAGTGCTCTGCAAGCATAATCTATAGTTTGTCAACAAAAATTACAAATAACAAAAATTGTTATTTTAGGGTGCAAGATATTATTATTTCCTTTTATTTTCTGTGTGTTTCATCTTCTTACCAGCTGCTCCTCTTCGTAAACATTGATGACTGGATGTGTTGGGATAAGAAGTAATCACATTAAATAGGAAAGATTTAACTGGAATTTTATCATCTGACAACCTTGTTCAAAAAAATCCCATGCTGTAAATTAGTATTACGGAGAATATATGTTTTTCTGAACAGTATTTTAATCAAATTTTAAATGCTATAACTGCTTATTGCATGGATTCTGTTCTCTTGGACATATAAAATACATATGATGTTTATCAGAAAATAAACTGTCAATCATTTTTAGTGAGCAAACTGACACAAAAGGAATCATAGATGCCCACACAGATGAGAGGAAGAGAAAGACTCTAAATCATCTTTTCACATTCAAATACTGGCTAATGCAACATTAAGAGAATAAAACAAGGTCAGATGGCCGTATGAAGGAAAAAAATATGAAGAAGATTCTCTTAAGGATTTTGACTAATTATTACCAAACCCAAATCACTTAAAAACTCTTTAAAAACCCTCCAAAGTGCTTTACTTATTACTGGTTCATTTTGTAAGGAAGCACATTAATTATTATTCTTGACATTGCTAAATTACTCTCTCTTGCACTCATGGGTCTTTATTAAGCTTTTCAGCAAACATGAAATGTCCTTTATAATACTAAATGTTACTGAATGAAGAAACATTACAGTTCTGTTTGTTTGTTTTACAGGAGAAGAAAATTTAATTAAGATTTTTGTTTTTGTTAAAGCACTTACGGATTATTGAAGACCAAAGACAGCATGACTGTAGGAAACAAAGAACAAATTTCTTCATATGGGACAGCTGAAATCAAAGTGTAGCCTTCATATGGAAATTAATTCAAACAATGTAGATGGCAGGACTTATATTTTGAAAATACATATGCATATAGACATGCCACAGCTACATTGCTTATGCACAAGCAGGTTATATAGACAAGTGTAAGTATGTGAATATTTTTGTTAGTTGTAATAGCATGGCAACAAGCAAATTAAAAATGCCTAAATGAAAAAGAGGTTTCATTATTTGCAGAAGATAATTAAAATCTTGGCAAGATTTTTTTCTTTGATGTTCTATACTTAATTGTTTCCAAAAATGGATGCTTTTGATAAACTTCCTAGAATTGTGTCTGGCATTTTTAAAGACACAGTTAGTTTAGTCAATACCCTGTTCTCTGTTCTAAAAGCTAACATTGTTTTTGTTGTTTAAACACAAAACATGTCCCTGTTGTCAATTCCAATTTCAGTTTTAGCTGGTTTGAGAACGAAAACATTTTGAATTCTGGTGCAAGTAGGATCTTCATATCTGACTCCATTGAAGGCTATCATCTTTAGATTTTATACACCTCTGCTCATATGTCATTATTAGCTTGCTCTTAAAATTTTGGAAATATCAGAAATAAATTTGCCTCTGCAATATTATGCCAGTCCCGTTGTGTACTTTCCGGTTTTTAGTTATATTTTTAACCTTTAATCCAAATATACGCTTACAATTAAATTTACAAATATTTTTTTGCACTTTCTGTCATCATTCACTCAGGCATAAAAAGAAGGAGCTGAAAGAGAAGGTGTAATGGAAGGTGTAATTGGCTGACATAGAATTTATCTGGGACATTCAGGTTAACTCACACACTTATTTCATACTTTAACCATATACTTTAACTATTACTCTAGAATGTTGTTTCATCTGTAAAGACCTTGAGGCTAAACAGGGACTAATTAAACAAAGAAACCCTTAGCATTTCTATAACACTCTTGAGTAAAGGCTTTTCTTCTACTGAAGCATAATCCAGTTATATATAAATACATATGTGTGCGCATTTATGTGTGTGTTTTTGTGAAATGCAAAAATAGATATAGAAGCTTTTTTAAGAACAAAGAAGGGAGTAGTTTATATAAATCATGACACGCTGAGACTTAACTAATATCTGCACTGGTTTTTTTTTGGAAGTTGTCACAGGTGGCCAACAGATCAAGGCTGGCCAATTGAAAGGAAAGAGGCAGCTTTATTTTTGACTGTCATGTGTCTTGAAACACTCACTGAGTTCATGAAGTTTCAGTTAACTCAGTAAGAAGAGACTAATGTGTTTGAATATAATAGATTTGGCAAACGCAAGGAGTACTGACCAAGGCTTATGGATCTGACCAAGTACAGATATTTCAAGGTTGAACCATCTGTTTGTGAGTTAACAGGGCATACACTAGCTGAAGTGACTAGTCTGAAGTGACTGTCTAGATGTGTAGGTACTGGATTGTGCCCAAATGTATTTGGTTTATGTGGGAAAGCTTTAGTAGCGGAGGGGGCTGCAGTGGTGGCACCTGTGAGAAGGTCCCAGAAGCTGCCCCCATATTGGACAGAGCCAGCTCCAGCCGGCTCCAAGATGGACCTGCCACTGGCCAAAGCTGAGCCAACCAGTGATGTTGGTAGCACTTCTCTGATAACATATTTAAGAAAGGGTTAAAAAATGCTGCACAACAGCAGCTGAGAGAAAGGAGTGAGACACACTCTCCCTACACCAAGGCCAGTGAAGAAGGAGGGGGAGAATGTGCTTCAGGCACCAGAGCAGAGATACCCCTGCAGCCCATGTTGAACACCATGGTGATGCAGGTTGTGCCCTGCTGCCCATGGAGGCCCATGGTGGAACAGATATCGACTCACCACACCTTTATATAAAGAGTCTCTCTCAGAGAGGTTTCCTTTCTCCTGATTTTGTTATTCTTGACATCTGACACTGTAGACAAGTTTAGAGTGGGGTGGATTACTGGAAGATTTGGAATTAACCCCTAAAATTAGAAAAAAAACAAAACAAAACAAAAAAAAGATTAGAGGTTTGCAAACTATGGAAATCACAATGAATGAATTAATTCAGGAGGGACAGCAGCTTGATCTATTGATATATTAAAAAACTAAAACAAAAGAAGCTGGAGGATGCGGTTTCCTCCTAAAGGAGCCTGTGAAATATTTACATTGGTGAATAGCAAATTTAAAGTAATGTATTGAAATGCAAAGGAAAATAAATGTTGTTACAGGATTGGCCATGCACCAAGGTTTGTGCTATTGTCAGGAGGATATCCTCATTGAGGGCTCAGAGGTCCAGAACAATTAAGTAGTTTAAAAATGTCTCTCAGAGAACAGTGAAACACTTAATATAGAACAAAAGGGAGCTGGAAGACATTAACACTGGACATGTACACGTAGATCACAGCACAGCTGAGATCACCACCAAGGTGTCTGCCCTAACTGGCAAGGAGAGTTTCCATGGAAATGACGGATTATACTTGGAAATTCTAATTTAATTTTGTTGCTTAACCCAGCATCTTGTGAATACTGTTGAGCACTGTTTCCCCACAGATGTGCAATGCAGATAAAGACTCTGAGAACAGGAAAACTCACAAAAATTCAAATTCTCAGTCAGAATGAAGTACAAAATTTAGTTCCCCGCAGGTACTTCCAGAGAGGGATATAGTTCTGTTTGAAAGAAATAAGATCAAATTTAGAGATTTAGGTATTTTGATCACTAATGAAAATTGAAAGTATAATTCACCACAAGATATTTATTATTGTCATAGTTTGAAACCTTCACTGAAGATGACTCTGTCTATGTTGGACAACCTGGCCTTTGAGAAAATGGAAAAGGACAGGCCTGATTAATCTTCCTAACTTTTTGCTTGTTAGATTAGGTCATATTACTCCTACTCTCTTTCAGTACATCCAGAGGCATCAAAATGTACATAATAATTTTGAACAGATAACTTAATGTATATAAGAAAGTTTTTTTTTTGTCTTTAACTAAGTCTGGTTGAAACTGATTATATATCACTTGCTGCTATTGTTTAATATGGGCTAGAACATTAATATAAGTTGTGGACACACTTATTAGAAAATTTGCAAAAAATGCAGTTAAACAAAGTACAAATTTAATTTTTACAACAGCATGTGTTAACCTAAACCAAGCAAAGAATATAGCCAGTATTAGACAAAATAGGACATTAACTGTGCAATCTACTGTTCAATTTACTATGGAGAATGATTGAAACTATCAGAACAGTTGAACAGGATGGCAAGCTTCCAGCCCCTAGCACCAAATAATCACAGAATAACAAGATGGTTTAGATTGGAAAGCACCTCTGGAGACCATCTAGTACACCCACACTGTTTGAAAAAAGGTCAGCTAAAGCAGGTTGCTCAGGTCTGTGTCCAGCTGGGTTTTGAACATCCCCAAGAATGGTGATTCCACAACCTCCTTGGGCAACTTGGTCCACCCTCAAAACAGAAAAAAAATCATCTTCTGTTGAAGTGGAAATTCTAGTATCTCACTTTATGCTTTTTAACTGAGCATCATGGCTAAAAGTATGACTTTATTGTCTCCTCTGCCCCCATCATATATTTGTACACATTGGTAAGATCCCCTTGAGCCTTGTCTTCCCTAGACCAAACACTCCCAGCTCTCTCAGACTCTGTATGTTGAATGTTCCATTCCCTTAATCAAGTTCATGGCCCTGCAAGGAACTGACTCCAACAAGTCCATGTCTCTTGTACTAGAGAACCCAGAACTGGACCCAGCACTCCAGGTGTGCCCCCCTGTGCTATATTACTCCCTAGAAACTGCAATGTTGAGAAAATTTGTGCTTTATGGTAGGAGTCAATGATTGCCAGACACAATGAAACATTAAAGGAGTTGTTATACATCCATGCTAGTTGGACAAATAATGAAAAAGAGTCATTGAGATGTTTTGTGTTCAGTTGATGAGGATAAGGAACATTTATTCTGCACTTCTTCCTGGAAAGAAACATGTAAGGCATGTAAGCCCCAGGACATGGTATCATTAGAACAAATGGCCTTGCCATCTCTCAGCAATACTCATAACCAAAGCTGTTTTTCAAGTCCAAATGGCAGAGTAAGGTATTTCAGAGGCTAACTAAACAATTAGAGAATTATTTAGAGTTCTGTGTTCTATAAGTGCTTAGTGTTGTTGGTGCTATGCTAGCCGAGCAAGCAAAGATATACTGTTGGAAACGATCTTCAAAGCAGCTTAGCTTTGGAGACAGGATGTCTGGAACAGGGTTGCAGACATTGATATTTTGTTAAAAAGCTGCAATTGTCGGAGTAAATGCAGCAGAACTCTCTCAAATTTAACTAAACCAGTTTCAACTTTCCCATGTGCTAGATTTTGGGGCTTGTTTTGCAGGCAGGTATTTTGCAGTGGTCCAACCCTGCCACTCAAACAGTGGCTGGTACAAGTACTGAGAGACCTTCTCAGCAATGTGCTTTTGTGGGTAAATATGCATTTCCATATTGTCTGTGTTAAAATTGAATTCCTGCTATGAAAAATTAATGGTGTATATTGTATTATTCATTAGGAAAAATATTTGCCTGGCAATTGTTTCTTTTTGGGTAGATGATCCATAATGTAAAGAAAGTGTCATAAGAATGCAGTGACTGTACAATACGAGCACACATTGGTCTCTTGGTCATATGTTGCTTTTCGGTCATAGCAAAATTCAAATAAGCTGTATTTCACATGATTAGTTGGAGGGAAAAGGAGAACTTTTATATTGTTAGATCTTTAGATTATGTTTTTTTCTCTTTTGACTTAAATTATGCATGTCCATCCAGAAACATTTAAACTCCTTGGGTGTCTCAGACACGTCATTAGAGCTTACACATTAGAAAAGTCATGTTCCGCTCAAAAACCGCTTTCAGTCACCTGAGGTTGTCTGTCATTAATTATAGGAAAAAGACTGTAATTATATAATTTTGCAAAGGAGAGCAAAGAGAAATGTTTTTATGAATGTTCATTGCAAACTGGTTTGGCTATGATGCCCTTCTCTTACCCCTTCACTTACACAGAAGCAGGAAGAGACTACTGGTGCATTCACATCGGGAAACAACGCATGGTGTTCATTAACAGAGGTTTATTTTAGGTCAGAAAAGTCAGCCATAGCAGTAAGATATGCATGTATATGACACTCCAGAAAGTACATCTTACTACGTAATGTTTTTCCTTCACTGTATGCCCTCAGGGATCATCTGTCAGTGACTACTTGCTCTGGCTTAGTTTTTAGGCAGAACTATTTTCATTTCCCATAATAACATTTTCTGTCCACATGAGCTGTTCTCATGCTGTGTTAGAGATCATATGAATAAATTGTAGACTTCTAATCTGAAACAGCAAAATTACTGAGTAGATCCTTTGAAGTATTGAATGCTTAAATTTAGTTAACAAGAATTGCAACAAATATTTTTAAGTAGTTAATAGAGAAAATATTCTGAAGACAGAGGACTTATTAATTCTGATACTTGAAATATTATTTCTTTTAACTTAAATTTATGGGTTTGATATTCTCTTTGAATTTGTTTGCATTTCTTCGAAATATCTGTAATTCTTGTTGAATAAAGACTCTTGTTGACAGAGTATGTAAGTGTAAATGTTTTACTGGCAACACAGTTTTCAGTCAATCTAGATTGTCTGAGCTGTACGTAGGCAACCTCTTGTCAAACTTCACATCTTGCAGTGGTTTCAAAGGACTTTAATAGTGTGAAGTTTAGAAAACATTAGAAGTAATGAAATTTTCTGTACTAATGATAGTTTTTGAAAGGAGTTTACTGCCCCTCCCATGTTGATCTGGGATTAAACAAAAAAAATCTGAAAGTTATAACCACTTATTTCTGGCATTAAAACAAGCCAGTGCTAAAAAGTGCTGCTGTTTTTTTTATTTAGCTTGAAAGTTTGCAGACTAGCTAGTCCTTCAGCTAGAAATTCTAGTACTTTTCAGTAAATCAGGGCAACCCCATGGCAGAAAAAGTATATTATTTGCAAGATTCCTGGCAAAGTGCAAAAGGGGAAAGTCAATGCACTGTAGGTGTTATGTATATTGAAATATATAACATTTATATATGTGTATATATTATGTATATGTGTGTATATTTAGTATTCCTACATACAAATATATATATATATATATGTGATGCCCATAATACATTGACTGTATATGTACTATATACATGCATACATATATACAAATGTAATGGATTCTTTTGAAGTAAATGAATCGAAGACATAAGCTGCAAGCTTGCTTTAATTAAAGTTGCTGATTTCTGCTTTTTGGTTAAAAATAAAGATGTTATTTGAAAACAACTGGATGCGTGCAGAAGCCACAGAAATTCATAAGCTGTAGTTCACTTAGGAGGTGTGGAAGGTAAGGGAAATGAAAGCAACGGGGTGTTTCCCCAGTACAGAAGTTTCGCTGGCAACACCAGGTTATGGACTTCCTTCCTCTTCCAGTCTTAGGCCATTCCTCTTCCACCTCCTAAACTTCTAGTCTGCTTTGTACTTAACTGTACTTAACTAATGAAAACACAGCTACTGTCAGTGTTACAGACCCCTAGAAAAGTCCACTGGTGTTCACAGTAATATCACTTGTAGTCTGCAGTTCAGTACTTTGCATTTCAGCATATCTCTCTGAGTGTAAATGATAGGAGCTGAGTGCCTTATCCAGCCTGTACCAGTGCATTTGGTTCTACGTCATGTCAGCACTTTACCTGGCAGAGTACTCTACTCATTTTTTTTTCTGTGAATCTTTTCTCTCCTGTCTGTGTTCTGTGTTGTCAGCTTCAGAAGGGTGTAACTGAGGCATATCTGACTGTGCCTAACATACTGAAGGCTTCGTTAGTCTAGAGAGCGCACATAATAGAAAGGCAAGAGAATATGCTTAGGGGGATAACTGATTACCCAATAGACCTGACTAAAGAGTAGAGAAAACAGATTGACAAACTATTTTGACTGCTAGGTTTTACAAAATAAGTGAGCTGTGGGTATCTACCACCTCTCTAGGCAACCTGTTCCAGTGTTTCACTGTCCTCAGCATAAAAAATTTCTTCCTTACATCAAGTCTAAATCTACCCTCTTTTAAATTAAATCCATTATGTCTTGTCCTGTCTCTACAGGCACTACTAAAAAGTCTGTCCCCATCTTTCTTGTAAGCCCCCTTTAAGTATTGAAAGGCCACAATAAGTTGCAGACTGCATTTGCAACCACAGCTATATGTGCCTGAGAGAAGCCTTAAGTCATAACAAATGATTATAGTAACTCTGGTCTGGGGCCAAGAATCAAAAGAATGTAATGTTTATATACCATAGATACTTTAAACTAGGACAAATATGTTCAACAATTTTCATAAAAAAGGACCAGGAAAAGAGAAAAGGGAAAGGATGGAAGTAATAAAGTTTCCCTTTCTCTCAGATTTGTTGCACCTTTACTTCTCAACCCAAGGGGGCAGGCTGCAGTTTGAGATTCCAGGTTCCAAAGAAATGAGCATTTCACACCTATCTACACATAGTGTCAACTTGTGTTTCTCCATTGTGTCATCCTTTCTGTGTTTGAGCCATGCATCCTGTTTGGTGTCCTCCTCTGCCATCTCCAATGACGAACCCTCAACTTTTTATTAGCTCCTAAATTAATGTGTTTGCACTGCATACTGTCAAATGTCATTTTAGATTTGATTAAGTCTCCAAAGCGCTAAGAATTGGTTGAGCCCATTGATAGGATGCCTCAAAATATACTCACACATCCTGGCTGCACCTTCACTGGATATCAGGGCACACTTTCCCTATCAATATTTCCTTCCTGTCTTTGACGCATTTCTTCAAGTAATAATACTCCTGAATATTTTTTTTCTATTGGGAATGAGATTTTAACTAAAAGTAGAGCATCTTCTGGTGTTGGTTCAATATTTGGACTATGCAACATAGCAAATTCCATTTTTCCCATTATATTAAAACGTTTTCACTGTGGACAGCTTCTACAATTCTCAAAGTTGCTTTTAATTTTTTTGCTCTCTTTAGAGTAGGATAGTTTTCTCCACTTTTATAAACATGGTGTCACAGAGAGAATGCTTTCTGCAAATATACTTACAGAAGTTTCCTTTTTGTTTCTCCTAAAGTGTCTTTTCTACTGAAAAGAAAAACACTCGATTCCGTATTCTGTTTTAACAGATATTATTTAATGTATTCAATTTACAAATTACGAAGTGTAGACATCAAAGGCTATACTCAGTATAGAAGAAAAACACTGAACTAAAGTTTTATTTCATTCTGATGTAGTTTTTCTATTTATGTATTGATCACCTTTGATTAGAGACCTACACTTCAGTGTATCTTTCTGATTCGATCTTAAAATCTGTTTTCCTAAAAATAAAATAAGGTCTTATTTTATTTACCATTTTGTGTTATCTACTCTTCTCTAAACTGTTATCAGTGGTGTAAAAAAGGGAAAAGACAGTGCTGTTTTAAATGCAAATGCTTAAATGAAAAGCCTCTCATGAAATATCCAGGGTCAATTCATTTCACGTCATGATAAACTCCTACATTGTAGACATCTGTGCTAATTCCCAGTCCCCTCTTATAGCCAGTGGAGGGAAGCAAATGCTTTTTATCCGATCTATCTCCATCAGGATGAGATAAATCGGCATCAAGAAAAAAAAAATCTATTTTCCTTCAATGTGTATCTGTCTCCCCTGATGTATTTTTCTTTCTACTTTACCTCCTTGATTATTACATTTTTTATTTATTTTTTTTTTAAGTTACAGAGTTTCTCAATAGTTGTTCAGTAGTCCTGGCCATTTGAATCCAACAGAAAGCAGGTGATTGCCATCACTAATGTTCTCCACCAAGAGCCAGCAAAGAGCTTAAAACTAATCACACACTTGTGTGCAGGGTATTCTTCATATCAGATGTTGAAACAAATGGTAAGTTTCAATGGATGGAGGCATTTTATGCTGAATTGTAGAAGGCTACAGAGTAGAGGAGTTTTACTCCTGACTCAGGCTATTGTCATTAGGTGAGTCAAGTGCAGAGGCACTGGAATCTTCAGACAGGTGACACTGTCCCTTGTTTAGCAGAAAGATACTGTCAGAATGACGTGTAGGAAAAGTTAAAGGTGATAAGCTTTGGGGAGAAAGAATTGAACATGACTGCGATCATTAGAGGGAAATTAGATTATACCTACAAAGCTACTGTGGTTTACTAGAGGAAAAACTTTTTGCTGGATAATATCAGAGAGCTGCGTTAGTTAAAAGCACATGGACAGCCAGCTGTGTTTGAATGGAAAGAAAGAAACTATGAATATTTATATTTATATTTATGTGAAGAGGTTGAATATGATATAACTCTTCTATTCACATGAGTCTTTGAAAAATATCTGTAACTGCCATCTTTATTTTGTCTATTATAAAAAATCCCTCAAGAATCTTGAATTTATATTCTACTGTCAAGGGATAAATATATGAGAAAGCTGACTTGTGAGTCAAGAGCATGCTCAAGAAAGGTACTGAGAGACTATAGAGTTTGTCCTGACACAGAACTCACACTAACTTTACTGCTTGCTTAAGAATGCTAATTTAAGCTCTAAACAGTGTTTTAGATGAAGTCATGATAGAACCTGAAGAGAGATTCCAAAACAGTCAACAAATGTGAGGAACTGCTTCAAAAGACTATTCCTTTTAATGTGTGCATGTAATTAGTGGTTATAGATATTCATTATTTTGTTTCATCAAAGCCCTGAAGTTTGCCAGCACAGCAGATGTAGAAAGAACCTAAATTCAGATTTCTCATTAAGCATATACAATATCTGTGATCCCACCAAATGCCACTGATGCTGAACTGGCAATTTGGTCACCAAGGAAGAGAGATGTGGTACAGCACGTGAAGTGGAAAGGCTGGTATGCCAGAGGTCTTTACAGTAGGTCATGGAGAAGTGGGTTTTAAACTAAGCATTAGTGGCTTTGGAGCCACTAGTAAATTTTACGATAGAGGAACTGGGAGGTAGAACTTGCAGTGCATCTTTTTTTTCAGTAAATGTGATGATAATATTTTTGTTATTTGAGAAACTATCTGATTATGAGACACAGTGCATCCACATTCAACGATGTAAAGGAAAAGTTCAGTGAGGGTATAATATAATACTGCATGGGAAACAAAACAAATTTCCCTCTCTCTGCCCTTGGCTGCTCGTTCCCTCTTGTGTCAGCTCAAGCTGCTATGCAGCTACATGGTGTTCACCTTTCCTGGTAGTGGGGCTCTGCTGGTGTGGACATTTTCTGAATTCTGAGTAAATAGAAAGGAGATAGCTATTATTAATACATTAACTTGGAAACTATGTGCACAGTGTAACACTCCAAATTCTTCTCATTACCAGAAGGAAACTCATTCTATATATGTGAAGCTATGATTTTTTTTGAAGTCTAATTTGATAGTGTAATCAAAATAAAGCAAAGAGTTATAAAAATACTTACACAGTACTACAATTTAATAATAGTACAGTCCAACTCAATATGGGAAAGTCTCAGAAATACAGCTAATTACACAGAAAGTAATTCTTAGTCTCTACTTACTTTCTCTGGTGGTATGCTCACTGTCTAGTGTTTCTCCAAGTTCTTAAGGTTGTTGGCCAGTCTTTCTCAAGCAGAGGAGACAGGAAAGGGTGCCAGCAAGTTGACTGTGTCGCCATTTCTATACTAGCAGGAGTCTGATACTTCTGGGGAAAAGGGAAAGGGTTCTTTCCTCCTTGTCTTGAGGTCTCTTGTGTTTATGTTTATCCATTTTCTTAATGTGTACATGAGCATTCTCTTACTTTGTTCTCAGTTATTTTCATATGATTTCAGTTGCTCAGTTTTATGTTCTCTTTGTACATCTAAACTGGTTTAACAAGATTGTATTCCTGTAGTCACCACTGGCTGACCATTGTGCTTTTTGCTTAGTTCAGCATCTCTGGTACCATTCTGTGTTTACAAGCCGTATTTTATGTTATGGTCATAGATAGTTCAATCTGCAAAGAATAACTACTTTTCTTCACAGAAAATTAAAGCTAATTTAACCAAACCTGACTGCTAGCTAATACCTATTGTACCCAAAACAAGCTAAAATCAGCTTAGGCCATAGGCTAGCCCAGACAAGTGTGGAGCTCCCACACTGCCATGTTAACACCAGGCCTGTGGACTTTTAGTCATCGTGGTAAAGCACCATGTTTGCTGGACTAGAAAAGCCCTACTGTGCTCACAGCTTCTCCCTCTCAGGTCTGTCCACCCCAGGAAGCTCTTGATAATTCTGGGCTCCACATAGCATACAATGCATGTCTTCACATCCTCATCCATGAGAAAATGTCGTTCATTACTTCATATGGACTGGAAGATTTGCTACCACCCTGGGACTTATCTTTTGAAGCACTTATAGCCCTTGTTTGTCCCTCTGTTCAGAGAACACCACCAGAAGCCGCGTTAGAAATTTGATGAGTATGGCAAGGCTGAAGAGACCATGAGCAAGTGTCATGCCTACAATTTAGTCCATTTAGTTTCTGCCTGAAACCTCCTGAACTTTATATCTGCCAGCGCAATTCTATCTGTCAGGTGCTTTTGCAATTAGAGGTGGCCATGTCTTCCCACAACAGTGCGTGTTATCAATCCTGTTAAGCAGATGTTGGAACACTGCATAAAGTTTTTGGTTCATGGGGATAAATAGAGCTCTGCATTCTGCTGTGGATAGAGAAAACCAGAATTACTCAGCCCAGTGGCAGTTCCTTGCTTCTTTCCCTCTTCTTTGTAGATACAGCATATTGGCACAGTCACACCCAGCCATACCTTGTATCCACAGTGGTCACCTTCCTTTGATTCTACAGTTCCTTTTTTGAAAGAACATGTGTCAGGGACTTCTGTTCAATTTACGAATAATCATCTACAGTGCACTCATAAAACACAGCAAAATTTTGAACACTTCTGTTTTTCCTGTGGTATTTACCTGAAATAGAAAGAATTATCTTTAAAAATGTGATTTAAACTGGTGTTTTGGGCTCACACTTGTAGCTTGCTCTGTTAGGGACAGGAACTCATATAAAAATCTAGTGATTTCAAGGGATTGACATACAGCTTCTGCAAATCAAAAAGTAAGTCTGTTTTCATTGGCTATTCAATCTTATATCTGTTTTCATTTCAGTGTAGGAAAATAAAGAAGAAAATAATAGAGGAAATTCTACTGAGTTTTGAGGACACATTAAATTCACATAAAGCTCAGAACTTACAACAGCTCAGAACTTGCAGCATCTCAGAACTTGCAGCAGCCTCTGTACTTCATGTTGGGCAGTTAGTTATTCATTTTATGAGGAAAACAAATGACGAATAGAGGAAGCATCTCTTTGAGTGATGAGTGGAAAGCGATCATTTACTATACAGTAATTTGACATACCTTGTTCAGGTTTTAGGTGAAAGGTGTTTTTATGTGAGAAAGGTAAGCTAATCTTTGCCAACAGTTGCTCATATGACTGCATCTCTCTTTACTGAAAGAAAAACAAAGTTCAAGCTATAATGAATCTTCTCTATACTCCCTTCCTGCAAAAAACACCTGTGAAAATCAGATGCATGACTTGTAGACATGGCCCATGACATTTAAAGTAGTAATTTAATCTTGAGAAGGATATCAAGAAGTAAAATCCAAACGAAGTTTTGACTCTTCTGTCTGTAATGCCATAAGTATCCAGCTCTGCTCTCTTTCCAAGAGATATTCAGATAGTCAGAGAGCAGGAATGAATACTGTTGTTTGTATTAGGGTGGTGTCCTGGGGACATCCAAGAACAGAACTCCATTGTGCTAAGTAGTATAGAAATGGAGTAAGTGACATCATCTACCCTGACAGGGATGCCAGGAGTTCATCAAAGATAGGGATTCAGAGGGGATAGGCAAAACTGTACAGGGCTCGACAGAGTACCAGATCAGACCTTAGAGCTGCTCAAAGCTGAAGGGTATGTTCTCCTGAAAAAGTGAGGCACTAGGCAGGTCTACTAGCTGAAGCCCTAGTAGTGATAGAGCTGCCTCCGTGGATAGCAAGATTGCCTATGGAAAAAAACTGAATCTCAATCTATGGCTCAGTAAATGTTTCAGCCCATTCTTGGAGCAGAGTTCAGGTTCAAAAATGGTACAAAGTTGTATGGTTCTGACAGCAGAACATGAAGTAGAGATTTTTGGATTATGAAATATTATTAAGATCAAACATTTAAATTAAGATACAAGAAAAACTACTATAAATTCCACTAAAATGTTTTTTTCATAGGAGAGCAAGAGAATAAAGTCCATGGCAATAGAATTCCCTGAGCCAAGGAGACAATTCCATTTTCTCGGGAGTCTTTCTATGAAGCCCAGTTTTTATGAATCCCAATACTTTGATTTTGCCAAGTTCCACCCCTTGTGCTCTTCAGTTCTAGGATATAGCTAAGAGCCATTTCAGCTTTCTTAAAGTAAGAAACATCTGCTGTAGTAGCGTGCCAGTTTTGCCAGGGATTGGCTCTCAAACTGATTTTTTATTAGGCACTACCTTAGCAAACATCGTGTGCTCATCGGCATTATGTAAAAAGAGAATCGTGTCAGGTCTTTCTGTAATAGATGAAGCTTTTATTTTGAGAAAAATGGAAAAAAATTCTCCTGAGTATTTTTGCAAAAAAACCCATACTTTTTACAAACATTTCTAGTAGTATGTAGTAAATAATAAAAAGGTGTGCTGCCTGTTACTTATTCTATGAGAAGACTACTTCAGCCCTTCATCTCTCCTTTAAAATCTTCCTGATACTGATGAATCAATTGTTTCCTGGTGCAAATTTTTAAAAACTGAACAATGATTTAGTGATTTTTTTCCTTCAGTACATACTATTTTTTTCCCCAATACATTAAAATGGGCAGATATCACTTAAATTAATATTTGTGAAGTCAAATTAATAAAAAAAAATTTAAAAGCCCTCAGAACATTGAGATAAAAATGATGGAGAGGGGATGTTTATGTCTTACTAATATTTTCTCAACAGTTCTTGAACTTGCTGTCTAATTGCAACAAAATTTGTCAAAGGGGCAGGGTATTAAAATTATACCAGATTCCTATGAGCTTTATAAAAATTTAAAGATGAGAGATTTATTATTGTTTCCTTTTTAGGAAAGGTTTCTGAAGGAGAGCCAAGGAAGGGTTTTGCTGTGCTGTGATGTGCTCTGGCACACTAGACAAAAGAGGTCACTGCAGCACACCTGTGTTCATACAGCACCCAACCTAATTGGGTTACCACGAGGTAATTCAAAGCACAAGGAAAACACAGCGAAGGAGTTGGGGGTCCTGTAGAATGATTCATGTCCCGACCTGGTTACTTCTTGCAGTGGGGGGAACACTGACGTATACATCACAAATGATAAAGGAATAAGGCTTTGTAGGTCATTAGTAGACTGGCTGGAGCAGAGTTCAGTTTACAAATTCTTGTTTCCTACTTCAGTTCCTCATTTCTGTATTTGCTAATGTAAGACAACTGCAGAAGGGAGAATTTACTACTACTGCTACTACAACCAATAAATAAATAAAACCTGTAGGCTTCTCACAGCAGTATAACAAATCTAACGATGCTTTATTTCTGAAGTGGTGATACTAGTTAATTGCAATATGATCTGAAGTTCTGCTATTACTGTACCAAGTGGATCTTACTCTTCGAACTGCCTGTATTTGTTATGTTGTCTCCCATTAAAGCAACAGGATCAATCCATATTGGAACTATAATTGTAAAACACATGTAAAGCAGAAGTCTTACATTTCAATAATACCTACTTTTAAAATTTGAGTCAAAGCCAGTAACTTGTAAAAGATAGAGCAAGTGAAAAAAAAAAAAAAAAAAAGACAAGACATCTTGTAACCTTCTTGAGTTCAGGATAAGGATTGACCCTTCAATTTAATTGACTTTTTTAATTGACTTTGTTCTTTGGCTGAATAGCAATGACCCCAAACCATTATGATCTCAGTTGTTTTTAACCAAGAGGTCTTATGCAGAATTTGATTTACTTTATTTATTTATATTTACTAGCAAACAATTTAGAATAAATTTCCTCTAAACTTTTTCTCCTAGAATTTCTCATGATACATTCCATAGCATATCTGTCTTCCTCTCTAGTTACCTTCCATTTTTTCTTCTGACATGGAATTAATTTGAATAAGTAGTTCGTACAGAGATGTATCACTTAGTTGTGTGATTTTTTAATGTATTCTTTCTGTGAAAGGTTCTGTATATTGTTCCTATACTTATTTTCTTTTGCAATAAAAAAATATTCAGTCTGTACTTCGGAAACATTTGCTGCAAGTTAAAGACGTGGAGTTTTCTCAGATGATCGTGTTTGTTTTCATGAGATTTTAAAATTAACTCATGAAAGATCAGAAAGTTAAAATCAAACAAACACCTTTTTATTTATATAAATAAGATAAAAACATCCCTGAAGCCCCTGAAAAAAAACCTGACTTTAGAGCAGGGTCAGAAGTCAGTACTTCAACTTATTTTTCAGGACAAGTTTGGAGAAATCCTATTTAATTTAAAGGCATTGTCTGAAAAAGTACTGACAACGTTTTAAAAAAATATTTAATTTGCAGAGCCCATTTTGAAAAAAAAATCTCTGCTGATTTCAGCTTCAATATGTTTGCATGAAGAAAATTGAAATTGTATCCTAGATTTTTCTTTTTGTTTAAATGATTGGGTTTTGTCTTTGTACATTTTTACTTGCTGTTTATATGGGATTTGCTTATGATATTATAGGGTTTGCATTATTAGTTACAGCCTGCATTTCTTAGTGGTAGCTTTTTGCAAACAGGGTCATAAATATCACAGGCAATTCTCTCTCATCAAAGCATCTTCTAGTTCTCCAAACTCAAACATAACATATAGATTTAATTTCTATTATATAATGATCTATGTTATCCACCTGGATGATAATGAAGAAGTGATTGCTTTCATAAATGTTGTATTTGAGACGGAACAATTTAACTACATGGAGTCTCCTTCCGTGACATTTGCATAAAATGATGGCATTAAGCTCCCAGTGGTGCTCTTCCCATCATACAGCAGATCAAAGAGCTATTATACTCTGAGCCTGTCTGCAGCTGTTAAATGCTTTCAAGGACTGTTTTTACTCTCTCAATTTCTCAAGAGTATTTGCCATAGGGGAGTATCAGAGTTTCCACTGTACTTGAGCTGTAATTTCCCTGAAAAAATGTTGTGTTCAGGTGGCTGCCATGTTGCTTAATTTCTTGGGATTTCAGCAGCTGAGTTATGTAACACACAGCATACCATGGTAATGAAAAATGGCACTGGAGCTCTCCAGGGAGCTGCCAGCTGTCTCCTGCTTGGCTCACTAAGGGAGAAGTGGCTGCTGACACCTCCCTCAATGTGGGAATAATGACTTGGGGAGCTGGAACAGGAAGAACACAAACAGATGCATATGTATGTGTGTATTCATGGAAAAAGTACAAAGATGAGGAAGAGGCACAAGGATGAGACTTAAATTTACATTTTCTTCAGTCTTATTCTTAGGGTACCAGAAACTGAACTCTCAGTGCAAGGGTTACAGTTTCTGCAGTTACAGAGTTCTCCTAGAGTATGGTGAGGACTTTGGTGGCTCAATGCAGGCCCTGGTGGAAATAGCTACAAAACCAGTAGAACATTACTTAGGTATTCACCTTTGCTGATCTTTGTGCATCATTTAGCTTTGGAAATTACAGGATGGTTGATATTGGAAAGGATCTCTGGAGATCATCAAGTCTAACCACCCTGCTCAAGCAGGGTCAGCTAAAGTAGGTTGCCCAGGACCATGTTTAGTCCAGTTTTGAGTAGGATGAAGACTCCATAACCTTGCTGGGACACCTGGTCCCCTGTTTGACTGCCTGTGCAGTCAAATAAATAAATAAATGAATGAATGAATGAATAAATAAATGTGTTTTCCTGGTTTTGTGTGGAATTTAGTGTATTTTGATTTGTGCACATTGCCCCTCACCTTATCAGTGGGCACCACTGGGAGAAGTCAGTGGCCACTCCTTCTTCATTCCCTCTTAATGTTTGCACATGTGGATAAGATCCCTCTGAGCCTGCTTTTCCCCAGGCTGAATACTCCCAGCAATCTCAGCCTCTCCTCACATGTTAGATGCTCCAATCTCTTAGTCATCTTCATGGTTCTGCACCAGACTGCCTCTAGTCCATATCTTGTACTGAGGATCCCAGAACTGGACCCAGCATATAGTGTCTATGTTTCATTAATGCATTCTAATAGGGTTTTGCAACAGTATTTTATGACTCTTAATACAGTAGTGGCTAAATAGTCTGGGACTAATGGGATAAAAAGGAAGGGACTGGGTGCTTACCTGCTGTAACTAGTATTTATGTTGTAATAAACAGTATCTTTTGATCATTTCTCAGTATTTACAATGCTGGAATTTTATCTAAGGTATCCCTCTCTTTATTTTGCATAACTACTTCTCATCACATGAAGAATAATTTATTTCATTTTCCAGAAGATGAGCAGTTCAATTTTTTGCCTCCACAAGAGAAGTATTGAAAAAGAAAACGAAAATACACTTGTCAGGTTTTTTTTTGGTTTTTTTTTTTTTTTTTTTTTTTTGGTAGCATTCACTAGAAATTAAACTAGCACTATCTACTTAAATAGATTAAGATAAATCACTTTTTCATTACTTACTTATTAAACAATAAGCATCTTTTATTTACTCTGTCTTTTTGCAGGTGTCCCCCAGCACTAGTTTCCAACTTTTTCAAAGCATTTTAGTGTTTAGATATATTATCTCTCTGTAGGAGGTATGAAAACAAAGTAACTCATAATCCTTGCTTTGAAGAATATGCATCCTGGGGGCGTATCTATAATATCTTTTTATTTGTTTGCGAGAATAACTGTTGTGTAGGGTATTTTCTAGTATTTTTATACTAACTGAAGATCAAACCAGACATTTGTATAGCTGTTCAGTGACTCAAATGGAACTACTCATTTACTAGAAAATAAGGTTATGTTTAAGTTCATGTTAGCTACTAAAACTTTAAGCACAAACTGCTCTTAATAAACCTAGTGTGAAGGAGAAATAGGAGGTTAAAAAAAGGACACAAAGTACAATTTACCATCTGCAGCAAAAGACTGAGGCATACTACTTGAATCTTATTAATTTGTTTCAACATTTTCCTTCCCAAGTAAAGAGCTGACCTCCTAAAATACCCCTAAACCACTTATGTTATGTATATTTACAGCTGGTTTCACTGAGAATCTCAAACTAGAAACTAAAGCTAATAATTTAGAAGATACATCTCTAAAATCACCACTGTTAAGACAATACCGTCACTACCATGACTTCATTTATAAATATCTTAAAAACACATGGAACTTACTCCTGACCTCAAAAATGTAAGTACTGTGGAAAAAAAAAAAAAAATCACATTAGAGAGTGGCCAGCAGGTTGAGGGAGGTGATTTTGCTCCTCTACTCTGCTCTGGTGAGAGCCCACCTGGAGTCCTGCAAGTCCTACAAGAAAGACATGGACCTGTTGGAGAGTGGCCAAAGAAGGACACCAAAATGATCAGAGGGTTGGAACACCTCTCCTATGAGGACAGGCTGAGAGAGTTCAGGTTGTTCAGCCTGGAGAAGGCATTGGGGAAACCTTATTGCAGCCTTTCAGTACTTAAAAAGGGCCTATAAGAAAGATGGTGACAGATTTTAGCAGGGCCTGTTGTGATAGGACAAGGAGTAGATGATCTTTCAAGGTCCCTTCCAATCCCTAACATTCTGTAATGGTTTAAACTAAAGAAGGGGAGATTCAGGATAGACATGAGAAAGAAACGTTTTACAATGAGGGTGGTGAAGCACGGGAACAGGTTGTCCAGAGAGGTGGTACATGCCCCATCCCTGGAAATATTCCAGGCCAGGCTGGACGGGGCTCTGAGCAACCAGGTCTAGTTGAAGATGTCCCTGTTCATTGCATGGGGGTTGGACTAGATGACATTGGAAGGTCCTTTCCAACCCAACCTATTTATGATTCTATGAACACCACCCTCTTTCTGCAGTCTTAATTATCTTCATGTTACTCTCTAAATTAAGTACCCAAAGGGCAGAGGTGTCCAGGCCTACCAAACAAAAGCCCTTGCTGACAAAGGATAATCTTTTTCTTAGCATGTGAAAGTTTTGAAGATAATAAAGGGCTTCCTGGTCATATAAATACTTATTTGGCTTAAATTTGATCATGGAAGGCATGCTTCTAGGCTTTGTTTTGTAGGAACAAGGACTGAGTTCAAATTTTAGAGTCACTAATAAACAATCTTAAGTCCTGTCTAATCATCAGGGAAAAAGAAGGAGGTGCCCTAACACCCACTGAATTAACATGCCCCACTCAGGAGTACAGATCAGCTTAAAAGACAGGACATTGTTTACAGGGGAAAGGAGAACAGACCATAAATAGATTAACCCATGCTAGCTTCCCCACAACATGATGATTTGCAGTCATCTGGTCTCATGCAGAGACAATTGTTCATTTTACAGGGATCAGACACTAGGTTCACAATTTTCATAATTCACCACACAAAGTCAGGCTGCTTAAATCTGCAAATTACTATCTCCAGTAAAATCCATCACTCTGCAAATAACCAATTAAAATAAAGGTTTACAGCTGTATAATCAAAGAAGTTACTTGCTTATGAATTGCAAAATTAGTTACTAGAAGACTTTACCTTAAATGATATGAAATTTTGCTTGGTATTTTAGGACATGTTTAGTGCTGAAGCCTTTGGTGTAATTACCAAATAATCCCAGAGGGCTTGTCATAGACCACTCTCAAAACTGATTCCTACTATAGGAAAAAAAGCTTTGTCTGGGCAGATCTACAAGTGATACATGGTAGGGCTATATAATAGAGATAAATTAGCACTACATTTTCATGCCAACATTTGCGTTTGTAAGCTTATTTTTTTAATATGACTGTCAGGCAAACAAACTTGCACTGCCTTACAGAGGTGTAATAGAAAATCACCTGTTAAAGTTTTAGTCAAACATAGTGGCAGTGGCTGAGAACATACGTTCATATGCACTGCAAACTCCAGCTGATACCCTTGTACTGTAGCATCACTTTTTTTTTTTTTCCCTCTTCACATTTCTGCTTATGCTACAGAAGTATTTTCTTAAATGTGGCTACAGGAATACAAACAGGTGCACTAAACCCTTGTAGCACTGACAGTCAGGAACAGTCTGCTCAAGGGAATGCTGCATCTCCAGCCTTGACTTGGGCCAGATCCATCATAAATGTGATGAGTTCTTTTTTAAAACTTGGTTTTGATTCAGAGCAGATTGACAGAACTCCTCACAAATGCTCAGTGTCATAAAAAAAAAAAAAAAAGAAACTATTTTTGAAAACACTTTTCCAGAATCACTGCTGGCCAAGGATCTGGAACGACTAATGTCCCCATCTGGTTTAATAGCATGGCAGAGGAACTAGCCAAGGATGCCTCCTTGGGGAACACTACCTTGTGGAGCTGCTCTGGAGACCAGCACTGGAGCTGGACATCTGACACCCTGGCAGTACAGGCACTGCAGACCTAAACTCACACTAGTAAATAAAATAGACCTGGGATGTGATGGAGCAACAGAGGCCAGCTGCTCCCTGTGGGCTGAAGGCTGGGAGCAGCAGGGGCTCCTGGGACAGCCAGAGAGCAGTTCAGACTCATAGGTGGCAGCCTGGTCTAACCATCAGCACAGATCTATAGCACAGTGATAAGGTAGTTCTGAAATCAAGCCCGGAAACCAACCTGCAGTTCAGGATCAGCAGTCATTTGGCAGACTCATGGTGATGAAGCAAGACCAAGGTAAAAGCAGGAATTCAGACTGCAGGTTGGTGTCTAAATTAAGAAGGCCCACCACCAGCCATAACTGTGGCTGAACTAGAAATCAACATTCCTCCAGCTCAAGCCCAGGTCTGAGCTTAAATAGAACTTCTGGGCTGTGGGTCTCAGGTGAAGTTGGTCAGGGTCATTATTGCCCTCAGGGCCCTGGCAGGGGTGTTTTCTTTCTCCTGGAGAACAAGTATCATGAAAGTGTTCCTAACCATCTCCTCCTGCAAAATAGTTTGCTCTTGTCTATGCTGCCAGCTAAGAACAGTATCTGAATCATGGAGTGTTAATTTACATGGGGCAAAATATGCCAGGAGATGTGCTACATGGATGGTTTCCATCTGGACTTGAGCCTATGGTTTGGTGCTATTTAATGTTGTGATACAGATGTAGCTGAAGAGCCTCTGATGGGAGCCAGGAGTTGACAGCTCTGTTAGAGCTGACATACAGAGCTGACATACAGATTCTTGGCTTACTGAAAGCAGCTTTGAACTGAACCATCTTGGAGTAGTAACAGCAAGTTACTCTCAGGTTTTTCTCCCCTGATGGCAGTTTTTTAAATTATAAGCATACTAGAATTGTTTGTCCTGATAAGCATAGTCTCAAACCTGCTACTTCTGATAGCATCATGGGTGAAGCTGAAATATGAAGTGCCAGAGAATGTAGATATCCCCATGATCTTCCTCAAGGAAGATTTTTACATCAGTGTAGCTATTTTCTTAGTGGGATCTTTTATAACAATGACACAGAGATCTCCAAAATTTCAAGTTACTGTGAGATCTCTTTTTCTGTCTAAAAGAGGATTGCTTCCTCTCTGTCTCATTTCAGAGCTGGAGAAAAATTATGAAAACCCCTTTGTGTTGAACCTGACCATAGTTCTCTGAACTTTACTATAGAAAAACTCAAACATAGTTTAAAAAGAGTAGACACAGTGAACAGGAAATGCCTTATTTACCTATCTGTTATAGACTTTCCTTGTTGACCACCATTCCTCTATTTTTTTGGTCCTTTTCTCTTAGAGACATTCTAACCTACCTACATGGTGCTCTGGTCCATTCAGAGCAACAGCAGCTTCAATTGGGATGGACTGCAACAGCAACTTTTCTGTACAGAAACTATGTAGTTGAAAATGTCAGTAGAAGTGCAACACTTCTAATTTCTGTTCTGTGTATAAATCTTCATACTAGATGAATCTATTTTGTTATTGTCATCTAATGAACACAGAAACCTACCAGGCTATCTTGTGGGAGGCTGTGTATGATAGTTCAATAGTTTGTTGGGCTTGTGTGATTTCTTTAGAAAGTGTCCTTTATACACTTAACAGCTTTGGAAGTAAAGCTCATCTGCAAAAACTGAGGGTGGGATTCTGTCCAAAGTTAAGACATCTACATTTACACATCTAGATGTGCATTACTCTTCTAAATTGCAGTTACAGTGACTGGAGATCTTGGCATGCAGCCAATGAAGCTTATACAGTGAAACAGCTGAAAGTCACTTTCCTTTGGAGTAAGTAGCTCTCCACTGGCAAGAAGAGTACGGATCACTAAAATCCAAACAGTCACATGCATATACATGTAGCTGTCTTAACCTCTACACTGAATCCTACTCTTAACATCTACCTCCAGCAAATGAGAGTGTCAAGTGTGATCCCTGGATCCAGAGGATGCAGTGATGCCTGTGGCCTAGGTTCTGCACTGAAACTTTTACTCCACCTGAGCTTTCCCAGTCAGGGAGCAGCACACCTGGCACAGACCCAGTAGCTCCAAGGGCAGCAGTAGGGAAGCCCAGTCAGCCCAGTTCGTACATGACTCATCCATTGACTTAGGGAAAGTAGTCAGCTCATGGCTTTCTCATGTTGGAGTCCTGGCATCAGGAACACTTTTAGGGCAGCCTCAGTATTCCGGCTTGTCTGAGCAGAACAGAGGCCAATCCTGCACCAGAAAGAGAAAGCCAGCTTGCTAAGGAAAGAGAAGGGAAGAACCAGGGGACAATCATCACTTTCCCTGAAACCTCATGAACTCATGCCCACCTTACTGAGAAGAGGCACTTTGTTTCCAAAGCAGCCGCCATGCCATCACAGGTTGTTTTATTCTGTCATTCTAGCTGCAGACTGACATGTTTCCTTCTGCCTTGGTACCAGCTGAGCTCATGGCAAATTCATATAGATGTGCAGGTTCAGTTGTACCTGATAGTTCTGGCCCTGCCGAGCCCCTCACATCAGCACTGAGGGTGCACCATGAGGCACAGCAGTCCACAGTGCAGGCAGCCATCATAAACCCACAGACTGACAATGTCCTCTCTACTCTCTGGAAGTAAACTACTTCCATAGAATAACCGTTGCCTTGTTGGTGTGTAGCACTTCCTATGACCACAGAATATTTTGAAATATCACCTGTCTTTTATGACTGTATAGTTGGGCTGATCAAGTGCAAGTGGATCAGTTTGCCTGGACACTGTAGTCAGCGTCCTTGCCCCATTTTATCATTTCACTCAGAGTGATTGTAGGCAATTATGTTAATAGCATTGATTACCTTACTGACTGTTACCCCTCAAAGATCAATATGGGCTTTAGCAGAAGCAAGACTTCTGATTTTAATCATTCCTATATGGGGTGTTTGTGCTAAACCACCTGATTTCTTTTAAAGGATACCAGAAATACACTTTTCACACCTACACTTTTAGAATGCATCTGTTGCATGAAGCAGTTAGTAGGGACTTTGGCTGTTGAAAGCCCTAGCTCTTATTCCCAGCTCCATCTCAGCTAACTGCCTGAATTACTATTTTTATTTAGTTGTGTTATACTTAAAACTTGAAGCCCACTGTACCTGGATGTATCTTACCTGAAGGCACTGCCCAGAAAAATGATTACATTTTTCCAAACTCAGAGTAATGGGATTAATTTGTTATGAATTGAACTCGTGTGTGTGTGTGTGTGTGTGTGTGTGTGTGTGTGTTGAGTTACTTCCGAAAATTACTGTTAGATACTAATGTTGGATGAATCTGCTAGCAGCTAAGTACAACAAACAGATACCCACAGATGGAGTTGGCAGTGAACATTAAGTGCCTGAGGACTCCTATAAAATCTACCAGATAGTTACCTACATTGGACACATGACAATACTTCCATAAAATATATCCTAAATTACTACTGGCATTAAAAGTATCATTTCTCAACTCAGCAGAACAAGTTTAGTTCTACATGAAGTACTCAGAAATTACTTAATTTTAAGATTACAAAGAGAATGTGCCTCAAGATAGCCAAAGATAATGATCATGGCCTTATTCCTCTGTATTTCATAGTTAAACTATGAAAAATGAAACAGATTAACATTGTGAATGCTTGGTATATATATCTCTTTTGTTTTGTCTTAATTAGAAACAAAGATCTTGGATAAATCCAATTTACATTTCACATAAAGTAATTTCTGCCCAAAGCCTTAGTCTAGTCTTTTCATATTCCAGTAGATTTTAATGGACTCTACCATTATGTGAGAAATTCAGTCTCTGGAGAGAACTGTTGGTCATGCAATGAATACAAAACTTGTGTTTGATTGCCTGACACTATGAAGTCATTTGAACTCCTGCAACTCACCCTACGTCTGAGCCCTTCAGTGCCAGCTCTACAAATGTTCTATTTTATTCTCAGGCAGATGACAGCTTTGGGCAATGTACAGGTAGAACTGGTAGACAAAAGCAGAACTGTTACAAATTATGGTATATAGAATCGTGGAATCATAAATTGTTTCATTTGGAAGAGACCCTTAAGATCATTGAGTCCAACCATAACCTAACTCAAGCACTAAACCATGACACTGAGAACCTCAACTATACATCTTTTAAACATCTCCAGGGATGGTGACTCAGTCACCTACCTGGGCAGCCTGTTCCAGTGCTTCATAACCCTCCCATGAAGAAGTCCAATCTGAGCCTCCCCTGGCACAACTTGAGGACATTTCCTACTTGGGAGAAGAGACCTACACCCAGCTTGCTACAACTTCCTTTCAGGTAGTTGTAGAGAGTGATAAGGTCTCCCCTCAGCCTTCTTTTCTCCAGGCTAAACAGCCCCAGTTCCCTCGGTTGCTCCTCCAGACCTCCCACCAGTTTCGTTGCCCTTCTCTGAAGTCTCTCCAGCACTTCAATGTCTTTCTTGTAGTGAGGGGCCCAAATCTGAACACAGTATTCAAGGTGGGGCCTCACCAGAGCTGAGTACAGTGGGATGATCACTCCCCTAGTCCTGGTGGACACGCTATTCCTGATAAATGCCAGGATGCTGTTGGCCTTCTCGGTCATCTGGGCACACTGCTGGCTCATATTCAGCCAGCTGTCAGATTGGAAGCGACCTCAAGAGGTCCTCTCAAAGCAGGGTCAGATTACATTGTTCAGAGCTTTATCCTGCCTAAATTGAAAATCTCATATAAGAAGACTGAACAAACTTCTCTGGGAAACCTATTCCAATCCTTGACTGTCTTCATGGTGAAAAGTTTCTCCTTATGTCCATTTGGAATCTTTTTTGTTTCAAGATTTGATAGAAAACTGATTTTAGCTTTTGGATAGATGGCAGCATTACACACAAACTATCACACTGTTATTTATTCATACTATGGGACTTATGGTACTACCTCAGTGTAAGTAATCAAGCTGTGACAGATGTCATCAAGTTTTGTTATAAAATGTGGGATTCCAGTCCTAAACTGAATAACTTAGCAGAAACAGCAGCTTCCAAAATCTGTAAGTAGTTATAAGCATACCCTACAGTTCTACTGAGCACATCTGCCGTAACAAACCTGCCAAAATTCAGGAAATCAATGGATCTGTCAAGAATGGAGAACTGCTTTTTGAATCCTTTATTTATAACCAAATTAAGCATTTGACTAACCTCCTCCCTGCTGGGATCTTCTGTCAGTAGAAAGAGACATGCAGCAGACCTTTAATAAGCTTCTGTCTGATGAGAAGACTATATTATGGCTCAGTGACGTACTAACAGAGCAGCCTAGTGAAAAATGCTTGGACTGAAGGAAGTGTCTGTTTTTTGAGAGCTATCATAGAACAAAATGAGGATTTTTTATCTGAGATACAGACTTGTTATTCTATTCAATCAACTTTTCTTTCCCACTTAACAATATGGATAGATACTGTCAAATAAAGAATATTTTGCAGAACTGTTGGACATGACTTCCCTAAATCATTATACAGCTAGGCTGAAACACAAAAATGGAAACTTGAAGTTTTCCCATATTCTGAAATGTAGCATTTTAGGATACAAACAACTGAAGGATAAGCTGTTGTATTTGATCTGAGTACAAATGTTACTTGCAGCAGAGATCAGCATTGCTAATCCCTCTTTATTTTTGTCAATTCATTTAACCTGAGAGAAGCTGTGGGAACATCTGTGAAAATATGCTCTTTTTTATTCTATCAAATTCAGGTTAAAAAGATACAATCTAGAATTTACATTTAGAGCACCCTTCAGCCATCCAGAAAGAAAAGTGAAATCTGGCTGTGTTCTAATAACTGCAAGATTTTATGCGGGAAAAAAAGCATAAGAGATCTAGTTGAAGTGAGGACATAGTTAAATAGTAAGTCTAAATAAGTAACATGCAAATAAAATAAAATGAAAGGGCAGTCATCCAGATATTTCATAACTGTCTAATGTGACTAGGATTTCAGGAAAATGGCCAAAGACAGGATGCACATCCATGGTCCCTGATGATTGCTTTGTTCCATGTAAAAATTACTGTGTAAACACATTATTGACACCCTTGGAAAATATTTTTATGGGGTGTCTTTTTGAGGATTGCAACCAAGGCAGAAAACATCAGGCTGATGAAGCAGCACTATTTAGCTCCAGAAAAGTTTATGAAAACAAGTATTTACTATTCATGTCTTATGTAAGTGTTGGTCAAAATCATATAAGGCTAAAAAAAGATTATTTGGTTTGCCCTGAAGATAGGAATTAGATAGAGTCCCATAGTATGACTCAATCTTTTTTATTTATAACCTAGAAGACCTCACAAGAACCAGCACTAATAGAAACCTATGGGGTGGAATTTGCATAAGGAGAGCCAAAAAAAATAGTGATATATATACTTTGAGGTATTGAATGTTTGGGTTATTGCAACAAGATGTGGAAAAATTGAGGAAGAACAGCAGGAAAAAATAAACACGTTAGGTCTAAATCCACACAATGTCAAAAGTTGTTTCTGACATCTAAAATAGTGGAACATTTTCTTGCCATTACTATCCTAGCCCAAAGAGACAATTGAGAATTCGAATCAGTAAATAAAATATTACACAGAACAATTGAATTTACATTCAACGTAGCAATTTAATGGGCAGTTAGACTTCTGAATAGTGTAAAAAATGAATCTGTTTTAGTTTCATATAAAATGTTTTACCATCCACATGTGAAACTTAGATATTGAATAAAAAACAGATCTTAAGAAGCCACTACTTTCACATTGAAATATTGTGAGAGAATACCTCTTGTTACCAGTGTCTTAGACATGACTAATGAGAAGAAAATTGCTTACATTTGTCATAACAGGAGCTAAGCCTGATAAAATCAGAGCAGACAAAGAAAACTTGAGTTTGCAAAACTTGTGGGTCAGATGGGGCAGATTGTGAAGGAAAGATGTGCAGGGAACGGTGCCCACTGCCAGAGGTTAGGGAACATGTGGTGGCTGTGGTTTGATAAAGGCTGATGGATGTGGTAACATGTATTTGACCAGGCTGTACATCAACTACAAAAATGCAGGAAGGTTTGCAATATATGGTTTCCTTGAGTTGTATTCAGCATCCATTGTCATGGAATTCCAGAGTGCTTTTGGAATCCAATGCAAATGTTTGGCAGTTTAAGTAATGTAATATAATTTTTGTTATATATTAATATATGTACATTACTTTGTAATGAGACACTACATGTGTTCATCAACATTTTCATTTGTATTCTATGGCAGGATATGTGACTTTTCCAGAAGTCTGAAACCTGACCTACCTTTTAAGGATTTCATCATAAATCTTCATTTTGAGTTTGTTCAGACAGATGGATATTTCTTAAATGCCTGTTAGAAAAAGTAACATTAGTTTCTCCTGTTGCCTGTATAACTGGTCCCACTTTGGGATTATAAGCTTTTGTGGATATACCCATACACCACAGACATGGCATGATGTAAATCATACAGGCTTTATATACTAATAGCCTCTCCATAAGCATTCACAGTTTGAAAAACATGGGAATTTATTTTACTGGGATTGCCAGTAAGAAAGGATGCAGATATTTTATCCCCAGCCCCTTTAAGAATTATAGAAAAGATTAATCCATGTTATAGAAGTGATTAATCCACTGTTACCCTCTAGTCCTTGGGACTGGATGATGATTTCAGACCCTAGTTTCAATTGTCAGGGCTAGAGAAAACGTCTTTTTGGGATTATAGGGCCTTCTTCAGGGCTGGATATTGAGTTGGGAATAGCAGTTGCCACAGATTAATCAGTGGATTTATTGAACCATTTTGAATCTGAGACAACTTTGATGTCTCTTTGCCTTAAAAAAATAAAAACTTAAAAGGTGTATAGCTGAAATAGTAGCTGAAATTAAAAATTTACCTGGTCTGGGGAAGAAGGAACTGGCATTTTGCTGGAGGTGATATTATGCTGCATTTTTCATTCTCTGCACGCGAACATGGTTGCAGATGTATGTTTTGGTTCTCATTTATGGAAATCAGCTTTTGTAGCCCTTTAAAGAAATCAGAGATCTGTTGCAAAACACAGTAGATTTGAACCGTGACAAGTTTGTGTTTACTTTCAGACAAACAACACTCAAATATTTCTCAGAAGTGGGACATACTCCCCCCAACAGAAGACAGTGGCATGTTGGTTCCTTCAGTTTTAAGGATTTATGGCTAAGATAGTCTTCAGGAGGTAAATTCGGAATGCTCTTCAAGTTATGCAAGCGTGTATTCTGGCTGGGGTGGAGTTTATTTTCCCCAAGACAGGTCTCATAGTGCTTTGTATTTGTAGTTAGAAAGGCATTGATGACACAATGGTGTTTTGGCCACTGCTGAGCAGTGCTTGCACAGCACTAAGGCTGTCTCTCCAAACTGTGCCCCCTCCAAAGGTCAGTAGGCTGCAGGTAGGCAAGAGGTTGGGAGGGGAAATACCCAGAACAGCTGACCCAAAGTGACCAATGGGACATTGTGCTCATCAATAAAAGCTTCATTTGTCTTCTGGAGCAACTGCTACACGTATTGAAGCCCTACTTCCCAGGAAGTGGCTGGACATCACCTTCTGATGGGAAATAGACATTTGCTTCCATCACGGCCTTTGCTATTTCTTTATTAAACTGCCTTTATCTCAACCCATGTGTTCTTTTTCATCTTATTTTCTCCCCCCAGCCTATCCTGCTGAGGAGGGGGAGTGATAGAGCAGCTTGGTGAGCACCTAGTGGCCAACCAAGGTCAACCCACCACAAGGGTTAAAGGAGGATCTGGTAAGAGTGAGTTGAAAAGACAGAAAATGATGTCCTAAATGTTGTATCTCATGTCTATCAAGATATTAGAGAAATTGAGCTGAAGAGAGGACACTTTTCCTTTGTTGCCACCCCCCGCCATAAGTTCTAAATGCAATAACTTCTTAGCACATAACTTTTTCTGGTGCCCACCTCCAAGCCAGATTCCCAGGCCAAAACAGGTTTTCTGTTTTAGTAGCTTGGTTAGATAAGGTAAAGAAACTTCGCCCTAGTCCTAAATTTTCTAATGAGATCGTCCTTATCTGCACCACAATATTCGTGTTTTTTTAGGCTTTCTAGACATCGTGTGAGTTTTTCAAGTCCTTTAAGTCACTCCTAAGAAGAAACGTGTCTAAGCCATAGATCTATGTAATCTTGGGGCTTAAAAACTGTTATAAATTATTTCCCTTATGTGGCTTTGCATTCATATACTTTTAGTTAAGAAAGAAAACTGCAGTGATTCTTAAAGCATACCACAAACCTTATGTAAAATTTGATCCTTGTAGTCATTCTAGGACAATTATCACCCTCCCTAGATACCTGGGTAGTTCAGTAAACATACTTCAGAGGAAGAAGAGCCCTTATGTAAATCAAATCCATGATAGATCAGTTGTTTGGTAAGGATTAGCGTTTGTCATCTGCCTTCGAATTGTGTAAGCAACTAATTTCTCCTCTGTTCAAATGCCACTAGACAAATTAAAGAAAATAAACCTTCCATTCAGCTTTTCATCTTGCCATATTAATCAACTCTTAATCCCATGATAGAGGCTCTCAAGTTAATCTGCATAGTTCTCTTTAGTTACTCATAAACATATAAATTTTGTATTCATCATGTACTCAGGGTTGCTCACAAAGGATCCCAAAAATGTTACCACAAAAACCCTCTGGCATTCTCATCTTCTGTGACCATAGGCCTGTCAAGTTTTTAATTTTCGGAGTTGTGTAATTAGAATCTTTGCAGTTCACGTAAGCGCTGTGAATTGTCACGTCCTATGAAAAGAGGAACAGTGGAACAAACCTCCAAAATTCGTCTTATGTGTTAGTCTACACAACAAAGTGGAACACCAAGGAGGTATTCAGGCTCGTGCACAGTGTTCTCATTCAGTCAGTGCTAGAGAGTTGCGCACGTCTTTATAGAATTGCATCCGAGGAAATTAGTTTGGCTGAGAAATGATACACCAGAGCCAATGCAGAATATCACATTCGTATGACTATGCCATTTCCTCTTTGTGACAATGTGTTTTTAGAGTTATCTTAGATGTCTTCATACAGGTCTGTCTTGCAGTACTTAAACACATCCTCTAATAAAGAACTTCACAAATAATATCTTTGCTTTATGTAACTATTTTTCAGGTGCTAACGTGTCATCTTTTGGCTGTAGCATTTGCAAAGCCCTGAAGGCAAATGAGGTTGTGAATGTAAATATTAACACTTGTGATGATTCAGGTGTAGATTTCTAAGAGGTTTCATGCAAGTGGTAGCCTGTGTTGAGCTACTTTGTGCAGTAAGGTATGCATGATGGATTGGCTAAAAATATCTTTGTATTATAAAATGTAGACATCTGTGGGCTTTGCATAACTATACAGGGAACATGCTGTAGTAAGGAGAAAAAACCTGCAACAGTTTTCTTGACATTCTGGTGATTTTCAGTTATCCTTTGAAAATAGTACCTTTAGTACTAGGAGCATAATAGTACTTTTGAAAAGTAGAACCTTGAAGTCTCTCTGTTGCTTTGAAAACATGGGAGTAGATTTTAAAACAAACGCCACCAAAATTAATCCTCTAGGCAAGAGTGACAGTGTCACTTTTAGACCCTGTATTTACATGTTGCACAACAGCTGCATTTGGGTGGTAATTTAAAGAGGCCACTAGCTATTATATTTTGTAATGGATTGCACTGCATATGAAAAAAGGTAGAAACAGAAATTTAAAAGATAATTTCACTGAAGTCACAAATCCCATTGAAATAAATGAAACCCTAACGCTTGCTGTATGTATTATTTTATTGTACTCATATGTGTGAGCAAAATCTTATACAAAAACGTCTCACCTTTAATTTATTTTGGATATTATGGAGCTCTTGGCAACATGAGTTGTACATTCAGGAAATGAGACAACAAGTGTAGCTATCAATATGAAAATGCTGCTAAAGAAAACACGATCTTTTCTACTTCATTGTAGTCTATACTTAAAAAGTTAGACCACCTTAATGGTTTTATTTCTGCAAAGTCCTTTTTCCTCACCTCTGAATACTAGCCCAGCTTTAAATCTTTACAGGGCTTGCTCTGAAGTTAGTTTTTCCTCACTAGCAGTGCTCTTTACGCACATCCTACCAATAAAGAAATGCTTTAATCCATACAGATGACAACAGGTTTTATTCTTCTCTTCTGTAAATCCAATAAATTTCAAGTCTGCAAGCAGTCATAAATTGAATGCACATTTTAGTGTTTATATAGGGAACCTGTTGTGTTTAGGGAATGAAATTAACCAGAGTGGTCACAAAAAACTCTAAACAACAAATCCTGTGCTCCCAGTAAAGGTCTAGATCTTTATGACATGAAACAGTGTAGGGCTGTATTTCTCAAGGAATACTATTGCTTTTTTTTTTTTTTTTTTGAATCTCAGATATCTATCAGCTGTAAGTTACCCTAGTGAGCTATTCAGTAGATTGTTTTCCTTTGTATAGAGTACTCAAAATTTATAAATTATAAAAGATAGTCTAAAATATTTTACTGTAAAAAAAGAGAACATATCAATGCAGGTTTCTACTAAATGGACCTATTTAATAAGGTAGACATATATTTATATGGAAGGCAACATTTTAAAAGACAAAACTTCTTTGTAAAAGTGAGACTATATTAAAAGAAAACTTATGGTTTATATTGCCAGGATTTTATTCTTAAGAATTAGAAATGAAATGAGATTTACAGGACTCCTACTCTACTGAAAGCAAAGTTATTGCAAAATTATTTATGTAACAGATTTCAGATACGTTTTTGGAGGATGTTAGGTTAAAACCAATATCTAACATGATGTCTGTGGAAGTAGAGGGTACAGAAGCTGGATCTGAAAGGGAACAAAGCCTTGTTTGTTTTGTAAATTTTTCCTTGCTGAATCAAGCTAATTCAATGTTTCCAAAGCCAGTTAGGCTACTGAATCACTGCAGAGAACTCTCTCACCTCACGACAAGAAGGGATGATGCAACACAAGCAGGTCACAATAGTGTTTGTGTATTTCTCATAAGGGGTTCTTCGTTAGTGTGCCCTGAACGTGACATGCAAGCATGACTGATTGTAGCAGCACCAAGATGTATGTTCTGAGCAGAGATGTGTACATACTTAAAGGCTGTTCTTCCATTTCAGTCCTCTTTAAGGGATATATAGCAAGTTTTGTTGAATTTGGAATGCCTTATGGTATTTAAGAAATCTTCTGATTATCAATCTGCTTCTTCTGGTAAGCAAATTCTCATTTTTTAAAATTCTATCAACAATATCAGCAAAACTGGATTATTTTATCTACTCTAGCAGATGTCTCTGATGAGTTGTGATTAGCTGTCAGTGGGGATATCTGGCCAGGAAATCTTTGCAGTACACAAAAAATATTTCTTTTACTGGTTTAAATGATTCTAGTTTGATCATGTGCATTTCACCTTATGGCCATGTAGAAAATTTGTTTTCAAAAGCATAGATAGATAAAGTTGAATCCTTTAAGTTAATTACAACTAAACTATTTGACAAATGAAATCAGTCTGTTGTCATTTTCAGAAGTAATGGTAAATAGTTAGATGACTGATAAATAGGCAATATGCTAATTAAATATCTCTTAATCCTAAAGAGAACTTTTTTTTTCCCACCTGCCTAAAACTGTTAATCTGTCAGGACAGGATTGTATTCTGTCTGAGATAGAACTGGACAACAATATATCTTGGTTACAATGGTTGATAATCACCTGTGCTAGTGATATCAAGCCTACAGGAAGCTTTTTTCAATAAGAAGGGAATTGATTAGGAAAAAACATGTTTCAGTGCTGGGTTAACCTGGTCACAGGCAAATAACGCTTGAAAGACGTGCAAAACTGTGTAGTGCTGAGCCATAGGAGAAGTCAAATGAATACAATATTAAGCTGAGTTTGATTTTAGTTTTTCGAATGAATATAACCTCCCTCTCCCCTCAAAAATTTTAGCTTGGGTCATTACTAGCATGTGTATTCTATATTTCTTAGCAATTAGAAAAAATCTGCTGTTTACAGCATCTTAAGGCATCTGACACTGGTTCCTGGTTCTGTAGTTAGCTTGATCACCCTTCTGACAACCTAGAATCATAGAATCATTTCAGTTGGAAATGAGCCTCAGGATCATCGAGTCCAACCATAACCTAACCTGACTCTAGCACTAAACCATGTCTCTAAGAACCTCATCTAAATGCCTTTTAAACACTTCCAGGGATGGTGACTCCACACTTCTCTGGGCAGCCTGTTCCAATGCCTGACAACCCTTTTTGTGAAGCATTTTTTCCCAATATCCAATCTGCACATGACCTGACATGGTCAAGTGCAAACAGGTGTTTCACAGCAGTAGGGCACAGTTCAAAACTTCTTGGACGCATCAGTGTGGGGTTCTGTGCAGCCTGATTAGCTGAGAAAAATTCAGTATTTTGTTGAAGTCACATGTTGTTCATTAGTATATATCAAGATTTTTTCTTTGAAAGCATTATCTGATTGTCATCACAAGAGAGCAACGTATAGAAAAATGCTTTTTGAGAATCTGATCCAAAAATTTCACTGCCTAACATGGCGAATGCTGTGGGTGAGACATGCAACCACAGCTAAATACTCTTGGTGTTAAGTGTACTTTTCTATGTTTAGCTTCTGAGCCCTCACTTGAGACAAAACCCATCTGAAACACAACATACGGATGTTTCCAGCAACCATTAGATCATAAATTAATCTGTAAATTAGTTGCTCTTATTTCCTTTTATTTCCTTTTGTTTTCTAATAATTATGAAATAAAACAATTCTAAGTGCATAGGAAAGGGACATTTTGATTGCATGAACATAATTGTTTTCCTTTTTTAGTGTATTTTTACTATAAGAAAGACATTGATGGAACTGTTTGTACGCAGCTCTACTTCTGGATATAAATCTTAGCAGGCTCTGCCCCTTACTGTCCTGGATAATAGCACTCCTCAATGACAGAAATAATAGGCTAAAAGGAAGTAGCTCTCTTGTAGCAATTTCTGATTGTCACCAACCTCTTCAACTGTATTTGCTGTTCCCTCCACTGTTTATTATATACCATCAAGTTTACACGGTTTTCTCTCAGCCCACACACTATCAGCTGGCTGAAATCCTCAAATCCTCTCAAATCCTGACCTTTCTCCAAACTTCTGGAACTAGACTAACAAAGTTGTTACTGATTACTTTCATAGCATATGGTTGAGGAACACTAGTGACAGAACAGTACTGACTGTTTAAATACTGTATAAATACAGGAAAAAATATTGGCAACTTCTGAAGGCTGTGCCTATAAACACAGGAGTAGAGATGTGAGATCAACACTGACAAATGAGTGATGAAGTAGGCATCAATGCACAGGAGAGCTTTAATGAGGAATTTAAAAGGGAACAATAAATTTGTTTTCAAAGATCCCAAGCTGGCCTTACTGTTCTGAATAAAGACAAGAATTGGTCTTCTAAGATTAAAGGAGACAAGAAGAAGGGTTTAGTCAATAATGGTCTTGACATAGGCTTTTATGTTGTTATATAAATAGCGACCTTTCTTGAGAAAAAGGAGAGGGATCAGGTAGAAGAATACAAACTGTTATGTGAAAAGGACAGAGAACAGACTAAAGAAATAATCTTTGTATTAGCATTTTACTTCTTTCCTTTTGAGCAGCACAACACTGTCATGGACAAAGAACAGGCCATTGAGATGATTAAAAATGTCATTCCTCACCCTAGTGTATCCTCTGAGTGCGTATCCCTGAATTCTGTGTGGTCATTTGCTAAGTTCCTACTAACATCTCCGGAAATACTCTGCCTGATACTCAAAAATAAGGTCTCTCTAGGACAATGTTAGCTTAATTACACTTCTTCGAGACCGCCTCTTAAGTAAACAATCCGATCACAGGATTAAACCTACAAAGGCATACGAATGTAAAAAGAAATTTATAAAGTTTTACAAGATTTTAAATATAACTTATTACTTTAGGCAGCATATCCAAGAATTTCTCTCTCTCTTTGTCTCGATAGATATAAAAACATAGTAAAGATGAAAAGGACTTTCATACCTCAGTTTTCTAAACAATACTGAACATGCTTTAGTCAGGCTACCCTTAAAACAGTATTTCATATAAAATATGAGACTTCTTAAGTAGAAACTTCCACTTCTACCTACTATCTTACATCCCAGTGGTTTTAACAACAGGATCTTTGTAGCAGTATTCTTAGTTTCCCAGTCCTCTTTGAGATACACAATACATTTGTATACTAAACATTTTATTTTGAATATAGGAAGGTAATGGAGATAAATCCTCTTGGAAACCATTTCCAAACATGAAGGGCAGAAAGGTAATGGGGATTAGACATCATACAATTGTGAAGGGGAAATCACTCCTGACCAATCTGATAGAGTTCTGTGATGAGATGACTGGCCTGGCAGATGAGGGGTGGGCAGCAGATGTTGTTTATCACAACTTTAGCAGGGCTTTTGACAATATCATCTCCATTAAAATCCTTATAGAAAAACTGATAAAATACAAACTAGGCAAATGGTCAGTGAGGTGGGCTGAAAACTGACTGAACTGCTGGGATCATAGGACTGTTAGCAGCAGTACAAAGTGCAGTTGGAAGACAGTCCCTAATGGTGTAATCCAGGGATAAGTACTGGGAAAAATTGAGTTTAATACCTCCATTCATGACCTGGATGATGGAATAGAGTGTACTCTCAGCAGATTTGCAGGTGGCACAAAACTGGGAGCAGTGGTTAATATACCAGTGGGTCGTCCTGCCATCCAGAGGGACCTGGACAGGCTGGAGAAATGGACCAACAGGAATGCCATGGAATGCAACAAGGACAAGTAAAGTTTTGCAGTTTGGGAGGAATAACCCCAGGCAGCAGTGCAAACTGGGGCTGATGAAGCTAGAAGGCAGCTCTTCAGAGAAGGAATTTGGTGTCATGAACAACAAGCAAACCTTGAGTCAGCAATGTGCTCCTGCAGGAAAGAATGTCAAAAGACTCCTGGGCTGCAGTAGGACAAGTGTTGCCAGCAGGTTGAGGCAGGTGATCCTTCTCCTCAGGAATGATAAGGCCACATCTGGATATCTGAGTCCAGTGCTGGGTTCCCCAGTACAGGAAGGTTATGGGTTTACTGGAGTGAGTCTGGTGCAGGGCCATGAAAATGACTAAGGGATTGGAACATCTGACATGTGAGGAGAGGCTGAGATTGCTGGGAGTGTTCAGCCTGGGGAAAAGAAGGCTCAGGGGGATCTTATCCATGTGTACAAAAAAGAGAGGAGGGAATGAAGAAGAGGAAGCCACTGACAGGACAAGAGGCAATGGGCACAGATTGAAGCACATGAAATTCTATCTGAAGACAGGAAAACACTTTTTTACTGTGCAGGTAGTCAAATATAGATGAAGTGTCCCAGAAAAGTTATAGAATCTCCATCCTCGGAGATACTCTGTGGGGGACTACGGTGGGTCTGTGGATTTCCTGACAGAGGGCATGGGAACAGAGATTATCCTTGATGATATTAAGGTCTTCCCGTGAGAGAGATGGGAGTAAGGGAGTATCCGGAGATATTAAGATGTACCCGTGAGAGTGAAGGGAGTAAAAGAGTAGAATTGATGATAACAAAATTAGCCAGAGATGTTACTACTGCAACTTGTAGCCAATAGCAAAAAAGATACCTGAGCTGGTAAAGACTATATAAAAGGGTGTTTGTGGCAATAAATGGAGACTTCTGTTTGTACTTAAGAGCTTGGTGTATGTTGTTTGTCTGTCTCAACCATGGCAATAGTCAAAACTGGAATGGACATGATCCTAGGCAACCTTCTGTGGCTGACCCTCCTTGAGCAGGGGGGTTGGACTAGATGATCTCCAGAGGTCCTCTTCAACCTCAATCATTCTGTGATTCTCTGATTCCGTATGTCAAAATAATCTTTGAGTGTTTAAAATTATTTGAAATGTATCTTCCGGCATTATGAGAAAGTTCAAAACAAAAAATTATTGTTCTGGCAGCAGCCTTCATTTGCTTGTTTATACTAGCTAGTATTTTGTTTATTTTCTCCCTTTCTCTATAATTTCTATCTTGGAAGACAAAAAAAAATCGCAGTTTGGTGTGTTTAGATTGCAAAAGTTTACTAAGATTTCCTTTGACCCTGCTATGTCTATTGGAATACTGGAAAAAGTAGTTAAAATACATAATTCAGAACTACATAAATAGGTTTTGAATAATACAGACAGACATATTTTTAGATAAAATTGCTTATGATTTTTTTGTTTTGCAGGAAGAATTTGTTCAATCTGTGCTAGAAATACTTTGGATATGCACAATGTTTATTCAAACCGTGTAACAGCATGTTCTCTGGATGTATGGTGAATTCAAATATAGGGAGTTGAAAAATGAAATCTATTCATATTTGTGTACATATTTATCTGTATGTGCTTGTGTATGTTTCGTAATAAAAAGTGAGAGACAAAATGTCATTTGTATTTTAATGCCTATAAATATTTATAAATATTTAAGGTTACGTTTTGCAGCACAACAGGAAGTTGCATCCAGGCCAGGGATGAGGAGAGGTTCATCTGTTCATTTAAAAGAAGCAGTGAGAAAGTTGAAATATGACTCTTTTCAGATGATAAAAAATAAAAATAAGATACAAGGGAAAATATGATCATAGCAGTACTTCAAAGGTCAGTTTATGGTTTGAGCAATATACAAATATTTGCATGATACCAACAAGTTGACAACTCATTATTGCTGGAAGCATGGAAAATTGTTATAAAAACAAATAGCATAATTGGTGATCTTTGCTGTTAGATATGCATGAATAAAAAAGTAATTAAATAATATTGTAATCAATAATAACAAACCTACAGTAATACCACTGCCAAATAATAACAGTAGCTTTTTACTAGAGAGCAAAAAGGTCCTATTCATAACGTACATTAAAATGGCAACTTCTTCAAAGGAGCAATAGCATATATGCTTGTGACAGCCTTGAAGTGCCTTCCCCCCATTCTTTGCAAAATGAAGGACCCATTAATGGTATATGTTATGCCTTAAACAGCTGTTTTTTGCAACTTCTGACAGGAATAGATTAAAGTACTGTGGAGATAGTACTTGTGTCTATTTTGAGGCCTTGCAAAATGAAGGCATACATTTTTGAGATAAAGACAATTAACAGCGTTTGTGCAAGTCCTGCCAAGGCCTCGGTCCTCAGTCCTGGTTAACTGGGCTGGAATGAAGATGGGTCACCTAGCACCACTTTTGAGACCAACAACCTATTTTTGGAGACCCCAGACCTATTCCTGGCAAAATCTTCTTAATTAGCATGAAGAGTGAGCAGAGGAAGGAGCCGAACCGCCCTCTCCTATCTCGCATGCAAATGGACTGGGTTATGAAACTTCCTCACTTGAGACACTTGATACGTGTGTGTGTGTTGCTGCGTGGCATTAACAAAGTTTCATTGCACCCACCACCAAGACAGCTACAGAGAACAGAGTGGTGAGATCTTACCGTTCTTCTGATATCTTGATCTATCTGTCTTTTTCCTCTCCCTCTCTCTCTCTTTCCACCTTTCTAACCTTATTCTGGGCACATAAGATTAATATCTTGTGACTTTTGTTGTTGAAGTCTTGCTAAGTTTTATGATACAGTTACGAACTTTTGCCAAGTCACTATTCTCTGTAATTCCACTGAGTGCTTTTAGTAAATTTGTGATTTAGTTGAACCTTTCGAGTAATTGTCATTACTCTTGGGTTACCACACAGAGTATTCAAAAGTTAACCCTTTGTCCTCAGCCCACTGATGTGGGATGGGACAATGCTCTACTGAAAACTTTAGTCTACAAATACTGTTCTAAGTTTCTCACTTGCTAGAATAATGTGGAACAGGAAAGTCTAGGTTGTTACCACAGAAAAAAAACCCATTCAGAAGTGGAGGACACTTTTGATGTTTTAATTAAAATCTTTATGTAGCTAAAATGTGACAATATGAATTGTTAGCTTATAAGACACTTATCTTGATGTCTAAATGGTAGCTGAAGTCCCAACAGCTTCCAAAGTTGACTGACCTTTGGGTAGAGATTTTTTAATGAGTCTTTCTTTCTATTATTATCTATTTTAATACATTTCTTTAAGAACATACAAACTTTCCAGAAGTGGGGGCACCAAAAGCATTTGGTGGTGGCAGTCAGGTAAAGGAGTCCCTCTTTCTGTTGCCCAGCCACAGCCTTGTTATAAAACACACAATTTGCAGTTATGTGGTACAGGGTTGCATCAATTGTCATGCAGAAGCTGAAAGATCGTGGTGTTTGGATCAGGTTTCAGTCACCCTGAAAACAAGAAAAGAGAGAACGGAAAGTAGATTCTAACTGATATTTCTAAAGATGAATATAAACTGCTTGCATAGACATAAAGGCACATGGTCAAAAAGTTCAAGGTGCAAAATGAGCAAGAGACAAAAGGGTTAATACTGACTTAGAGAATAAACTTTGTTGCTGAAGCAGGATAGAGAACTATTACGTTGATATGACCATGTGTTTCATGGTCTTTTTTTTTTCCACTAAAAACGTAAACTGTGATCAGCCTATTGGTACAGGTGCATCAGAGAAAAAAGGAAGGGAGGAAATTAGCAGGTATTATCTGTCTTGTCGGGTACTACTTAAAAGGCACTCTCATGAGTAAGGTAGAAAAATGATGGCTGGATGAAGCAGTTGCACAACTGATTGGAAACACACATCCAGAGGAACAGTCACTCCTGTTTCACTGTCAGACCAGCAGCTAAATAAAGTAGGTTTCTATGGGGATCTCTCCTGCACCTATGAGTGTTCAACATTTCTGTTAGTGACTTGGATGAAAGGCTGCATGCGTTTTTGAGGTAAATTTAGAATTCAAGATCATCTTGACAAATCAAATAAATAGTCTGCTAAAAACAGTCTACAATTCAGTAGGATAAATATGAAAATCTATCTTTACAGAGAGATATTTGGCTGTACAAATATAGCTTGAGGGAGGATGCACAAGTACTTCAGAGCAAAATGTACAGTTATAGTAAACTACGTGCTGAAAATGAGGTAAATCTCATATTGTTATAAAAAGACAGAAGCCATACATTAATAAATAAATCAAAGTATTTTCTGTGAAATGCATGATGTCTGTGTTATCTGGTGCTGTATGATCAAAGTTTAGAAAAATTATCTGCATCTGCAATGAATTCTGGAAAGAAAATGGTATAGTTAATCCAGAGAAAAATATATAGAAAGAAGTAGTAAAAAATAAATAAAATAAAAAGATTTTTTAAAATGTAATCTACAATAAGAGTAGACACCAAGAAAATGTATGCAATTAAAGGAAAAAAAAAAAAAGTAAGATGCAGGAAAGTTCATCTCAATTTGTTCTTTTTCCATGGCTACAAGATATTAAAGAAAGGTGGGACAAGTGTTTGGAGTATCTGATTTTATTTTTGTCTGGGGAATAAGACTTGCATGAAGGTGAGGAATTGAGAGAACTATATTATTTTCTTTTCCCACCCACTCCATCAATAAAAAGTTAGGTTGGAAAAGGTGTTTGTAATTCTCATGGCTTCTCACTAATTGAATCCATTCTGTGCAAGAACTTTGCAGCTCACGTGTCATTGTCATCCCCACCCCACCGCCAAGAGCTTATTTTGAAATACTCTGCAAACACTGAGCTTGAAGATTGAAAGGGGAAACCGTTCTCTAAGTACAAAATATCATCTACTATCTGGAGGGATTTATACACAAAATAGATTCTAATGTCTAATTACAAATTTGTGATAGTTGATACTTGATCTCAGATCTCTAATTTGACTACTTAAAGGATGTTTCTAGATAAACATGGAATAAATGGGAAGTCAGTCTCAAAGCAAACTTTCCGAAGTCACCAAGCTCCAGATAACCACTCTAGGAAATTTTATAATAATTTAAACTTCAAGATTCTTTTTTAATATCTAACTTTTCTGGCTGTCTTAATTCCAGTTGCCTTTAACACAAATTAGGTGCAGTTAATTAAATTAATTTAATAAGCAGATAACAGTTAGGTCAGCTGGAGCTCACCCACCAAAAACCACAACCACTTCTGATTTGATTCAAAATCTCATGCACTGTAATTCAGTTAAAGCTGAACAAAAATATTTAGCAATGAAAAGGATATAATAATTTTATAAGAGGAAACAATTAACATATATGGAAAAGACAATTTTTGAAAACAAGCATTTTAACATAACAGGGAGAATCAGGGATGTGTTGATATTGGTCATACATTCAGACTTGGTCCTGCTGTCTTCCATTTGTGACTTTTGGCCATTCTAATAAATCCCTTTGCAATAAAAAAAAGTTTTCTGTTGAACAGTGACTCACATCCTAACAAGTTTTCTACTTCATAACATTTAATTGTAGACATCCACAGCCTATTCATTTGTTATTAATATTTATGTTTGTAAATATTTTTACTGGAAAATATCATCAATTAAGTCAATATCACATAAGTGTCATTGTTTCATTGCTAATTATATCATACTTGTCTCTAGTGATTATCTTTTGATCTCATCTTTCCCTAAAAACAAGATTCAGTTTCATTCTAAAAATTCCCTTGTGTATTAGTGATTAAACTTTAACTCCTCTAGGGTGCAATAAGAACTGGAAAAGTGATATTTAGCATAAATTTTATAGAGCAGCTTTTTGTAACATCAGGGAAGCAATAAAAGAACAGTACTTCTGAAGCAATCATTGTGCCATTCTTGTACTTAAAAGCATACATGGGGATTGTTAAATAATAATATATTATTAGGCATTCATCATACTGGATTCCCAGTAGAGACAATTACCCTTTTGTTTCCATCAGAAGGCAAATTATTCTCTGTGGTGATAAGTCTTATGCCTTAGCATGTGCTCATGTCTGATACAATTTTGGAATAATTCAATTTGCAGCAGAAGTTAGGAAGAGCATGAGTGGCTTTGGCGTGATGCTGTAGTCACAGAATCAAAGGCTTCCTGATCTGCTTCACTGATAGTAGTCAAAATTACTAAAAAAAAAAAAAAAAAAAACTTTATAACATCTTACACCTTACTTTTCTGTTCTATCTCTTCATCTTGTTTTTCATGCTAATATTTTTGATCAATCCCTACATTCTGTTTCTTGAAAATAAAAATAATTGGGGAGTTTATTTGGTAGTATGACTGAAAACCAGGATATTATGCAATCAGGATACCTTGGAAACCAAATGTGAGAATTAAAATCTTCTGACCTGTTATCTGTTCCCTTAGCACCCAGGAGCTATGTATAGTCTCTTTTACCGTTACATGGGTTTTGGCCTTGTGGCATGTGCAGTTGCAGCGCAAAGGGAACAGGGGTAGAACAACAGAAACAATTGTCCACTTCCTATGTAAGCAGTGATGTGGCAAACCTTGGCTGAAGGGTTTCTCATCTTTGCTAGGAAATACTCTTGGCTTTGATTTTCTCAAACACATCTGATGGAGCTGTTCAGCTTTGCAGGGGAATATTTATTGAACCAGAGACAAATTAAGAAAAAAAATAATAATTGAAACAGACTCCTTCCCAGGTGAATACCCTCAGGATCTCACTCCTTACATTCTCTTGTCTCATGAATATTCAATTCAACTATGTAAAGTGGAGCAGCTTGAATGGGTGATAACAAGAAACCTAATTCCTGAACATATAATAACCATGGTCTTCACTCAGGATGAAAGGCACAATCCTAGCAAATGAGTTCTCTCAGAAATTGGTAGTCTGAAAGTGCAGAAGATGAAAATGTAAATTTTAATAATTAAATCTACAGAGCAGTGAGGGAAAGGAGTAAGAAGTAGCCTTGGGCAGGGTACAGGAAAGTAAAAAAGTAGAGACAGACACTCTGGGATGATAGCAGAGGGAGTACAGAGCAACACCAGTTATCTCATGTGATGCTTGGTTACAAAAGGCTTGAGAATTGCTTTTTTGGTCATCTCTGTGGGAGACAGTGATTGATATGTAACAGAGAAAGGAGCAGACTTTTAGTTTCTTGTGTCCCAAGCAATCCTGAAGTTACTGGGTGTACTTTTTTCCATTGGACCTGTTGGGGTGCAGTGAGACTGCCGGTAGGATGCACAAGGGAGAAGACTAATGTCCAGTCTCTGAATTCTGAGTAGCCTTAGACATGAGACAGATGTCTCCCAGAAGGTGAGATACATTACTCCTGGTCATATCCAGAGGCTGAACTTCAGGTTTCCCATTTGCAAAAAAGAGGAAACCTCCATATTTTACTGCCTTAAGAACTGGGCAATAACTGGAAAGTGATTTGAAGGGTTTTGATCTCAGTGTTTACCTTTCACCTTTTACATCTTTTGTGAATAAAATCCTGGGGCTATACTGTGTGTTTTCCTTAGCTCCAGCTCATGAAAACCAGCATCTCCATCTGTATGCCTGTAATACATTTTCAAGAGGAGCACAAAATATGAACTGCTTTGAAACACCCTGCACGTGAGGGTTTTTGTTCAATGGCATTTAATTGAAACACTTGTAAGGCAAAACTACAATGTAAACACAGAACATTTCTAGCTTGTTATATAATTATTTTGTTGCTGTATTTATAGGGTAGAAAATTCAGAAAATTGAAAAACTTTCAAAAAAAATAATTATTATACCAAAAAGGGAAACATCACTTGCTTTGACGCAGTTGTGTTCTAACATGCTGATTATACTGCATATCATTAGCAACCATAATATTTGCGTAGCTTTGATAAGACAGACACCACTACTCCATAAAGTAACTTATTTTTTCTCCAAAACAATTCTGATATAAAGTTAAATTACAAAGAAAAAAATATATAAATGTTTCATATTAACTAGACAGTCAAGTGGCAACAATCTTCACTTATAACACTTTAGAAATAGGAATAATATGAAACCATTTGCCCAAATCTCTCTTTCCTTCTAGGCCTGCCTCTCATCACCTCCTTTGGGGAAAGGGCCAGTGAGGTCTGGAAGCACATCTGATCCTTGTTTTTCATAAAGGGAAAGGTAGTAGAGGTTTTGGCGCATCAGAGCCTACAATTTTAAGTTGCTCAGTGGAAGTCAGGCTGCATCATGTTTAAATGTGGCTTAAGGGAATTTGGTTGTATTTTATATAGCTGAAACTGAGGTCTCTGAAATTTCTCACACCTCCGCAAGAAGGGAAACCACTGAGAAGCCAAAACATTCACATGAAATGTGTTATGGTCAAGTTTAATTCCCCTCTCTGTTTAATTCAGGTGTGTAACTCAAAGCTGGGTCTCCCACAAACTAAGGAGTGGCCTTGCCTCTAGTTAATGAAACTTTTTATTTGTGTATATGAAACAACCAGTCATGAAAGTGTAGCAAATCCAATTATCAGTTTTAATTTGTAGAAAATGTAGATAGAACAAATGACTATATGTAGGAACTGCTACAGTCCACGTATTTTAATAGCTATATGCTGAGTTGCTGCAGTCCCTATAGGACTGCTACAGGGCTGATCCTTTCTTGTTGAACTAGTAGTTATCATCAGCTATCTCATCCCAGAACTGAGTAACTTCATAAAAATTTTGGCTTCAGTCAATCAGCATCTTTCAACAAAAGCTATTTCACAGGAAAATTCCTGTATCAATTTTAATTATGACAGTTTAAGTCTGCTAAGATGTGATACTTGTTTGATTGGCTAAGTGAAACAAGTCAGTATGTTTGGTAGAGTTTCAAATTCTACACTTAATTATCTGTATTATAATAAGCTACAGGATGGTTATGCAAGTTTGGGCAAAGTTACATGACAGTCCAAGACAAGGAAGGAAGGAAGGAAGGAAGGAAGGAAGGAAGGAAGGAAGGAAGGAGATAAAGAAAAAAGGAAGAAGGAAAAGGGAGATAGAGAAAGAAGAAAGAAAAAGAAAAAAAGAACAAAAGAAAGAAAAATAAAAGAAGAACAAAACAGAAAGAGAAATATAATGCAAAATTTTGTAACACTAGCACCACTTCTAGGTGAAGTGTGGATTGGTAGGTAAAGCTAAGAGGCATGACTAGGGAAGAATCTACATTGACTGTCATATTTTTTTTTTTTTTTTTTTTTTTTTCCAAGGGATAAAGGCAACAAGATCAAAGACTAGTGATATTTTTGTGGGTTCTCCCTACAGCGAATAGGAGGTTCCTAGAAAGAGGAACAGAAAGAGGTTAATAAGAAGAGGTTATTTCAGATGACAATTCAGAAACTGTAGGATCTTCTGAATTTCCCCCTAGAGTAGCTCATCTCTTTCCATTAGCTAGAGAAAAAATGTAGCAAGACATGTCTGAAACTAACCTCCGTGTACAGTCACTCAGCACTGCTGTGCAGTGCAGTAAGGCATACATTTGCACACAGCCTCTCTGACTTCTGGAACTCATCACACATTCAAAATTATACAAGTTTTTATAGGAAAAAGATGGGGTTTACTTTATATTCACTTTCTATGCCAAAAAGATTGGGGGAAAAAAAAAGTGTTATACAGAAATATTCATACTCTCCTTCAAACAATACTGCCCTTCCAAAATATAGTAAGAGCTGCTTACAGATTGCCAAAATTGCAAGTGCAGTTTCAGCCAGCTGTAGGATCCCATGTGGGAACCATGCACAGTTTTGCAGCCTTTCTGTTGGAGCTCAGTAGGGCCAACTGACCACAAGTTAATGGGCTGACGTGGGAAGCTGGCAGGTAAACGTCTCTCTCTGGCAATACTCTTCCTTCTGGGGTTGACTCATGACTGCTGAAGTGAATGGGTAGGTTCCTTGTTTTGATGTTTTCACCTATTGAGCCAGCAAAAACAAACTTAGATGTATCAAAGTAGTGCTAATGGAAATATAGCATCCTTGGCAACATAGCACAATGTAACATCTATTCTTTCTTACATTATGGGAATGAGTGGAGTTGTCATTGACGCACTGGTATTATCTGCTCCTCTTAACTTAGGAAGAATATTCATTTGGAAGCCTGGCATGTCTAGGTAGCAGTGTCTGAAAGAAAAAGTTGTATTTCCACGGACTATATACCAGTAGACAAATCCTATCCAGTTGCTTAAAGCTTAAGACCAGCAGCACATCTCTTCTACAAATACAATATCTAGGTAGTCTTGGCCATAAGTAGGATGTTATGGCTTGAGATTGGCCAACTTGTTACATCAGTTTGACTGCTGACACAGCCTCCACTCATCTGCACTAGCCTCCAGTGCTGGACTAAGCCTAAAATACAGGCTTTCCCAATTTCAACAGTCTTGGTTTCATTAGCCTTCTTTGTGAGCTCTTGGGAACAATCTCAGGACTCAAACTAGCACGAAGGCTTTGGGCACTCTGAAGTGTTTCAAAATACGATGGAAGCCCTGAGTGTAGGCATTTCAAAGAAATAATGGGGATAATGAATATCCTGTTTGTGGTCTCAAGCCTGTTTTATTTAAGATGGTCTCATATTTGTGGAATTGTTCATTGGTCCACACTCTCATCTGGTGCAAATCAGCTATGTGCTTTTGAAATCAGTGGAACTGTGACAAGTTATAACACCACAGAATCAGGCCCTTTGCTTCATAAATACATTTCTTGCACAAAACTCATTTGTTAAAAACAAGGCATCTTAGGATTCTTAGAATTCCTCGCTGGACAACTTAACTTGTCTGATATTAATCTAATTCACAGTCCAGTTAAGAGAGTGTGCCAAAGGAATCCCCAAACAAAAAGACTGTTTGACTTTTCTCTCACAGTTAAAGGTGTGTTCCTCCCTCCTGTTTCTTCTCAAATGGATAAGACATTCATCCCTGTCCCATCAAGTTTATTCCCCATGTCGTAAAATGTGTACCTTTATTGTTATATTTTAAAATCTCCCAGTGTATTGGCACACCATTTCAGGACTCTAGCATTTCAGGTGCCCTAACCCAAATTATCATTTGAAATGCTCAGCAACAACCCAACCATGAAGGTAGCTAAAGAGATTATCTCTCTCCCATTTTAACCTGACAATTCCCTTGCATATTTAACAGAATTGTGTTGTGAACATACTATATTGTCTTTACCAAGGCAACTGAGCAAATTACTTCTGGAATGCATTTCTGAAAACTAGTTAGAAGGAATATAGTAATGGGCCAGTGTAGTAGAAGTGTATAATTACTGTGCTTTGCTAATTTTGGATTCTTCTCAAAATGAGTTGATTGATTTTTTTTTTTTTTTCACCCTAGAAATACAATGGTAGGAAAGAGCTTTTTTCTGCTGTGATTAAAATACTTGCAGAGGAAGTGAGAAGTCAAGGTTTAATTCTCTGTTCCACTTGAGGGAAGTCACTCCTCTTGGTTTCCAGGAGAAGCATCTTCCTTCACTCTAAGTTCATTGTTAGATCCAGTTACAGGTCTGTGCTTAAAAAGACAGCATATGTTTGCCAGGGAATTTAGGTGAGTATTTCTGGTTTTCCACAAAGAGTTTTCTTTCTAGGTGAATCATATGCACTACAAGGAGATAATCTTATCAACATTTCTAGTCAAAGTTTTAACTATTACATTTTTAACTAACGATAGAGTAATCAGACAAGATTATTAACAAGATACTTACTCTAATCAGATTAAAAGTCCTACTGTTATCTTCTTTACTCTAAGAAGCCCATTAAAAAAATGAATTTCCAGCATTGTCATTCTCAGTTAAACACCTTTGACCAAAAATTTCCCTTACATTTGTCTTCAGTTTCAATTTAGGTCACTGGAAATTCTTTCTAAGTCTTCTGATCAGTCTAGCTCCTGTGAATTTCACATGTAGGCAGATACATTACCATTGCAACTCTTCAGTCGGTACCTAACATCATTGGAAATGTAAGCAAATCTTTTGTCTTCTAGCCCAGCTAATCGGGTACTGGAAAGTCACAAAATGCATTTAGAACATTTTACCATATACTGTGAGTATTTTATTTTTGATAGCTTTTGTACATAACTTCCTATTATAGCTAGTCTTTCTTAACGGGGCGTCTGATAGTTGTATTATGTATTGTTCTGGATATTACCTGTGTTAGTTATCCATAAGATTATTTGCATACCTGGTTTATTGCAGAATAAAACACTATATGATATTTTAATGACTTTACTGCTCTATACAGAAGTAAAGTAGATGATAATTTTTAAAAACACATTTTGGAAAGGAACATACTTTAATGGTGTTTTAAAAGATTAACCATATTAATTTGGAGCTAAGCTTATTACTAAGTCAATCTTTTAAATCCTGGCTTCTATGCATCTGATAACAACATCAACATAGCCTTCAGTATAAACAGTGCTCCTGACATACTGATGCACTGTAGGTCTTTCCACTTCTCTTCATACTGTCTTACTCTATTAAAAGTATATGGATTGACCTTATCTTTAAATAATTTCTTTAGTCTTCAAAATAGAATAAAACAGTCATCTTATTTACCTCTCTTGACTTCAATAGTTAGACAGAAAGCACTGGACTTCACACAGAATCTATATGCAGCTTTTTGTAATGTATTATTTAACAAGTCTGCCAATAGCTACAGTATTTATTGCAGTACCAACTGCTGTTGCAACGCAAAAAGGGAACTGCCACTTCTCCACTATGTGATGAGGAGTATGTAGTGGATCAATTTATGTAATGATGGAGGATCTGACACCATGCTTTGCTCAGGTGTCTTCTGGCAGGGCTGTTATAAACTCAGATATTCACTATGTGATATGTTCCTCAGTTGAAGTGCAAGATTCCTCCTGTGTATCATAGTCCTGCAGATCAAACTGTCTGGCTCACAGAAATGACAGAGTACCTGTGAATGTGAGAGAGAGGGATACATACTACCAGACTGAGGACGGTACTGCAGCATGAATGTTGTCAGATTAATGGGGAGGCTGCAGATTTCTAAACCCTTGACATCAGCATCATATTTATATACTACATTTTACAAAATCTGCTAGACACAGATGGCTTGTGCTATACTGTTATATACAATGGCAGCATGGTCATTCTAAAGGCTAAACTCCTCGACCATTCACACTTCCTAGCTCTTGGAATGCCCTTTGTAATATGTTGAGGGTGAAAATATCACTCAGCCTAAAATATTAGGACCACTTAGCACAGCTCTTCTGTTTTAAACAGGACAAGGTCAAGTAGACCTACAGCAGGAGTCCTGAGGGTAAAATGTCCACAGAATGAAATGCATTTATGTTCCTCAGAAGTTTGGGAAGACAAAAATAACTCTTCCTCATTGCAAAGAAAAAAGGATGAGGCAAGAGGAAAACAATTAGGGTTCTGACTCTGATGTGGAAGAGGACAATATACATAGACCTCATATTTTTGTGAGACCAAACCAACTGGAACATCCACTAGCATAAGCAGAATAACAGCAAGATGCCTCTTTCCAAAGGCATTTTGGAAATTTGGCATTGTCCCAGCAGTATTTCTTATGATCAGGGCATGACAAAATCATGCCACAGGACTTGGTAAAAGAATTACAGCCTTATCTCACATTGTCAAAGGGCACTAGGGCTCAGATACAGAGGACACCTGGACTCGATATGTTCCAAATACTTGGCAAACCAGTCAGATCAGATCTGTTCTCCCTACTCATTCTCAAAAATCCACTGAATGGGTATCTCCACAGATGTCCATGCAGGCCTGGGTAGTGGTGCCAGAAAAGGCTTTCAGACCTAAAGAACATGCCTCTTGTAACAGGCATGAGGGAGTGTTTAGGAATGGTGCCTGACAAGATGGGTCTACAGGACAATAAAGGTCCATCAGGTGTTTCTGATCTCTCCCAATGGACCATTTTTCTTGATAGCTTTCACAGAGACACTGCTTATCACTTTTTAAAACTAATAATTGTAATTCATTATTATGAAGGCAGAGTATAAACATCCCTTGTTCCTATCAGCTGCTCTTTGTCCACAGGTTACTGTTGTAGCTGAAACTTTATTCCTTAACTGCCTTGAAAGGCCATTGCCTCTATTTGCATGCAATGACTTCCCCTGAGCAATCTGCCCATACCATAGCCTGGAGGGGGCCTTTGGGCACATAAATCTCAAAGGCTTTGAGAGACTCCAGATGGCCTCAGTAGGAAAGGGTGACTTTTCTTGATGTATTCTCATTGCACTTTGACTAATGCGTTCTGTCCAGTAATAACGCCTGCCTAGATGTAAATATTCTCTCTGTTGTTTTCTGTGAGTTTTCTAAGAGGGCAGTTAGTCCTTAAAGTTCTGTTAAGCATGGACTGGTTTTCAGGACCAACGTAGTTTGTACTTGCCAAAAGGAAAAAAGAAAATATTTCTGCAGTCTTAAACATTGTGTCTGTTCTCTTGAATTCAAAGAGCTTTTACCTCCCTGTCTTCCACCTCTTCTCCCCACTCTTGGTGGAGTGCAAGAGTTGCTGACCTGTGCCTTGATCTGGGCAAGGAGGAACTCTGCTCCAGATGGGGAGCATTTCATATGACCCTCAAGTCACATTCTTAGGAGAACAAGGATAATGCAGAGATATGTGAGTCTGGGCAGTGAGCACCAAGGCACAGAAGGCTAGCCAGCCCCCACAATCCTTCAGTACCATGGAAACTGAATAGTAAAAAATTCAGAAGAAAGTAGATGGGATGCTATATTTTAGTCACAAGAGATGTTTTTTGATAAAAGGGAACAGGGAAGACCTGAGTGGGCTGAGTGGCCTCAAAAATGTGATGGCAACAGAGGGAAAGCCTCCATAGGCAAATGAGGCAGAGAAAGGAAAGGAAAAACTGTGTCAGAACAAGAAAGTGGAGTTGTTTGGGAGAGGTGTGGAGAATTATGGGGTGTGCATGGTGCACATGCATGCAGGAGAGTGTGGGATGAGTGCTGGATGCTACCATACTCACAGGAGGTCCAAGGAGAGTATAGGATAAACAAGGCCATAATAGGCTGGAGAGAGCTTGCAGGTCCCCCGGATTGTAGGGAGGGAGCAGTAGCACACGGTAGTGGTTGAACAGAGCAGCTCTGGTGTGGACCTGCTGAGGCAGGGACACCCGTAATTCCACACATCAGATGAAGTACAAAATCCTATTTCAAATTCCTTTTTTTTTTTTTTTTTTTTTGGGTATACTTTTGGTTGCTCACCTGAGAAAGTAAGTAAATATATCACATGAAAGCTATGTTATTTCATAATTACATGGTCTTATGTTAGCACTGGAAGCACTTTAAAGTGAAGAACAGTGGATATTTGCTTCAGAGCCATCTAGTTATCGGTATCTAGGATCTCTTCACATTGTCTGGGATTAACAGCAAGGGTGATATAAAAATTTTACATTAAATTTTTTTAACCAGGTTTTACATTTGAAGATGTTATTTTTGTGTGTATTTGTTGCATTGACTCTTAAAATAAATATTTCATGCTTGTGGCACTTGTAGCATTTGTTTTTTGTCACAATACTTTGTAAGACTTTTAAAAAAGTTATGTTTGGGACAAACTTCTTCAGCTTAGGGATGGAGGTCTTTGTGTGATTATTTCATTGCTGGACAGGTCTTCTGTGCCAGTCTTTGTTTGTCTTTCCTGTTTGATCAAAACTAATATTATTTTGTTAAAAAAAAAAAAGAGTATGTGCAGGTGTCATTTGTATCCTATTCTTATAAACTCATGAAATAAATTCCTAAAGTACTATTTTTATATCAGTATCAAAGTATGCTATGTCTACTGGACAGCAGGGATGATAACTAGAATTTGTTTCATAGGACCGTTGTCACTGAATAGCATTCTCAGAGTGGTTTCGCAATAAAGTGTATAAATAAAGAAAGCAACTTCCTAACCTTACTATATTATCTTGACCATATATCTGCAAACAGGTAGTTTCTGGTTACGAAAATTCCAATAATACCAACTTGGGCTTTCTTTAGCCATGTATAATGGAAGTAAAATGTATGGGTTTTTTTAATTAACCTATTTATAGTAATAGAAGTATGGGATAGTAAAGTGTGCAAGTGATAAAGAGAAATTGACATTTAATATAATGCAAATACTATTGATGACACTTTTACTATACTGCATTGACAGACCAATTTGATTGATAGACTTACACTGCACTCAATAATATTCATGTTCATCACAATAAAGCTGAGGAGTAATTCATGGAAGAAAATATCTTTTGGTAGAAATCAAATTACATTAGCAGCTCACTGTAACAGCTTTTTTTTTTTTTTTCTCAGACATTTGCATTAACATCTTTAGAATCAGCTTGTTTGGCTTAAATGGAAGCACAGCCTTACTACTCTTGTATTGCTTCAATGAAATGCACTGGGGCACTGAATGTAGTTGGTCTGGATCAGGACCTGCTTTTAACACCTCCATGTCGGTAAGCATGGAATGCTGTGCCGTCAGGTGTCACACTTAAATCAGCTTTTATCTCAAACCAGGCTACATAAGCACAAAAAAAGGAAGTATTTATTTACCAAATATAAATATACAACACTGCAAACATTCAGAAATAAAAAGAAGTGACATATATCTACCTAGCATTTTAGCTTTCAAAGTCCATTCCACTCTGCAGAGGTCAGCTGGGAAGCTGACAGATGCTTCACAGCCTTCCTGTCTGAAGCCTGTTTTGTAAACAACCCAACTTTGCCCAACTACGTTCACGGTAGTAGATCCTGGATTTGCTGTTCCTAGTTCACAAATATAATTCTGCTGCTGAGGTTTAACAGAATTAATGTTCCCTCTGTGAGACTCAGTATTTTGGGCAAAGTTTCAAGTTTCCTGCCACCAGAAAAGTGTCTGCTTTATCTAACTTGGAAAAGCTAATGTCTCTTGGTTATGATCCAGGGCTAACCTTATTTTTCCATACACCAAATAAAGGATTATTTGCAAGCCATTCACTGTGGGGCAAAAGCATTTCCTAAGTCAATGAGAGGTATTTCTTTTGATTGACCCTGATATTTTCTAGGAATACATAACTGGACAACCACACATTATACTGACATATACATTGTACTAACACTACAGCTTTTTTCTGACTTTTGATTGAAAGGCACTTTCAAGGAACATGACATAATGAACAACTTTGTATGGTTGTGGATTTCAAATGTGTTTCTTTGAGCAACAGTATAACACCAGAATAAACTACACACAGTGACAAGTTATGTTAATAAAGTGAGTTTCTACTGAGAAATAATTTGTGCCTTGTTCTTCATTTCTGGTTATCTATACAGATAGTTATAAAGTTATGTCTCAACTGTTGTTGCAAGCTATGGGAGATACTTCCTGTAACATCGTCAGTGAATGTTTGAAAGAGGTGTCAATAAAATATGTAGATTACAGCCCCAGATTTTCATAGCAAACAAAACTAACTTAGTTTATATATGCCTTTGTGAAAAAGAAAGGATCATAACATATGAACAGGTAATATTTGTAAACATTTTGGTTATACAAAAAGAGGTGACATAATTTGTTTAATTTAAAAGTATCAGCTTGTGTTAGAACTCTTTCTGCCTTCACAGACAATTGATCTCCACATACGTCACAGTGTGCCTGAGTACTTGGCTACAACCCTGGGTTTAGCAGCTTATGCATAAATATAATATGTTGCATAGAAACGAGAAGTGGCAACCTATGCAAAACTTGCATCTATTTTTCCAACTGCTTTTCTTCTATTTTGTGTCTTTTTCCTTCCTCACAAGGTCCAAGCAGATTCTGCTGGACTTCCAGCAGAAAGCAATTTGCATATGCAAGTGCAAACAGAATAACACTAAAGAGAAAGAGCTGCAATTTGATTATCTCTGTTAAATGCTGAGAAAATCTGTGATCTGCAGGGATTACTAAGAATGTCTTAGGAGGCTGTAAAAACCTTACCCTGATAAAAGTCACTTTGAATAAATCATCTAACCTTCCTGTGTGAAGAGATGCTTTTCTCTCCCATCCCCCTGCTAAATTCTGGCAAGCTTTTTGTATTATCTAAAGCCACTAGCATTTCTGCAGCTTCAGGAGACAATCTACAGAATCCCAAGGAATCTACATTAGCATCTACAGGATTTGGCTAGGTTTTTTGTTCCTTACAGATGACTCAGGGTATTGTATACACTTTGTGCCAGTCGATGTTTTGTGATGGATGTTTTGTGATACTATATAAATATTTTCTTACTTTTTGCATTATATTAAACATTACAGGTGGAGAATAGGTATTCCATGCCTCAGCTAGGGTGATTGTGATGGAAATCTGTGATTTTTCAGAAAGACCAAATCAAAATGACTGCTTTCATTTTAAAATTCACTTCCATTTAGGACACTATAAAAATGCTGGGAATGCCACATCTACTGATTCTTTGTTTATATGTTTTGCAGCTGTGCCACTTTCTCTAAATATCCCATTATGACAGTGTATGGATATATTCAGAGAAATTGGTATCACACTACAGGACACAGCTTTGTTCTAGCTCATTTGTAGTAGGGTGCCTGGTGTAATAATTTTCAAGTTAAAAAAGGCGCTACATTCTATTTCTGTAGGGCCACAAGAACAGGATTTTATAGAAAGATATTCCCAAGGGTAAGCCTGTGGGAAAAGTCGTAATAAACTGGCTCCCACCATTGTATTGTCCAGCAGACCAAAAAAGCAAACAAATAAGTCTCTTCCTTTCTTTTTAAAGAAACATGTATCATTGTAATTCTGTTGTTCAATATCTATGTATTACGAGTAATGTACATGAATAAAAAAATCCAAATCTTATAGAAAGCTGTTGCAACATGGCCAAAAATAAGATTGCTTTTTCTAAAGAGAAATGATACTGTTGTGTCCCAATTAATTGTGAAGGGCCAAAACCCTCTGTCCCTTTAAAAATCTTTTTGAGTGGCCTTCTAGTATTTGTTTTAGACAAAGAAAAAAATATTGCATTTTTTTTCACAGACCACATTCCTTATATCTTTTTCTTTATACATTTTTAAAAATAAACGTATAAAACCACCACCAACAGAGCCTATGCAGCTATCAAACCTAGAAAGACCTAAAGCTACTTCTTTAGAAGGATTGCCTGCATTAGGAGAAATGCCAACTTATTAAATAGGCATCCAAAGCCATCTATCCTGGGGAAAACAATGACAGAAAACAATGCTCAAAGAGAAGCAAGGTTTATCCCCTAGGCACAAATAAATGTCAGTTCATTCCTGTGGAGCAGGCACAGACCTGGGCAGAGGTGGGGCGTGGGTCAGAGGGATGTGATTTATCCAGCCAAGAGCTCTGGAGATGGATCAGGAGCCAGCATTGTGTGCCTTTTACCGCATAATCTAAGGGCTTGTGCTAATAGAAAAGATTCTGACCAGCCTCAAACATTAACGACTGAGATCAAAGGATATTTAGAGGATTTCAGGGGCCTGGCTGCAGCTTTATGCAAGAATTGAGACAAGAAATCCAGGTTCAGCAACAGGATTTAGGGACACGAGCTATAAACAATGCCTCACCCATAGAAGCCTTCTGAAGGTGCAGAGCCAGGCTGTGGTATGGATAATGGTGGCTTTTTTCATACCCTTTATACCCAAATCCTCTTGGATAGTTTTTACTCCCTTCCTAGGGAGTAAAAAACATAGGTAAGTAAGACTAAACTGAGTTGAAAAAAACACCTTTTTCATTATCCAAGTCTGACCTATCATTATTCTTTGGGCAATCTTAGAACACTACTGTCTATGAAAAGTTCCCTCAAGCAAAACAAGACAGTAGACATCAGAAGCTGTTCTGCAAAGTTTGGTTTTCATATATAAATATAATGTTAAACGTGGAAACATAAAGAAGAATTGTAACAGATGACGGAGGCTGTTACACAATATCAGTGTTTTGGCAAGGTGAGAGACAGGTTCACAAATCCTCTTTGGAATTTGGACACGTTACTTCCAGCTCAGAACAAGTAGACAGCCATGAGGGAAGATAAGCTCACGGTAGCTTCATTCTGTTTTTTCCTCAGGTCCCATCTTCTTTAGCACATAATAAATGTCAGTTCTTGCCTAAATTCTGGTTTGGAACAAATTAGTCAGTTCTCCCTCTGTGATGTAACTCAGGAAGTGCTTTGCCTCAGTAATGATTTCTAAGAGTCATTCTGGATGAGATCTGAGACTCCTTGCTCTGTGCTGCCTTTAACAGTACCTCAGCAGGTTCAGAGTCCTCAGCTAACTCTCCTCACCATTGCTTCATACCTCAATGTATGCAACATCTACCATCAACATCCTACCATGCCGTTAGGCTCTGCAGCATTCTCTGTGTTATTTTAGGTACTTTCAACTGAAAAATCACAACAAAATGATACCTCTTTCACAGTTCAGATGAGTACCATGTAAGATTCAGAGGACATTCAGAGGAAGGCTTTGGTCATAGCGTGATTCAGCATGCACATGTCTTGTGTGCTTCTAAGAGCATCACCATCTGCAGTGAGAACGTGACCCACGCTGCGCAACTTGGCCTGGACTTTAGAAAGTGCTCCCAAGGGATAAAGTTACTGGCAGCATAGATGTAGTTACATTCTAGTAGAGTAATGTGTGCTCTCAGTGAAAACTACTACTTAAAAAGTTGAGTGTTGTTTCATGGGCAGAGTTCGGCCTGATATGGGTTGGGGCTACGTGCACACTATAGCAGAGCTCCAAATGTCAAAGTCGCAGGTTACAGGAGCCATTTGCTGCAATGAAGAACAACCACTATGCCTCAAACACAAACATAAATCTTTGAAGATTGAGTCTAGGATGGCTTATTTTTATCACCACCTAACATTAATTAAACACAAGCCCTGTGTTAAGTGTGGCTGAATTAACTGAGACAAGCATAACATTCTCCAGAAAATCTCATGCTTTTCTACAAATTTTATTAATCTCTTGCTCTCACACAACAGAGAGACAGACAGACAGAAAGAGGAGGAAAAGTTAAATCTGACAAAATAAAACAAAAACATGAGAGAGACAATTTCGTTCTGCGAAACACATCTTGTTGGCTAAGGTGAATAACTGCATTTAATACTCACTTCCCTAGGCATTAATGAAATGGAATTGGGCCAGCCTGTTCTCTCTGTCTTTTTCTCTCATTTTCAGTACCACTGATGTGAAATTTAATCTTATAAAGCTTCTCTTGATGTCTATTTCTTAGATTTATCTCAATGTGTGTGAGAATAACTGATGGGAGTTCTGAGTTTTCCTAAGATTATGAGGGAATTGTTTCCATCTGGCATCCTTAAAATAATAGCCAATATACTTTAACAGGAAACACATTTCACATTTCAAATGCAGAATTAGTCAAGCAATGAGTGAAATATTGCTAACTTCATTTCAAATGTTACTTCTATACGCTTCAATGCTAAATTTCATTTAATGAAAGTTTTGTTTATGATTAGTATGATGTGATTTTTTTTTAATCAGATAAGACCCTGTAAAAATTAAGAGCTTCAACTTAACCCTTATACTCCTGATGAAAATTATCTGATCTAGTTTGTTAGCAAGTAATGCTTCAATAAATAAAAAACTTACTTCTATTTGAGATCTAGTTATTTTCAGTCTGCCTGCACTCTAGTCTAAATTTATCCAGCTTCATTCAATCAAGAGAAGATATTTAAGGTTTTTCTGAGGGGGATGGGAATGGGAGAGTGGGAACAGTGTAGTAGCAATTCCTTAGTCATTTACGGGCTTTCTTTCCTACTAAGATATTTGTATACTCCTATCTGTAGTTTCCAGTTTAACACATTATGGATACATAGAACAATTTTGTTCATTTAAAAAGGATCTGATAATAAAAACTGGCAAAACTGGAGTTTTATCATTAAAAATACTTTTATTGTGTTGACATAATCCTCGAGTTGAGCAAGGGAAAAGAGAGTTAACAAGCTAAATATATCTGAAGTGGCTACTGTCGGCTCTTCCTCACAGTATTCCAGAAGTGTTCCATATGGGAGGAAGCAGAGGGAACCAAAAAATAAGAGGATGAAAATAAATGGAGAATCATCTGTCATAATTAGAAGCATTTGGTCCCTCAGGTCTGAGAACTGAAGTTTGCCAAGAGAAAAAGAGTAACTTTCCTAGGGAGGGAAAGAAGGGAGGAAACAGAGATGACAGCAATACTATCAGTCTCAGATATGAGAAAAAGTTGTCAGTCAGCATGACAAAAAAATGTGAAATCAGTCTTTGACACTAAAATTTTTTAATCACAGAATCACAGAATGGTTAGGGTTGGAAGGGACCTCTGGAGATCATCTAGTCCAACCCACCTGCTCAAGCAGGGTCACCTAGAGCAGATTGCACAGGAATGTGTCCAGGCAGGTCTTGAATGTCTCCAGAGAAGGAGACTCCACAACCTCTCTGGGCATCCTGTTCCAGTGAAAGAAGAATGAATATGATTGCAATGATTGCATTTCTTTGTCTTTTTTTTTTTTTTTTTTTTTTTCTCTTCTCTATTGTAGTATTTCTCCACTGGAAGCATAGGGCTTTAACAGTTATTTATGGAATCTGTGAATGACTGGTAAGTCTATAGATGAATGGTATCCTACAAATAATTGTCATTGTTTGCATTAATACCACATCTTAACCCAATTTCAATTCAATTGCAAAATGTTTGGTGTGATTTTGAACAGAAGGCTACATGTCATGGTTTCAGTTAATGGACTTGGGCATTCTTCTTCCACATAGCCTATCATGGCTCTTTCTCTCTATTTTTTTCCCTGCTGACCCATTGACGTCACAAACCTCTTGCTGTCTATAGGAAGTCTTGTAAAAACTTACACTCAGACCTTATATAGCTCCTGCATAGTCCTAGGCTGAAACCTTATGTCTGCAAGTGGCTGGGTGGGCTTAGCAGCCTGCCAGAGCAGATGGATGTTGGTTTGTGCCTCATTCATCCCTCCTCCTCGCACCCAGCCCTGCCTGGAAAAGGCCCTTGTGCTGCTGTCTCTGGGGCTTACTGGGTCCTCTTAGCACCCTTCTGCTTACTGATCTGGCTGTTCCTCCACCGTGGAGAGAAGAAGATTTTAGGGATCTCGAAAGAGTTAAGTGGAAGGACATAAAGGAGGCACTGAATGTTGAACAGCTTGGTGAGGATGAGCAAAGAGGGCAAGGGGAGGAGGGAAAATGTGCAGGACGAGGGACAGTAGGAGATAGGGACGAGGGTTGAGGGCTGGGCACGCTACCATTGAGGATGGCACAGAAGATGGCCACTGAAAGCCTGTCAGAAAATTTCTGAGACTCAACATTGTTTGCGGAGACTGTCAATATTTCTTGTGGAAGGAGCAATGCGGGGAGGCTGGGGTGCACTGTGATGCTGCGGCACACTGTGACGCTGCTTGGTATCCCCACCAGCTGAGAGCTGTGCCAGCTCTCTTCCATCCACTTCTATAACTTGATTGCCGTGGAAAGTTTTCATTTTCTCTCAGCTTTTGCTGAGATCAGTGTAGAACCTGAAAGGATGTTTCTCTTTCTGTTTGAAGTCTGATAACTGTTAAGCTGCCCTGAAATGTACTTTTGATCCTGTAAGCTTAGTGAAGGCAGGAGGTAGGGCAGGATTACAGAAAGGCCTTTATTTTCTCTTGATACTTCATAGTTACCTCAATAAGTAGATTGTCAATTAGTGCATTGACTGGTCTAAAACCTACCTCACCTACTGCTGTTTCAGAGTTTAGCCTTCTTCAGTGCTTGTGGTGTCTTTGAGCAATAGGTGATCTGCATATATATATATATATATATTTTTATTTCAATCAAAATGCACTTGCCTGACAAGTTTCAAACTTTAAGTGACAGATGACTTACATGCTTACAAATACATTGAAATATGACTAGAAGCTCAAAATCTCTAGCCTCTACTTTATATCAGGGTCTGCTTTTCAGAAGTTATGGATAAGCATGCTCTCTATCATCTTCAGTAGATTCAGTGGGTGTTTTTGGTGCTCAGTAACTAAGTTTTTAAGTATCTGAAGGATAGGTCTTGCGATCAAGTTTGACAGTTAGGATGTGGCAAATTTAATCACCTTTAGCCTAGATATTTTAATTTCCTGTGTTTGTATCTATAGATCAACTGTATCTATAAATGTGCTTCTAGTTCACTTCAGTACAAAATAAACTAATTAAATAATTTGTGAAATAACATCAAATAACATCGCACTTGCAAATTTTGCTGAAACTTTGATACTAACGACAAGTTAATGTTTTTAAATATGTTTACATTTTTAAAGACCAAAATAGGGCCCTGCTATTTTTTTTTTTTAATTAGGAAAAAAAGTTTATTACATGAAATAGCTATGTTTTTAGTAACATTTTTATTCACAATATAAACACCATGTCTTTCTTGCCTAACTAGGGAATTTTTTAAAAAACGAGCATTTTTCTTGCTCAGAAATACTCAGGTACACCATGCAAGAAAGCTTCTTGCTGCAAAAGCTTTTGCTTCTTTCCTTCTTCCTAGTGTCATGTCTTAACTCCATCTGCCACTTTGCCCTCACAGAAACCCACAGCTGGTGCTGATACCATCACCCTTACACTAGTTCCCACTCACTATTAGATGCTCGAACAGTAGCCCTTTTTATCTCTAGCTTATTTTATTCTGGGTTTGTTGTGCAGTCATGATGGAATACCAAACTAAATGGAGACTTATGAAAATCCTCATCCATGTTAGTGTCCAACATCTCAGTACTTTGGCATTTCCTTCCAAACTATTTGTTGTTTTAATACCCAAAAGAGCTTAGTTGATCTTTTGTTGTGCCTGATGATGTGTGACTGGGAATCTCACTGGCTGTATGAGTAGTTCCTTTTGGTTCAAGGCTTGTGTCATATTGCAGCTGTTTGCTCCCCTCTGCAAAACAAGATGTAAACAAACATAGACTTAGAAATACTACTGTGAGTCTTGTGTAACATAGTAAAGTTGATTAGAACACAAACTTTGGTACGAACTCTTCCATGGTGGCTGTCCTAAAGTGGCTGTCTATACATGCTGTTCCACTGAGGAGGCAGGACATACACTTCTGTATGGAATGTTTGGAATTGCTAGCATAGAAAGGATAATATTCCAGTGATTATTCTAGGAAAATTCCACATCATGTAGGCTATGTATTTTCCCATCTTTTTGTCATTAGGAATCACTCAGCTCAGGCAATTTAGTCATTCTTGCTACTTGGAAACCAGTAAGCAATTTCACTTAGCTCCTCCTTTTCATTCCACATTACCTATCATGGTGTTTGTTTTATTTTTTTTTTTTTTTCATTGTCTAGTAACTAATAAAGAGTGGAAAAGAAGTTCCACAGAGATTAAACTCATACATGAAAGCATAGTACATCAGTAGTTTTGGAGTAAGGCAGAACATATATTTCTGTTAGAAGGATAGAGAGTTGAACTTTTCTATGTTTTCTACACTATGATAGGGCAGAAAAAAATGTTTGCTCCCTGGGAAAATTAAGGTAATACCTGGAAAAAAATACAGGCTCTTCAGGCTCAGGTTTCTGATTCACTGCATGTCCAGTTACTGGTCATACACACAGTATAATGCTTTGCCACAATACCACATTGATTCACTCTCTTAAAATAGTTCTTTATTTTCTCACTCTCCCTAGTAAATTACAGAAAGCTATTTCATGTCTTGGTGCTTATGCAAAAGCAAAAACCCAAACCCCACAGAAAACTTACTTCAGGGTAGAGCAGATTGTGCATTGACTCTGAGTCTCCCAGCCGTTCTTCTGAAGGGTGAAGCAAAAGTGTTTATGTAGTGCATTGTATTCCAACAAATTTTATATTAAAATGGACGAATTAAATTACTGAGTGTATTTCATTACCCTACAGTTAAGGAAGGGCACAGGGCCACACAGTATGAGGCAGAGAGCAAAAGGTCCTTAAGAAAAGACATAGTGTGGGTATGGTACCTTTCAGAAACTGTGATTATTGTTTTGTATTTTTTCCTACATCTCATTCTATTTCCAACTTATTTTCTACACTGTATTTTTCTTTTGTTCTTCTTCACTTCATTTAGGTGTGTCGTCCCCTTGTAGTTGTCTTGTCTATATAACTCAAGTGCTACAGTTAAAACTCCCATTTCCCACACCAAAAAGTACTCTAGTGTTGTCTGAAAGGTTAGAATACCTTCTATCTCTTTGGTAATAGATCTGATAAATGTTGGCAAGTATTGGACCAGACAACCTCCAGGTGTCCCTTCCAACATACATTCTTATCTTATGGTTTTGATTTGATACAGTGGCTTAAGCACAGACAAGGGAGCACATACCAGCCAATTCTCCCACTTTGAGGACTTAGCTGCACTTTTATCGATCAACTACTGGCTCTGAGTCTTTTTATGTGTGATAACATGGTAACACATGCTGGAAAAAATAGATGTTCACTTGCTTCCCTGTTAATTTTTCAGTTTTCCTTATGTACTATAGGAAAAAAATAAAAACCAAAATAATCCACATCCCACAAGCACTTTGCAGTGTCTCTGCCAACAATGGAGAGATTGTTCTTTCATCCTCCTCTAAAATCCTTTACATGAGACACTTAGCTCTGCTTTTTCTTGCTTTGGGTTGAAATCAGTCTGTTGTGTCCAGCCATTGGAAGCTGGCATCTGCACAAGAATGTTTTATGGAGCCATGCATGTTTAGAGGAAATATGTTCCAGTGTGTTCGGCTGTGCTTGTGTGTCTGGGTGAGTGTGTGTTGGGGCAGGAGGAGAGGAGCAGGCCACTCACAAAGGGCAAGCTGGCACTTACCTAACACTATCTGAATTTTCAACGTGGGCAGCTGTGTACATGTGGCTGTGGATATAGCTTTGAACTTGAGTTTGACTTTGTATAGGCTGACAACCTACAGACTATGGACTATTGATGGATATTTAACACTTCCCTCCTTTCTGTGTTGTTGTTCAATCCTGCACTTAATTGCTCCTTATCTCCTCTCTGCACTGGAGGTAACAACTTCCCGAATAATCTCTGCTACAACAGGAGAAAGCCTTATGGTTTAGAGGATTTTATTCCTGTAAATTACATTAAAAATAAAGAAGTCAGAAAGGCACGTTCTGAATCAGACTACAATCCTAAGAGACAGTCTCATTAACGGTGCTTGCTGCCAAATGCTGCTTCATTGCCTTCAGATCTGTCTGCATTAATGACTACCTCCACTTGGAAGTTATTTACATAAAGTATTGTTCTTGTGTCACTGCTAGAGATAGCAGCTCCTTGCTAGGTGAGATGAAAAAGAAACAGAGAGAGCAGGTTGCAAATGAATTCAGAGAAAGCTGGGTTTAACACAGTGGTGAGAAAGATGAAGTATTCCTCCCATAATGTCCCCGTCATGCACAAAGGCAAATATGTCACCACTGGGGATGCCCTCACAGATGGGTCTTCACACTAAAGGTGCTGATCTGTGCTGCGGCAGTCTGTGCTTCACTAGTTCCCATCATTTGATGTGTTTACTTGTTTCCCAAGCTTTCTTGTCAAACATGGGTGGGTCAATGGGGAAAAAAAAAAAAGAAAAAAAAAAAAAGAAAAAAAAGAGAACACCCAGATTCTTGAGAAGTCATAGGAAGGAGGAAATTGGCAGACTTGCTCAGTGTCTGGGCTGGGCAGGTCTTTACCATAATCTCTGAGGCAAAAGTATGGTGTCTAACCCTTGCAACTAGCAGTAAAAAAGCTCATATACAGCTAGAGAGGTTACTAGCCTGTCCACCAAGTCTTGTGTTGCCACACTGTTCCCATTCATGTCTTGAATCAGCTTCAGGTGCCTGGCAGCAGGTAAGAAAATACAAAAAAGTCTGAAAAATTGCATCCCTCCCCTGAACTTAAGTGGCTTTCCAGAGAAAAAGAGACCATTCAAATATGTAATGATACATAGGTGTGATTTAAATTCTGCTTCTTTTATGCTTTTGGCCTGTGACACAGAATTGACTAGAGAGATTTTATCTGAAAAGCAAACAATGGTTTACATGCCCATTGGTGATACAAGCCACATGCTTTGAATAGTCTAGTGCTCCAAAGAATGCTAAATTTTGATGTTATCATTTGATAATGGGTGACTCTTCAACTAAGCAGGAGAAAAACAGAGTGTAAAGCCTATGTCTAAACATATGCATTTCACTGTAGTTGTCTGCTGCTGAAGCACCAGTGCCTACTGATCTCATTTCAGTGTGAGTCAGAGAGCTCTTTCTTTTTTTGTGTGTGTGTGTTTATTTTATTTTTTCATAAAAATATAAAACTTGGTAACTTAGAATGGCTGTAATGACTGGAACCCAAAAGTTGATAGCATTTTTACTTAAATGAACAGATATTTAGACATAATTGCTCTATTATTTACATAATGTGCATTTATTGAAGGTGATGGAATAATTGTACTAAAATTTTGAGAAAGTCCTGTAACAATAAAATAATTAGTTCCCAGATAATGTATATTTTCCAGCTTTGTACAACTTATTTGTCTAATGGATTTTGACGATTTTCCACTGCTGGCATTTCTATTGCACCAGAAATGTGGTTGGTTTGGTGACTTGTTTATCAGCAAAATTAATTTCTAGCAAAACAAAGCTTAAATGAAAGCAAAACCCCTTTTCCTCTTTATTTCTGTAATGTAGTTAATTCGTATACGGTGTTGGACATCCTGACTGAAAATGAGACTGTGTATACCAAATGAACTTCATCGCTTTTCAAAATGAATTCACTTATTTGGAAGTAGACAGTATTAACTCAGATTTAAAAGGCCCACTCCTGTGTTTAATCAGAAGTAGCTTTTCTGGAACAACTCCCATGTAGACAAACTTCTCTTTCAGAGACAGAAATGGAATTTCCTTCTTTATGGAAATGCTGTACTATCTGAAAAATGCTGACTTTTAAAGTCACATACAATTACCATTTTTTAAAAAGTCTAAGGAAAACACCCTGTAAACATTTCTTAACAGAAAACTTAAGAAACACATTGACTGTTCAATGTTAGGAGAAAGTACGGTATGGTTGCTGATGCTCACAGTGACTTCCTAGCTGAAAACCAAATCAGAAAAGGCTATGTCTAATTTCATCATAACACACTCAAAAAAAGAAAGCCTCTCAATATGCAACATACTTTAGTTGATTAAAGCCACTATATGGCTGAATTCACTTTAGTTTTAGAATTTTTTCATTTGTGAAGATCTTAACTTGTTTTGTTCTGGACCACTTCTAATTGCAAGACAAAAATGTTTCAATATTTTGGGTAACAGTACATTAAATAATAAAAAATAAACAGGAACAGCTACTGCTGTGTTCTTCAAAAGGGGATAGAGTTCACAGAAAGTACTCTGACCAAGAAGATACATAAACAACAGGAGCTAACTCATATCCATGTTGTATTGGAGAAAAGTAAAATCTTTAGGGGATTTGTTCGAGTGTTTCGGCATCTACTGATCAAGTCCAGAGAAGTAATAACGACTTTCATCCTATTTCAGATAGAAGCCACTTCAAGAATGTACTGCTAATTTATTTGCAACATATTTTGGATAGATTTGAATAACTTGGGAAGTCCAGAGAACAGCAGCAAATGGACCTTGCTGGTAACATGGCCTGTGAAGGACTGTCATAAGTAGGATTGCTTAACCTGTAAAAGGCTGAAAAGACCCAAGTTAATAGACTTAAAATGTACAGAGGGCTTCTGAAGAGGGAAGGGGAATAGTCTGTTCTCCATTCTTTAGGAAAGTAAGTACCACAACACAGCATGGGAGCTATAAGTGAGACACTATAGCACATTATTTTAAGAATAAAGATTGGTGTTCAGGTGAGTAGACCCAGGGAGACCATGGGCTTTTTATTACTGACAGGTAAAAATGTCAAAGTTACTGGTGGCTCTCTACTGAATGCAAGGATGGACTACTCTTCTATCCTGTTTTCCTAAAATACAAAATAATAAACGGATCAATTTTAAAGCTTTGCAATATAGTAGGAATTTCTGATAAAACATTTCAGTTCATATTTGTAGACACATGGGAGAGGAGAGCTTACAGATAGTTATGAGTACAGGAAAGAAAACAGGTGATCTCTCACAAGCTGAAATGCCTGTCTTTTATTGTTATGAGACTTATTCATCTTTTGTATCTTTCTTATGCTACCTACTTAATGTAATGAGATTTCTCTAGACCCACTTTAATGTGCTACACATGTGTTAGATCAACATAAGATTAAATATTAGGTCTTTCAAAAAATTCATTAAGTTGTTTTTTTTTTTTTTTCTGAAAACACTAGTATTTTTTAAAGCTTCCATTTGACAAAAAATTCTACTTTGTTATTCCTAGAGACAGGCAGAAAAGGTCAAATGGGTTGAAGAGAAAAACATCCAGAAGTGGTTTAAGTTTAAAAGAAAAGGATTGCAAAAGATAGTAAAGAAAAAAAGGAAAAGTACAATAGTCCTTGGAATAAACAATTCAGATACTATGCTTGGCTGAACTCTAATTGGAAAATTTTTGTAGACGCTGATCTATTCTGTACATGGTAAAGTAAATATTCGCAATAGATGGATAAAATGTAATTGATATTATTTTCTAGGGCAAAAACTCAAATCTTTGTCCTCAAGGTTACAGCTGGAAGTAAATTCTGCATATCAGTACTTGCAACAAATAAACAGAGTGACTCAAAAGCTTTTTTTTAAACCCAGAGAAGCAACAGCCAGTGGATTTGGTTATTTTTGACCCATTGGTGCTCTACAGTCCTGGCTGTCATTGAGAAACACTGCCTGGAATGAAGAAAGTGTGCCTCATATAACTGGAAATGAGGCAAGAAAGGAGGCTTTAATCTTCACAATTATTGTAAATCTAGTTTCTAGGGAATAACTTTAAAATCTGAACTTGTGCTTTGAGATTTCTGAAGATCATATGGTATGGGAAGTATCAGCTTTTGTGTTGCTATGCTCAGTCAACATGCCTGTTCTCTGGATGGATGATTTGCCAGCTCACTCTCTTGGCATGTTTCTTTGTTTATTTTTAGTAGCAGACTGCAGTCAGATTGATTGCCATTGGCTCTGATGGGATTTTTCACATTTTCAGGTGTCCATTAGCAGTCCTGTGCTGGACTTTGTCTTTGCTTCCAGAGATGGCAGAACATATGATGGGTGAAGTCCTCAACCCTTGCAGTGATGTATTGCCTACCTCGGCTTCATTTATTGAATAACAGTGTCTTTTTCAAGTTGGTCTGGCTAATTTTTTATCAAAATGGGTGAGAAATGCTTACCTGGGCTGTTCTGCCAGCTTTGCTCTGAAAGCAGTAACCTTGGACAGACAAGCTGTGATAAATGGTGGGAAAATGCAACACATACAACCTCTAGAGACTTCTTTGCAGATAGTTTTTTACTACAACTGTAGCTTTGGTTGGTTTCCAGAAGTGCTAAGATCCAAAACATGTGTTGAAACTGAAAGAAACTTGTAATGAGACTGGAAGCAACTAATGAAGAATCAGTCATGAATGAAGTTTAGTTCAGAAATGTATTCAGTGGCTTTGAAAGCAAGTTACATACCTGACTGATATAACAGAGAAGTATTTAAGGTCATAAAAATGGTTGAATATCTTATACTCTTCAAAGAAAAAAACCTTGTGTTTTCTTGTTTTGCTGCTTCTTCTGCGAACAGATTTTTACATTTCCAAGAAGAGTAACATCTTAACAAGTAGATGGCATGTTCTGATATTTCAAATGCCTTATGTAATTGCCAAAATAATTTGGTGGCTGCCTCTGTCTCCTGCAGTTGAACTTTTCCCTTATTAGAGCACTTTTATCACTTTGTAGAACCACACAGAAAAGTTTGAAGTGGAAATGAAATTAATATTTTATATAATGACACTTAATAGTTATTTGCATAGTAAATTTGCATTCATATGTCTCTCAGTTCAGATTAAATGGATATTTGCAATGTACAAGTTCCATTATAAACTGTCAGATTAAATTCAGGAATCTCTGTGTGAAATTGTATATGCAAGAGTTTCATATAATTATCTGGTTAATGTGAATTAATAATTTGCTATGCTCTTCTCTTCTGTGCTTACTCTGGCCTTTCGAAGAAGTTATAGAATTCCAGGACCTGGAAATAAGTTTTTCTGAAAAATAAATGACCTGCAAACCCTCGAAATCTGATCTCTTGAGTGCAAAGCTGTTGTGCACCATGACATCTCTTTGATGTTACTTTCTTAATTACTTGGGTTGCTCGCTGTTACTATATACAAAGCTAGTCAGACTTAGTATAATTTGAAACAATATCATTTTTTGTGAAGACTATTTAGCTTTGAAACAATATCATTTTTTGTGAAGACTATTTAGCTTTTTGCTGCTTTACAGTTTCTCAGAGTAATTTCATTTTTCTGCTCTTAAAAATGAATAAAATTCAAATTTTGCAGTTTATTTTTAAGCTATTTTAATGATATTTAGGCATGTTATTTACAAAACCATGAGGAAATTTGACAACAATCTCAGGCTGCGCTGACTCATATTGACTTCCTGCATTGTTGCTTATCTTTGTATTTTCTTTAGAACTTTTTTTTTTTTTTCTAAAATATATAGGATCAGTCACCTATCTCACCATCACTGCACCCAAGGAGAATGACAGATATTCCTCCTGTTACCGAACAGCTTGATTGTTAAATCATTTGCCCGGGAAGGAGGGAGGAAAAATGAAATAAAGGTCTTCTAAACTACATGCTCGCCTGACTAGGAGCAAGGCCATGCTTCTCTTTCCCTTTGAATCAGGGCTGCTGTGTAAAATACCACGCAGTGCTCCTGGGACCAAGGCAGAAGGAAGGTAAAGACAGGCATGGCATGGGTTCCCACAGCGTGTGGACCAGTGCTGCTGGTGCGAGATGAACACACAGTGGACGGTTTGTCCCCCAAGGCTTCCCTCTAGGTGTCTGACTGGCCAAAGCATACAAGTTGGGCTACTGGGTGGCCATAAGAAGGTGCAGGCAGTGCTGGGCTGGGTGCGCTGCCTATCTTGGGTCAAGAAACACGCACTGCTCCTCAGCCTTGGTCAACATAGCAAGGTTCAGTAAGGGATATGGAGTTAGAGGTGGGAAGAGTATGGGGTTTGGGTTCACTTTTGGTTGGAGAGGCAAGGGTCACAGGAAGTAGTAGGGATGCAGCAAGACAAAACCCAGAAAAATGAGCTCAGGCTATAATCAGCCTGAGCAAGACCAACAGGAAGTTCACCAGAAGGAGAGGTTAGACTTCAGTCAGTCTGTTCAGGCAGCTCTATGGCCAGGAACCCTACAAGATCTCATCACAAAACCAACCACCTGATTAATTCGACCAGCTGTTGCTAACTTAAATTTGACACGTAGATACTTTTAGAGTAAAACAGGGTTAGCATATTTATGCAGCGTAATTTTATTTTTTTTTCCTCTCTGAGGAAAACCTCTCAGGGAGTTTCTGTGCTGGCAGCCTGCATGTGTACAGCTCTGCAGTAGACATCACAGGGCTGAAGGAGGGACTAGATAGTGATAGGACACAAAGGTGTATGTATGCAAGAGGGGATTTGGGGAGTTTCCAGTTGTGGTCCAGGTTGAAATGCGGAAGACTTGTTTGAGTCATGCAAGCCAGAGCCAGATTTTGTGTCTCAGTGAAATAACCTTGGTGTCCTATGTAGAAATATAGATGGATTCATTACAGGTGCCCCCAGGGATGTGGTAGGTGTGTGTGGTTCTGGCACGTGCAGCCACGGAGCAAGAAGGGTGACAGTGTTGAGCTGCTGATGGCTGGGGAACCCAACGCAGGGTGGGGTGCACAGCAAGCTTTTTGATCAGTGCATGGAACTTGGCAATCCTAAGGCTCACTCTCGCCAAGGTTTGGATTTGTGAAAAGATTCTTTAACATGCAGCCATTCCTTCAGGGTGTATGATTGAAGTTCATGGTAGTTACCTGTAAAGTTTTCAAAATCCTAACACCACCATTCATTCTGCCCACCCCAGCACCCCCCATTCTACACATATGCAGACACTGTATTACAGGTATATATCAGTATGCCTGCTTAAAACTTTACTGTGTACAGCGATTCAATTTGAAAAGTAGTGAGTACTCAATTAGAGCATGTAACAGCGTTGTTCATTTGCACAACTGTTTGTTTGATTCAAAGGTTAGAACATTTACAACAAAATCAAGAAACACTGTGCTTACTGACTGAGACAACTGGATTACTCTGGATCAGTGTGAACAAAAACTTAACAACAAATGCTGAGCTGTACAACCATGTTGATGGGATACTTTCTCCTCAACCTCTGGCAAAAGAGTAATTACTCTGAAGAACTCACTGCATTATTCTTGGAGATGTGATTCAAAAGATTTAGATGCTATGTCTCTGCCTTCACTGATGCCATTAATTGGTTTTGAGACACATCCCCATTTTGTCATTTCTAAAGGTGAAGGCTGTTCTGTGTTTTGTTAATGATGACAGCATTGCCGTGAAAAAGGAAGGTCTAAAATATTTGACTTTAAGAACATGACAGATTAAATAACCTGTGGGGTCCTAATAATCATCAATCACAATGTAGGAGATGACAAGGTGAAATTTCTAAGATGACATTTTGTCACTTGGGGTAGTCACTTAAACTGACAAAAGCTATACATTCTGCTCTGCAGCTTCTTTACTCTAATTGGGCCAATTTTACTATCATGCTAATATCCTGCATAGCAGAACTGGTGACAAACAAAGAGGCTTTTGTGATCTCAGTCAAATACATTTCCATGAGCTCAAGAAAATATCTTCTTTGCCAAAAAGAATGAAAATTTTCCCTGTATTTTGCGGCTGACCAGAAGCCCAAGGCTCACATTGTCTGGAAAAAGTCTAATCTGTATTTTTACTTCCTGCTTGCTTATCATAGGATCTTGCAGAAAGAGCTACAAGGCAGGGTAACTATAATCGCATTTGGGGTTTTTCCTGTTACGGGTTGAAATAACTTTCCTCAGGATATGGTGGAAGAAAACGAGTGCTAAACTTTCACTCCCTTACTCTTCACAACTTTGGCAGTCTGTTTCAATTTAGCCTTATTTTCTACTACACACCAGCACAAAACAGTTTCCTTTAAGCATATAACAATATGAAACTTGACTGTGTTAGCACATGTTTCAGTGTAGCTATTGGGAAACTCAATCCCTTCTAGAAAAGTTTAAACTTTGGAAGATAATTTATCATCAATGGCTACATGAAGAGTAGTAAGGAAGTGGTTCTGTAAATTGTTAATGTAGTGTGAAATCCTGAAACAACCCATCTTGTTTGAACTAAAAACATCTTATGTATTACATTTCAGAAAGTCTGGGCAAAAATATGTTTAGTAATGCCTATTCGTTACCATGGAATAAAGTTACAATGGAGTGTAACAGGGAGTGGGTATATATGCAGCTGATCTAAAATATTGTCATTTCATGGGAGTGTTAAGCTGCTCAAAGGTATTGCTATCAAGAAACAATAGTTTATTACAATAAGCATTGTTTTTCTACTTGACAGAAGTAGGAAAATGCCAACATTCATGCTCTTCATGCCTTGAACAAAGATTGCCTTTGTTTTCATATGCTGAACGAGATGTTTATATGCATTATTTTGGAGATGGTGAAACTGGAAAACTGAAGGTAAACATTTATCTCGTTTCATTAGCACATTTAAGTCTCCAGGGTTCAGATTAAGTGGTGGCGGTGGTGGTGGTGGGGAGTAGTTAGTCAGCATTATGTAAGACACCAAAATTTTTAAGTCAGACTACCAAAACGTTATGGTGGTCTCTCTTTGGCTGGAGAGTTACATCTGTTTTCCCAGATTTTCACTCTTACCCTTTACTCCATCTATGTATGTTACAATCACCAGCTCTCAAGTTCAGGGAGAGGCATTTTTTTTTCAGAGTTTTCACATTTCGTTTCCAGGTGCCCTGCTGTTAATTCTGCCTGCCCGAACCACCAGGTCAAGTGTGCCTCCTTTTTGTTACCTTAATACTGCTTTCCACACAAATATGCTCACCTCCAACCTCTGCAGCTATGTGGTGCTCACCTAGCCCTAGCTGAATCAGGTGTCCATTGTATGTCCAACCCACCTGAGCCACCAATGCTGCTACTCAGCACATTATTTCTGCTAAACCATCAGTGTAAGACCCTGCTGCTCCATGGCCTTCTGCAAGCCCATCAGCTCTGCATTTCTTGCTGTGTCCAGACCAGCAATAGCAGGTCCCATTCTTGTCTGTGCCTCAAATTCTGCCATCCCCAAATTCTGTTCCCCTGTTTCTGAGCCCATTAACCTCTCCCTCCGCTCCTTCTCCTCAGTCCTGCCTGCACCTCACTCCTGTTTGTAAACCCTCTGTATCTGCTTAATGCACTTTTGGTTCTCTTTCTTCCAAGGCTACTTACTATTCTACAAGGTAGGCTGAAAGCCACAGCAGGTTCATCTCTTCCTCTTAGGCTGGTGTCTTTTCATTTGCTCTCAGGAGTGGAGAGGTGCCAGAGCTCCCTGACCTGCTCAGTATTTCCTCAAAACTTCATCACCTCTCCTGGGCTTCTGACTAAAAATCCACAATGGACTGCTGAAACCTGAAAGGAAGGATGCCATCCTTACAGGATATGGTCTGTTTTCAGCTGAAAAACCCTGTCATTTTTAATAATTTTTCTGAGTCGGTAAATGCCGCTTACTGCAAAAGAAATGCATTAACAACATTCAGACATTGTAGTGCTACATTAAATTAAAATCCCAATATGTGGCTAATAGCAAGATGTGAAAAACTGCCTAAAGCAGGGCACAAACTTAAGCTCATTAAGGAGCTACAAGAAACTTTTAATTTTGAATTTGGAATAATTTTCATAATCATAGATATACTATGGATCAGAACTGAAAGCTGATAATGAGAACATGTACTTCGGTGGCACAAGAGTTCAAAATGAAACATGTCATGAAGAAGTATGCAGCTAAGTAGCATAAATTCTGGCAGAAAATTCTTCCAGGAGATGACAGGACTTAAAAAAAGGTCTTAAACCAGATTGACACAAGACAATACATTAATTATTTGGCAGTGCATAATATCTTTATTTAGAACAATAAAGTATATGTATATAATGTAAATTCCAAATTTGAACTGGTATAAAAAAGGATCAGGGAAAACATCTATCTGTAAGAGGACACATATATACATACACATCACATTTTATAAACTTTGTTGATTCCCTTCAGTCAGAATGTAACTATGCAAGACTGTGCTGACATTTACACTGAAATAAATGAATTTTCCCATGATACAACCAGCAAACGTCTGTGTCTCTATCACTAAAGAGTCTGAAGTTTTCGCGTTCCATCAATTTGATAACATAATAGCAACATGCCACCATTACTGTAGATCTGCATTTAATAGACAGTTGAATCAGATTCCTGAACTAAAGAATGTTGGATAATTGTTAAATGTAAATCTAATTCAAAATATCTGTATTTTATATATACGGTTAGCTTTTCAATTTAAAAGTTGTATTGTGTGTACTGGATAGTTTTAGCATATTACAAAGAGAGAGCAACAGAGAAAACAGCTGGTGAAGATCAGAATCTAAAAAAATGTGCTGGTTGTACACATACTCCATAGTATAGCACATTTTATAACCTTACTTATAAAATGACCTTGTGATAAAATAAGTACCATCAATTTATTCAAGTAAACACACATCTAAAGTAGCACATTGAGTTACTCAGTATATTACTACCTGCTTTTTATTCTCACAAGGCCACTATTAATTGCATGCAAAGTTCAACTACTCCAAAGGAAACATAAAAATCTTAGTTTCTCACAAAACCACAGATATTTGAAAACCAAATTTGGTTGACTTTCATACAAAACAATAAAACACTTGCTTTGGCCCTATTTCATTTTAAGAGAAAGACCATTCATTTTCTAGCTGTGTTAATGCATGGGTTGTTGTCTACCCAAAAAGAAGACTGAAAAAATGATTAAACAGCTTACAACTGGATAAAGAAGCAATTAAGAGACTATTCTTTCCACCAATGCTTCTACTGAACAGTAACTTATTCTATTTCCATCAATTTCAAAGCTGTCTCACAAGTCAGTAGTCTTCCAAAATTTCACTACATCTGAAGTAAGTGCCTCCTCAGTGGGTAGACAAACCAGGCACAGAAATTTTCAAATAATTTCACTATCACATTTTCAAGTGTCATGTGATCCACTGTATCCATGAATGTCTAGAAGTGTCCTGCTGTTTTGCAAAAGAACTAAGAACACCCAATGTTTCATTCAGATCTCCCAAAAGGGGGTACAGAGAACAGGAAAACCATGAGCTTCAACAACAGTTCTGCTACTCCATGTGTCATACTACTTTGGTATATAATAAAAGAACAATGTTTGTGATGTGCGGTTGGAAGGTTCATGCACAAATTTTCTTTCTGTTGTTATGTAGCCTTAAATTTGCCTTGCTTTATGGAAAGGATTAAAATATCTGACATTATTTGGAAGTGACTTAGCTACTATTTTAAGATGTTACTCTGGGAAGGTGAACATTTTGCAGCAGTCTATGTGGGTTTAATGTATGTTTCAATTTACAACTGATATTTTCTTTAGTATTGAACAGGAGGCTAAGAAGCCTAAAGCATTGTGCATTTTAAATATCAAAGTATAATTTGGGGCACACCAATGTGCAACATAATTGTGTATTTGATTTTCTGGAAAAAATGCATTGAACAAAGAGCATAAATAAATACATGATTTTTTGTTTAACTGAATTTAAGAAAAATACTGTAAAACCTCAAACTTGCTTTGAGAACATATTGTATAGCAACATGAAGTATTTAAGATTTTTGTAAAATGCATAAGGATAATTGTTTCCATTTACTGTGGATACTTTTCCTCTCTGCCAAAAGCAATATGCAGTTATTCTCTGCATTACCAATAAGGTGAAAGTTTCCCACCAATTAGGTCATGCTGACATTTCTTTCAGAGTAACTCTTAATCAAGTTTGAAACACGAGGTCTGAGGGCCTTGTAGGTAAAGAACTACACAGTGTCAAATGAGACTGTGTTGCAGATGTAGAATTCTGTTGCTTGATTTTTACAGAGCTAAAATTTGCAATGCACTTGCTTTTAGAAGTGACAAGCAAACTTATTTCTCACTAAGTGTTGAATGCTTCGGCATCTTCTGAATAAAAATGAAAGCCTAATTCTCACATTAAGATTCTTTTGATTTACTGTAAGAGAGGTTCCTCAGATGATGCAAACCCCAAAGCTCTGTTAACATTAATGGAACTATGCTAATTTATATCAGCTGACAAGGACTTGAGGATCATTTTCTGACATGCAGAAAGTACAAAAAAGCCTTAGTATAAATAAAAAGTAGTCCCACATGATCAAATCCTTGTATCAGTGAATTAATGAGAAGTTTTGACATTGATCTCAGTAGGGTCAAAATTCCACATAGAGTGGCTACATGCACGCATAAGCTATGGCATGAAACATAGTAAGGTTTTGAGGTTTTTTTCTTTTTGATAAGTATGAAAGATGGATCAGTTTTACCAATAATACACACACACACACACGCACACACACACATGTATATATTATATATATGTCATGTTCTTTTTATGCATGGTTCTCAGAAAATTCAGCAAATGATTAAAATATTAAAATTTGTACAAAAATTCTTAAAAATTAAGTAACAATATACTTTAAAGACAACTCAAACTTTATGCAAAACATTAAAAGGATAGTGTGTGTGGGGTTTTTTGTTTGTTTTTGTTGGCTTGTTTTGTTTTTGTTTTTGTTTTTGTTTTTGTTTTTGTTTTTGTTTTACATTTTCAAGTCACTTAAATGAAAACTCTTGCTGACCTGGTCAGTTTGATCACAGATGACAGTCTGTCATCTAAAGTGAGCCACCTTTACTTTCTGAAGTACAAACCCCTAATACAGATAAACAATTCACACCCATTATCTGGAAAAATCCAGGAAGAAAAGATGCACAACTACACCTTTAACTTTTACTACAGTATTTTTAAGATTTACTTGAAAATACATCCTGTACAGATTCCATGGATGCTGTAATAGCAATAGATGCAGAAGACAAGTGGGAAATAAATCCTTTCTCTTTTGGTTCAAGAGAATTAACTGTAAGAGTGTAGAGGCCAGGATATTAAAGCTTACTAATCATTAAAAACACAATGCAAACATTAATTACAGCTGATGTAAGTAAAAGCTAAATACACTCTCAGGATCTTTCAGGCTTTCTGTGCTATACATTTAAAGACAAGATATCAATGGCATGCCTCTTCAGCATTCAAAATGCATTTCGTAGATTTGTCTTTATTCTGATGTTTGAACGCAATTCAGACTCTTTACTTTCCCTTGGCATGGCTAGAAATTTCACCAGTGTACACACACCCAGCAGTTACTCTTAATGCTTCTAAGCTCCATGAGGTACATCCACCTCCTGTTTCCTTTGTCTTCATCCAGTATTTGCTTCTCCTGAACAGAGACCACCAATGCTGATGAACTCTTGAGTTTTTCTGGGGTGGGCCACCAGCCACCTAGCACCCAAGAGAGATCACATGTTGCTGTACACATGATCCTCACCAGGTATAAATGCAGCTCCTTGTAAGTAAAAGGCTAGAACATGGGTCCATGGTATGACTTTGCTTTGAAGTTTTATATACAATAATGAAGAGTATGTTATCTGTATCCATTTCTGTGTTTTCTGTCAGTTCAGAGAACTCCATGTGAAGACATCAAGGTAAGGCAGAGGACACAGAACTTAAATTAAGGATGCAAAGGTATTTATGACTTCCAATGATTACACATATTTGGAGGCATTTGAAAGATGCATTTTGTTCAGGACAAGTGCTTTGTTTGCCAGAGTCAGCTGTGAGTATTAACGCAATTAAAAAGTCCCCAAATGCCATACAAGGTAGATATTCACAAAAGATACAGTCCTGCTAAATGCATACTCTTCTTGTCGTTGTTCAATTCAGTGTTGGTTTCACAGTAACAAACACAAATTCTCCTCATTTCTATATCATGTCTATGGAGTCATGGGCAGCAACAACAGATGCAGACTCAGTCTGTCACTCCAGAAGGAATACGAATGTGCTTTAAGCTGCTTCATTTATGAAGCGAACACGGAACTGTTACCTGCCTGAAGAGAAAAATAGAAATCATAATTTTGCTGGTTAGTTTTGCTCTCTGTATTACTAAATAGTTAAGCTTTTCAAAGAGATACAACATAGACATTTTTTCTTATAATTTTGGAAACAGATAAATTCAATGACACTTGCATAAACATTCCCTTATTCTGAAAGAAAAATGATTGACACAGTTGCCTGCAAAAGCTCCTTGATGCCATCTATGGTGTTGAAACAACTCTCATGATTTTACGGAACTGTTATGTTTGTGCATGTTGGTAACTGCAAACTCAGGCAGAAAACTTCCCTTTGAAATCATCTGGATGAGCCAATACCAAACCGAGTTTACATCTTTGGGAAAATCAAATGGCTTGTCCAATGCAGTGATGATTTCCCTTCTCGGTGAGTAAAGTTTTAGAACAAAGCAGTTAAGGAGACTGGAAATCTCTCCAGTTGTAGCTAACTTGATCACAGCAAACACTCTGGAATACACACCTGAGCAACCGCTATAGGATGAACTGCAGAACCTGTATTGCCTGTTCTTTTCACTCCTGATATGAGCAAATAATTCATCACTGCCTGAGTTTTCTCGACCCATGTGAGAAATGCTGTAGGTTAAGTGCAGCACTAGTGCAGTAAGAAGCCCCTTGCCAGACACCTGCACTGTCTTGTGGAGGACAGCTGGGATCAAGAAAACTCATTCGCATTTGCTGCTCACTCTTACCTGCTAAAGCAGGAATCGTGGATCTGATAAGGCTACAGAGACTGCAAACTATGCTGAGTAAACAACAACCAATATAAGCTCAGCTCTACTTGGCCTGTTCTCCTACATTCACCTGCTAGTTTAAGGATTGTGTTTTTTAGGTCATGCTGCTTTGAAACAGCTGTAGGACAAGAGCTGAAGACTTCTCCATGTCAGCTCTCAGGTCAAAAAGGAGAAGCAGTAGCTGTCCTTGATTTTGGAATTCCACCATATTTAATTTTGTAACATTTGGGTTAAAAGTAAAATCCCTAAATTAATGATACAGGATTAATTACATTAGCAGCTAAAGATAGATCTTAGGTGCAAATGAAGCCTACAGAGAACAAGTGTTTGTGGGTTTTTTTTGTTGTTGTGTTTTTTTTTGTTGTTGTTTTTTTGTTTGTTTGTTTGTTTGTTTTGTTTGGGTTTTGTGGTGTTTGTTTTTTGTTTTGTTTTGGTTTTTTGTTTGTTTTTTATTTGGCTTTGTTTTGTTTTCTTTCCTCAAAATGGACTCCAAATCACTTTATCTTTCAGCAGACTAAAGTTATTAAGTCTATAGTAATACTCTCAACTGTAACAACTTACCAGTACACGAAACAGTAACAGTGTTGAGGGAGAAAAAGCAACAGCTACACTTGTAGATGTTCTTTTTCTTTTTGCTGCAACACGCTGAAAAAAAAAAAACCAAACAACAAACATACTTGTTACTGCAATGCTAGTGTTTCAAGGAAATAGAATGGAAGGCTTTATAAGTTTTTTACAATAAAAACATTTACACATAATAAAAGGGAAGCCCAAGTCTTAGAGCTTATGGTTCCTAATAGGTCTTCTTTGTTATAGATGAATATTCCAAATGTCTCAAGGAGGAGGGAGAAAAAAACACACACCACATATTTAAGAAGACATCTGATGGAGAACGTAACCTGCTTAAATTTCTTATTAAGGCCATCTCCTGCATTTAACTAATTGTTCTATTTCCTCTTTCCTCTTTTCCTCCTATAAAAGAATATTTTATATTTACAATGAAGATGTATGTTCCATTTCAGAAGTTTTAATATTTGGGAGGACGAAGTGCAGGATGAGTTATTTCTAGCAACTAACATAGTTGGTGAATACACAGTCTTCTATTCTATGTATTGTACATGAACGAAATTTGTTTTAAGAATGTATTATTCTAGAAAGTTTAAACACTGAAAATTTCGGCACCTGTGACCAAAACTGCTAGATCAGAACCTTGCCTATTCCTGCCTTCAGCAGTGGCAGCACCAGGCATACACACAGTATGAGATGTGTCCTTCTACCAGCTCCATCAGATCTTTCCCTTAATCCCTCATAGTTAAAATTTCAATAAACAGCCTGAAATATGCAGTTAAATAATACTCTCAAAATCCTTTAGCATGAACTTAAATTATCCCTAAGTCATTTTCTGAATTTCACAGACTTCTTTAACCAAGTCTTCTTCAAGCAACTTTGAATGACGGTTGTTATTTTTAAGGTATACTTGATTGACTGAATTAGACAGATATTTTTTCTGCTTAAAAATCAGGTAAAGCAGTGTTTAAGTATGAACAAACATGTGAATCACTTGAGGATGACATTATGAAGTTGTTAGGATTTGAATGAGTTCTCATTAACTTTCTATGGACATTAAAAAAATGCAGAAAACACAGATGTTTATATACACATACCCTGGAGAACGTAAAAAAGTGAAAGAACACAAAAAATGTTAATTTAAAAAATATTTGAAAGGATTTAGAAGCATTACCAAGAAGACACTGTTTCTCATTTATTTATATAATAAATAGCTTTATACCACACAGCAAACAACAAAATTCACTTTTTTTGTTACTTCCCCTATAGGTCTCAGCAATCCTTTCTTGCAAGGACAGATAAACTAATGTCCTGTTAATAAATTTTTGTATACAGAAATCTCCTCCATATCAATTTTTGTATTTAAACTAGGAGCTCCTTTAAAGGAACCACCTTAAGTACACATTTTGCCTCTAAAGAAAGACCTTCTGTTTGGCTTTTTTTTTTGTTTGTCCTAGAGCTAGAGAGAAGCCTTCAGGAAGTAGTTCTCAAAGATAAACTTACATTTATATATAGGTGTTTAAAGTAAAACAATGTACCTTATCTCATTTTCCTCTTGACAGTCATGACATTGTGTAGTTTCATCACTTTCTGGTCTGGATTTGGGATGTATTTTCTAGGAAGAAAATGCATTATATATTCTACAGCTTTCTTTAACCAGTTGTATGTTTCAGTTTGCTTCAAATTTTCAAAGTCATCTTGCAAAATGTAGGTCAAATCTAGTCCTCTAACATACATCTGCTGTTGGTAGAACTTTACTAAAAAAAGTCTTTGTATTGTAGGCAGGGGAACAAGGGGCAAAAGCAAAAGAATCCTCTTCTCAAGATATAATAGAAGAACTGGGAAATCATGGGAATCCCATGTTTTTAATTGTCAATTAGCTACCACGCTGATAAGATTTGCGTTTTGGTGGTGGAATTCAAGAATTAGACAACATAAATTTACATTTTCATGTCACACAGCTCAGTGAAGATAAAAAGAAACATCTCTCACTTTCAAATGCAGAATGATACTTCCCACCTCCCCATAGCTAAGAAATGTAGTATCACTATGTAAACAATCAAATGTAATACTTCTTACCTTCCAGTATACGGCTCCCAAAATAAAGCCAATAAGAAGAGACAGCAATGATGTCAGTGCTATGCTGATCCCTTGCAGGCTGGAGCCGCTAATGAAGCCAACTGCCTCTTCTGCAATTACAGATGTTCTTGTCAGGGAAGACAGATTTATAGCAGAAAACTATCTTCAGGGCAACAGTATTAGCAAGACCACTTTTATGCACGACCTACATAACAGCATCTTAAATAGCAGAACAGATACTTCAAAGTGTTGAGTACATGAGGTTCAAATTCATAAAAAATCTCACAGGAAATTTTTGACCACAAAGATACTCCTCCCATTTCTGAAATGGTTATGTTGAATAGTTCCAACGCTAGTACACTTTATCATTTGTAGAGCATTTTCTCTTTCCCATACTTTAAAGTTTTGGGTTTATCAATTTTTAAGGTCTTATTTTGTAAGACAAACTACTTATTTGAAAGAGGATATACCTGTCACTTTGTGCATTTGCTTAAGTTCCATAAGACACATCCCACTGACTGCAGGTAGACACTTTGCCTTGCCACCAATGAACAATCAACATGAGACCTCTTGAGGAAGGTTAATTTAACAAAATAAGCCTGACTTCACTCCTAATGTGTGCCTGGAAAGATCCCATTGCCTTCAGTAAGATCCAACCCTTGTACCTGGAAGTCTAGCTGTGTATTATTTTGTTGTAATCATTTCTTGACAGTTTTTTATATTTTATATGGGAGAACCCAAATCCTAATCTTTTATGTACACTAGCAATTCCATCCCCCTCACAGAGAGCTGTATGCATGCTGAGACTGAATGTGGCCCTTCAGTTACTTAATCAAGAGCAGGATGTGAAAAGTCCTACAGAGTCTCCCCAGGATCCGCCTTCTGAAATGCAAAGCCAGCCACAGGAGACTGCCAGTTCAGACACCATCCAGCCAGTCTTAGTTCATTTCAAGATTTGGTGTCTCCGGCTCAAATGGTGAGTGTCTTGTCAGATTACAGGAAAAGAACCAAACTGTAAGAACCGGAATAGTATCAGTGATTAGATACAGAAATTAAAATGGACTGACAGCACTGGGGGTTTGTGTGACTCATGCAAACAGCAAATGTCTAAGCATGTATGGCATGATATACTGAGTCAAGCAATGTGCATTTAGTATATTATTGAACAGTCTCTAAGAAAACACTTTAGTTTATAAAGGAGCATTCTCTTAATTAACTAGCAACTCATTTTCAACTCTCTGAGATTTTCTGGTTGTCATTTTGTAAGCTTTCACACAAATGTTCTTTTTATCTCTGAAATTCAGCTGTGTTTTCTGGAGGCATGGTAGACAGAACTAAAAAGTAAAAAAATAAAAAGTCTGTATCTTACATACTCATATACTACATGTATCTCTGTCTCTCATACACTGTTTACAAATTCTAGGTTCTGAATCTAGGGGCTTGAATTTTACTTACATCCAGCAGACCTGGCACACTAAAGGAAAACACTGGTCAAGCAGAACCAATGCTAGCTTACCATGAAAAAGATCTGTCTACAGAGGAGAAGGAAAAAATAGCAGACAAAGTTCTACAGAGGTGAAGATCAGCTGAAAAAGAGAGGCTACTGATTAGTCTGCCTCTGTCTGCTCGGACATTAAAACCAAGAACAGAAATTAACTGGAGAGGTGTATCTTTTCTCAAACTGTCTGTCCCAGATTAGGCATAGAGGAGGTTTGCTTGCAGAACTGACCTTCAAAAAATCTGGACAAACTCAAGTGGGGTAGAGCCAGCCTGAACATCTCAAAAAAAAAATAAAAAATCATCCTGTCATTAATTTATCTGAATTGTAGTTTCAGCATATTTGCAGAAGAAATTTCTATATTGCTCTTGTCAAGAAAAATGCAACACTGATTTGCCTAATACCATTAGCAATTCTTTTCAGCGAGAGACCATTGAGTTATACAACTGAATTATAAGAATTCTATGGGGATGGTAATATTTTCTGGATTCTGCCCTGCAAACTTCAGAAAAAATAGAGAAGTGAAACAAAAATCAAAGGAAAAACTCTTCAAGTCATATAGAGCATAATTCATTTAATATGGTAGAGTGTATGACCTCAAAAATCCTCTGCCTACTCTGAAATGCTGAGCATGCCATGGCAAGCATGCTGATTTTTACATGAATTTCTAGAGAAATACTCTGTATGCAGGGCAGACAGTGATAGTTTAGCACCTTCATTTTTACCATTATTTTTCACGAACTTTAGAGAATGTCAGGTAACAGAAAAGCTCCCTTTGCAATGAGATATGTAAAAGTGGAAAAATCTGATTTCTGAGAAAATATCACCAGTGCAGATGCTTTCTTCACCATCAATAGAATACCGAAAGGAATTCATAATTATCTGTCCCTGTGGGACCTGCTACCTAGGACAGAGCCTAAATACAGTTAAATTGTGACATCCTCCCCAGCCTACCTTTTAAAAATGGCAACAGATATTTTTCACAACTTGATACTGAACCAATTAACTTGAAGGTTAAGTAACCCATAACTACCTTAAAAAGCAAACAAATACAGATTATCTAATTCCACTTTCAAGTTCAGAAAAAAAAAGTATCTTGAAAGATCTGGAGAGAATGAAATGAGTCATGGCTATTTTCTTCATGTGCCTTTTATTTATAGTAACATCTAAAACAGAACAGGTTGGAGAATTTTCAGTCTGAAGAAACTCCCAAGGACCTGTGTCCTAATGAAGAAGAGGGAGATAAGGAAAGCAAGCTGGTTGCCAGTAGGCTTTTATTGCTGCCATAGATATCTTCTCCTCTGTTAGAAACTTTAGAGCTCCACACAGAAAGACTCCCACTCCCAGCAGTTGTAAAGGCCGAGCAGGAGAAGGAGTAGGAGGAACCAGGTGTATCAGTAACTTTGTGAACTCCCTGGGCAATGCCAGAGGAACTGCTGGTTGTGCAGTTAGTGTGTTATTCACTTAAAATAGACTCTATCCAGCAAGGTGAGAAAGGGGTGTGGAAGCAGGCCAGCACCTCTCAGAGCTCTCGCCCTGCACCTTCTGGAATAAACCCTTAGGAAGTAAGCTTATCTGATGTACATTTACGTATTGTCTTCATGAACGTTGGGATATTAAACTGTGAACAAAATATATTTACATTAAAAGTCACTCAGCTACACAATGAAGTTATTGAGCTGCTCTCCACCTTGAGCCATGTGTGTAGTTTTAGCAACCAGTTATGATTCAAAGCGCTGGCTCAATTTTTTTGCCATCTATGTCTCAAAGGAATTTTCACTTTACCTCTGTTCAGCTCCAACACAATTACCACAAGATCTTATCTATAAAAATGCAGAGCAGCTCTCACCTGTTCATTAGGGTTTTCCATTAACTATAAAGTTGGAACAAAGGCACAGAAGTTAACACCAATTGCATTAAGCCATGGGTTAACATTTTCAAATTGTTGTGCAATTACTGAATAAAACTGTGATATTCTTTGTTTAATCATAAAAGTAGACCTTCTGCCTGAAAACAGTTACAGAGATCTCTGTGTTTACATGTTCTTTGAGCTGTTAAATACTGGAAAATCAAACTAAATTATTGTGAGGAGATTATAGGCAAAAATGGAAGAAAGCAACACTGATTTTTTCAAGAAAATATAAATAATACCATGGTAGTAAATTGAGTGAGTTGTGGGGAAAAAAAAAATAAAGACTAGTTTTTATTGTTTGGTTCGGGCACTGAAAAGAACAGATCAGAACTCAAGACTACTTATACTGACACCTGTTCTTTTCATAGGAACCATCTAATCTGGATTCCCCAGACTATGCATGGTTTAATGATTCAAAGAAATGTCAATGAGACCGCGTCTTAAACAGTTAATTGGAATTTAAGTTGGACTACAGTCATGTAACACAAAGAGAAGAAAACAAACTAACCTCAATAAATTGAGGGGGTAATGGTGTTTGAGAATTCTATGGGAGAAAAGATGGAGTGGGAACATGCCACAGATCTACATTCAATATTACAAGGATGAAAACAGTACTATTGCCATTCAGAAAAAATTAGAAGGGGATAATAGTTTCATTTTACTCTTAGTTGGGGTGAGACTTGTGGTGTAGACTTAGTCAAGGTTCTACTCTATTATAGTAGTTTAATTTTATTGTTGTGTCATAACAATGAAGTCATGAAATGGGACTCTCAACAGAAAGCAATAACACACAGAAAACATAATTCAGCTAATTTATATACAATTTCTATGATCATTATTTCACAAATGATTTTATTAGGTGATGCACTTAAGGTTTGTCTAAATTGAATTTAGAGTTAAGAGCAGTTCAAAGAATCTGCCTACACAGACTTTATTAATGGATTCAAAATTTATTGTTAATCTGAGGTGTTCTTTTGCAAACAGTGAATGCTCCTAAATGGTCTAGAAACCATTAACTTTAAACAGGTCAATTTAAAACTGTTTAAAATTAAAGAGGGTCATTTAAATAAAATATTACAGTAGTCATGTCTGGAGATGCTTTTTTCAGCATCTTTTTCCCCTCTTCTCCAAATGTTTTCCTTTTTGAAATTTGAATCTAATGGTGCTGTTCTGAGAACAATACTGAAGCCACTAGACAGAGTCTTCTGTGCTAGGGAGTCTTCACAGAAGAAGTAATAAGGGTTATTCATTGTTGTTCCTTTCAAGAAGCTAGATATTAACTAAAAAAAAAAAAAGAAAATACATTCAGCAATAAACAGTCAAGATAAAACTAAAATTTGAACTGAAGACCATTTCCAGCAAATAAGACAGGGACAGCAACAAAGATACCACAGGTCCCTCCCTGCAAAAAAAAGTCCAAACAAATAACTCAACTGTAACCAGTCAGAATCCAAAGTCCAAGTTAATGTAATTTAATCTGATTAGGAGTTCAAACTGTCCCAAGCCCCAGACATGCACTCCTCATGTCATTTCTACATAAGACTGTTAGCTGATATCCAATTTTCCAATAAATTGCTTAAGAGAATGATAATCAGTTAAAACACACCTGTACAGCATATGGCCAGCCAAGCAATTTATTTGACTTACTGCATTATTTTAATTAGGGTTTTTTCCTACTGGATTATCAGTTCCAGTTATAAAATAAGATTAATAAACCTGCTTCTGTACTCCCCTCCACAGTACAAACATGAATGCCACACTCCTCTGAGCTGCCCAGCATCCCTCCTGTTACTGCTCTGGGTCAAACCCCTTTTATCTGAACTGTTCCTGCAATCTATTTGCCTGTCTTTTGGCTCCTTGATGCATTCCCATTGCTTCAGGCTGCAGCTGAATATTCTTCCTCTAGCAGCAACAGCAAAAATTATCACATGTTCAGACCCGAAAGAGACAGGTATGTGTTTTTTAGCCCCCTCCTGGTTCCTCATAATTGGCCCTGAGCTCCTCAGGTTATTTGCAGCCAGGCTCTGTGACCTCTTGGTGAGGAATTTATGACAGTGACCCTTTTGTTTTCTAGAGAGGCAGGCTGGAGCTAAGAGTTGAAGGTGGTTTTTGTTCCAGCCTTCTACTCAGAGGGTTCTGGGGAATGATGGCTTAAGACCTTCTCCTAATTAGAAAGCAATCAGGAAGAGCTTCAAACCTGACAGCAACTGTGAGCCAACTAAGAGGCAGCACGCATAGTGACAAAACCCCACAGAATAACTAGATTACATATTCCCAAGAGAAGTAGCATGAGAAGAAACCCAGTCTTAGTAGTATCTGTCCCAACATCAGGAGCTGCCATTGTTCCCACCAGACTACATCAAGGCTGCCTCCTTGCCCATGTTTTCTTGAGCACAAGGAGTACCAGCCACATGCTTCATCATCACACATATAGATAACATTGATACTTGTGAAGTGAAAGGGGAAAATTGTAAGAGAGATACACATTGTCATCCTGATGCATCCGGGAAACAGGAACAAAGGAAACAACAACGTGGTTAAGCTTTAACCAAGAACTTCTAAGGAAAATCCCCTTCTTTTTATTCACATGAAAGCCTCCAGAGAATATTCACCTTGTTAGACATGATGTCACTACAAGCTCTTGAAACTCCATTCTTTCTTTTCACCTCTGATTCCTATACACCTTCTGACCTCATAATGGGTAATGCTGAAACTCTTACAGCAACAACTCCAGGCTCTCTTATCTGTCAGTGACCAGTCATGTAATACACCGAGCATGACAGATGGAGGAACATGGAGATGGCCAGAGAGAAGCTTACAGCCTGCCAAAAGTGTGGTGACTTTACCCTTGACCTCACCCAAAAGCACACTGACTGTGGAGTTGGCCCTACTGTGACAACAGCAAGCAATCATGGGGAGTGTCTTCAGGTTTGGTGTCAAGCTTGGCATTGACAATACTCTCAAAATGTACAGGCAACCTCTTTCTTCATGTCAATACTCTGGGCCTGATTCAGGACAGCTACTCTGGTCATTTGGAGCAACTTCCTTTTCTCAGAATGACAATGAGGTGTCTGCAACAGCGAAGTTTGCTGAGGGCATATGACTAGTGAGACCTCATGACAGCCAAAACAAAGAGACCTGCCCTCTCTGAGATATAGAGAGCTGTCACATCATTGTAACTCGATAGCATCTCTAAATTTTGATTAGATAAGTTCATTGCATTTCAATATGACAGCTGAGAAACACATGGTACACCATCAGGCATGAGTAACTTTCCATTAATTTGCACAATTAATGACACTCTTTTCCTCTGAGCTCTCACAACAACCAGCTACCAGAGCATAATGGAGACACATATATTAATTCAATCACTTGTACTTACTGTTACTGCTAGTGTTACTGCCAATGCTGTCATTCCTAAGGGAGCTGGCAGCAACAGGAGGAAACAAAAATGTATTTGTGACAGCGACTCTGGAATCTAAATGGAAAATGAGTGTGTCAGCATTATGTAACTTAAAATACAGTTCTCTCTATATAAGATGACGGGCTATAGGGTTACTCTAATGTGGCTATAGGGCTGTTTTAAAAATCTGGCTACAGGGCTGTTTATAGAGCAGATTAAACCAAAAAAGACAGTCTTACTATGAGGCAGATGTGTCTACACACTGAGCTGCTGTTGAATAGCTATTTTGGAAAAACAATTGCTTTAAACAAGTTCTTAGGCTATGGCACTGATCTAATTCTAGTTACTACTGGTGTAACTGCGCAACTGGATATGTTGCCCTAATTAAAAATCTAATAGCTCTCACTAGAGAGACTAAAAGAGAATACAAAACCACCAATTACTGGAGGGATGAGAATGAACTGCAGGAGCCTGACTTGAGCTTGTTAAATTTTTTAAATGAAGTAAACATGATTCTCTTCAGGAGGGGTGGGATGAATACAGAGCTGACTTGAGTCTGCTGCAATTTACAACTTTTTCTAGCTTCCTGTCCTTTCAGTAGTGCAATCTAAGGCTCCTTTACTGCCTTATAAAAATTAAATAAAGCATTAATAGAAGATAAGAAGAACAATGTAAAAAGATGATCCAGGATATATTTGGGATGAAAAGAAACAGGGCAGAGTATAGTGGGGTTATTTGGATTATATTAATAAATGATGTCACTAGGAACGATGGCACTAGTTTTACTGCCAGATAGAACTTGACTTAGAACAGAAATACAAGCTTTGGCATTAGTAATAATTTTAACTGGCAGTAACAACAAGACATGGAAGTACAGCATTAGATCCTTAGCATCTCTGAAATCAAAGACATATCACCCATTTATATCTACTTAGATTCTATTCCCCAAAATCAGAGCCATCTTACCATTCTCTGGTGTTTCTACTGTTGAAGGCAGAATGCAGTCATTCTTATCCAGCGTATCTGCAAACTCTTTGTAGACCTCAATGGTACTATTAAAGTGCCTAAAAAAATCCTCAGGAATGAAACGACCTTCTTCATAAAGGTGACCATTTTCTTTTACAAAATCCTAGGGTAGAATATAGAATTCAGCTTGAAAGAAGGCTAAGAGAGCTGCTCATTTCAGCACCTCAACAGATGACAAAAATATCCAAAGGTCACACAAAATAGTTTAAATTTTTAAGCTGCAGAAGACCAAACTTTCTGTATGCAATCTCCATAAAACATACAAGCCCTCTAATCTAAGGACTTCAAATTAGATTTGTAAATAGAAATAATTTATTAATCGAGTGTTTTAAATTCTGAAGGAATGAAAGGCAGTCTCCCATCCTACAATGAAAATGAGGAAACTCTTTTTTTTATTTCCCTCCTTAAAAAAATTACCTTGGTTTCACATTACTTTGCAATGTTCCACATGATCCTTTTAATCTGAACACAGGAACACAACACAATCAAAGCTATTGTCATAAGAGTACAGGGAACAGAATACAATAGCTGGGATATACTACTACACAGAAGCAGGCTGAGATTCCTGATAATGTACCTAAAAATATGAGCAGGACTATAAACAAGGAAGCCAAATCACTCTGAGGTCTAACAGACAAGCGTGTTATGCCAGACTAAACAACAAGATTGAGGTCCATGTTAAGATCATTGATGGTTATCTTCTTTTTTTCTTTTTACCTGACTCTGGCTTTCATAACAACTGTTTCTTTTGCTAGCAGGTTGAATTTGGCCTGGGGTTACTCTGTACTCCCATAAAGGACAGTGGTAAGAACACAGGTTAAATATGTACTAAGGAAAACTTCCTGGTTTTGACTCCAAAATTATTTTATGTTTAATGCTCAAAGTACTAGACCTGAGATCATTCTTCCCTGAGGAAATCAATAGCTAGTTGTTTCTCTGAATAACAGGATATTTACTTTTCATTCTACAGAATAAAATTCCTATTCCCAACCACATCCTAGCTGAGTGCTTTGAATCATCAGCACCAGAAAAAGAAAGAAAAAATACACTGAAGAAATTGAAATTGAAGGGTCGGGAACATCTAAATACTCTAAGCAATATAATGCCAATATATGACAAGATTACAAGGTTATGCCACTCTAAATGAGATTGACGGGTTTAGTCCATTTGATTAATTTTGGATGTTAAAAAAGTGCAATTACAACATCTAAGGACTTACTTAACAAAAATGAATGTATATGGAAGACGAAATCCTTGCCTTAGAGAACATGATGGTTTTTACCCATTTTGTTCAGTGGGACAAAACCTTCAACTACATGGCTTTTTTAAATTATTGATAGGTGATTAGAGCTGGGCAAGGGATTACAAAGTGTTTTGTTTTGTTTTTACCCATCATTTTCACACAGGAGAATCAGACATCTCTTGAGTGAGACTCCTGGAATCCTTCCAGCTGCTCTTGGCATCCAGAAACACATGGAAATGGGCTGATATCCTCTAGTCTTTGCTGTCTCTTTGTATAAAAAAGTTCATTTTACCATGGTGAAGCTTTCAGAGCTTTCAGATACATACTTAGAGCATATTAATAGCTTCAACCACATCATGTTTAAATTTACATTAAGATCACCAGCAAAATGAATAATTTAAGCTGGATGCACAAAGATTTCTGACAGTTTCAAACAGACCAGAATGAATAAACTGTTTTTAAAATGATGGTTACATTTTTGACTTCTTAAACAACTGTATACAGGTCATGGTATATACTGTAATTCCTTGTAAGTAATTTTCCTTTGAAACAGGAGACAATGATTAGCCAACATTAGCACAATGTAGTTGTTGCATTTCTAAACAGAGTAGGATTTCAGATGTACGGGAATAGAAGTGGGTACAAATTTGATGATTTTAAACTATTACTGAGCATTGTGCAACAGAAAGTTCAAATAAAAATATACAGCATAAAAGTAGAAAATTTGTACTAGAAGATTACCTTATTTTTATCAAAAGCTAGACATGCCATAAGATCATTAATTATCCTTGTGAGATTATTGATGATTGAATAGTTGCTTAAAACATCAGTCATATCTGAAATATCTGAAAACTTCTGGAGAAGATTATGTAGACTCCTTGAAAATTCAGGAACCATCAAATGCAACCAACAGTGATTAGGCTATCAGAAGATAAAAAGAGAAAGAGAGAGGTAGATTAAATATGAGACTTTTGCAAAAACTGGTTAAGCAATTCAATGAGCAAAAGTAGATCAGACTGTTCTTTCCAATTTAAATTATCTTGAAAGTTTAAATTAAAATTTGTCTTCTTTAGTGTGGCCAACTTTCTCTTCAGTCCTTTTGGTAAAATTTCTGTTCTCACTGATACTGACATATTTATGGTTGGCTGTTAAATACCATCCCTTCATTAAATTCTTAATGAATGCTAAACATCAGTCTGTTGAGAATTTGAGCCTTGGGACCTACTACTACAAACCCTCTTCCACGCTTTCATTAACTTTTTTTTTTTTTTTTTTTTTTTTTTTAATAATTACTGGTTAAACAATTAAGATTTTGGCCCAGCAACCCCTAAGTACTCTCAGTATCACTAAAACAGTTTCTAGTTGTTTCCAAGTGGATGGGCAGCATCCATTAAATCCATCCCTTCCACAGTAAATGTTTGGTTTCTAGACTTAATCTCATTTTACTCAATTTCTGCAACAAACCTGCATACAGATTCCTTATTCTAATAAGTTTATCTATTACTATTAATATCATCACTTGGCAACAAATTACTTTCTCAGTGACACAGGTGTTGTTCTGCCTTGATGTGTAAATGTTTTTGACACACACTTCACACTTTGGAAGACTAACAAGACTATTGGGCTTCCAGGCTTAGAGAACCAAATGTAAATACATTGTTCAGTTCCACCTGACTTTTCGCTTTCGTGTATAACTCTCTCACACACTGATAACAAGCGGCAAGTCAGTATTATCACCTGCTGTAATTATCTCAGCAATGACTTAAAAAAGAATAAAACAAAATATGAAATGGATGGCATTTGGCTTGATCCTGCTTCCCTTTTTTCCCTCAAGCACAACAACGGGAGGGGAGAAACGGAAGCAAATACATCAGAAAAAGCCTGTTGAAACATACTGTGTTCAAGCAGTATGAGTTGTGCCATGTCCCACAGCCCTCATGAGACAGATCACGCACTTTTCTCTGTTTTAATGTATGAAAGGGTACAGAATTTCTGTGCTTCCCTGAACTGCAAACCTGGAAACCCTTTTCCTCTGAGGTCTGGTGGGTGTGCATTCTCTTCTGACAGGGACTAGCAAAAGCTTGCAGGTTCTCCTAGTGAGCATTTGGCAATTCCAGCAGGGAATCTATTTTGTTGCTCCTGTGATTTAGCATGTGCGTGGGAGTGTCCTCTGACTGAACTGTTCTGACCTACAAAGCTGTATTTCATGAGAGCTTAAAGTTTTCTTTTCAGTAATATCAAGCTGTGCAATTGCTTGCTTTCTCAAAACCTACAAAACACAAGGATGAAACTGTTGAAATTGAGAAATGTGATGTTGTTTGAGGAGAAACTGAGCTTTAACTCTGTTTTGTTTTTTTTTTTTTTTTTGTAAAGTTTGACCAAGATTTAAATTTTAGGGCAACTGCAAACCTGACTTCCCTTATACTTCCAGGTAGTCCTCATTTAGCTTTTTCTTTCTGTGTCCATGTAAAAGTTTCAAGTTTATCTCCTCTTCCGAGTTCAGCCCCTCCTGCTGTCATCTTTGCCTTTTAACCTTAGGTTAAACTACACAGTTCACTCAATGCAAGACTACTTTTAAAGCCACTCAGATGCCTTGAGCTAGTGCATAATGCAACAACCCCTCTGTTTAATGGATTGGGTCAGTCTGTTCCTGTTACATGCACTACACTGGCTTCCCATCTGCTTTGCTTTCACCCTGCCTTTGTACCTTCAGTCACTGACATTTGAGACTTGCTACCTGGAGTACATTTCCTACTTTATGCACACACTGAAGATTTAGATCTATTGAAAAAAAATTGCAGAGCACTGTTTCACTCCTTTCCAAGCTGAACAAAGAGCATTTGCCTTAGGCAAAGCTGTGGGTTTCCCAGCTTTCAGGGACCTTGTAGAACCCAGAGCAAAACCTACAAATTCAGCCAGCCTTTGCTGTGGTATTCGTAACACAACCTGAAATCCCCAGAGAGGAATTTGGCAAAGTGGGATGTGAATACCACTGAATACTTCCTCCTGTGAAGGCATGTGGCCAAAAGCTGCACCTTCTATCACTATGACTGAGAGTGGTGTGTGAGCAAAAGGAATATGGAAATCCTGGCTCTAAACTTCCCTTTCTTGGCTGCACATCATAAACGTAAACTGGATCTAAGTTTCTAGACATGATGCAGCAAGATGACATGCCATTTAAACTATAGAAAAGAAACTGTGTACTGGCAGCCAAAAACAAACCACAGAGCAAGGCAGGAGTTAAGCAGTGAGAACGACCAAGTCTCATCGCTCAAGCAGTGTCCCTGGCTGCCTTCATCCACAGTGCCAGCCTTCCTGGGAGCATCGTGGAGGAGGGATCAGCCCCAATCCAGCCCAGCTCTTGCCCATCAGCTGCTGTGCTCAGCTATGGCTGTCCTCACATCCCGCACCAAAATCATGGAATTTCAAAATGCATGGCAACCAGGGGATGGTGCCAGCCAGTCTTACTTCCCTTTTCTCTGGATATTGGCTATTTTCTGAAATGGAATTTTTTCCATCAGTTTGAATTACATTATATAGGATCTAGTACCCAATTTCCATAACATTTGTTCTGCAAAGTTTTTCTATCTAAGGAAGCAAGTTTAAACTGGGTTTTCTAAAGTGCTCTAAGTTTTAGTAAAAGCCTTGAGCTTCCAACAAAACTCGTAAGAACACTGCCAGATCTGCCATAATACCTCGTAAATTCACAGCTCAGGGCCCTTCATTATCCCACAGCCTCCTTTTCCTCCAGTCATCTTCTTGTTATTTGGGACTCAGAGAATGTTGCTTCTGGCATCGTTCTCCAATATCAATAGGGAATATTGCTAGAATTGCTACGAAGTTGTAGGACAGGACGCATTTTCATATGCGTATCACACATAAATTGGATTTTCATAATGAAAACTTTGTACAAAACTATCTACCAAATTATTCCCAGCTACTGATGTATGTGTACAATGTTTCATTCTTAAGGCAGGCACAATATTGTTCAGTTTAACTGACTAACAAGTCCTTTTCTTACATTTTTCTTTCCTAAACAATATAGTACAGTACAACATTCAGCATAATTTCTTTCAGCTTGTTTCCCTCTCTCGTTTTTCTTGCAGTGTATGCAACAACTAAGAGAGCATTTTCAATGCATCGTTCTAAAAATATTTTTTAAATTAAAGAAAAACATAAAAATATTTAGTAGAATAAGCAATAAGATAACATGAATTTTTTTTTAATACAAAATGTTATAAAATTTTAAAGAGGGCAGATGATGCTTATTTGAAAATATCACTATGTATTAAGCATGTTTGAATGAAATAATGTCCTCCCTTTCTACTGACACTACCATTTGCCAAACTTAGGGTTTTCTTTATTGTCTGCTTAGTATTTGTTGTACTTTAATGGCATTTCCACTGGATGAAATGGGAAGGACATACTACAGTATATTCCAAAGCTCAATTAGAAAGAAACTACTTCTTAAAGAAAGCAAAAATTTTCAATTGACATGATGAAATAATACCATAGTTTGACTTTTTCCAGAGAAAATGTTAAAAAATTTAACATGAAGAAACATTTTTCTAAGATTCCTGTAATTAAAAAGGTTTTAAGTGATTGCAGGAATCTCTCCACTTTTCTTCTAAATGAGTACTTGCAAAGCATATAAAAAGCGAAATAACCATTATTTAACTGTAAATTACTGAGATACAGGACTAGGTACAAAATGTTACAGCCATCACTAGTTCCAGTGGGCCATTTTATTGGATTAACTTGAAATGGTTTTACATACCAGACTATCCATCTTCGGGACATATTTAAGGGTTATCATATAATCATTTGGGAGATTTCCAACCTACAACAAACAGATAATTAAAACGTTATCGCTGACGACACAAAGACTCAATTTTCATTACTGTATTCAAAAAAATCTATAAAATATTCAACATAAGTTTTCAGTAACGTACCAGGTGCAAGAGCTTACGTATTTTGTTTCCTATAGAGTTGCTACTGTTATTTGTCACAAGTGAAGTATCTTTCCACACCTCTGTAACATTCCCAGATCTGATCTGATCTGACCATGTTCAATGTTACCCCTTCTCAGCAGAATGAAAGTCAGTAATGTGGTGAGGAGAAGTGATCTGGGTTTATTAATTACTGCAGAAACTCCATGATATTTTCATATTTTAATGACATCTTGAAGTGTTAATGTGACAATTTATACACAACCCCAACCACTCCACACAGTAGGGGACCCAGTAGTCTCTAAACCTTTTTTCCTTCAACTTCCAACTTCAGCAAGCATCTGAAACTCAAGAAATACTTGCCAGCCTTGTGCTTAGTTCTGTAACAGGTCAGACAACTTTAACTTTGAAGCTGTGCCTCTTACTAATGATAAGCAATATGTCATATCATAGCAATGTCCTGGGGCAAAGGAGAGCTTCCGTACACGTAGTCTGAGGGTGGCCTTGCAGATGTAGGTGAGTATGGGATGGGCTAAAGCAAGGACAAGGAGCAGAAGAAGGGTTCTCACTGAATGATATAATGCAATCTACCACAGATGGGATTCAACTCTATTGTGAGGCATAGTTGATCATTTGGGAAATGTGGTGAGTGAGGAGATGAAGAGGGAGATGCTGTCGCAATCCACAGTCTCTTGAAGTACTTTTTTCAAAAGGTTTATCAATATTATGATGCTTAGTGATACAGCAAATCAATTTTCTTTCATATCAGAGAAATATTCAATTGGTATTACTCATCCTGGTGTGAAACCCATTTAGTCAAGAGACAATAAAAATATACATAATTCCTTTGGTGAACCAGAATCTACACTTTGTTCAGCAAAGCATTTCTACTTGTTCAGGTTAAAGATCATCCTGTTATGGCTGTTTTTGATTCTGCTGCTATAGCAACCAACACAGGGATTATTTTTTTTACTGTGCAGTTTTAGGTAGCATTTTGTTTGACACAACAGAATGTTTTATTTGTTAATTAAAATTTAGTTTAAATTAAAAATTAAAACAGCAATTTCAGAATGTTATGGTTCTGGAAATAAGCAAGGATATTACTTTTGCACAGTCAGTCACTAATGAATTCCAAGCATTTTTTTATTTACAACATGGGCTGAGCCTCAATCTTTCAATTCAATGACATCTAGCTTTCTCCTCCAGCTTTAAAAAACAAGTTTTCTACAAATTATCCTGGTAAAGTCCTTTCCAAGGATCAATTTTCTTTTTTTTTTTTTTTTTTTTTTTTTTTTTATACCTACATATGCCCAAAGCAGCAGTTGCAAAAATACCACTAAAATTCTCTATATCAATTTCTATTTACCTGGCATTTGGGGGAGGTGATTCAAGATGCTATAAATACTGAAAAATCTTTCAATTCATTTGTTCTTTCTTTGCAGCATCTGATTTATTTTAAATCGTCATCCACAATTTTTGTATATTTTTTCCTTCCTCTAAAAACATCCTGACATCATGACACACTAACAGGTAATCCAGTTTGTTTTCCAGCTTCCTTTGCGTGCCTAGAGAGGCAGGATTAGCAACGCTTCAAGCAGCAAAGATAGTGAAGATGCTACTGTATGTGCAAAGTTTCCCATACTCACTCTAGAGGGATTCAACACCTAGCAATGTCAGCAAAAGCACTGTTCTTTAAGAAAGGTCATTGGAAGATTAAATTTGTTCCAAATCAGTGAACACTACAAGAACTGATATGCATTATGTATACAATCTACTTTACTGACATCAGAGCCTGTCAAGCACTTTTCATGCACAGTTGAAAAAAAAAATCTAAGTGCCCAAGAGTTCTTACAGCTTCTCAAACAAAGCTAGAGAATACAGCTCAGCCTCAGATATTTTTTTCCTTGACAGATTGTGAATCAGAAAATATATCTTTGAATTTACTACTAAAAATGAAGATCACTTGAGGGGAGGGTGTCAAACACAAAATACAAGCCCTGCCTCAAGACGAAACAACTTGTTAAAGTTTTATTGATTAAATTCCACATGCCAGATGCTCTGCTGATGGCGAGTGGTGGAGCTCAGTCAATGTGAGGGAGTTATATTTGTGTCCCAGTTGGACTCCCCAAATCATGCATAGAAAATAGGGTAGAGCCCCTGATGTAAGAGTGAAGGATATGTTTGTACCAAATCTGTGCATGTTGTACTGCCTTGCTTTCCTGAAAAAAACCTTGAAATTTTGTTGAAGACTAACCACCAAGACTATGATCCAAAACCAAGCACTTGATCTGCAGCTGCTGAAATGATGCTGAAAGGAATGAAAGGACCCTGAGTACCTGCTCTGTTCGCGGTGCCCGACTGCTGTGGCTCCACTTGAACAAGGAGCGGAGGACATGAGGGTTCTGAGTTGCCTGAGCAAAGGGGATAGCAAGTGACTTCTTTGAAACTCTCTGAGTCCTGGACTGTCTTTTTTTGGCTTCTGTACTCAGCTCCTTAAGTACAGTGATAAATTTGGGGGCCACAGAACACCTGCCTGCATGATTTTCTTTAGTTCAGACTAAAATAATATTTTTTATGATTATAGAGAATGTCAACTGATAATCTTGCAAAATAATGTATGGAAATAAAATAACCCTACATTGCAATTAAAATGTCACCAAAAATTCTCTGATTTGGTGGGGGTGAGTGGTTGTAGAATGCCTACCAAGCTCAGAGAAGAGGTGAAGAACAGGGAATCTAGATTTATGTCTTTAAATCCATATAAAACCAACATTAAGTGCTATATTCCCAGTTGTAACAAAACCTGAAACTGGGAAATGTAAAATTCCTTTTGACATACAGAGTCTGAATATTTAATACAGCACTGTTAACATTGCATAACCCAAATATGCTTTTAAAGTATGCTCATGGTCAGATAGAGAGATGAAAAAGGCATGTTGTAAAAGCAATTTGGGTTCCATAAACTACTTTTTCATCACAACAGAATAAAAGAAATGAGATGATCCATCCCTACAGTCAAGTGCTTTAAAATGAGGGCTACTGCTCTTGAAAATTCTCTTAATTGTGACTGTTCCGAAAAATTCAAGGAGACAAGCATAGATATAACGTTTTTTGTTTTTGTTTTTGTTTTTGTTTCTTACACAGATCAAAGATAAAGTAAGTCCTTAAAGTAAAAATAACCATTCATCACTGTCAGTGATTTCTTTTTTTACACTGAGGCATATGATGGGAAAACCATACTTTGCTTTTGGCTACCTTTTCTACTCCCATTTCTCTATTCCTCATTTCCCTTTCCTACTCTTTAATGCCATTGCATCTCCCTTCCTTGCATCCTTGGCTTTTCCTGCAGGAGCTTTCACTTTCTGTCCATTATCTCTGCAATGTATCTCATCTGCTAATGAAGCAGTTAATAAAATCCTCATCATTTGGCTTAAGACAACATGCTAACGATTTCCGTTCACACTTCTTACAGCCATAGTGGCAGAATATTTGCAGGATAACAACACTGGATCATTTTTTATAACCCCTTCACTCAGGAGAGTTAGATCCATTTAACAATAAATATCAAATATTGCAGAGAGTGTAAATGACATATTTACAGCAAAGATGCAAAGTGAAGGCAAAGTGAAACAGCACGTCTCCAACAGGCAACCTGGTCAGTAAATGCTGAAGAAAAAAATTGCTTTAGAGAACTAGATCATGGAAGAAAAGGTGAGTATGTTAGATATCTATACTGGATTAAACCAAAATATGTAGGTACATTCTATGCTCAGTGAAAATTCTACTTATATAGAGGTTTGGTCTTCATATTTAAGAAACATATATACAACAGATTCCTAATTCTTACGCAAAATCAGTCACAATTACAGCAATGCATCTTTCTGGTGACTTATTATGTTGAAAAGAACAATGGGGACAGGCTTTATTGACAGGTGCTGCAATTACGATTTCATAATACAAAACATTTGTTCATCAGGTAATGTGTTTCCCTCCAGACATCTTCATCACATAAGAAGCAGGAGCTCAAGTGATTGAAAGTGAATACTTTCATTCTCTACAGGTATGAAATTATGCTCTTTTAAAGTTCTCACCGTTAAAAAATGAACAAAATGTGATTGTTAAATTGTTCTTTTCTTCTAAAAATCATTTTACTTAGGACACATTCTTCATATGACAAAATTATATTACAAAGATTTGAATAAATTTAGTCTTACATAAAATATAAGTCATTTTTGTATGAACAGATACCAGCCTGGTTTGGTCTCAGTTGATTAATGCTCAGAATCCTTATTGTTATTGAATCTGTGCTTTCTTTCTGTTTCTAGCTTCTGGCATGTGTCTAGTATGATGCCAGTGAAAATCCAGAATAACACCACTAACACCAAGTTGCACCATATGTCTGTCCTCAATTTATTACTCAACACGAAGTTGATAAGGCAAATGACCCACATTTTCAGGCACTGCACAGCATGCTTTATTTATTCTCTAATAGCTTAGGTTTAGTATACATCCCTGGTCTACATTCACAGAAAGTTTTGACTGAGGCATATTCTTCCCACATTCCTAGAATACAACACAGTTGAGCATAACGCAGCTGCAGTTACACTCAGGGGTTTTCTACCAGTGATAGAGGGGGTTTGTAGTACTTGGAACAAGAAACTCAGAGATGAATAAATGAAGACTAGGTTGGATCAAGCTTCATGCAAAAGAGTTTGGTAGGGAATTATGACACTGTTTTGCTACCTGCAGGTGAACTACAGTAGAGGTAGGAAAGAACAGAGTAGCAAGAAGAAAAGATAGAGGCACAGATTCATGCTGCAAAGAATTTTAGCATGAGATATGAAGAGGATGAGAATCTGTCTGGAGTTCATCAAGGAGCACCATTCCTGCAGCTATGAGCAGTGTAACAGATACCATGGAAATAATGAAGAGGAGCTAGGACAACAGGGCAAACTCAGCATGTGTTAAAACATCACAAACAGTGTTAATACTTAATGCCTTTGGAGACAAAACCAAGAAGCTTGCTGTCGATAATGAAAAAAAGGAGGAACAGCTTGAAGGAAGTACAAGAAGGGCAAAACCATAGAAGTTGAAGCCAGAAAAAGATTTGTCAGTAGATTGGATTTTTATTCACCAAGAATTTGGAAGGAAAGTGAGTTTGTATGGACAGAGAGCTACAAAAACATTTTTTCCTATTATGACAGGAAAAACAATGGAGGTATTAAAAGTGAACTTACAAGGGTCTGTGAAGTGGCAAGAGCCAGTATCGACACTTTTGTTATACACCTGAATGGATGGGGACCAATGGTAATATACCTTTATAATGAGAAGAAAAGGCCCAGGAAAAAATAACATTTTGAGGAGATGAAGAGATCATAATCTGTCTCAGTGGAGAATTCAGGCCATACTGAATTCAAGTTGATGTATGAACATTTGTGATGAGCAGACAGGTCAATACACTAAGCTAAATGATGAGACTTTTGTACTACTGCTGAATGACAAGTTTATCGTGCACAGAAATGGGACTATATTCACAACTGTGGATGAAAGAGTTTAAAGAACATGATAATGTGGTCAAGAATAAAGCCTTTGGAAACAACTGTCTTACCAGTCCCAGTAAGTGTGATAGAGTTTTTGGAAAATAACATTACAGTAACTGTGGGAAATAACTGTACACATAACATTAGCTCCTCTGAAATCCTCAGTGCTACAATTTGTTCTCAGTGTGAAAGAGGAGGATTTTTATTAAAGACAGCATGTTCTACTGGCACAAACTCTTTGGATCAGTCATGAAATAAAACTTTTAATGGCCAATAGAATCAAGAACTCAATGACCTATGGGTGCTATGTCTAATTTTGAAGATGTAAGTCATCAGAATATTATTCCTTAATTCAATTAGTATATTTAGTTTCAAAAAGCAGAAGTGCTACAAAAACATTTATAGTAATTTACAAGTGTTGTAGGTTCTGCCCGACTTTGGTGCTGGGGAAGATTATGAAGCAGATCATTTAGAGTACTATCACATGGCATATACAGGGAAACTGGGTGATCAGGCCCAGTCAGCATGAGTTTATGAAAGGCAGTTCCTGCTTGACCAACCTGATCTCCTTCTGTGACAAGGTGACCAGATTAGTGGATGAGGGAAAGGCTGTGGATGTTGTCTGCCTGGACTTTAGTAAAGCCTTAGACACTGTTTCCCACAGCATTCTCCTGGAGAAACCAGCTGATCGTGTCTTGCATGGGCATATTCTTTGTGGATCAAAAACTGGCTGGATGGCCAGGCTCAAAGAGTTGTAGTGAATGGAGTTAAATCCAGTTGGTGGCCATTTGTGAGTGGTGTTCCCCAGGGCTTAGTACTGGGACAGTTCTCTTTCATATCTCTATCAGTGATCTGGATGAGGGGATTGAGGGTACCCTCAGCAAGTTTGCAGATGACACCAAGTTAGGTGGGAGTGTTGATCTGCTGGAGGGTAAGAAGGCTCTACAGAGGGATCTGGACCTGCTGAATTGATGGGCTGGGGCCAGCTGTATGAGGTTCAACAAAGCCAAGTGGCAGGTCCTGCACTTGGGTCACAACGATCCCATGCAGTGCTACAGGCTCGGGGAAGCCTGCCTGGGAAGCTGTCTGGAGGAAAAGGATTAGGGGTTGTTGATCAACAGCCAGTTGAACATAAGCAAGCAGTGTGCTCAGGTGGCCAAGAAGGCCAACAGCATCCTGGCTTGTATCAGAAATTGTGTGGGCAGCAGGATTCGGGAAGTGATCAGACCCCTGTACTCAGTGCTGGTGAAGCCCCACTACAAGAAAGACATTGAGGTGCTGGAGAGAGTTCAGAGAAGGGCAACAAAGCTGGTGAAGGGTCTTGAGCACAAGTCCTGTGAGAAGCAGCAGAGGGAACTGGGGCTGTTTAGCCTGGAGAAAAGGAGGCTGAGGGGAGACCTTATTGCTCTCTACAACTACCTGAAAGGAGGTTGTAGCATGAAGGGTGTTGGTCTCTTCTCCCAAGGAACAAGTGACAGGATAAGAAGAAATGGCCTCAAGTTGTACCAGGGGAGGTTTAGGTCAGATACTAGGAAAAATTTATTCACCGAAAGGGTTGCCAGGTTTTGGAACAGGCTGCCCAGGGAACTGGTTGAGTCATCACCCCTGCAGATGTTTAAAAGATGCGTAGATATGTTTTTTCAGAACATGGCTTAGAGGTCGACTTGGCAGTGTTAGGTTAACAGTTGGGTCTGATGATCTTAAAGGTCTTTTCCAACTAAAACTATTCCATGATTCTATGACTATATTTCTAAGCAATATCATGTTGGAGCCCACATTATATGTACTAAGGATATACTCAGTGTAGCATAAAAACCAATGTACTTTTTAGGAAAGTAATGTGATCAGTCAGGTAATGATATTTTGTTTTAAAAGTACTTTAAACCTATGAAATATAGGGTTTTTTTCATTTTGTTCTCAATGTCAAGTAGTCGTGGTGTAACATTTTAAAAGAGAATGACCAACTTGCGATACAGTCAGTTTAACTGAAACCAAGAGTTCTTATACTAAATTTAAGATACTAAACTTATTTCCATGTTATCCTTTCAGTTCTCAAGTGGCTTTATAGAAATTATTTTCATATGAAAAATCTATGCAAATATTAATACAGACAGACAAACAGGGACTTTCCTCAAAACATTTTTAGATGCACAACTCAAAACAGAGACAATCCAGGTGTCTGGGCTTCGTATTTTCTGCATTTCTCTGTTATTTGTCCAACCCAAAATATCTTTGAACTTGTTAGTTAACTTCATCCAAATTTTTTCTTTGGTAGAGAGATCTGAAAGGTATGGGTGCAAATCAGGAGAAGGACCATACAGCATCCTCACCGAGGAGTGGCCAGAGGAGCTCAGCCCTACCGCCCTCTGCTCAGACTTGGTAGCAGCAGAAGTGCAGCGTAACCTGGACAGAGGTTTTCTTCCTGGACAAGCAGCATATGCACCAAAACAGTCACCACACAGTCTTTCCTCCCCAGCAGCAGCCTGAGCAGAAGGGGATAAAAATTTGGCCAGCTCTCGAAACACTGCTCAGGTGGGCATCATGCCCAGGGTGCATGCGAGGGAACCAGCAACCCCACTGCGCGTGGAGAACTAAGAGGGGATGTGGAAGAGGGTGGGGGAATGGAAACATAGTACTGCAGGAATATGTGCAAGAACTTCAGTTGCTGGAGTAGTCTGGAGAAAGAGGAACATCACAGTTAAAGACTAACCTAATTTTTATGATGTTTGGTTTCTTTCATAATTTATTTCAAAAGCAAAGTGTGATTTCTTAAGCTGCATGCAAATTTTTATAACCTGTATTTATGCATTCTTGAAGTTTAAATTGTACTAAAAGGAAAGTTCAAGCATTTGTTCTGAGGATACACAATTGACAAAAAGTTATTGCTAACCCTGTACTAGACAATTTCACTAGCCCTCACAGGAGTTCTGTTGTTCTGTCATGCTTTCAACAGGTTTAAATCAAAGCTTAATACTCTTTCAAGAGATGAAATATTATCTTGAATAAACATAACTATACTTCAGAATTCTGCCTAAAGGAACTAATGTGAAGTGCTAAGCATTTGAGCAGAACTGCAGAGCACCCCTCGAGACTTACATTATGTGCCAACGTATATAACAATGCCAAGAGAAAGCAAGTTAAGAACACTGCACTGGCAGCAAATGCAAGTGTTTGATAATATTAACACTGGTATTGCAACTGTTTTTCCATATAATGAAGCCATAAGTTTCAGCTGAAGTTAACATGTAAATGATGGTACACTTGTTAAGTGTTCAGTATATATTGTTTCTTAAAAAACTTCGGTGTTAAACCCTGCACTACTGCAAGTTAGCATAATCACTGACTTCACACAAGGAGATGCAGTTTTTCAGGTTAATGCAGTGTTCAATTAAGTAACAGCTAAAATGTACTTAAATTGATTCAGTTCTTATATGAAGCCATGAGTCCTTCAGACTTTAACTTCTAGGTACAGCAAGTAGAGAGAGAAAAGTGCAATGAGTGTAGCCCACTCACACCTAAAGACTATAAGAGCTGTTCAGTTGTTATTGCCTTGATTGCTACAACGTCTAATATCATACTATTTTCATATATGGCACATTTCCCATATACCTAAGGTAAAGACTTCTGATAGATTTCAGTCATTTTTGCTGCCAGTCTGCTTCACACAAATTAGTAACACAAAGACAATAATCCTTCATCTTCATGGGAAGCAATTGGATTCCAGGCAATGTTTGAGGAAATCAAGGCTTTTGACAATTTTTATGGAAGTTTGGAGGGAGGAAAGCACGTATGTACATATATTTCAGCTTGGTCAAGAAGGTGAACACTGAAACTATTCTCAGCTCTCTGCAATAAAGGTTTTGGTTTTGATCAAGTAACAGATGTTGACAGATTTTTTTTAAATATTTCTCTGGTTCTAATATAGATTTGCTAACTTTGCTTAAAAATCTAAGTGCCATTAGCCATTGATTATTGTTTAACATAAAGAATAATTTTAAATAAAAGCTACTTACCAGTTTTGCAATGTCATTCACATCATCTGTCACTGGATTCCCACAGGAACTCTGGGCTTTGACAAGAGGATTAAGTAGGAGTAGTTGAAGACAAAAGCAAGTGATAATCCAAGTCTATTTAGCGAAAAAAAAGAAAAAAAAAAAAAAGAAACAAAAAAAAAAAAAAAGAAACAAGAAACCCTAAGTAAGCAATGTCCAAATATGAAGTAACAAGAGACTGTAGTAACGTTTTTTCTATACGAAGTCTAGATGCAACAATACTCTTCATCTTTCATGAGGACATACTCGTAGCACTATAATATAATTTCATGGCAGGGATCCACAGAAATGCACTTAATTGATCTTTTTTGGAAACAAGTACCTTTAGAGTAATAATGGAAAACCTGGCATTGAGCCATCAGATTACTTGCACAGGATCCCACTTAGGCGAGTTTCTGCAAAGTTTACCAATACCAAGAGCAAGAGGCAAACTTCACAATATTCTTCATCATTGACACAAAACTAACTAAATACTTATCATTCACCTGATAAGGCATTTGATAAACCTGTACCCCTAATGTGATAATGGATGATAAGGAACAAAATTATACCAGACCACAGCAAGATAAAAGGAGAAAGTTCATAATCACAACCATTTGGGTACATTTGGGTACTTAAACTGCAAGCAAAACTACAACTGAACTCTGGTCAAATACTGAGATCTCAAGCAGCAATATAATACATTTTTCTTTAAGTGACGTGCCCTGGCATCTCAGGAGTGGCAGTTTGGCTTTGGCACTACATCCCCTCCTAAATCCTGTTAGGAATAGCAGAGCAATGTACTCACAAAGGCTTGTGGGACACAGCCAGAAAAGCACCAGATAACTAGCTGCAATGCACCTGGGTGTCTCCTTGGCTACACTGCCTGAACTTCCTCGCCTTCTGTTGTTCCTTGTGCTTTGCTGGTTTCCCACAGAGCCCTGTGCCAAGTTTAAGCTACAGATCTTTATTTCCAGAATGTTAAAGCATTTAAGTTATGGATAATCAAAAGTTGCCTCGGGTTGTGAAGCTTCTTGTGCCAGCTGACTGAAGCTGTCAGCAAGAGCCGATGATGGTGTACATTTACTGCAAGTAAGGAATTTGCCTGTGCAGGCTCCCAAACCTCCATGAGTGCAGGACTGAGACAAGAATTTGCTTTTGCATGTGCTAAGATGCATCTCAGCCCTGTCTGTTCCCTGTTTCAAGTAGAGAGCTCCCATCTCCAGCACTGGCTTCAAACACTATCCAAACTTTCCATTTAAAACCAAAGCAAATCAAGCAACATAGATGAAGATCCCTAGAAAAGCAGAGAGAGAAAATCACAGATTTAAAAGATTAAGTATCATTATAGTAACCTAGAAGAGCTAGGGAAGTATGATGATGAAGATCGCTTGGGAGCTACATAAACATGATGGAGCAGTGCCAGCCAATTTCCCTAGAGCTGTTAAATGACAAGTAAATCTCTCTCGTATCTTATTATCTCTTAAGTCTTACATGTATCTTACATGTCAAGCAAAACTGGTCATTTGCTTTCTTAGAATATTGCTTCCTGACTCGTTTAGGCAAAACCAGAGTGGGCTGCTGCTAGAAAAGACAATCTAGCCTCTTCCCCTGCCTCTTGCACTAGCACTGATGAGATGGTTTAGTCAGCTGTACCAGCAGACAACTTCCATTTTTGTTTTCCTGTGCTAGTTTTCAGGCAGAGCGTTCTGATCCAGGTGACTGAGACAGCAGAAATGTTCCATTACAGATGGGACAAGCCATGACCACCTGTTTTGGTGGAGCCTGCACTCAGCTTTCCCTAAACTGTACCTTCAAACACTACAGGATCACAAAAATTTTCTAAGCAAAGCATACACTGAATATGCAGCATGTCTTTTGAGAATGCCTCTTGCTTCAACATAACTAGAATTTAGAAATACTTTTAATTTAATATTTGTAGAAATAATTTTTGAGAAGAATTACCTATGTGAAGAATTGACACTAAGTACCTAACATGAAGTTAGGTACTTAGCAGTCTTACAAAACCTCTGTATCTTGTGCTATGCAGCAGCTTTGCAGTTAAACATATATGCACAAGCCAAGCTCTCAGGAGATGCTTGGAGCCACACTCGAGACAAAAGAGATAACAACCTTGTATCTATTCCCTGCTTTCTAATGAAAGGGTAGTGAGACCTGGAATGTGGGAACCTGTTTCTGCTGACATTCCTCCTCTTGGGTAATTTGGGCAGCCTTGGTGTGTTTGTACTTCTGCTTTGGTAAGACGAGGGGCAATGTTTTTAAACTAAAGGAGGGGAGATTCGGGGTAGACATGAGGAAGAAATTTTTTACAATAAGGGTGGTGAAACACCGGCACAGGTTGCCCAGAGAGGTGGTAAATGCCCCATCCCTGGACACATTCAAGGCCAGGCTGGACGGGGCTCTGAGCAACCTGATCTAGTTGAAGATGCTTATTGCAGGGGCATTGGACCAGATGATCTTTGAGGGTTCTTTCCAACTCAAACTACTCTATGATTCTGTGATTCTGTCTTTTGCATATAACAGTGACAACAATGCTGCTAGTATCTGAAAGGACCTTTGAGATTTCCTTGCAGTGTATAGAAGCTCAAAGTCATTTAAGAGCTATCCTTAAGTAGCCAGAGAAACATCTCCTCACATAAATTCCAGAATCACAGGAAACCAAAGAGGACCTCAGGTTAACAGACTACTTCTCCACTGTGATTTTTGGAACACAACTGCTATAAAAAGGCAAGAAATTAATGACAACCAGCTCCAAAATGGACTAACTATACCCCTTTTAAGAATTTCAGAAAAGCAATTCTACCTTCAGGGTTAAACAGTATGCTTGCAGTTACACTTCCTGGGATTCAGGGATATTTCCCTGATGTGTCCTTTGCAGATGGAGTCCACACCAGAAATCACTGATTTCTTTACTGGGTTCCTCACCACTGAGTAGTATGTAAAGGAAGATGGGATTTGTTCACTGACTTGTGTCACTGTCATAGGACGATGTTTAACCTAACAGTTAAACAATCAAAAAAGTAACAACACTCTTTAACTGGAAATAGTTTTTTTGGCAGATCGACTGAGGAATATTAACAAAAGTGGCAGCACTCTCGAAATAAAACCAGAACTCTGATGCATCTTGTCAGTTTTCATACTTCTGGATCTAAAGAAACCCCACACATGAAGCTTAAAATCACTACACATTTTATAATTATGCAAATCAACAAGAACACATGTTTTTTTCCTATGTAAATATTGGGATTTTAAAGCATAGTAATTTTTTATAACTGCTATTAAAAAGAAATGCTTTATAATCTTTGAGAAGATTTGAGGTTTTTCTTGCTTATTTGTTCCCTGTCTCATCCAACATGAACTGAAAATCTGCAATATACTGCTAGTTTCAACATGCCTATTATCCAAAATCTTTTAATTATTTGCACTTACAAAATATTTATATTACACATGCCTACAGGCACATTGTATGTAAGAACTGTTTAGATCAAAGAGCTAAGCTATTTTTGTGTTATTTACTAATGACCAAACCTGCTGTTTGAGCAAAACTTGTATAGACTGAATTAAATCAAGGACAGAACAAAAGGGAACCTTAAACAACAGCTTTATAAATAGAGATTCCAGTTTTACACTTTACTAAGCATAAATGAATGTTACCCACACAACACTTGTAACAGATTTCCATGTATAATTACTTCTAAGCTAAAATGGCATTTTCAAAGCTGGCCACAGGATTTAATCACACATCATCTACTAGCATTAAATTGAAGATAAGTGGCAGGCAGGAGGCAGACCTGTATACCACAGGGCCTCTTCCTATTTTTGACTCAAAAATTATTCAATTGTTTTTGTACTCTGAAATCTCTTAAATACTGAATATTTTGGTTGATTTTGTGAAGGGGGGGGGAAGTAATGATTAGACTGGAAAGGATAATTCAGATCAAAGATTTACAGTATACACTTTTGATTTTTCTGCAAAAGATTTTTATTATTGCCTATATGCCACAATCTATAATTTTGGTTAACAGCATTTTAGAAGCTTAGCTAGTGATCCAGAGTGTTGAAGGCCATCCTTTCAGTGGCAAATCAACAACTTTTTCATGTTTGTTCTTAATTTATGATCTGGAGTGTTGACAAAAGCTACTGAATGAATGTGTTAACATCTTTTTCACAGTATGCTATCAAAGATATTGAGTCATGCTGGTTAATGTTCACCTAATTCTTTAAGTGGAAAGCAGCAAGGGGAATACCACATTACTAAATAAGACAAATATTGGAAAGTCTGGATATTTCCAAATATCTCTTTGTTCTGCTAACAATTCTAATCATAACTAAGGAGAAATCATCCACAAAAAAAAAAAAAGGGCAAATAATAAAATGCAAAAAAAAACCCTATTTAAACACAGGGAAATGTAGTAACTATACAGATGAATGAATTCTTCATTATAAAATTTCTTGCATTCAGAGCATGTGAGCCACAGAATTTTTCAGCCCAGTTTCTTGAATAAATCATTCAGTTAACCACAACCAAGCCATGGCTACATTAGGGTTAGCTGACAATGTGAAACAACATTTACCCTGGGCCAGGCTTCCCAAATTTATTTTTCACTTCTCCTAATGCTGAGGTAGGAACATCTCTAAATATTGGCTCCTCAGGCAGTGTTTGCACGCTGCTTTGGGGAGCTATATCTTCTAAACTTCTGCCATAGAAAACATCGGTTAGTCAGTCTGGGATAGCTAACAGTGTTCATACTTATGCCTTATAAAGCCTTTTGTAAGAAGATTCAGAGAAAAGGAAAATAGCAAGAAAAGATCTTGATTTTTTTTTTTTTTTAACCACAAAGCATAAAAGCACAATAAGTATCTCATATGTCTACTAATCTATTTAGATATTTTGTTGTGATAGAGATAATTAAAGTCATGGAAGGATTGTCTTTAACCAATTAAGAAATTCACCTTCAGTGTGGAATTATCTTCAACTGAAAGAAGACCATTTATACAGAATGTAATCCAATTCCCATTTTCATGGTATTCAGTGATACTTTCACCTGTGCAAATGACAGCACTAACTTTAATAGTCTAAATGGCTGTGCCTAAATACTGCTTAAATGCTAGATATTGCTCCAACCCCAAAAGAGCGAGTTAGGTGTGGAAAAAAAGTCACCCACCCACCCATCTAGTTCTGGAAGCAGTGAAGTACTTTGGCAAGCAAAATTGGAACTGGAAAGGTTCCTACATGCTCTCAGGTACCCTGGAGATAACTTCAGTGTAGCTGGAGTAAGCATTGCATGATCCTTGAAAAACACATAGCTGAAGCATTAAGTCCAGTGTACACCCATCCCTGTCCTTCAAAAAATATGCACTGGTCTCACCGAACATAATAGCCTGTCAACTAGGGTATTTACTAATGAGTGACAGACCAAGGTTAAATTTCTTCTAACCAAGGTAATTCCAACTCATGGGAGTTGAGATCTGTTCCTCTGACATCTCCCTTGTAAATACCACCAAAGGCACTTTCCCACCTACAATGGCTTCCTAGCCAGAAGGGGCAAAATGGGGGTACACTGACACTCCTGAACCTTGTTATTCAGAACATGTATGCATTTTACACTGGCAAGCCATCACATAGGAAAAAAAAAAAAAAAAAAGTTCGCTGCACAGACATCAGAACGTTTATGTGTATCCTCGCCTCGCACATGCTCCTCCATCTGGGCGCCCTAACTTCTGGGAAGCTCCCCAGTCAACATGTGAGTTTTCTTGAATAACCTTTTGGCAGTCCATTGAACAAAACAGAGGCTAACTCCAGCTCAGTGAGTCACCCTGCTGGGGTGAGACACCTAAAAAATCTTTGGATCACACCCTATAAGCTTTGTTAAGATTACAAAAAGCAGATGCATACTTTTCTAGTGACTGATACTATTCTTCATTTTTTTAAACAATGATGTGTAGTGGGGAGAATTATGATAAAAGTAAACAAAATTCAGCAGGGAGTATCAGAGTGATTTATTTAGATTCTGATTTAAACACAGACTACAGAAATGCTGGTCACTTATTTCAGAGTAAGTTTTGGAGTGCTTTAGACATGAAATATTTGAACATGTTATTTATGTTATTTATGAAGTGCAGAATACTCTTATACCCACTTCTGCATATAATATCTAAAACAAATAATATGAGGGTACTTCATGGGGTAAGGGACAAGGAAATTAATGAGTTCTTGTTCCAAACATAAGAAGGAAAAGGTGGCATTGCCCCCTAAATTCAAAGGCGTTCAACAGGCAACCTGTTTTCACAACTGTTTGATCTTTTTGTGACATTATGTATTTGCCTTTCCATGATGTTTCCAACCATAAAATCTCTTCCCCCTAACATTTGTACACTCACTTTCTTGGGCAGTACTTCTGGAATGCCTAATGACAACTGACAAGAAGAGGATTTTTCAGCTAACTTTCTATTTAGTGGCAGAATGCTAAAGTGGCACTTGCTGGACTCCACCAGCCACATGTGCAAAGGAAAAACCAACTGCTGTATCCAGATGCTTAAAGACCGTGTTCCCTTCTAAGGTACACTGTAAATGAATCAGAAATAACTCTGTTCAGGTCAATGGATAAAAATTGTTCCAAATCTGTTAAATGCTAATGCAGAACTACTTTTTCTTCACTGCTTTTTCTTCAGCTGGAAGGAGAAACCATTCTCTAGTTTCGTCAAGTTATGCACACCCTTTTCCTGAGACAGACAAATTTAAGATAATGGTCTTACTGTGCTGAGAAAGTGATGAATCACACTATTCTTTCCCACCATCCAGATCTTGGGCAAACTAGGAAGCTGCTTAGACTATATGCCAACTTCATTTCATGCAACCTCAGGCCAATTACTATCATCCTCTACTCCTTCCAGCTCTCCTTGACAGATGCAGAAGCAGCAGGCTGCTCCAGCCAATGTGCTTCTGTTGCACTTAGCAAGGTGCAACCACACTCCTGCTGTATTTCAGCTGTAATCAAGATGAACATAATAAGCAAGAAGTGTAAATTGATATAGTTTGCCTTGCAAATCAATGTATTTTGCAATTATGTTCAGTAAACTATGAAAGAGTGTTTTTAATGTGTAAATTAATGTATGTGTCTGCCATCCCTGCAAGGATACCAATGCAAAATATTTGGCTGTTCTAAAAATGTTGGCTTTGGCTCTTTAAAAATGTTATCTGTTCCATAATAAATTTTGTCCACTCTTTAATCTCCATTGACAATCAGGGATTCAGGCAGTTTCCATGCATCCTAAATGTGTCCTGGATGACAGCCAGTTTGTTTAGTTCCCAAACACTGGGAAGTGAAGTTACCAAAAGACAGGTACTTATATATGGATGTTGCCTCCAGACCTTGTGGTAATGGTGTCAAAATAAATATTTACTGATTAGCATCCATCAGGTGGAATTCTAGTTCTGCACAGAACCAGGAGTTTTATGGAAAAAAAGGTTTCAATAGGAAAAAATATTAAATTTAAAAAACCCCACAAGAACAAAAAACAACACACACCCTCCCCCCAAACAACCAACAAAACAAAATAAACAAAACCACAAACAAATAAACAAATACCCCTCCCCCCCCCAATTTTGAAAGAAGTCTTCCTGTTAAGTCATAGTTAGAGATTATGAGCACCTTCACGGATTTTGGACTTAGCACAGTCTTTTTAGGACATAAGTACTGGCAAGAGTTATTTTTTTACCCTTCTTGTAAAGTTCCATTATAATCATCCAGGACATTTTTCTATACCACTTTAGAGTGATAGAGATCAATATCTACTTCTTCAGTTAATGGAGACACTGAGAGCCAAAATACCTACACAATCAAAATAGAAATCAGTAGAAAATCAGATTTCAGTTGGCTCAACAAAACCTCCCACAAGCTCCGAAGAGGAAGTTGTCTTCTTTTTTTTTTTTCTCCTCTCCTGAGAACTTTTTTAGAGTTTTATAGCATAAATCCAAAGGCATTTTTAAGTAATTGAAAGGGGAAAGCAAAGTAAGATACAAGTTTATCTTGGCAGGGGGGACAAGATTCTCACACTATATGGAGCTGGATAATCTGACTTCCTCAGGGAATGAAAAGTCATTCTCTTAAGTAAAATATTTAATTAAAGATTGGTTTTAAAGATCTATTTCAGATGTCCTACTTGTTTGCCAAGTTTGTGCAAAAAATCCACTGTCTTGAATATTCTTTTGAATGATAGTGAAAATCTATATAGAGCCACCTCTTTTAATCTTAGGCCTTCAAGAACCAGTAAAGAAAATGGAATAAGAGTTCTTACAGAAATTTTGTATTGCTTCTTTATTTCTTACCATTTGCTACAAAACACATGGAATTTGGGCTGGGACAACTATTATACTGAAAATTTTAAAAATAAAAAAATTCAAGAACAGCAAAAACATCATCTATTTCGATACTTAGCATACAATGAAACCCATGTACATGATGAAAATGTCTCTGTCCTCCCTAGTATTTGATTTGTAGTATGAAGTAAAATAGGTTAAGTGCATTCTTACTCTTTCATGCACATAAACTTTCCTAGAAAGTAAACTATATTATAAATCTGAAGAGTTTTCAGTTCACTCTTGAGCATCTGGAAAGAAAACATCACACAGAATCACAGAATCACAGAATCACAGAATCGACTGGGTTGGAAAAGACCTTAGAGATCATCGAGTCCAACCCTTGGTCCAACTCTAGTCCGTTTATTAGATCATGGCACTAAGTGCCATGTCCAATCTCAGTTTAAAAACCTCCAGGGACGGCGAGTCCACCACCTCCCTGGGTAGGCCATTCCAATGCCTGACCACTCTCTCTGTAAAGAATTTCTTTCTAATATCCAGCCTAAATTTCCCCTGGCAGAGTTTAAGCCAGGAAAAAGAAATTCTTATACAAAGTTTAAAAGTTTTTATGCAAGTTTCTCTCTCTCTCTTTTTTTTTTTTTTCCTTTTCTTTTCCCAATCCTTTTATACTTTCTTGTATAACCACATGATGATTTCTGAAATGTAAATCACAGACTGGTCAACTCGAACTTAAAGCGAACACACATTCACAGAAAGATATTGTTCTGTTTATGAACTCTGAATTCATTTAATAACATCCCTGATAGGCCCTGCGTTTTTACAGGATGCAAATTCAGAACTAATTTTGCTGACCTGCTCAATATGAGAAATCTCATTACAAAAGGATAATTGCTGAACACAGACCAAAACTAGATGCCAGTATGGCCAAGATTAAGTGTGTTGCATCCACCTACCTAAATTGTATTACATCCTTACAATTATGAATTTAGATGTGATTAAAGAACCCTATTTGGATCTCTCAGATATGCCAACACCAGTATAAACTTTGACAGCATGGAAGAATGATGTTTTTTCACAACAGTATTGTACTATATATCATAAGACTATTAATTTCCTGACTTTTTATAGCTGCTGTCTACATTGCTGGTCTACAAGAGCACTCAGGATAAGGTGAGAAACCGAGGTTCCATAAATTATGTAGTTTACATCACGATAAAGATCATGGGATTGAGGCCCAGCAGCTTTCCTCGGTCCCTCTGCCATTTTGAAGATATCATGACCAACATCACGCAAATGTGGTACTCTGCAGTCCACCCAGAAAAGCTCTGGCGTCATCTGCTAGTAATGCAAATGGTATCAGCAACCTCAATTCCAACATACGCTAGGTGTAGGCAGTCTTCCTCAAAAGGCAATTAAAAAACCTAGAGCACATATCTCTTGACTGATTTGCCCCATTCCACAGCAGATATCAGTCTTCAAAGTCAATGTGGACTTCAGGTAACTCCTGGGATAGGTAGGCTTCAGATAACAGTTCAGTTACACCCCCCTCCTTTGATGTCGCAGATAGCTTAAATGTGTAATCGGACTGGATATAACCAAACAGAAATAGCGTAGGAGTAAAGTGGGAGTGAGCAGAATAATCATAGAATCATAGAATCATACAAGTTATGATCATCAAGTTCAACCATAAAACTAATGCTGCCAAGTCCACCACTAAACCATGTTCTTATATGCCACATCTACACATCTTTTTAACACCTCCAGGGATGGTTATTCAACCACTTCCCTGGGCAGCCTGTTCCAATGCTTGACAACCCTTTCCATGAAGAATTTTTTCTTAATATCCAATACAAACCTTCCCTGGTACAACTTGAGGGCATTTCCTCTCATCCTATCTTTTGCTACTTGGGAGAAGAGACCAACACCCTCCATGTTACAAACTCCTTTCGGGTAGTTGCAGAGAGCAATAAGGTCTCCCCTCAGCCTCCTTTTCTCCAGGCTAAACAGCTCCAGTTCCTTCAGCCGCTCCTCATAAGGCTTGTGCTCCAGACCCCTCACCAGCTTCATCACTTTTCTCTGAATTTTCTCCAGCACCTCAATGTCTTTCTTGTGAGGGGCTCAAAACTGAACACAGTATTTGAGGTGAATCTTGGGAAATTGTTCCAGTTCTTCACTGCTCTAATGGTTAAAAGCCTTCTTGCACTGTCCAGTTTAAGTGTACTGATAGCAGTTTATATCAATGTGTTCTCGTGGCAACACTGCTCCTTTGCTTATACTCCCATCTTTCCAGTTTGTTCTTTTGATGTATTTATGGAGGTCAAGCCTACAATCCGAATCTTCTTTATGCCTCATTAAAAAGCCCATCTGACTTCCAGTGCCACATAGAAGCAACATAAAAACTCAAAACCCCATGGAAAATAAAGCAAGCATTCCCTTTCTCTTACCTCCTCTCAGATTAGAAACTGTATTTATTCACTTTCTATGGTATCTTAGTTTCACAGGCTCTTCTCTTCAGCAAATGTAAATAGAGGATTACCCTGCCTCTTACTGAGCCTTGTTGCAGCTATTACAATGGATGTGTTATCCAGCCAGGTGGTTGCTTCTGAAGAGGAGCAAACAACTTAAAATCAAAGTCATGCAACTTTTAAATAGAATTGTTCTTCATTAGTCAGAGCAGTTTATCCCATTGATAAATAATAGCTGACATAAAACGTATTCTCAATTTACTCACATAAAAGCTGTCTTCTCTGGGTATATTCCAGAAAACAGCATCTGCATCAACTTAAAAAGGCTTGGAACAGGAAATTCAGATGCATCAGAACTGAGACATTTTCACACAAGATGAAAACTTGACACCAAAAAGCCAGGAGATACAGGAGTTTTTGTTTGTTTGTTTTAGTTGGTTTGTTTGTTTATTTTGGTGTGTGGGTTTTTTTGCCAAGCCTTTTTGGTCAAAGTTTTCAACACTAACTACAGCATTGATGAAAGAAGGTCATTCTGCTTTTCAGCTGCTTTTCATCTTGGATCTTTTGGGAAATACTTAAAGGATGTTTTAGGTTTTCTTCCATCATCAGTAGTGACACCTCAAATTTCGAATATAAGTAATAAAACCTGTTACTCGTTCTTTCAGAATTCAAAAGATTCTTTAATAAGCACTATTCCAAACATATGTAATTACCTTGGAGCATGTAACAGGGATGAAAAATATCCTTCACATATAGCTCTAGTGCAGGATGAAAAAGTATCATCAGTGCAGAGCTCAGCTGCAAATATGGGGCCAAGTCATGGTCTTCCATAGTGAAACTTGAGTTTCTGGCCCTTTGTTCTATTTTTACTTAACAGAGAAATTCGGAATATTGGACATAATGCCTATAAATTATGTGCCTGTATACCCATTAATGATTCAGAAATGTGGCTTTACACATTTAACACAAGCATGTTTTACAAGCATCTTATGTACAAAACACTAAGTCAATAGAAGACCTAGTATGTGCCGTAAGTGAATATGCGGAGGAAAATTCAACATAACACTGTTCAGTTTGCTAGAAACAGTGTAAGTTTTAAAACAAATACATAAAACTTTCCACACTATGTTCTACCTTCAACAAAACATGTTGTTAGGCAATGAAGGCGGCTTCTGGTCCCATAAACAGCCAATACAGACTTTTTAATAATAATCTGTAGTTGACTTCTACAAAAACTGCAGGAAGTTTTGAGAAGAGAATTTGTCAGAGGAAAAGATTAAAAAAAACAACCAAGACATTTAAAAGAACTAAAAAAAAAAAATAAAAGAAAAAAAGAAAAATGAAACCTGCATAGGTCAAGAGAGGTTCTCCTTCCTCTCTACTCTGCCCTGGTGAGACCATACCTGGAATATTGTGTCCAGTTCTGGGCCCCTCAGTTCAAGAAGGACAGGGAACTGCTGGAGAGAGTCCAGCATAGGGCAACAAAGATGATTAAGGGAGTGGAGGACCTCCCTTATGGGGAAAGACTGAGGGAGCTGGGGCTCTTTAGCTTGGAGGAGATTGAGGGGTGACGTTATTAATGTTTACAAATATACAAAGGGTGAGTGTCACGAGGATGGAGCCAGGCTCTTCTCGGTGACAAACAATGGTAGGACAAGGGGTAATGGATTTAAGCTAGAACATAAGAGGTTCCACTTAAACTTGAGAAGAAACTTCTTCTCAGTAAGGGTAACAGAGCACTGGAACAGGCTGCCCAGGGAGGTTGTGGAGTCTCCTGCTCTGGAGACATTCAAAACCACCTGGACACATTCCTGTGTAGCCTCATCTAGGTGTTCCTGCTCCGGCAGGGGGGTTGGACTACATGATTTTTCAAGGTCCCTTCCAATCCCTAGCATTCTGTGATTCTATGATTCTATGATTCTATGATCTCCTGGTCATGTCCTAGCTTTGGTGCAAAGTTTTCATCTTCCTTTATCAGGAGATGCAGGAAAAACCCTGAGGACTTTGAACATGTTGAACTGATTAGTCCCAATAAAAATACTGCTGTTCTTTGTTCATTTACATGGCATTTCTTGATACAATAGTGAGCTAACCAGAAAGTCTCTTGCAATATTTCCCTGGGAAATGTGTAAGTTTAAACCTTACCATTCAAAAACTTTGAGCATATGACTGCACATTTGTCAATAAGGAAACAAGGTTTCAATGAGCCCATCAGAAACAACATGGCCAGGTTTACATTCTCCCTGTACCTATTTCAAACTACTCATTTGCAAGATTTCAGTAGGTTGTTCAGAATGCTGTACTTCTTCTTATCACTACCTGACAAGCTGAGCTGCACATGTTAGTAGTGCACCAAGAAATGTGAGAAACATGCTGTTTTATCTCAGCTCTTTCCAAATAGCACAGAGTAAAACAAAACCAGATTTAAATCATTTTCTGACTGGAAAAAAACAAAAACAAAAACAAAACAACTTTTTTAAATTCCAGATCCTGATTTCAACTCCGTTCTCTCATATGTATTCATGAAATCTACCCAGTAAATAATTTTACCTTCAAAAAATGCTCTAAGCTCAGCATTTAATTTCCTACATTATTTGAATTAGACACTTTCCTATACATTCTCAGAACCTAACTGAACAATTTAGCTTTAAGGTAATGATCTGTGAAAGAACAACACAATCTTACATTTACACTATTATTGAAATATAAATGAATTAAGAACAAATCAATATTTTTTGTGACAATAATATTTATCCAAAGGGATATACTGATAGATGAGATTAATCTCAAACGCCTTGAAGTTAAAGCTTGTGAGACTGCAGACAAATCAGGTAACTGGCACATCAAATTAGAAACTAATCTTCAAAACATTTAAGTATGCTTGCAAGGCAACGTAAGCACCGGGCAGGCAATAAGCCATTTACCTCGGCAAGCTGGAATTACAAATACATTATGCCTTGTCCAAAAGTAATTAAGTTGGCATATTAGTAGGAACAAATCAGCAACATTTTCTTAAGTTTTTAATCTAAATTGAAAAATTTTCATATATCAAAAATAACTAAGAGATATTATTATTCCAACTGCACATCTTTTTACCACAGAAAATGAACATCAGTTCCTTTTTCAAAATTTACTAAAATGCATTGTTCCACTGTTAATTTTAAAAGTTTTTTCTGAAATTATTTTCATGTGACATACACATTAGTTATTTTTTTAGATAAAGCAAATTGCCAGAGTGGCCATTTTAGGAATTTGAAGCAATGTATGAAGTTGTTTCTGGACAATGTAAGTTGAAGATAGCAAAAATGGATGGGAATGATCAAAATGTTTCCTACAACATAAAAATCCAGCGACTGCATTACTGCATCAGAAACTCAAGGATACTTTGAATTCCTGTGCACCCCTAAAAGGGGAGGACATACTTTTAAGTGCCTTTTCTTGTTGGTACTGAAATACTGTAAAGAGCTTCTTTGAGGGATGGTCCATGGGAACTCCATTGTCTTTCAATGGCTGGGGTTATGCAACGTGTCAGCATTGCATAAAATGTTATGAGTTCTAACCATTCATACTCACATGATAAAATAAAGATCTTTCAGTATGTCTCAGCTGTCATTACTTTCATTTGTAATTGGAGTTCAGCTACAATTTATTTCAAAGGATTTTCCTTTTTTCAAAACTAAAGGCTGAATTGTTACAGATGGTAATTTTGGCAGATGGTTGTATATGAAACTGAGTTTATAATTAGGCCAAATCTGACTTGTGCAATTAAGGGAATGAAGATTTGGAAAATAAGAGGTGTCAGATCGGTACATGATCAGTCTGGTAGCCACAGAAAACTGAAGCAGCCTGATCATTCACACTTAGAGAATATATTGCCTATTTGAAATTTTCTCCCTAATTGCATGAATTAGAAGATAAGCAACCTTTCATGCTCAGGGCACAAACTAGAGTAACCAGGGCTTTTTACTTACTTAAGTGTATAATCCTTTTTTCTTCAGTCGAGGTTAATGAGATGGTCTAAGCAACCTAACAGCTCCCTGGTGCTAAGAGAGGCTCTCAGCATCTCCTTCTCTGCAGCTTCACTGCTCTGACATTCACCCGACCCCTCTGCAAGTCAGTAAATTCACAGCCAGTGATGAGCCAATTCAGCTCAGAGACAGAAAACTAATCCCTGAGGAATGGGTGGAGGAGGAGAAGAGACATGCAAGGATGAGAAGACTAGAACTACCACTTTTGATGGAAGTGACCTCTTGGACTCACTCTGACATTTATCAAGCTCCATTTCAAGCCATATTATATCTAGTGTCAAAAGCTTTCCAGACTGCTAATTGCGTGTGAAGGTAGCATTGCGTGTTTTAGCATCTTCTGACTTTCAGTTGTGTTAAATATTTCTTTTCTTGTGTACCAAGAAAAAATGAGCAATGTCCAGTAATCTTTCTCACTACTACTTCTTATGTACCACTATACAGATCTCTCAGTAGTTTCTTGCCCTCAGCTTTCAGTCCCCTTTCATATGCATTATTTCCGTATAATGCTTTTCCCTATTTTACAATCACCATTTCTGTTATAATCTTTTTTTCTGATGGGGCAAGCAGTACTTTTTTTCAAGATGGCTGACTATCACCATCATAAAAGCTTTCTCCTTTTACACTTCTCTTCCTGCTCCTACTGCATCTCAATATGTTGGTTGATTTGTTCTAGCACAGGTAAAATATAGGGATTTTTCACCCATTTTTCCTGACCAAGTATTGCTACAAGAATATTAAAAAAGAGCTTGTAAAAAGTTTGTACAAAGTCATGAAAACTGTTCTTATTAATGTAGTTACAATTAGTTCAAAACATTCCTTCCAAAATGCAGCCCCCTTGCACTTCAACACAACAAACTCCACTTGCCATCATGCCATCTGTTCTTTTATCTTCTCTAAACCTTTACAAAGTTCCTCGGAATCTCTTTTAGTTTCAATTAACCTGAGTAATTTATGTAGCTTGCACATGTTGTCATCAATCTGTGAACCCTCTTACCAGATTGAACTATATGAGGTTGCTGACAATTAGGGAATGTTACCTCTTAGGTTTTTGCCATGTTACAATTTAATGGCTTATTCCTACACTTTGCTTTCTGTCCCTAAATCATGTTTTTCTCAAACTGTTATGATAAGGGAGATACAATATAGGGCTACTCATTTCTTTTTTAATCTTTTTTTTTTTTTTTTTTTTTCTTTTAAAGCTAAATAAGTAATTTCAACACTTTGTCTTTATTCACCCATTTTGAAGCACAAAGAATTTTAGTACATTGAAAGCATTTGTGTTGCAGTAGCTGGGCTTTTCTACTCCTTTCATTCAACTCTATTAATGCAATGTTCCCACCTTCCTTCCACTGACTGGTTTAAATACAGCAAGATCTGCTGACAACACAACAATAGAGGCAAGCTGTTAAGAAAAATTCTTTTTTAAACTCTGGGCATATTCATTAACTCTAAAGACAAGAATTAGGAGTTAATGAGTGCAGAGTTACTATATATTTAAGAAAATGAAGGGAACACCATGATCAGCTATTTTTACCAAGTTATGAACACCTTGTCTTTCCTGTAAAATTAACCTGAGTCATAGTTTATATCTTGCCTCAAACTTTAAACCTGTCCACACAAACTGTAATTCTAATGTCCTGGTGGTTTGTGGATGGCATTAGTTATTTTTTATTTTATTTTTTGTTATTATTTGTTGTTGTTGTTGTTTGGGATTTGTAGACGCTAGTGACTACAAACTCCACCAACGTGTTTCTAGCACTTGAGTGTTACCCCACAATTCCCCTGTGTTTCCAGGAAGAACAGGCACATTCCCATGATCTACATCAACGTGCAAGTGCCCTCTGCTTAGAACAAAGAGACACAGCTAACTCCATTGTCACAGAATTGTGACCACAGAACTAATACAAATGTCATTCAAATGCTACCTCAACGTTTTCGCTTGAGTTGTGGTAACTAGAGAGAACTGTAAATATCTAAACTTAAACCTGAAGCTCCACTTGTGGCTTTCCTTAAAAACTGCAGAAATCGTGGGGTAAACATACTGAAAGAAGATGTTGAGTCAGACAGTTTGCAGCTCGGCATGACTATGGAGATGCAGACACAACTGGAAGAAAAATAATCTGAGGAAAAAAGCTCCCCAAATCTCTACTATTTTTCAGAAATATAAGTGCCTATTAAATAGAGGTGCCTATACAATATGATTCCAAAGACACCAGTAACACAATACTTCAAATTCAGTTAATAACTGATAAGAAGTATTTGGTATACTCACAACATTTACAACGAGACAGAATGCAACGCTTTGGAAAAACAACTACTTTACCTGAATTTTACTGATGATTTTCACAGAAGCTACTTATAAAAAATGCAGTTGTAGATTGTGTGCAGAGCATTTGCTTCCTATAGAGCTTTATATATGGTCAAAAATATCAATGTGGATTACGAAGAACCACAGTTGTCAATAGTGAAACTACTCTTATGATATATGTTCAACAGCACCCTTGTTATAGATGTGCTGATAGAGAAACTCATGCAACTATTGACAAAATATAATATGATTTGTTATGTGATTTACACACGTAATTATCACAAGTTTCCTAGGACTGCTCTTCTTAAAGAAGACACATTAAGCTGCTCGGCCTATCACGAAATTTCTTTGGCTTCCATAATTAATCTTACAGAAAATATATCCCAGATTAGTGCAAAGCTCCTCAGACTATATACTTTTCAATGTTTACACTCTGAAACTCCTGTAAGACTAGTTAGGTATTTTCATAAGTGACACAGTTTCTTAGCAAGTTTACTTAAGCGATACTTGTCAACTTGTGCAGGAAAAAAATTCTCCCCAGTTTTGTAGGAATTGTGCCATTTACTCTGAAATAAGTAATGAAGTGCGTATGTTAAGAAAAATAATCCATTGCAGTGAATAAAGCCAAAAAGCACATTATAGTTTGACAATTAGCACTTTAAACAGCTACAAATTCAACAGTAATTGAAACAATGTTATTGAATGCAAAGCAAAAGGGGCTTGTTGCAATAGAAAGAAACCAGTGGGCTAAATTCAGATTAACTTCATATATGCATCAGACTGTTTCCAATGTCCACAACATTCTGTTACAGTGGGAAATGACCAAAAGTACTGGCAAATGTCTAGTTGATCACTAAAACCTGTGTGTGAGAACAAATTCTTAAAATGTGCTGAGGAGAAACAGAAGAAAGACAGGAAATTCACTCCAGCTGATTTAAAGAATGTTTTAGGCCAGATTTTTTTAAAGGCCAAATGAAAACACTGAATTGGATATTTCTAATATGGTTACGTGACAAAGCTGAGATACAGGAGAAATTAGTAATAACTTCTAAAAGGATTTGCTTTGGTGTCAATAAATATATGAGCTTTTTTTTTAAACAAAAAAAAAGCAAGAAAGGATTTTCTTAATATATTAAGAAAATAATTTATAAAATTTAATAATAATATATAAATATACAAATATACAAATATATAAATATATATTTATATAAATATATACATATATAAATATATAAATAATTTATTTATAATAATTTATAATAGTTTAAAATATATTAAGAAAATTGCTGATGTTACAGAGAAAAAGGTATTGTTGCTTCTAGAAATGGCAGACCAGTATTTCAGAGGACTCTTCATATTAATAGCTTATGAGTACAATCATATAAATAAACAATATATTCCACAGAACAGTGGATTCATCCTAATTCTGAGCTGCTTTGTTTTTATAGACAAGATGAAATACACTAAAACCAGTTTATTCAAATGATTAATATTTGAAGTGGGCCTCAAAAAGATGCACAGACTACTATAAAACCATATAGAACATTCGCCAGAGATGAAATCTACACTGTGAAAAAGGAAACAGGATGGTGACAGAGACACCTTCAGTATTTTGGCTACCAAAAGTACTGAAGTTGTATTGTCAGAGGTGAGGATGCTGATTTAAACACAGCAGAGGCCAGAAAAGGTGCACAAATAAATGAGGGTAGCACTGTGAGTTTACTCTCTCAATAGGGAGAGGAGAGAGAAACTTGAAGAATGAATGATCATTTTACAATGTGGGCTTGAGATGGGATGATAGGAAAAAAAAAAAAAATCAGAAATTTTGGTCACAGACATGGGGGGGAACAAAATCTTCCAACATCCATAGCAGAAGAAAATCGATGGGGAATTATGAACACCACCTTGCTTGGAAATTATATATTTTAAAAAACAGCAAGATTTTCACTGGATCTAGTAGCCTGAAAAGAGGACTTTCACTGCCTAGCTTTACACTATTAAAGGAACAAGTACTGAAGAAATTTGTCAAAACAGTTTGGAACAGACTATGATTATGGCCAGGATTTTTAAAGGACATGGATTTAGAGAATGCATGGCAAATCTAGGGCACATTCTTTGCCAGGGATTATAATACAGAAGATCAAAGCATCTTCAGTGACAGTATTTAAACTTATGGCTTATAAATGAGGTTCATACTTCCTTGAAAATAAAGAATGCAATACTCATCAGAACCATTTAAACTGGTGTCAAATACAGCATTGATAGTTTTTGCTATTAGAATAGAAATGCAATTCACACGTTGCAGAACCACAGTAATTTGAAAAATACAGCAATTACAAATATTAGAGATATATTTTTTCCCTCATTTTTAATATAACCACTAAAAAGCTCTGTTTATTCAGGAACATATTTTTTAATCCAAATGAAAGAGGGTGCCAAGCAGTGTTATACAAGCTTCCTAAATTCATTTGGCTGACTAATGTTCTTATTCCTGCACGCTTCAAAGTAGTCAAAGAAAAACAAATCTCAAGAAGAACTGACATTCAGATCTATATCAGCTCAAAGACATAATGCATAATATTGTCTGCTTGCCATTTAATGCAAAAGACAAATTTTGCTGAGTTCACTTAATAACAAGTAAAGGGAGGCTGGAAATTAGAGGGCTGGAAGTCAGGACTTTACAATAAAACATGAGGATCTTTAAATTTCAACCTTCTGAAATTTCTAAGCACTTCTTTTCATTTAGTGAATTACTTTGCATATGTGCAGCATATTATTATTTTAAATGTATTGGGACTAACTCCTTACTGCCTTATTTCAGCCAGACCACAAAAGCCAGCACCTTGATATCCTATTCCCATTTTATACACAATTATGAAATCACCAAATCACCATAAACAGAGAGGATTTTTTTTTAATCAACATGAAATCGAGGAAGAAACTTCTCTACACCCTTTAAAACTTCCACATTTACAGGCACAATCCAAAATCATACTTTAAAATAATGAACCTTGCACAACAGTATATTACTTCAAGTTTTCCGTATGTGCTGTAGACATCAATAGGTTCATACTTTTGTCCAGGAGCAGCTCCTACAAAAAGAGCAGCTGTATGATTTGCAGAATTCATTTTCTGCTCTAAACGGTAATAAATTGTCAGGACATGCACAACTTAGTTTTACAGTTTGACTTATGTTGCCAGAGTAACTTTTTTCCAAAAGCAATTAGAGGTCATGTGTTACTAAACAGACTGAAGAATCCATTCAGCAATGATGTATCATGCCGCAAACATAAAAGGAATACATATATGGGTCTGCTGCTACCAAGTAAGCCAAAGGTAGCAAGGCAAATCTTGTATTTTTTCCTCACACTTCCAAATTCATATAAAATGTATATACCTATCACATATCATCATAAAACGCCTATCAGAAAAGTAATTGAGCATTATTAAGTTCTTCCTCAAAAAATAACTTTACTTATCACTGAATTCTGAGTTTCACAGTAAACAACAAAACTACGCAATGAAAAAAACTGTAGATCCATTTGACGAGAATGGTTTCAGATTATCCTGTACAGGACTCAGATAAACCCTTATGCAGAGGAAGTTCTATTATGCTGTCCTCTGCCTTATTTATTTCATGATAAAGCACAGTGTGAATTCACACACAGGTTATGCCTCTACTGGAAAGGAAATCCACACCATTGGCACACATTTCCATGCACGTGTTATTCCAGGCTGAAACTGGACATTCCCAGGACTCAGCTGTGCCCACATTCAATACTTCAAATAGCTTCTTAAGGTACTTCTAAAGAAGAGACAGTAGAGTGAACAGGACTACACTTATCCTTGGCCTTAACAGTCAATGAACCGATGTCCCTGGAGCTGATGGTAGCAGAACAAACGAGAGGCAGAAGAACAGCTGAAAAAGACACTGGATGTGGGTTTACTGTAACTGAGACGGTTAATGTGATTGTATTGAAGCCAGGTTCACTCAAATGGGGTGGCCATTCTTGGAAACACCAAGCTACATGAACAGATAGGATGGGCAGACTGACATTTTAAGGCTCTGATTTGCAGATGCCTGAATCTTTCTGAATGTAGGTTCAGAGGCTGGCATGATTCGCAATCTGTGAATTTGGACTTGTGGCCTGAAATACAGGCACCTCTGTATTCCTAGTTCATGTGTCAGCCACCCTCAAGATGGAAAAAAAATAAATGTAGCAGCTCAGTTAATTTGGTTTTAAAGTATAACTTAACTCGGGGGAGTTAAAATCTTAATCTGCATAGACCCAGTTCAGATTTGGAGCAACACTGAAATTACACTCCAGATTCAGAGTCCAAACTTGAATTTTTCTTTTCTTCCCTCTGGCACAATGCATAATTATTTATACAATGTAGAACAGCTTCAACAAGACAGACTGAAGTCCTAGAGACTTAAGTTTCTACCCAAGAAAAGAGGTGAACTGTGTCTCTCTCACTCCAGTGAGCATGCTCAGGTAAATTCTTAGATTAGCCTTTTTCTGTCTGGATTGAATCAAGGTTTTTCACAAACCCAGAGGTAATCTCATCCTCCTGTGACAGCCCAGACTAAACCTGTAGGCTTTGCAGAACATGAGTCTGAGTTGAAGTGTGCAACCCACCTCTCCCCGGGCCCCAAGGCTTCCAGCACACTCTCGTCTCTCACTTCCCATCTCTGCTGCCCAATGCCAGTGAGATGCCAGTGAAGGTGGAAGAGCACAGAGATACTCATCCTGACTCTTAGAAATTCTTCACTGGAACATTAAAAAATACCATGTGAAAGGCTGTTATAAAGGTGTCCAAATGCACATGGGAGAAAATGCAGCTCTCAAGGCTTGAGCTAAATAGGATCTAAATGGTTATTCCCGAACCTGGTTTTCTCCATCCACTAGATTTTGCAGCAAAAAAGGAAGAAAAATAAAAATAAGCAAATACTTCAGTCCCTGCATGCTTACAAGTGCTCATTAACAGCAGTGAAGGTTTGGGCCTGGCAGGTATCTGAAAGGAGTGTCCACAGAAGACCTGCTTGCGGGATCATCTCAGACTGTTAACTAGTGGTCAACTATTGGCCCTGCAGAGGGGGACCCTGCAGTCTCCCCCCTGGCTTGCACCACCTGGTCTCACTTCTAACGTCGTTTCAAGTGGTGATGGAATAGCTGAAGGCTTGGGACTTACACATTTTGTAAAAGAGTGTGCTCCAAGGCACAGCTGCAAAGCGGCTGGTAACACAAGGACCTTCTTCAAACAATACCTGCAGTGACATCTTAGACCTGATGATATTTTTGCCTTGCACTCAAACTTAAGTCTGCTCCATACTGCAACAATAACACAAAAATGTACAAAGCAGAAAATTCGTAAGCACATTTAAAATGGTTATTGCGTCCATCTACCTCATATAATTTAAACATGGTTAAAACAGAAACAATAACCAATCATTCGCCTAGTGGTTATTAGATAATAATAGAAAATGAGATGATAATTTATTTCCTACATCATTGTGATCCAAAGTGTTCATTAATTTGAACTCCTAAACTGGCTTTTATTTAGACATACAGTAGAAATAATATCTTCATTAGCGTATCTACTTTCATTGGCCTCAGATATTATGAATGCTACCAGCTTTAATCAAATGAAATACTTAACATTATCTTTGTTCTCTCTGCTAGTAACTGTAGCATATTTTCAACTTTCGTTCTCATATTAATAATGTCTGATACTATTTACTTTTGTCAATAACTAAAATAATCTGCAAAGAAACCTATATTTTACATACTCCCTGCAGTCAGTTATTTCGGCACTGGTAATATTTACAAACATTGGTATTGCAGGTTTATGCAATGCAAATGTAGGCCAATCAACAAAAATAAAGAGAAGTGCTACTCCTTTCTACTCACCTTTTTTTTGTCCATCTCCTTTTTCCACAAGTGCACAGAAAAAAAAAAAAAGAAGCAAACCAAAAAAACAAGTGGATTTGCAGTGTGATTAAAAGGCTGACTAACCTCAGGTTTGGCTTACCAAAGACCAGGGCAAGAACAAACGCTTTCGTTTTCATCTGTCAGCTCCCACAACACTCAAATGGAATTGCGTAGGGAGATTTTTCCTGCCTTGCTTCAAATAAATGGGTGTTGTGTTTACATACTGCATACTGAGCATTGCCCACCCGAAGCCAAGGGCTGCATCTTGCCAACTCTTAACTTTCGTACAATATGGCGATTACATGAGCCAGCATACCATTAAGCCGCATAACAAAACTTGGAGAATGGCACTGTCAGCTTGCAGAACTGTACCTGAACAACTGACATGCAGTACACAAAAGGAGAAACCAGATTTCAGTACGACGGCAGAACTGGGTCAGAAGCATACTGGGTTAGCGGCCTCAGTTTAAACTACAAAGGCAAGTGCTGCGTATTTCATGGAGGTAAAAACTTACAGGCACTCAATACAAGTAGGCAGAGAAAAAAAAAATAATAAAAAGATCACTAAACATGCCTTCAGAATGCTCCCCCACCCTAGAGTCTTCCAGGTCATCTGCTGTTTATTTTCCATATAACACTTTATTCCAGGACATTCATTCCAACTGCGGCACTTGAAAACTGGCCTCTCTAAGCAGAGTCAAAACCAAGGGAAAAACAATGAGACCTTAGTCCACTGCTCAATGTGAATAGCACAACATCTTTCTGGCTCCAGCAAATTCTCTTTTTCTGTCTGATGAGCAGCAGATCTATACCTACGGTGAGCTCCAAATGTCTTCCAGTGTGCTTAGTGTTCATTTTTTTTTTGCAGCATGAGCAAGAAACATTGGAGATCAGAGCTCGCTATGTCCCCTAAAATAATGACCCTGCAAGCTTGTACCAAGGTATCAAATATCTACTTTGTGTTTTTGATTTTGCTTGTCGATATGAGACTGTAACTGGCAATTTGTGTACTAATTCTTTTTTCAAGTACCATTCTATAATAATTTCTCCTGAGGCTCCCACTTCAGTGACACAAACGTACTACAGACAGGACAACCTAAGAAGGTCCTTTAACTACCAGCAATAATGCACACATTTGGAGGTAAAAAGCTGAGCTGAGATCTAAGACCCTTCTAATACTGCAGTTTCTAATACTGCATCTAACCCACTGCTGAAGATCAAGTGCCTGAACCAAGTATCTGTGATACCTTAACATCAGCAGCCTTCTGAGCTAGCCCCATGGGTGACCCCTCCTTGTGGCATATTTCTTAGTAACTTAATCCTATTTAGACTGCCTTCAAATCAAACAAAGAACAAGCAAATCAGAAATCTGCTACATGCTTTTGCAAGATTGTATCACACTAACACCAAGGCTGTCCAGACATGAGTGATATTTTATTTGTTGTTATATTAGCAGGTAAAATGACATAAACTCACTTCTGATAACAGTTTTAATTACTAAGTATATAAGCCTGCAAATCCTCTCATACAAGTAATCCTTCAATAAGATTAATTCATTGAAAAAGGATTTGTATGACTGGACCCTAAATGCTTAATCACATTTTCAAAGCCATTTTACTTAAAAAAATACATCCAGGAGATGTTGGTACATTTAAAATAATGGATTGTATATTTATTAAACTGTATAGTTTCGGAAACAATCCTTCTAGGACTGACACTGTTGGAGAACATGCTCCTACAGCTCCTGTGGTTTCTCAGGTTAAGACTGATTTAAATAAACTGACCAACCTGCTCGCTTTGAGTCTAATGTTCAGCCCAACACTTCTCTTTCAGCACTTCCGTTGCACTGACGTATGACTCAGCTACTCCTTCAGCTGCACTAGTTATATATTATCCCTGTGTAACATTACCTCAAACATCAAAATCCCCAATTTATTTTAAGCATTATCCAGGTATTACTAAGTGTTTTCAAGGCTCAGTGATGAAGTTGTTCTCACTCTCTGTACTATGGCTATTGCAGAATATTTTATTTAAGAAATGTAAACTTCTTTCCTGGCTTCCCAATTCTGTTATTTACACTATGCCAGTTAGCAGACTAGACAAGGGCAAAAGTAGCCACACGAGAGCATAAAGACAATAATGTACTTTACTGTGCTGGGTGCCTCAATGCACTGAAGTCCTCCTTGTATCCACTTTACTTGCTCTGTCTTTGCACAATAGTCTTCACGGTTTTAATGGAAAGTCCTTCTCAAAGTACCTCCTGCTCTCATCCCCTTGGAATGATTAATGGTTTGGTATCAAATTTGTTTGCTAATCCTTAAAATGAAGGAAACAATCCTTTGGAGAGCTAGGAGTCTGTCACTATCTCCAAAAAGCAGGAAGCATAACTGCTTGAAGGCTGACAGATGCTTCAACACCATGACAAGAAGCTGTTCCACAGGCTACAGCTCGTAAGCTCCTGAGTCAAGCCATATGGTCTTGAATGCCAGGACTGCCTGTCTTCCCCAGTTTATTGGGAGAGAGGGATCATTCCTGCTTTGCTCTGAATTTGCAGAACTGTTCTGTTGCTTTTAGAAGTTTACAGTTTGTATGAAATAAAATCCTTGACCACTTGCACTCATAAATCCTCATTTGTTTGCTGAACAGTTTTTTTCTTCTCTGAAGAAACAGCCCTACATATATGATTCCATTGGCTAGTATAACGTCTTGTGACCTCATTGCTATCCACTCTGATATCAAATGAATGCATACAGCTAAGCTCATATAAATAGGGCCCTTACACTTTAACAGACCCTTCCCAACTAATAATCTATTCAGCATATTTGACCAAGTTTGTACATAAGGTCTGAAACAACAGCTTTGAGGTACAAAGCATCTTTAGTCATCTAAAGAGAATAACAGCAATGGATACATGCTGTTAGAATTAAGAACTGATAATTTAAGATAACACCTCACTGTACTTCAGCATTACAAAAATTGTCTCCAAGTTATAACTCCTTAAGCATGGGTACATCCTCCGGTACTTTGGTCAGATGAGATTTAAATATTTCAAAAAGTGAATATTTCTAATTCCTGACATCTCTTGAAAAACTACTTAACTGCCCAAAAGGCTTCAGTAAGGTCTTTCCCTTCTTCTGATAATATATTTTATGTCCTTTCCAAGACCATATGCTGAGGTGTCTTCAGGCTACTGGTGTGTGGACGACACAGCAATTTCCAAGAAGATGAACGCAATAAGTATCTTGCTTCTAATCAGGCAACATAGATGAAGGCAAAAGCCCCCAGTGCAGGATCAGTGGTGTGTGTCCATGCACTGTTCTTTCTCAGAGCTCAGTCTCGGCACTGAGTGACCCCTGGCCTTCACTGAGGTCAGCCAGGATGGAGGGTACCGACACCTTGCAAAGTCGAGCCTTAAACTTTTTCTCTATGGAGTTTCCCTGAGCTGCTTCTTGTTACGAGATAATTTTTCCACTTGTGTCTGTCCCCCATCCTTCTTCTTCTTTTTTTTTTTTTTTTTTTTTTTTTTTTTTTTTTTTTTTGTAAAAAATGGGCAGTGCAGCGATTGCAATCTCTACAGAACTTGGAAAAAAAAAGTCAGGGATCCCCTACAGCAGTACAGCGGGGTTCTTCACGGCGGGATGAGGGAGGGCGAGGGGCGGCACGCCGGGGGCTGCCCGCAACACCAACCGGGAGCCGCACGCCGGAGCGGCTTGAATGGAGCCACTGAGCACAGCAGCCGCGGCACTGCTGCCTCCGATTATTTCACGTTTTCGCACTCAGTTCGTTAGTGTAACACAGGCAACTGATTCATTAAGGCAATTATTCCAAGTGCCTTCTGTGATCTCCCACGGCTCAGCCGCTGATCCGGCCGCTTGCTGCAACTTTTCCACGGGCTGCGGGAGCCAAAGGCAAGACCGTGCCGTAATTTTTGTAAAATTTGTCACCTCTTGGGCTCCCTGAGAGCTACCGCGCCCCGCGGATACCCCTATGGACGGGGCTTCACACTCCCTGCCCGGCGGCTGCCCCGACCCCAGCAGCCCCCCGGTCCGCAGCGGACCTTCCCCGCCGGCGAGCCGCGGTCCAGCCCTGCCCAGCAGGTCGGACCGATCGCCCCCCGCAGCGCCTGGCCGCCCCTCGCCCCCGCAGCCCGGCCTCACTTACTTGTGCCTTCTTCATAAGGAACGGCAGCGCTGCAGTCCAGCCCAGCCGGCCGTGTGCAAACTCCCTTCAGAGGAACTGTAGCTCCAGCATAATGCAGCAGCGGATAGTCCACGCATTGGGGTTGCCCACGGCGAGCCCCGCGCTGCCTCTGCCTGCCTCGCTTGCCCCGCCGCCGCTCTGCGCGCCCCGCCGCGCCCCGCTGCGCCCCTCTCCCCGCGGCGTGAGCGCCTGCACTGACTGGAACCACAGGCGGCCCCCGGCCAGGTCTTTTATATCTCAGATCTGCCTCCAGCAGCGGCGGCGGCAGCAGCAGCCCTTGCAAGACACGCCTTTCCCCTCCCTTCCTCCCTCCCTCCCTCTTGGAGGACCGGGAGCCCAGGCAGACCCTGCCGGGAGGGGGAAACCCGAGTAAACTTAGGGGAAGTTGGAGGGAGGAACAAGCCGAGCCTGCCCCTCCCCAGCGCAGCAGGGAAGCGAGCCCGCCGCGGGGCTGGCGGGGCCGCGGGCTGACCGCCGTGGAGGAGCGGCAGGAGGGGATGCGCAGGGGATGCGGGGTGGGATTAGGAGCTCGGTAACGGCCGCGGCGTTGGGAGGGTGGCAGAAGGCTTGTCCCATCCGATGCCCGGGGGCTCGGCAGTGACCGAGAGAAGCCACCCCAGCAGCCCGACCTCCTCCGCGGTGGGCTCTGACAACTTGCAGGGAAACCTCCTGCCGCCGCCGCGCTCCAGGGCAATTAGGCTGCCGGCACTGAGCCAAGCCCTTGGGTTGGGTTCCCCCACCCACGCCGGTGAGAACGGGGGGTCCCTCCCGCCGCCGAGGTGCCGCCTCGGCCCGCGGCGGGGGAGGCAGCGGGCCCGGAGGGCTGGCAGGGCTCCCGGGCAGCGCCCGGTATTTTCAGCGCAGCACCCGTCTGCGGCAGCGGCGCGCACAGCCGGGAAGCGACTCCGGATTTGCGACTTCCATTTCAGTGCTGCTTTTTCCATAATCGGCGAATACAAGTTAGGCAGTGTAATATGCATTGCAACTGGAGCTTCAGAACTCATTTTACCTGCTCCAGACACAGATAAGTTGTTGAGCAGTGCCTCCTAATGCTTTGTAAAGGTGATCTTGCAGGTCTTTTAACATGCTGTTACAGCTTGCATGTTGTGTAAATAATGTATATGTGTTGGGGGTGGAAAAACGGTGCTTGATACCATGTGGAGTCCTGCTGGCAAATCCATCCCAGCAGTAGCGACAGAATTTGAGTCTTCGTCAGAGAAGACAGCTGTCAGGTTAACACAGGCTAAGTCTTGAGTGTGCATTAAATGGAAAGCAGAGTGCTTTATGGAACTAGCATTTCTGAGACAGGAGTCTTCGGTGATGATTAAGAAGCATATTAACATGGAATGAAGAAATAATAGTCTACCCAAGTCAAAGGTCGTTTCCTAAGGGAGATTAGATATGCTAAGAGTACACAGTAAGATATTTCATTAGAGAAGTTTGCTTAGTTTTAACCTAGAATTAATGGCAAGCTTTCAAAAGTCTAGGTTTCTCCAAAGTAAAGATGAGCTGTTAAGGTACAGAAAGATTTTGAACCAATCCCCAACTCAACTATATATTTGGGTTTAAGTATAGGACAGATAAACACCTAATCTCTTGTGACTCTACATCTAATACAGACAAATGGATTGATCATTTCCTGTTACAGCATGACATTGCTGATGAATTCATTACAGGTTGGTGGGTTTTTTTTTTTTGCATTTCCTTATTATTACCTTGCTGGATTACCTTGGAGTTCTTGTGTTACGCTCTGAGCTTTGTCAGACTGTTTTATATGCATATAGTAATAGTCTCTTCCTCTAAAAGGTTATGATTCAAGCAATAGACAAGCAGTGAAAGGGAGGAAGCTGAAACAACAAAAAAATCAAGGACCACACTCACTGAAAGGATATTTTGTATATCACCTAGTGGAGATCAACCCAGGCTGCTTCCACGGTTTACGTGTTTAGCAAATAGGCCCAGGAGATTAAAATGTTATGGCATATTTCCTCCTTAGAACAGATGACAGGTTTAGTCTCCTGGGGAGAAGCCCTGGAAAGTGTGAAAGAGCAGTCTATTGTAGCAGTTACCTACATTATGGAAAACACTTCTGGTCTTTCTCGGTCTTGAGCTTCGTCATAGTCCACTGTTAGTCATGACAGGAAAGCTTTAGTGAATGCATCCAGTTACCTTACTGATAATTGTGCAGAGATGGTAAGACTTAAGTTTCTTTGCCACCCTGGCATCATACACCTTTTCTCTCCATCCTTGATCCAAGTTCTTGAATCTGCCCTTGTGTTTAAACAAGCCCAGCTATAGTCAAATAATGTCCTTTACATCTCTCCCTTTATGCTGGCACTTTGCCAGTGTATTGCTGCTGACGTTGACCTCAGTACAGTTTGGGAAGTCTTTTCTTTGAAATTCACAGCTTAATACTTTAAGCTTATTACTAACTTATGTCCATAACCCATAAGAAAGCATGATTTTATTAGTCTTGGCCATTTCCAATGTAGTACCAACTTTTGATTTACCATGTGAGAACTAGTAAGCCATGGACTGTTAGTGAATTGAGTGGTAGGTTTCCAAAGCAAAACTGCAAACCACATTTAGTCTTTTATGGCCTACTTCATTTGCATCTCTAAATGCTTGAGGGTGAGCACAGGCTCTTCTAATAGTTCTGTGTAAACCTGTTTCTTTACAGGGAAGCTATGGAAAATAGTGTTGGTCAACCCAGGTCTTCTCTTCACAGGATTTGGTTCCACCTACTCAGCAGGATTGTCCTTCGCCAGGAGTACTGTTCTGTGTACATGGAAATAGCAACAACTGAAGCATAAATGACACCTTTCCAGTCTAGTGTGAATGGAAGAGTCTCACCATCTTCTGCAGGTGAGAAATGGCTGTTTATTTTGGAATTTTATAGAATGTCTGCTGTGCTTTCTATGGTTCCAGGTATGAGAAGAATGACCCTACTCAGCGTGTCGATAGCTTGGCTGCTGGCTGGAACAGTCAGAATTCAGGTGTATGCAGAATTAGATCCAGTGTCAGCCACTGAGGTTTCTGGGTTAAAAAGTGCTCTGCACCAGCTTGGAAAATTGAAAAATTTTTCCTACGGAATCATCTAAGCAAACACCAGTGTGTGTATATTAGAAAGATAACACACTGATCCCATCTAATCTGTTACAGACGCTGAGTATGTGGAGGTCTTTTCTGGCACAGAGGCCCACTCTGTAGCATTAGCTCAGCTAATTCCACTCCCCCTGGTCTTTTTTGGGGACATGAAGTAATAGATACAAGTTTTGTAACCTACCTCAGGCAGAAAAAAATAAAAATAAGAGTTAAAATCGAAGTATATACAATCAAACTCAAAAGGTGTCCGCAAGCTTCCTTAGGTTTTATTTACAGAAGTACCTGATGATAGAGGAATTGCTTCTCTACAGAAAAGAAAAACTTTGCAAACTTGCAAGATCTACAGAAGTTATGTGAATTACTTTGATATTGAAGAAGTACATTGAGATAACTAACTTCTTAAGAGAACTTCCTTGTCTTTGCTGCAACAAAATGTACTAAGTGTTATTCTGTGATTAAGAACTCATATATTCTAGTCTTGAAGCATAACCACAACTGAGTATTAATGCTTTAATATTGGATCAAAGTATGTGTTTTGAATTTCTAATTAAGTTTTCTTATGCTTAACAGATACTGAAGTGACTGTTTGTTTATTTTGAGCACCATACATCCTTTGTGCTTTATACACATGACAGGGAGAACTTTTGTGGTTATTCAGTGTAACTAATCAACAAGTAAGTGAATGAGTCAATCAAGACTTCAGTCCACAGGGACACCTGCACCACTATGGAGCTGCTTTTATTTCATTGAGCACCATAAGAACACAGGATTCAGCTGCATTTTTTCATTCACATGATTTGGCTCCAAAGATTAATTTGTGAAAGGCAGTTTCCATGTAACTTTGATTCTCCATAATATATTAGTACAGACTGGGATTTTAGGGGTAACGATGTTGTGATATGGTAAAATCACTAATTCGCCAGTTCATTTGTCAGACTGATTGGCAGACCAGCTGGGGGTAAATGCAATATTCTAGATGAATAGAGATATTTCTATATTAAAAAAATGAATTGAAAATCAGTTATTTATTGAAACGGCAGTATGAGCCACTCAGTACCTCAAAATGAAGCTTCTTTAAAAAAAGTGTGCACTCTAAAAGCCATCTAGATATAGGAAAAAGAAGAAGCAAGCAGCACAGCACAGAACTGGAACCAGGTGGCTTCAGACTACTGGAAAATTGTTTAAAAAGTGCCAGTGAAGGAGGCTAGAGATGCACAGTTGTGTGTGAGCTTTGTTTGCCCAGAAGGAGCTACAGAGACAAGCAGGTAGGCAAAACTGGAGTGTAGTCATTGTTTTCCCTGGAGGGAAAGTGGACTTTGTTCATCTGACTTCCATACTGGTCAGGAATACTGATGGAGAGAAGGAACCATTTTTACTGAAAGCTTAAAACTGCTTCTGTCTATTAGTGCCTTTGCTGGTTTACTTTGCAGTAAAGTGACAGTTTTATTTCCACTGGGATTTTACAGCAGGATAATTAGCATGCGAAAGATACCCTTTTTTGCTAAGAAAAGTTTTTGGCAGGGAAGAGTAGCCCAAACTAGGAAGTTACACTGATGTTGTATAAAACTTGATCAGAGCCTGTGAAAACATAGTGGTAGCTGCTAAAAAGTAAATGTCCGTTTCTTGACTTACATGAAAGCTTCGTTCTACTATTCTTTCAATATATTACAGTTTTAAATAAGTCTAAAATAAGAATCTGAAGATCTCATTGGCATGAGGGAATTCTAAGCTAGAAAAAAAAAGTACATGGAGAACATAATTTGGGAAAAACTGATGCTTTAGCAGATGTTAATAGAAATGTGAGGCTCTGTGAAAGGCTTGTAAAGTTTTGCAGCTACTAAGATCCCAAGAAGATCAGAGGACAGCAGCATTAAAACATTTTTTTGGTTGTGACTCATTTTTTTTTGGTCTGCATGTGTTCTAAGAGGAATCTGATTCATCTGCGATTGCACTAAAAAGAACTACATATGCTTTTGAAGACTTACTTACAAGTGTGATCTTGAAAGTTATTTAGTTGTCCAGATCAGGGAGACCTGCTGGAGTACACTGTGATTACTTTGATGGCATGCCTCTGTTTCCTTCTGTGTTGCAGCAGGTTGAAGGGATGAATGGTGCCCATCTAACTCTGGTCTTGGCATTTGGTCAGAAATAGACCAGAGTATATGTTGGGATGGACAGGTCAGCTTTTTTCTAAGCCTCGAGTTTGCATGTAACCATAGTATACCATGCTGTGGTAGTTGCTGGTGGTGAAGTTCAACAGTGTTCAGCACAGCTCAGTTTGCCAGAGGCCAAATACCACCTTTGTCCTGTTTCTGAAATGATGGAGTACCCAAGCTGCAAGGACAATTCATTCTTATTTGCAGAGCTTTCTGTACTGGGTTTGATTGGAGAGCAGTGCTCAACTCTCTGTTTGGCAAATGCAGTTAGTAGTCCTAATTCTGAAGAATACTTTATTCCTGAAGTTCACCAGCCATCCACTGCTGCCTGCCCCTGACATGTTGGATGAAAAAAGAACAATTTATGCTACAGATACTGGTTTCTTTAAGATGCTGTAGTTGATGTGATTTCTAAGGATTAAATTCTATGCCCAAATTTATAGCAGGGGATATTTCAGTTTCCACAGTCTTCCAAGCACAAAGGAACAGGAAAATTTGTAATTCCTTCTTAAACAGGAATACCAGAGTCACTGAGATGACTACTTGGAAGTACTGGAGCTCATGCTTCCAAGAAGCATATTCACAGACAGTGTAAAACACACTGCCTACAGCATTACAAAGAGTTACACTTATTGTATTAAATAATCATTATTTCCCTAATGTTCATATGTTTTGTAACTTTCCTCACATTTTGCCCTGTCTTCCACTTTGTGAGAAAATAAGACAATTATACACTACAGTGAGCAAGCCAGACAATATTAGAGGTAGGCAGACGCAAGATGATATACCATCTTGGACATCTACAGTGCAACTGGATGTTTATTACAGGAAAACACAACCACTGCTTATTATGTCTGAAATTCAGTTGTTTGCCTGTCATGAGAGCAGTTTGTGTAGCCTAATGCACTAATTAGAGTTATACAAGCTCAAAAAAACCCATGTTATTTTACTTGTACAATTCTATTTTCAAAGAAAACAACATAGTTTATAATTTTTACCATACTTAAGTAGCTCCTTGTTATATTTGTATCTTGTTTCCATTAATTTATAGGTCATAAGTGTATGAGAAATAAATATCTCTGTTCCCAGATTTGTTGCCTACATCTCTCGATTTGCATTAGTCTATGTCATCCTATTCACAGTAATTACAATCCTAGGGAGTTTCATGACAAAATGGTTTCATCTGTAAACAAAAAGCTACATAAGTGGGACTGGATATAAATATTCCCTGTTTACAGGGAAAACTGAGACTATTCCTGTTCAATGATTTTTTTTTTTTTTTTTTAATATATAGTACATTTGAACTGAAGAAAGGGAGAGTACAGTATTAGATACAGTGACTTCAGAACTATATTTATGTCATCACTCTTCTCTTTGTTTGATGAAGTCTGATTGCATTAGGACTGTTGGAAGGACTAAACTATAGGTAGGAGTAAAAGGACTTCCAAGGCTGAGTCCCCTGCCATCAAGAGTAACTGTTATCATTCAGTCCTTTGAAGGCTTATCCACTTCCAGCATAAAATGAGTTAAGTTTCTTGTCCCTGCTCTTTTATAGGAATGCTGATGTAGAATTTGACTCATCTCATGGTTGGAAACCTTCTTTTAACTTGAAGCCTAATATATTCATTGTCAATTTATATATGTTTGTTCGTGGGCCAAAGTTATCCTTTACCATAAATAGCTCTTTCCTTTCCCTACTACTTTTTGATCCTACTGCCCAAGCTACTGGCAATAAGTACATTAATAAACAAAGCAGAGACAAAGTGTGGGCTCAAGTACTGGCACGCAATGGCCTCTGGAGTTTGATTTTTAGTACTTATTTTGGCACGGTTTTGGTCCAGCCAACTGAAGTTCTCCAGGTCTGAGCTCAGCCAGAGGAAGGCTACAAGCCAGCACCCATTTCCAACAGGCAGTTCCCCCCTATTCTGGGCAAGGAAGAGAGTCAAACTGTGTGGATGCAAGCCATCCTCTGCCACTTATCCTGGGGCAAGGCAATGGATCCAGGCCTAAAGCTGTGGTTTGGATTGCCTCTTTTAATGCATGCACTAAAAATAGTATTTGCAAATTATATTGGGGAAAAAAAAATAAATTGGTAAAACAGGTGTTCAGGAAATGCCCAATGGCAACACCTGTGTAGTAAAAGTCAATCTTAATTCTGGAATTTCCTCCCTTTTGAGGTTTGTAAATTCAGTCATAGCATTCTATTAACATGGAAAAAAGTGAGAATGCAGAAATGACCTCATGCTGAAGTATTCTGTCCTTGACTGGAAGATCCTCTGCTGTTGGAGCTCACCGAAGGAGATTTCACTGTGCCAACAAGAGGTTATGATACACTGACAGATCGTCTGCTCTTGTTATCCCTATGTATTATTGTAGGGAAACAGGCAAAGCTGTTAAACTGCTGAAGAAGGGAGAACAGGTACATCAGGCAGTGAGTCGAGACTTTTTTGAAGGAGACCATGAATTTGCTTTAGATTTCCCTTTAAAGATAGTAGAGAGAGGAAAGGTAGAAAGTTAATGATTTTTCCCTATTTAAAATGACTCAATGTGACTGGGCTGTTTTCAGTGCAGCTGTAGGAAGAGGCCACTTCCACTTAGAATGATGATAAATATTTTAAATTAGTTTTTGTGACAGTTTAATTCCCCCCAACTGAGTGTCCAGTTCACTATGTGTTTACTTCCATAAGAAAATACAGAATTAAAGTATTTTGCTTTGATATTCGGTTTCATTGAGATGGCAATACTAATCCATGCACAGTCCCTGAGGTCTGACAGGATAGATAATCAAGAAATGTGGAAATGAGATTTTCCCCTACCTCCCTGTTTTGGAAATAATCCAAAATGGAGAGCTGTGACAAATACATAAGTCTGAGTCATTCCTCCGTCTGACTTCATGTGGGGTTAACCACTACATTGCTCTTCTACTGGACATGAAAATAGTGCCACCTGTTTGTTGAAAGGATGATGTATTTTCCTGTTCCTTCTTCTTAAGATTTTGTAAACAGTGGCAATTTTCATTTACTATATTCAATCTATTAAGTCACTCACTAGTTTTAAAGAGTAGTTATGACAAGGAAATGTAGTTCAGTCTGCTTTCCTTTATGAAGTAATACGAATTCAAAGTATTGTTTTCAGAAGGACAGATTCATGTGACAACTCCCTTCCCAGAGTTTCCAGCTCTGGAGGACTGTGCTTAATGGCTTTCATTTTGTTTCCTTTTCCCTGTGTCATGCAATATCTAACAGCCATCATCCTCAGCTGTTCCAGAAGGGTGATTTGCCATATTTTCTACCTTAGTCCTAGGTTTAGCAAATGGTTATTTCAGAAAGCATTAGGAAAGCAAGTGAAAGATAAAGTGCAATGCAGTTGTTTTTGTTATCCATTTGAGTCTTATTTCAATTTTCTGAAGTTTTGCTCTGTTATTTTATTGATATCAATTCCACAAGCTAACTATTCATCTTGTAAAATAGATCTACTTTTTATTTTAAACAAACTGTCTTTTAGTATGATTTACTTACCCTGTGTTCTTTAATTATTAGTGAATTTACAAAACAGCACTTACTGTAGTTTTGGTGCTTAATTATTTGTTATATATTTAACATCTATCTGCATATCTTTTCTCAACTAATAATTCAATGTTTTTAGTGCCTTTTAATAGGAAAATCATACCATAACTTTGATAAATTCCATTCTCTATCTTTTATCATAGCGTACCCTGTCAAACAGAGTCTGAAAAAGGAGGTGTGTTTATTCTGACAGACAGGATGTGAGCTTATGTCATGATGAGGACAGCACACTACAGGCTGGTACTGGAAATGATGTTGTTAGATCTGACGGGAGCCAGCTGCTAAAAATTGCCATCAACAAATTCTACTGTCCTTGATGGCAACCTTTCCCTAGAAGCTTTGGCTCTCCGTATTTGAATGGCCCTTCGCCCTCCTCTTTTAGACTGAGCTCTAGATGTCCCCCCTTCTCTGTATGTCCATTTGTCTCTATAGGAGGACGGGTGTATTCTTGCCAACTTTTTGGTCTTGGCCCTGGCCCTGAAGTGGGTTGCTGTTCCCTTGGCAGCGTATGATCCTGGAGCTCTACAGTTGTATGCTGCAGTTAGTGACAAATACACAGCTTTGAGCTGCCTGCTTCATCTTCTGTAACACATTTACTTTCTCAACACATTTATTTTCTTTGCAAAATGAAATATTAAATCTCATTCTAAAAGGCAGAAATTGCAAATGTGGAAAACAGGGGTTTTCTTTAGTATTTGAAATAAAACCTTTTTCAGTGAAAAGAAGGTTTGTAAATGAAATAAAGCAAAATCAGATGTGTTTTTATCATTTAAGAAACTCTTGTGACTGCGGAGAGGCAGATATGGTAGTTGGTCTACCATACACCCTAGAGCAATAGAAAAGTGTCAAGGCATGAGGCCCTCCTAAGTTCTCACCTTTGATAATGGATGAAGAATTCTATTAACCCTGGCTGAAAAAACAAAATAAAAAATCTTATTCATTTTGTACACCAGGAAAGAAGGCTTATTTTGGAGAATGGAGTGTTTGTTTTGTGGAAAGGGATAAAAAGATCTTGGTTTTCTTCATCTGGGAGGCTAAAGGCTAAGACATACTTTTCTGTGGAGGTCAGGAAATAAGGAGGTAAAGCAGGAATAGTAAGCTAGGATATACAGATATATAGCTTGGGCCTTCCAGAAGGAACAGGGGGAAGAAATCATACCTATGTGAAGTTTGGTGAGCATACAGAGTGGATAATACATTGTGCTTGTAGGAGAGATTGGCAGGTAACAAGAGCTGGTGGCCAAGGCCATCCCTTGCTGTCATATCAGAAGGGAGATAGTTATCCTAACTGCCTGGTGAATGTCAGCACATGAAATTCTTTAATCTCTGCATTTCCTGACAAATGAATATCCAAGTATGCCCCCACAGACAGGTACGTGATGCTTCTCTATAATGATGAGAAACATTTCCCTCTTAAGCATTGTCACTGTTGTCCTTTGTAATCTGTACTTTCAGCAATAGAACCACCTAATGTGATTTTTATGTGTGACGTAGTGATTGATAAACAGGGAGAAGAGTTTTCCCTAGCCTGCATGAGGCAGTGGCACGTCTCTTCATTACTCTAAGGATCAGTAGGTCTTGCAAGTTCTTCATAAGTCATATGTTTTCATGCTGTGAACCAGGAAAAAGATCTCATTACAATGTAGAGGTACGCTGCAAATAGACTATATTATGTTGGAAGGAGTTTGGAATATCTTAAACTTGTCTTTTGCAAGACAAGGATGCCGACAAGAACTGGTCTTTCAAAACGTGTATGAATGTATTCGTACACTTATAATAAAAGAGACCCATCCTTTCCTGGTGCTGTGATGTGAGCTAGATCCTCAGCAGTTTAAAACCCTTCTCTCTGTGCTTTTCTTTTGTCTGGGAAGAAATGAAATGTGTCAGGCTTTGGATGTTTCAAACATGTTTGAATATCCTCAGGCAGGCCTGAGTGGGCAGGCGGGTACTAGAAACAGAAGAACTAAGAATGGTCCTGGAAACTATCCTGGATCCTATCTCTGACCCAGGCAGGAAATATTATGGGACAGATTTAGTAATGGGTCTCATCTCTGCTTATTTTATAAAACCTGCATTAATTGTTGATCAAAGCATGGGATTAAAAAAACCTGCACTTAGTTTTAAGAAACCTGTTTTCTCAATGGCCGGTTTTCCTGGGGTAAGTAGAGTGGTGAAAAAAGGCTTCAAAAGTAAGTGGCTTAAAGCCAAATATATTCATCGTATTGAAAAATTCCTTTAGCTGACTGAAGTTCTTATTTCAAGCAGTTTAGGCTCCATATTGGATTTTCTTTTGTGGTAAACTAATGAAAAATCCCTTTGTACTCTTGATCTTTTTCCATTTGCTTTTTAAGGGAAATCTAAATGTACAGAGTTATAATGTTATATATTCTATTAACTGTATCTGTGCCCACGTATTTATTTCTAATCATTATTTCTGTGGGTGACACAATAATAAATTGGATCTTTGGCCAGCTATTCCAACAATTCCATTTTACTCAGTGGAAATATTCTTGATTTATATACATACTCACATGATCAGAATTTGACCTTCTGTTTAGTTTTTTGTTATGCTGTATGTACAATAACAATATAATGAACTTGTGCCATTTCAATGGCTGTGCTGACATTAACAAATGGTCCTGGAACACAGCAAAGATTCCTCAGTAAGATAAGATACTATAAATTTAGCTACTAGAGCGTTGCAAGTGGTGATGCTGAGGTTTGATTTTTAAACAGAATAGCTGCGTTAATCCAATCCGCATTGAATACACAAAGGAAGAATTCATGGTAATTAGGAAGAGACAAATGGCAACATTCACTTCTGGAATTCTGGAACCACATAAGTGTCTAGTAACCACTTTAGGTTTCTTCCTTGACAGAAAAGGAATTATACACAAGAGGAACTTGCATACTGGAAGGAGGCTCCGCTCTGTCTCCAAACACACAGAACATCTACAGGATGAGTGAAAACAGGTTTAAAATAATTATACAGGGAGCTGGAAACAGCCTGGTTGCCTAATATGTTCCATTTTCATTTTACATTTTTCTTGTATCTGTGTTAAATGTTCTGATACCTCTAAGGCTGTCACAAATCAAGAATTTAGCCTAGAAAAATGCATTTTCCTTTATCTCATGAAACCCTCTTTGAGTTTGTCTAAATTAGAAACTGAAAAAAATGCAGTTTCTTTTCTGGGACTTGTATCTCCCAGGAAAACTTTAGCAATCTGCTAAAACACTAGCTGAACATGAACAACCTGAGAGTGAATCTGTTCTGCTCCATGGAGGTACATGCAGAACTGCAAATGCCCTAAAGCTTTCAGAGCCATGACAGTGGAAGTTGAAGGTGAAGGAGAAAGGTGGGCATATTACAAGCTTCTAATGATGGGAAAGAAAACAGGATGGACTGGGCTTTCTGGAATGGTGGTGGTGGCAGCGGCTTATTTTCTGATGTGGAACAGAAGCTGGCCTTAGCTGCTAGCTATTCAAATGAGACTGGCAGCTCAGGCTCAGGTCTGCATACATGCTGAAGAATTGAGTTTAGGGGTTTTCCCTGGACATGTAACTTAATTTATAAATCAGAAAGTGCCATCCCTCTCTCTCTTTTTTTTTTTTTTTTCTTTTTTAAAGACAGGAAATTCTCTACAGAAACCATTAGACCATATTGTGTGAGTGCTCCAGAATTTAGTAAATAGTACATACAGTGTGTCTGTTGAAACTACATTTATGTGTCTTTGATGAATTAATTGTACAGAATGTCTAATTATATGCCCATCTACTGTTTCCCTTTCATTTAATGTGTGGAACAGATGCATAAAGAGATAAAATATCCTGACTAACTAATGCACAACTAAAACTGATTTGGCATTTCCTCATATTCTTAGTCCTTGCTTTTGCATCCTAAAAATATTTTAATAACAGGAGGATAGCATCACTTTTAGTGTTTCATAGGCTGGAAAATGCATGCCAGAACTGCAGTAATCTCTGCATATGGTTTAAAAAGATAACACAGGCTTTGTAATTCTGGAGGTTCCTTATATAGTGACACTTTCTATTAGTGTTTCTTGAGAGAGCAGAGATAATAAAGATGCTTCACCCAAAACATAGTTTCCCTCCTCCTGTGTGTATTTATAATATTTAATCCAGTCTCTAAGTATGCATCACTCACTGCAAACAAAAAAAAGTTAAAGTATTTTAATTATCACACAGATTTATTAGTGGTTTTGAACAGAGTGAAAACAGAGAAGAGTAGTCACCCTAGAATGCAAATCCCCAGGAAGCAAAGCTAAACCCCAGCATTTTATAGATTTTAAACAAGCAGCTCTTTTTTCTACATTGAGTGTCACAGAGCAGAATATGATAAAATAAATACGCCAAAAGTAATTAATTGCATTCTGTGTCAAATGCAGTTTGAAATGCCTTCTAAGCACAGAAAGAGTGCTCTTTTGCAAAAGATCATTAAACGAATGCATTTTAAGTCTTGCTTGTATGTTGATATTTGTATCTTTGTTTTTGAATCCTATACTTTGATCCTGATGTAGAAATTATTTGAATTTTTAAAATGCAAAATAATAAAACATGACATTTTAAATAATCCTATTGATGGCTTATATTCAGGTGGCCTAAATTCCAGTACCCAGCCTCATGCTCTTCTCAGAGGACTTATCTGCTAGGAAAGACTCATTGTATGTGGGGTATACACCAGTTTAATGTGTGGCCCTGCTTGCTGTTAAATGTGGAATTAGAAACCTCTCAGACAACCAGGAGTGGAGTATGCATATTGTTGTGGTTTAACCCATGCTAGCAATATAACCACAATAGCCACTCACTCACCCCTTCCCCCTCCCCCACCAATAGGGAAGAGAATGAAAAGGGAAGGGAGAAACTTGGATTGAGATGAACACAGTTTAATAAAATAACAAAATACTAATACACTACTAGTAAATATATATATAAAATAGAAATAAAAGATACTCAAGACAATTATTCATGAACGCCGTCTACACTAAGCAGCCAGTCCCAGGAAGCAGCACCCTGGTCCCCAAGAGACGAAAAAAAAAAGGAAAAAGGCAGAACGGCTCAGAGGCCTCTGCGAAATGGCAAATAGCTGAACTAAATGTCCTGAATCAAACTCCCCAGGCTTGAGATAGAAAACGCCCAAAACCAAGAGTGAGAACACCCAAGAGAGAGAGCAGAAGATCCCCCCTCTCTTTCAATATGAAGCATGATGCTAATGGGATGGAATACTCTTATTGATCAATCTGGATGTCAGTCAAGCTCTGCCCCATCCGTGCCCCCTTCCTTGCTGCTTCACTCCTGTGGGCAGAACGCTCAGAATGTCCTTGACTCTCAGACCAGAGCAATTAAAAACATTAACTCTGTGTTGGGATGTTATTTTTTGTTCTCAAACTAAGTCCAAATAATGACTGTGCTAGCTACGAAAGAGAAAAGTTTCTAACTGCACAAAGAAAATTGACTCGTTTTCAGTCAAAACAGTACATGTATCTGTCCCTATACTTTTCAACTTTTACTCATTGGGAGTAATCCTTATGTGACTATTCTGTTACTATTCAGCTTCTGTTAGCAGTAATCACAGAAGTGCTTATTGTGTTAGATTCTTGAATTGAGAATACAAGTCAGTTCTGGTATAGAACTAAGTTAAAAACTTACTACAACCTGGTTGTTATTTACATGCACTGAAATAGGAGAGTAAAAGTGAAGGAAAACGTATTTATTGTGACTTAAGCCTAGAAGAGCAGACCAAAGAAGGATCATTTCTTTTCAGAAATTCACTCAGAAAAATAACCAGTTGTCCATATTTAGAAAATAAAGTGTTCTCACATGAATATGCTCTTTACACTCCGCAGTGATTACAGCATGGGAGAGCAGAAGAAAAGACAGATTCAGGAATCCTCCTCCTAGATCTGCAAATGTCTTCTTGTGAAGCACTGGGAAAATGATTATGAGTCTGATTTTAATAGCAAAATTTTATAATAAGGAGCTACTAATTTTGTTCATACTAAATCTTTCAAGATGCTTTATTCATGAGGAATTTTAAGTTAAATAGTACCTACTGAAAATACTTTAAAAGATATTCAGTAAAGGTCTAAAAAGTAGCCTAAGTATTTGATGCTATTCCCATTGAAAATTTACTTCCTTGATTTCCATGGAATCAGGATTAGGCTGCTAATAATGATTTTGTTTCCTCTAGTGATCAGGTATATCATTGATTTAATTAGCCTTTGGATCAGGTCTTAAGCAGCTTTTAGATATCCACTAGCTGCAGATCTGGAAAGAGAGCTCTGGAATACCACTCTGCTGTTTTTCATCATCATGGCAAGAATCAGCAAAAAGACATTTCAGAGGTGAATTATAACTCTTTTTTAAAAACTGACAAACTTCCTCTCTGATATTCCAGAAGAAACAGTTTGTACATGTTATGATGAAAACAGTGTTCTTAGTGTCATATTCTAAAGTCAGCTTTAGGAAACTCCTGGTTTAGTTCTTGAGAACTCCAAGCTGCTGACTTGCTGCTTCTGTCCAAGGGATACCAACAAGGCTTCTAAAGTCTTTTGAGAGAACTATTGTGTCAGAGGCATGTGTGATTCTTTTCTAGTGGCTTTTAAGTCAATACACTTACTGGAATGAATGGAATGGCATCTGAAAAGTATGGTGCTTGTTTTTTGCCTTGGTAGAGAGCTCCTACCCAGGTGCATGTACAGCCTGGCTTTCTATTGCAAACCTAAATAAAGAGTATACCTGTTGTCACAAGAACTGGACTTTGACTGCCTGTTTTCATTGTCTTGATTTATGGTACTTATGAGTTCATTCCCTCTGGCCAAGACTCAAACAGGGAAATCTGAATCTCCTCTTTCAGGATATATTTCTTTAAAAATGCTGTAATCTTTTTCTCCTGGAATTTTACAAAACAGCAGCCAAAACCTCAGCCGGTGTAAATTGGCCTCTGGTATTGACCATGACTGAGCTCTTATAATTTACATTAGCTGATTATCTGGCCTATGCTTTTTAACTTTCAAAAATGCAGAGGGCTTTTTCAAGGACTAAAAAAGCCATGCTTGACCTTTAAAATTACTTACACGCAAAGGAGACAAGAAATGCCTGTGTTTGTGCTTAATCCCTTACTGCTTTAAAATTTAAACAAGTGCTTTAAAAATAGTTTAGGCTATTGTTAAGCACTTTGATGGGACTAACAACATTCTCACTTTTTTTTTTTCTTTTTTTTTTTTCTGAGACCTTCTCCAATTTAATTTTAGCCAAGGTTAGACCTGTAAGCGCTAAGCCAACTTTGCTCTGCGGAATAGAGGAAGTCAACTATTGAGAAAGACATTTTGCTGTTTGTCTTATTACTGTCTAAATAAGGCTGTGAGTGAAGAAAACATTAGGGCAGTTGACATGGAAAAAGATTCACATATAAATTATAAGTTTATCTAACCATTGTGCACAACCTGAGAAACAGAACTTTTCTACAACCATGCTGTCTTTCCCTCTTCTAGCTTTCATTCCATTAAATCTTCCATTTACAATAATTTTGCCACAAAGCTGGCCTTTATCACCTGCCTATCTTCCTTGACAGTGGCAGCAATATGAGTCTGACAATTTTTATTGCCCATTAGCACAAATTGAATTGTATGACTTGGAGATTTGGAGCTTTCACTTCATTAGCTTTTACAGCATTGAAATTGTCCTCCTGGTTTCCTAGTCAACCCTGACTGGCCACTTTAATTCTGCCTGTACCTTGTTTCCACAGCACAGGCAGCTCTCTGCAGGGTGGCTTCTGCAGTCTAAGAAGCACCGAATTATATCATCCAATAAGTTAAGGGGAATAGGCAACACTATTCCAGTTGTTTAAGGGATAGGGGCCTGGAGCTAACAAGAGCAAAAATCTTATAGTTTGCTACAGTGGAGTGATTCTACAGATGTTGTCCTTAGACAGGACTGAGTGACTTTCTTGTTCCCTTTAACAGTCAGCCACATCCCTGCTGCTTGCAGGGATGACCCTGCACTTGTCTGGTCGGTCGCTTCTACCCTGTCCCCTTTGTGCTGGAGGAGAGGTCATAGAAGTAGTAGGGAGTTCCAGCAATGGGAGGAGGAAAGTAAGACACAGATAGCCAAGTGAATCCCAGCCATAATCATCTCCTCTTCTTTTCCCCTGCAGATGACTGCATTGCAGCCACACCAGACTTTTCAGCAGGGCTTTACCTTCACCATCCAGAAGGGCGGTTTCAATGGAGTTTGTCTGTTTCTCATATGAAGGCAAACTTTGCTGCTCTGAAGATAAAGGTAGAATTCAGTTTTGCTTGCACAAAGTTCTGAGATAGGTTTTTGTGAACAGAAATTTCATCATATGCACAGCTAGATGAAAAGACCACTCACACTCCTTTATTGGATGTAGGCTTTGTGTGTATGAATGTGTTGATTCAGTACAGTAGTGCAGTTGAGAAAGTAAGTCTCAGTCATCCCCATTTAATGCACTTTGGCTTGGTTTCTAAAGCAAGTTCAAAGCAGTTTTGTGCATGTGTACTAGTTTCCATCTGTGTGAAATTAAACCAGAAGCTTTTCCCTATGAACTTACAGATGTGCTCTAACTCTTAGTATCAGTCCAAACCACTGACCGTTCCTTGGAGCAGCTATGAATCATGTGCATGATGGTGATGTTCAGTTCAAGGCATCAGACCAGATCTACTCTTAAGGACAGTCCCCGAAACACACATAATGTGGATATACGGGTATCAGCAGCTTCAGTCTGGCAATCTGCTTTTGTTTGCTGAACTACATGTTAATGTATATGTAGCCTTAGCTGCTTGAAGAGAGGTTTATGGTCTCTGAAGATGTTCCATGGAACTAGCCCAGAGCTAGAAGGAGGAAAGGCTAATTAGCCTGTGGTAGATAATGTCTATGGGAACACCTAGAGGTTATATTTTATAGAGTTGTTTGGTGGGAGTGCATGCTTCATACCATCATTTCCTGGGAAACAAAAAGCACTCCACAAAACAGATGCATTTTTAGACACTCTTCCTTCATTGCACAACTGGAGCTTTAGCTTTGATCAGTTCTTGTACTTGCCAGCAGGCATAGACTTTATGTACCTTTTGAATCTCATTTATTGGTTGAGCTCAAAGTGATGAAAGTGAAGAAATCCATGTCACAGAATATAAAAGACAATAAGTTCTAAGACAATATTTTTATTGACTGGATAATTAGGCTCTGCTGCTTGGTTCCTGAATAACTCTGGTGCTTCACTCCTGAATAGTTATACAAACAATGCCATTTTTCTATCCTTAGCTTGAAAGTAATTATATGTAAAGTTATACAAATGTATTAAACACATATAGAACAAACAAATTTTTTACTTTCATTACTTCTGTTATAATGTAACTGGGTTGGACTAGAGGTCTCCAGAGGTCCCTTCCAACCCCAACCATTCTGTAATTCTGTGATTTTTTTGAATTGTGATTACATAGCCCATATAAGACCAAAAAAAAAAAAAAAGAAAAAAAAAAAAAGAAAACCAGATGGGAATGAATAACCTTGCTCTTTACTTTTTCTTTTTTATTTTTTTCCTTCTTTGTTTTGATTTTCTGTTGTGAACGAATTTTCCAGCGAAAAAATTCCAGATGTTTCTGCAGTCTTCCCACTTATTTCTCACAGTACGCTATGTATTTAGTTAGGCAATGTTTGCCGCTGCGTTTGAAAGTTTTTATCTTTTTGATCTGTTTTATATAATTAATGTGATTATATACCATGTAACATATTAAATATTACATGTTGTATGCTACAGATTTTATATTCTATACATTATATATTTTACATGTATTTTATATATATAATGTTTTATAGAGTTTTCATCATTACAGTCAATGTAGAGATGAAAAGCGAATCACCTACTGTATCACATATGGCATAAAATTTCAAGCAGCAACATGTATATAGCCCAGCAAACTGTGTTTCCTCTAACAAGATCTTTTAGATAACAGCTTTGCAGTGATTTTAAAATCAGAGAATCACAAGCCTTTTGTAATCTATTTCAATGAAAAAAATCACATCATGCTCCTAGGACAGTCAATCATTTAAGGAAAGGAGGTATTGCTCTTGCATGTTCTTCATAGTGTTTGACTTAGCATCCTGTGTTTTTTGTAAAATGAATGAAAGAACATTAATGCTATGTGTGAACACCTCTGGAAACAAAAGAGATGTATTCCAATGCAATATTGCTTTCCTTATTTGAACCTTAACTGTGCTAATTTATCCAAAGTAATGTGATTATTCAGTTTATGAAGAAGCTGATGAATTTACCAGTAACATTTTCCATCACTTGACCACTCAGTCCAAGTGTGAACTTCAATATAAACTCCTAATGGATGAGTCTTTGGTTTAGGTCATGGTGAATACTTTCTCTTCCTTTTGAAGGGAAGCACCCTTTGATGTTGGTGACACGCATACAGAGCTAAGAGTGGTATCAGTATCTCTCAGAACTGGGTAGGCACTCATTAGGGCCACATCAAGAAGGCAGGTGAAACTGCTGGAGTCTTGTTGCACATTTTCATTCTCAATAGAGTTCTATCTGAGAGCCAAGACAATGCTTTACATTTCTAAATTATCACTAGACTAAGATAAAAACTGAAGAGAAATTATATTATAGAAGAACTATATACCTTTATATCTAAACTCTGTAGAATAGCTTAATACTTTATTTAACATTCTTTTATATAGTGTTGTTTTTACACAAACTCAGATTTGATACATATTGAAAGGGCTTTGTGTTTTTAAAAAAATCTGACTGTATTCTCTTTCTACACAACATCGCAGAAATCCTGAAATGGCAGAAAAATGGAAGATCCTCTGTATAGCCTAGGCCCACATTTTCTACACAGACGCTGAATATTTGCCTGTCCCACAGCCAATTTTCTGCAGGGTTGGGAATTATGGGATTCAAACTATGGCAGTGCCCTGTTTGCCTTCCTTTAACACCACACTGATATGTCTTTTAGCACTCCTGCTAACTCCTTTCTCTTCCCATCCAGCTCTCCTCAGCTGCTGCTTCTCAATGTCAACAATAGCATTTGATTTACCCTATGCACTTCTAATGTTCTTTTGTAACACTTCTTTCTGATGTGCCTTTTGTCATGTTCCACCTCTTGTATGATTTGTTTCTGCTTCAGTTGAGCCTAATGAAGCAAAAGCCATTCCTCCTCTATTCTTTGTGTCTCAGATTAATTGTGTGCTTGATAAGGTTTCTTTCAGTAAGTGCCTGCTTTCCTACTACTTTCCCCTTCCTCTACCTTCCCAGGAGATCAAAACCACACATTCCCAAATTAGATTTTATAACATCTGTTTTATTGTCTTTTTTTTTTATTGCTTTCACTCTTTCCCTTCCTTGCTCTTTTTAGAGTGGTACTGCAGTATTTTCTGATCAGTTGCATACAAATTATTGCCCATTTTCCTGTTTTCAACTGCTTGCTCTGTTTGTTAGTCTCCTCTAATGCAACAGCCCACTAATAATTACTTCCAAGATAAAAAAGTAAGCCTGAGTGTATTGAAGTATCTTACTGGAGAGTCTGCATTAAAAAAAAAAAAAAAAAACAAAAAAAAACAAAGACCAAAAAACAACAACAAACTTATTTCAAATGAAAATAGCTATATAATCTCATGTGCTGACAGTGTACATATTTTTTTTCTCTTTTACTTTTATTTGTAGTATTCTTTTATTCACCTTCTCAGCTCTTCATTAGATAATATTTTATACCTCTAACATTTTGTACATCTGTACAACATAGAACAGTCTTAATTTACAGTAGACTGCCTTCTCCCATTTTTCCTTGCTCATTCTTCCTGAATCTGTCACATTTTGGCAGTAATATGTCAGTCCTGTGACTGGCTTTAAAATTGCCAATTAAACTGGTGTCTTCATTATTTACCAAAACCCAGTAAATATTCAGTTTATGAATGAATTTCTCTCTGATACTGATTTTCTTTTAAATTACTCAGATATGATATTTTAATCTATATTAATTGTGAAGACTTAATTATTTTTGTCTTTTTGAAAGCATTAAGGTAAAACTCAGGAAGCCAGTTTTATTTCTTGAAGCTGCAAATATAAGCGACACTTTGTATCATTCCGTTTGCAAAGATAGTGAGTTGCTACTGAGGTTGAGTTTGATCTTGAGTTTCTAAGTGTGTATTCTAATGCATACATGTGTATAAGATGAGAATTGGTATACTGAATTGGACCACAGCGCAACTAGCCTAGTAGCCTGTCTCCAGTAGTGCTGAAACTTAGCAAATTGTAGAATTACAAAATCATTCAGGTTGGAAGGGGCATCAGAAGATCTCCAGTCCAACCTCCATCTTCTCAGTAACCTCTTCTTAGGTATTGGAAGACTGCAATTAGGTCCGTCCTAAGTCTTCTCCATGACAACTTATAGAGAAGTAGAGAGATCCTGCAGTATTACTTCCCCAGAATACTCTCCTGCCTTCCAGCAACTTGTGGCTCAATGCCTAAATTTGTGTCAGGGGTTATAATTTTTTTAATAGCCCTTGATAATTTTGTATTTCATTAATTCTTTGAAAATTCTGCAGCAATAGGTTTCATAGCTCAGCTACATTACCTTGTTTGTTTTGACCCAGTCAATCACTAGTTCTATTTGCTGATGCCTTCTATTGGAAGAAAGAGGGTACAGTCTATTCAGTGACATAATGATGCTCTCTGTTTTCTTCATAATACTTTTAAACACTGTTTGTTTTTCTGATGGTTACTAGGTACTGAGCATAGAAACATCTACTGTAATCCTTGAATTCATTCTTGTGGAGTACTGGTCATTAGCATTTTTGTTTTGCACAGCACTTTACACTGGTTGTCACTAAATCTTATCTACCCTTTTAGCATCTAGTCACTATGTCTCCTGCTTTCTTTCTACACTTCATAGCTGATGCTTATCTTTACTATCCTTGAATAATGTAAGAGTCTCCGGAAACAGTATCACCTTTCTATTTTCTAAAATTTTGAGCAGCACAGTCCCAGCATGCAGACATGTAGATCTTTTTACAGGAATCACATTAATGCTACTGGGTGTTTCCATTCTTTATCCTGTCTTAATTAATGAGTAAATGCTCTATCTTATTCTAAATCCCACAAGAGTTTTTGATGAAGCACCTCATTGAACAGTTTTGGGAAATCCAGGTAGACTGCAGTGGTGGTATTTCACAGAATCACAGAATGTTAGGGATTGGAAGGGACCTCGAAAGATCATCTAGTCCAATCCCCCTGCATGTTTAACATGGCAAGACAGCATGGAAAATTTTGGTTATAACAATTTTTTCCCAAAGTTTCATGGAAAAATTCCTGAACTGCTGAATATTAGGTATTAAGCCCACTCTGGTTAGAGATGCAGCTTTACTAACAAAATAAGGAATATCTACAAAGTGCTGTCTGCAGTCTGCTGGACTAGTGAGAATAAAGATGCAACCCATTACTGGAGTGTCTGGCAAAAGAGCAAGCACAATTTACTGGCTATACAATTCAGGTAAGGGCAAGATGAATAGGAATCATAGAATCATACAATGCTAGGGATTGGAAGGGACTTTGAAAGATCACCTAGTCCAATCCCCCTGCCGGAGCAGGAACACCTAGATGAGGCTACACAGGAACGTGTCCAGGTGGGTTTTGAATGTCTCCAGAGTAGGAAACTCCATAACTTCCCTGGGCAGCCTGTTCCAGTGCTCTGTTACCCTCACTGAGAAGAAGTTTCTTCTCAAGTTTAAGTGGAACTTCTTGTATTCCAGTTTAAATCCATTACCCCTTGTCCTACCATTGTTTGTCACCGAGAAGAGCCTGGCTCCATCCTCGTGACACTCACCCTTTGTATATTTATAAACATTAATAAGGTCACCCCTCAATCTCCTCTTCTCCAAACTAAAGAGACCCAGCTCCCTCAGTCTTTCCTCATAAGGGAGATGCTCCACTCCCTTAATCATCTTGGTTACCCTATGCTGGACTCTCTCCAGCAGTTCTCTGTCCTTCTTGAACTGAGGAGCCCAGAACTGGACACAATATTCCAGGTGTGGTCTCACCAGGGCAGAGTAGAGAGGAAGGAGAACGTCTCTCGACCTACTAACCACCCCCTTTCTAATACAGCCCAGGAACAAGCTTGTTGCCTCCAAAGAATGCTTGTAAGGCAAAGCCTCCCTTATCAATAATGCCTTGAGCTCTTCTACAGTATATCGTATTTGTTCATGTGTGTGCTGATTCTGTTCTTTGCTGTAATTACCACCAATTTGTCCAGATGATAAGTTTACTAGTTATTAGCTCATTGGGTCTGTTCTGGAACCAATTTTAAAAACTGGCATCACATCTGCCCCCTTCCAGTCCACAGACACTCAGGCACTTCTAATTCAAAGGTTGCACATCACACTTATGAGCTGAGCTATTTTATCCTTGAGTTTCTTGGTGAATGAAATCCAGTCCTGGCTGTTATCATTTTATCTATTTTTGCCAAAGCCTCTTTTACCAACACTCAAATTTGAGTTAGATGCTGTAACGAGTTCCCAGTCAAGAAAGTTTCTGGACTTTGAGCTTTTTCACGTGCATCTACACGAACACAAAAATAGAGGATTGATTTTGTTTCTTTTTTATGGCGGCATCTTCCCTGAGTGCTCCTTTTATCTCTTGAATATCTGCTGGCTCTTTGGACTCACTGACAGACTTCCTGTGCCTGATATGTTTGAAAATATACTTATCATTGTTTTTTGAAAACTTTCTTCAAGTGGTCTTCTGGTTTGCCTTGTTTTTATATTTAACCTACCAAAGTTTCATCCTCTCTAGTTTCCATATTTAGATACTACTTCAGTGTTTTCCAACTTGCCTTGTTGCATTTACTAATCTTTCTTGTGCTGTTGTTTAGCCATGCCGGCTTCCTTTTGCTTTTCTCAAGTCTTTCATGACAGGAAGTATGCATATCCTTTTTACCTTTGGTATAGTCTCTAAGTTGCACTCATGCTGCTGGCAGAGATTTAACTCTTTTAGTCAGCTACTTTTTCATCTTTTAGCTACCTCTTCTAGCAGATATTTTAGCAGGCTTCATTATTCTTAGGTAATTTTTCATTTCAGAATTGACCATAGTCATAATTACTTTTTTATGGTGTTTTTTTGGTTTGTTTTGCGTTTTTTGTTTGTTTGTTTGTTTTTGTTTTTGTTTTTGCCAGGCAGGGGGGGTGGTTTGTTGTTGCTGCTGCTGCTAATATTTTAAAGCATATTGTGGTCATTTTCATGAAGTTGTTCTTTGACGGTAAATCATGATGAAGACATCTGAGTTGAATTGAAATAGAACATCTCTCCAGAGAGTAAAAACAAACAACATTTTTGTCCAGTTTCTTCAGTACCATTATTTCCCCTAAAAGCTTTCCTAGAATTCTTTGTTTTGGAATTGAGCTTCCTTCTAAGGTCCAGGCTGGAGACAGGCTAAATGATTCTGTGTAGTACATTCTACTGCATCAGTGTCTATCTAAGAGTGTGAGCGAAGCATACAGGCAATTATTTAAAAAATGCTTTAGTATATCTGGCTAGACTCTGTTGCAGAATCATCCTGCCTATGTCTTGGCATAGGCATATGCTAATAAATGTCAGAAGAATAGAATAACACAGGCTGCTTGGACCCTAGGGATTCACTTAACTTAGAGGAATCTTCATGGGACTCTTTAAAATAGTTATAGCCTTTTTGTCTCATTGCATTCAATTTGAGTAATTTTGTTTTAATATAATTAGTAACATATGTTCAAAATGTATAATATACAGTGTACATTTTTCAAATGAATTTATTATATCTACTTTTACCCTCTCTTTGTAAATCTTCTCTTATCTCCCGTGATTGACCTGGTGAAATAACCTGCTGAATTTACTCTAGAAAGAACTGTGATATCCACCAAAATAGCAATTTTCACCATTGCCTCTAATTAAACAGCAAACGGTTGTGTGAGTAGTGTTGGCCACATGTAACTATTTTTATTAATATGGGATGTGATTCACTGGTGACTGAACATACAGTACAGAGTACATCAGCTTGTTTTGCTTAATGTTTCTTTCAGAATTACTACCCACTGTTATTTTTCTTGAAGAGGTAAACTGCACAGGTTCATCTTTTTCCCAAATATGTTTCAAGTCTGTAACACAGAAAAATAAATCTACATGGGTATGTTAATGTTCTCCTAGTCCTATTGCTCTAAAAATGCTCTTTTTCAGCTACTTAAAATAGGAAAATAGGTTGTGGAGAAAGAACTTTTTTTTTTTTTTTTTTTTTTTTTTTCAAAAAGAGGAGAAGTGTAAGCAAGAGTTTTCAAAAGTAGCTTGCCTTTAGTTATGGTTTTTCCTACCTGCTTAGTAAAACGGGAATTTTCCCCAATTTCCACATTCTCTCACAACCTTACTAGAACTGATATATTTGCTGAGACACCACAGTTATTTTTCCCTGTATCTGCAGTTGGCAGAAAACATTTTTAAATAAATCTGGGTGAAGGTATTGGCACTACAGTAGTTTACACTGCATATTATATTTTTAGAAAAGAAAAAGTAAGAGCATTTTCTTTGAATGAAAGGGCAAGCTATGAGAAAACCACCAGAAGTTGTGCAACTCAGATGATTATGAAATCTTCAGATTTTTGCCCAGGATGTGATGTATCTGGCTGCCAAGTCTGGAACTCATGTATTTTTGTGTCACAGTAGGCTAACTGCCTATCCCACAACTTAGTTCAGAAAATGGAGCCAAAGCAGGATTGTATGGTCTACAAATGCCGTTAGATAAGATGGAAAGCTCAGTGAGTAAATATCAGATGTCTTATTTCCCATCATGTACTATCTTCTTAATAGCATATGACAATCATCCGAGTTTTACTTCAGCCTGCTGCCTATTGAATCTGACCCTTCTCTTTTTAGAAAAAAAAAAACAACTACAAAACCCAGTTTCAGTGGCTGGACCACATTGGATAAGAGCCTACTGCAGCTGCAGCTACTTAGCAATAACAGAGCTGTATCTGAGAGAAGAGTTTAACCAAAACTTCTTTCTTCCCACTATTCCCTCAGGAGGGTTCAACACTCAAGGAGTAATAGTGCATGTTGCCCCTGCTCGTGGTGGACAATTCCTTTATCTTTCTTGATGAATGGGGCTTTAGCCAAAGAACACTAAAGCAACTGAAGAAAAGGACTTAAGCTGGTTGCATTCAAAGCATCATCAGCTGTAGTGTCCCTGGTTGAAGTAGAGAGCTGTTAAGTAATAAACCTACATACAAGCTCATTAACTGCTGATTTGTAGATTGTAAATCTGGATGACTGCTCTTTGATTTTGACTGCTCCCACTTCCAAATGTTTCAGATTGTATCTTTGTGTGTGGTGGAAAGAGAATATAGATCTTTGGCTTCACTGGTATCTTCCTTCTCTTCTTCTGTATAATAAAACAGCTTACTTTAACCTCTTTTTTTTTTTTTTTTTTGAGATTTGAAATTCATATAAGAGACCGGTTTGCTGCCAGGATCTCTATGAGAAACATTTGAAACAATTTGATTAGCTTGATTGTGTACCCTTAATATATTGTAATGTTCTACAACTTTAGTTTGCAGTGTGGTGCCAGAAATGAAGGCTTTTTAGTTTTTGAATAAGCTACCTTCCTGGTACTTTTTTAATGACTGGAATGCAAGTAGTATAAAAGTGTTAAAAAATGGAAGCTAATGGGCAGATGCATTAAAAATCTTCAAATCTCTTAGCGTGATTAGATTTATTTTCCTTTTGGAAGTGGGGCCAAACTGACAGAGAGGTGAATAATCTTTAGTTTAGACAACACACAGGAATTCTGAGTTCTAAGAAACATTAAGTTTGCTTAAATTTCAATCAGTTGGGTTTTTTTGTTTGTTTGTTTTTAATGTGAGATACTAGATAGCGATCACATTTCTCTCTTCTTGTTGCGTTAGTACCAGTAACTTCACAAGGGATTTTTTTTGCCTAATTCCTCTGAGAAGAAAGAAGTGGTTTGTCATGCTGCAATTCCCTGACCTGGCCAAGCATATTGCAGGAGGGAACAGGCTGTGCCATAGCAACCCCGCCTGTCAGCAAGGGGTGAAAGTAGCTGTTGTCCTCAGTGGCCTCCTATGAAGCTCTTCTGCTGCTGGGAGCTGCATGATTGGTTTCAGGGGTTTCATTGGACAGACCTCTGCTGGAGGTGAGGAGAAGTGGAGACCTTCCTAGGCTGGGGCATGGCGAGGGGGCTTTATGTGCCAGGCAGAAGGAATTCAAAAAGTGTCATGGTGATTCTGAGGAAACAGCTTGAAAGGACATCAGTGCTAATGCGTAGGACTTGAGGCAGACCTGGGAGGTAGGAGCCTGGTAGATGGGAAGTGTGAGTTCTGACATTGTGGGTAGTGAAAAAGGGATCAAAGAGGAAGGTTTGGTTCTAGTGAGAAGCATTTTTTCAGACAGCTAATTGCATGACCAGTCTTGCTAGTAAGCTGGTCTTGGTTTTTAGTGTGATGATGTCATAGCTAGAGATACATCTCTTTCTGTGATGTCTGTTTTCATAGACAGAGAGGAATAGAGAGCACTGAAAATGTAATTAACAATGAATGGCACCGTGAACATAACTGAGATGTGGAATTACGAACTGACTATGGTGGTTTTTTTTCTGATTAAGCTTAAAAGCTTGTTTTCAAACTTCAGTTCTAGATTTTCTAATGTTACTGTAGAATTATAGTGACATTCGTTATGTTGTTTTACATAACTGTATTTAAGACATTAGTAATAATATATTTTATTTTGTATAACTCTCAGAAATACAGTCCTGGAGGGTGGTGTTGGAGAGATTTCTAATTAAAATTAAACTGTAAAAACATCACACTTACTCCATGCATCTGATCTCCGCGTATCTGGAACTAATGTTGATTTTAATGTCAAAGCGAATAGACACATAGGTGAAGTTCTTAGAGACAAGGTTTAGGGATAGACTTGACAATGTTAGGTTAATGGTAGGACTCGATGATCTCAAAGGTCTTTTCCAACCAAAATGATTCTGTGATTCTATAACTGTTTCAAATTAAGTGCCTGATTTATAATCTTAGTGCTGAACATTTGAAAGATAAATTTGAAGATAAAATAATATAATATGTTGACATATTGTCATTTCTTCTGCTCTTCATATGCTGCTTTCCTACAATTGTTAAGCTCCTCTACAGAGGGGCTATGGATTGGATTGCACGCCAGGCCGCAAAGCTGTGTGAGAACAGCCAAGGCAGCTCTAAAGGATACCAGCAGCTGTCTGGCATGACACTCAGGGTGGTTAAATCTCTGATATTTAAAGTACAGTGGTTTGCACTCCATCTTGTGACTGTGGCTAGGTACGTTCTGATTCTTGTTTACAGCTAGCTCATGTATCACATCAATACACTGCCATCTGTATTGTATGTCAGGATATTTTTTGTGTTTATTCTGGACAGCTGAATCTAATTGGGTCCTCAGGGACAGACACATGCGCACATATGTACCTTGTGCATCATGACAAAAAAAAATTGTGTTCCACTGTGAAATTCTGGGATTATTTAAACCTATATAATCCACATAAAATGCTAGGATTTAGATGTAAATTTTATTGTTGGAATCTCTAATTCTAGTCTTAAGCCTGTTGAATGTATTTCAGTGGGTAGATTTCTACTAACTTCAAATTGTGTTTGCGCCTGTTCTTTGACATACACATGAGAAAGCCCACAGTGTGACATTTCAGAATGAGTATGTAAGGCTGGCACAATTACAAGAACATTTATTATTTGTAAACTGAACAGATACAAGACAAAAAATTAGAAGCATAATGCCAGTTAGGCAATTTTTTTTTTTTTTTTTTAAGAGCAGGATGATACTTTTAAGACCAAAGATCTACCCTTATGAATAGATTTAGATAGGAATAAAATAAGTGCTTCCTTTCAGATATGTGCAGATGTCTGAGGTGAATTTTAACACATTCGGCCTTTAACTTTCTTTTGGGGAGGGTAGACTAAGATTCCTGATGTTGTCAGTATAGGGAATTACTTCAGTTCCTTCCTCCTAAGATAGGAATGACAAAAATATTATATATAACCTCCAGATATCAGAGGAGGAGGAAGTTACACCTATTAGTAGTGTGAAGAATAATATAATCATCCTTGGCTTTTCCTCCCTGGAAATGACTTAAGGGACAGAAAACTGTAAAAGTACTTATGACTCTGTGGATCTCTCATTTAGCCATCTGAGAGATTAAAACAATGCTTAGTTGTACCTCTGCTATCATGCTGCTCATACAGAGCTATGCATTTTGTAGCAAAACTAAAGGAAACCTTTAAGATGCATACTAGCATCTACTGTATAGCCAGCAGAGCTGTGTTGCTAGAAGTGAACCACTTCATTGTAGGATTTTTGTTTAACTCTGGCCAAGAGTATAGCAAAGCAGATTGTGCAACATTCTGTTTTTATGTTTTTTGTATAAACATATTAGATAGATTTTTAATAAGAACTTCATGATACAGTCATTTATTAATAACAAACAGAGAATTTATACATCTGTTTTGTTAGTGACTTTTAGAAATTCTGATTATGGGAAACTTGCAAAATTAAGCCTAAACATTCTAATTCTAAACATTACCATGACTGAGAGAGACTCAGTTCGTGCCAGCTTCACTGCAGGCTTTCAGAATCTATGTCTCTTGTGAATACATATATTTCTGCCCATTCACTCAAAACATGGTCTCTTTTCTTTTTCATGTGTTCTTTAACTTGAAGCCAGGACCACTCCTTTCTCTTTCTTACCCTTGATTTCTCTTCCAAATCCCATTTTTCTGGCACAGACAACTCTGTTTCCTTCTTTCTGGTTTTCTTCTCATTTACATATCTCTTGCTTACAATTTTCTTCTACTTACAGTCTTTCTTTCTGGACCCCATATATGTCCTCACCAACACTTCTTCAACTCCTCAGATCACCCTCCTTCCCTAGTCACCACTGTGTCTTGCCTTGTCCCCACCGCTTTGAGAGAGTTGTCTCTCTTGTATTTCCAGACTCTCAAATCTCCTTATCTCTCAGTGTTACACTCCCCCAGTTGCAGCTGTAGAACTTAACCTGTCCCAGCACCAGATTTCCAACAGTCCATAGGTGGTCCTGCTTCCAGTTTTCCCTTTTTTCACTCACCCAAAGATTCACAAAAATGTGAATACTTGCTCAAATACTCTCCAAGTAGGCATCATAATCAGCAACACCTGCCGGTGAAAGGTTTGGGTATTTATAAACTGTGTGTGCCCACATTTCCCCTTGTCTCCTGAATGAGGTTCTAGGGTACCAGTCTGTCAGAACTGCCACAGTCTCGACAGGACTGAGTAGCTGGTTGCTGTTCTCACCTGAGATCATCTGTCAAAGTGTCCTTCTGCACTTCTTCCCTGAAGAGTCCAGCTCATTGTACATTCCCAGTCTGAACCTCTTGAATTTAGCCCTGCACAGGATGACAGACCGCCCATCTTCTTGCTCAAGGGAAGAGTAGTCCAAATTCTCTTCCAGGATCTGGGAGAGCTGGATTGATTCCCACCTCTTCCTGTGTCATAGTCTCCATAGAGTACTCTGGAGTAAAGCTCTGCTTAATGCTGAGCCAGTTGGCTGATGCTAGCCTTGAGCCCACAGTTTGATTCAACACATAAACTGTGCACACGATGGGAGAATTTGGACTCAAGTTTCAGCTGGAAGTCTGTGCTAACCTTTCAGTGTCTCCTGTTGCATCTGTTCCATTTTGTAGGGAACAGTTATATTTTGCAAGGGCAGAGAGGGAAGACAGTGAGTGAAAGAGAGAATGTCTTCCAAACTTGTGAGCCTGCCAGGTGGAATGGCAGCATATCAAAAAGAAAATAAAATATATACCACACAATATATATGATTAAATGACATGACTGTCGCAAGGGGAGAGTGCCCTCCTTTTATAATAGTACGTGTCAGAATTCAGATTGTTGCAAATGACAGTGGCACTGCACAACACTTCTTACAGGAATCAGACACTGCTGTTTAGTGAGGTTTTAAAATATTTTCATTGTGATTTTCTAAAGCATGATCATCTGTTATTGTTTGTATAAATGTCAGGATAGTAATTCGAGAGACCACAAATCTGTGGTGTTTATTGTCATCTAAAAATGTGTATAAAAGTAAGAAAAACACATCACAGCTTTATAATCTTCTAATTCAATCTTTTAGTTTGATTCCACAAGATTGAAATAGGAAAAGAAAAAGCCCTAGTCACATTGATGATGTCCTTCATCTTTACCATTAATAATTACAATTTGTAACACTTACTTTCTTAGTCATAGTAGTCTCCATTGTTCCAGTTCCTTGGGAGGCTGCTCTAAAATGTAATGGTTCCTTACAGTTTGGGTTTTTTTTTCATTATATTCTACTAAAATTCTCTTACTACATCTTCATATAAACTTAAATTTTGCTTCTCTTCTGAGTGCCTTATCCTCCACTAATATAAATCAGCATAGCTACTCTGTTTTCATATAAAATGCACAGATTTATGCTAGCTGAGGTTGTTTCCTAGTATATGGACATAAATAATAACAGTGAATAATAGACTTTTTCTCTAACCATATCTTAACAAAGAAAAGAAAAAAGCTCCATTAATTTCTTCTTGTAAGTCTTCCTCCTTTAAACACCTTAAAAAGTTGTGGTTCTCCAAACACTTTCCAGTTTTTCAATGTTTTGATTTGTCTGACGTAAATTTTATTCCACATGTAGTGTCACCAGAGTAATGGGGAAAGTAACTTTTGCTTTTGTGCAGTGTGGCTTGATTCTTCTCTGTGTGAAACCTAAATTGTGCTTGGATTTTTGCTGCCAAATCTCTCACATTTAATTTGTTGAACAAGATGTCTTTCAGAAACACAGCACATCTTGACAAGTATCTTCTCTCTATATTTTCTCCTCCAAAATTTATTGTGATTATTTGTGTTTGGTTCTAGTTCTAGTAAATCTGGAACAATTGCCATTTTATTTAAGCAAGTTTGATGATGATATAAAGTCATATTCAATGTCAGAAAGCCTAACAGTGTGTTTCTTGATATACACTCTCCATGTTTCTACTGTTACTCAGGTCTTTGTGCTAATCTACCGTTCTGAAATGTGTTGAAATTCCTAACTTGTTATAACCTGTGACCTTTGTATTTCAGCTTTTATATATTGCTGATATTCCAGAAATTGTATTTGCAGAGAGCTCAAAAGAGTAAGACAGATGTAATACACAAAAGCTAGAGAATACAGATAAATTAATAGACATATGATTATATATTTTTATAAGTTGTTTTCATGTCTACATGACAAAATAATGATACGACTACTTTTTGACCCCTTCCGAGTTGGGTGTTGTAATAAGTTACATGAATTTTAAAGAATTGAGGTTTTTTAAGTGGAAATGTAGAAAACAGAAAGTCATCTGTTATGAAATGTTGCATTTCTGGAAGAGCAGGAGGTGTCTTAAGGTATGACTGAATAACTTGCAAGACAATGGATAAGTAGAGAGGAGTAAAATTTTTGATGCTGAGAAGCAGCAGTTTGAATTTTATTCAATAGAGAATTCTGAGTAGGCATAGGAATGGCAGAATGGCAGAAAAATAGATGTGTCTGTGTTTAGAGTAGATTGAGTAAGGTAGGTGTCAGAAAATTCAAAAGGAAAGGATGTGTGCTTGAGTAAACAAGTTCAGAGATGAAGATCTGAACAGATCTCTGTGCATTCAAGCAGTAAAACCTGTCTTCTCTAAGGTAATGGAAACCACTGGGCAGTAAAAGAACAAAACTTTTAATAATGAGAAGTAGTTTCAGCTGGACTAATAGATATTGTTAAAAATGTTGTTCTAAGAATATCTAAGGTGACAAGGTCAGTGCTCAGAAGTTATGAAATGATATAGGCAAGCATCCCGTGAAATTTAGTTCACCCTTCTCTCCCCTTATGACATCATGTTATGACATAGTATTAATTTGTAGAACAGAATGCCTTTTTTTCTTTTTTTTTCTTCTTTCTTTTTTCTTCTTCCTTTTTTCTTTTTCCTTTTTTCTTTTTCCTTGTTTCTTTTTCCTTTTTTCTTTCTTCCTTTTCCTTTTTTCTTTCTCCTTTTTTCTTTCTCCTTTTTTTCTTTCTCCTTTTTTATTTTTTATTTTTTTTTCTGTTTTCTGTTTTCTTTTTTCTTTTTTTCTCTTTTCTTATTTTTTTCTTTTTTCTTTTTTCTTTTTCTTTTTTCTGCTTTCTGCTTTCTTTTTTCTTTTTTCTTTTTTCTTTTTTCTTTTTTCTTTTTTCTTTTTTCTTTTTCCTTTTTCCTTTTTTCTTTTTCATCTGCTGCTTGTCAGTTAGATGTAAGGATTTCTGGAATTTAGGTGAGGAAGAAAACAATTATTTACTGAGGGAATGAAAAAGTAGTATTATCATTCCTAAAATTTCCTGCAATGGTGTAAGAAATTGTAATTTGTGCTGCAAAAGTAATTGAGGATGGAAAGATATGGAAGAGTGTGGGTGATTCATAGTGTCAGGCCTGTTGCTTGAGTGGGTGTTACGTGGAGACTGAGAATGAAAAAGTGTAACTGGCTGTCATGTTGTCACTGGTTTTGGTTACTGGTGATACCTAACAAAAGGACAAGGCTTTATGTACACAAAAAACAGCTGAAAAATTAACAGATTAGGTGACAGTGGGAGATAAACTATGAGCAACAAGGGACTGTCAGGAAAGAGCGTAAAGAAAAGTCTACAGCGATTAAAAAAAAAAGCCAAACTGCAGCTAATGATGACAGATTTTCTTACCATGAATGATGCATTCACACAAAGATCCTGAGTGCTTTCTCCCCCTTTCTGCCTATGCATTCCCAGTCCTGATCTACAGTCAGCTTTTGGACACTACAACCGGAGGTTTCTATCAATGAAAGCTGAGAATAGAAAATCATCTAGCATGCCTCCTACTCAAATCTCTTGGGAAGCAGGGTTAGAAATACCAATAGCATAAGTTAGATTGGAAAGCATTCAAGAGTACATGACATAATCAACAAAGTGTAAATGATTGTAAAACAGTATCAAGGATAAATAGCTAGAAGGACCATTATTTATAAGGGAGCAGAGGGCAGATGTGTTGCTGCTGAACCATTTTCTCTGAGGTACAGAATATACTAAGAAACAGATTGATCAATGGAGAGAAAAATGAGTGCACTCATACTCAAAACTTCCTCTACACGGCCCCAAATTAGGCAAGTCTTTATTTGCGTGTCTGTGTGTGGCAGACCTAAGACCTAAGGTGTTGATGTAAACTTGAAGATGTTTCCTGTGAAAGGGGTACATCCTATAAAATCAGCCTGTGCCAATATTAGTAAAATAAACAGTCCCAAGAGCATTCTGGGACACAGGAACCCAGTCTAAGGGTTATTAGAAATTATTAGAAAGGCCCATGTTATGTTTTTAGTCCAGAGCATGGCTGGAAGTTCTCTTGATGCCCATTGGAGTGGCAGCCATTTGGTGATACAAGCCACCTCCCTCCTGACTCCTGTAACAGAATTCCGTGGAGTGGGAAAACCTCCAGAGCATGGCCAGGACTATGGGAGAACATTTCCTGGTGACAGAAGGGAGATAAAGGGGGACGTTGCACACTTCAGTCAGCCACTTGCTTTTGTGAGAAGAGGGAGAGACAGACATGCATGAGGACCTTGTTTGGGAAGGATTTGGGTTACAATCACCAGGGTGTAGCATCAAAATAGTAAATAGCAACTCTGTCAAAACTGCTGTTTTGGACAACCCACAGTATGGATACATCCATTGCCATCAGAAACCTCCACTGGATGTGAGTGGCCATTGACAGGATGAGTTGTCAACAGCTGGCCTAGCACACTTTGACAGTATCCCTCGTGTGTGGGCAGTGTGGCCCATGATTGACCAGCAGTAGCTGGAAATGTTGCATGTTAAGTTACGAGAAGGAAGAACCAGGCAGTCCCTGTGCATCAGGCCCTCTTGGGCTGGGCCTGGATTTCCCCTTGGGTGCTGACGGGGAGCAGGGAGTGGTGGGAAGAGGTAGAGGGGAGTGAGGTCTACATGAACCTTTCTCCTTCTGCCAGGATGTTGTTGATTTTCATCTCCTGGTTGCCAGACCTGTTCAATGACTCATTTAGTGGGTGACCCTGAAGCAAAGCTTACATGCCATCAACTTTTTCAACTTCTAATATCTTTCTGCCCCAGTACAAGAGTATTTACCACAGTGCACTCACCAAAACTCGTTTTGCAAAAGTCCCATATATCTACACTGTCCTACTTAACCTGAACCCATTCTTGAGGAGAAGAGACTAAGGGAATGGTCCCACCTGGGCTTCTGGTCAACCCAATCTACAGGTAGTGAGAAAGGCCCATCCATGGTGTCCTCAATCCTTTCTCATGTCACGTCCACTGTTCTTACTGCAGAGTGGATGGGGAGAGGACAAATTAGGATTTTAGAAAGCTGTCAGTAAAAGAGGAAGGTGTGTTATGTTATGGGCTGCCCCAGGCTAAACGTTGTTGCACAAGCAGCTCTTTCGGGTGTATGTCTTTGGTTTTCTAAAAAAGCAATGATGTTCCTACTTCATCTGCACTTTCACTGCAAACAGATCATAATCCTTACTCAATCCCACAAACCAGCTGGTAGTGCACAAGAATTAAAGACCAGAACTTAAGAAGCAGGAATATTGGTTAATTGTTAGAAATACCTAAACAATGAGACTGGTTACTAGCAAAGGTAAAATCTATGTCATTGACAGTTCTCTAAAACAAGTTAGAAGAATATACAAGAATGTTTTTAAAGATGGTTGGTTCAGCCTTTGAAGAGTGGACTGAATTAGATGATACTTCAGGGTTCCTTGCTGTTGTTTCTTTGATATCTGTTGTCCTATTCTGAATACAATGTATGCAGAAAAGAAACATAGTTTTGGTCTTTATTTTTTGAGCAACTGGGCCTAGTGGAAGGTGTCCCTGCACATGACAGGGGGGTAGCAACTAGAGGATCTTTAAAGTCCCTTCCAACACAAACCATTCTATGTTTCTATGATTATTTTATTTAAACAGCACCAAAAAGTGCTAACAGGGAGCAGATAAGAACACCAATTCCTTCTGGAAAGATCAAGTCCTTGTGTGACAACAACATGAAAAGAAGCAAAAGGCAATAGAAGCTTTTAGTGCAAAACACAGCAAAATAAAGGGCAGAAAAATTATTTGAAAAGCAGTTACTATTTGCAGTCAATAATAACAAGAGGAAAATATTATGAAACAAAGCTCTGGGTTTTGTTTGCATAATCAAAGCTGTCTGTCATGTTCTGGATTATTAAATGAGAAAATGCTTTAAAGTATATAATACCAACACCCTTTTTAAACAAGTCCTTGCAGAACATTTGATAAAGAAGTCAATAAGCCTGTATAAGCCTCTGGACATCTACAATTAGCTAAACTGAAAAAGATGAAATAACTAATGAAGGACAAAACATTGCAAGTATTTTTATGTGCTTGGAAATTAATTCCGACTTTGTTTAACATACACTTTTGATGCTAGACCATTACTGTTATCATGTAACACCCAAGAAGAAAACATTAAAAACCAACAGCATTTATTAGCCTCTGTGTGTAGTATCTGGAGTAAGGAGCACATAAACCAAAAGACGTTTTTATTAGAAAACAACATTTTCTCCACTTCTTTGGCTTTAATAATTGAAGAAGTAGAAGACTTGTAAGTTTCATGGAAGTATGATACAAATAGGCAGGGCTAAAGCATAATCTCTACACTGACCTGCAGCAAACCTGCTTTCATTTTTAACTAATTCTTGCTTATTTGGTGAGAAAAAGCTCATCATTAAAATCAGGAATACAGTTATGCAAATCGGACAAAGATGACGTAAAGTAAGATCCGGGCCTTATTCATCATATTGAGTAAAGACAGAGCTAGCTTTCGGCTGGGAAGTTCAGTTATGAACAGTGAGCCTCAGGTCTACAGCCTACAAGGTTCTCCTTTATATAACTTTTTTTTAAATATGTCTGTGTGGGACATCAGGACATTTCTCAGTCTATAGCTAGCAGCTAGCATATGGTAAGCCATATTTAATTTTCTTCATAATTATGAGAAATGTATTAAAACAAGAAATGTCAGAGGTGAAAAAGGTCTTGTATTTATGCAGCTTATGAACATTGTAGTAATAAAAGTGTTTATATTCTAAGAAAGAACTGGATTTAAATTAAAAATATTTGCTGGATGCAAGTCTGAACAGTGTTCACAAAGGTGTACTTTAAACAAGACCCTCAAATATGAATATTAATGCACTGAAGTAATTTGTTGTCTACTACTCTGCCAAGGAATATTATCATGATGGAAAGTAGATGATTCTCATTCTGCTAGGAACAGATTAAATCAGAACATTCCAAGTATGAACACTAAGAGATACAGGGAGACAGAATGACATTGAAACTTTGATACAGGTGGCAGCTTTCTCATGTCACACTGGCACTGTAGAGCAATGATGCTGGCCTTATCGTCTTCATCTTCCACAGTATGTCTGGACTACAGTAATCTCCCCAAATCAGGGACTCCAACACCTGACCCTTTGTGACTGGATTAAGTTAGGGATCTTTAAGCTAAGGGTTCCACACAAATTATTTTCCCTGGACAGATAGCCCAGGGAAATTATCTTCCAAAATTAGGTATCAGGCTTTGTTATTTATCAACCAGCAATTGTCACCATTTAAGGGTGGGCTGAATTAAAAACAGTGGCAGATGCTCTCTGTTAAGCCTTTCCCTCCCCACCAGGGAAAGGAGGAAAGGGAGAGAAACTTATAGACTGGAAAATTTAAACAGCTTTAATAAAACAGTAACAATGGGAAAAGTGTAATAATATTAATACTAATATTACTAATAATAGAAATAGTTAAAACTACACAAAACCAGTACTGGGCTTCAATGATAACAATCCTCTTCAGATGCCAGCCATGAAAGAAGGGAGTGTGACCCTCATGACCCCTCAGCTTTAAACCGAGAATGACCTATATAGGATTTTTGATAACCTGTTCTATTTGCTGCTCCCTGCTGGTGTGACTGTTTTACGCCCTTTTCTTCTGTAACACAAGTGAACTGTCAGTGACCTAGGTTTCTATAGGGATAAGTTTAAACATGGGTTTTTCTGCTTATAATTTCTGTCATTACCTTAGGAGCAACTGTAAACATCGAGTGTTATCAATTCTAGGAACAAATACTCACTGAAAAATGTAGGTAACTTTGGGAACTGAAGCTATGAATACTTGGAAGAAACTTAACTGAAAGGAAAAATTACTGAAAGGACAATTGGTTCTGTCTTAATTGAAACCAGGACAGCAATGTAAGTATCTCCATATAACCTGCTGTGAAAAGAAAACGGACCTAGAATATTAGCTTTTTTCATATTTGTGAATGACTATACATAAAGTATAATTCCCATATATTTGGTTTAAAATGTATTGAATCAGTTTCTGGTTACAACGACTACTGAGTAAAGAGCACCAGCACTGTCCTTAAGCAAGGAATTTTTGAAGTGCAAGGTCCTGGCCTATGCTTTATAACTAAATCCAACCCAAATTTTGTACAAGATTGAGTCCAACAAGTAATCTGCTCTCTTATCAAAACTGACAAACAGAGGACAATGGGGCAAGAAGGGTTGCCCATCTTGAAATATATTTTTATTGAAAAGCAATTCCTGCTGATCAGCACCTGCTCTGCCTGCTTTGCCTCATACAGAATCACTTTAAACCATTTGATCTAAGAACAGCAGATGTTCAGAGAATTAAATTTTCTGTCTATTGATAATTTGATTTTAAAAGGGAAACAGGAAATATATTTTTTTAAATAAAAACACTAATTCGGCCCCCCTTCTTCATCTTTCTTCAAATGCCACATATTAGAACTACTCCCTCAGAGAAAAAAAATCTAAAAATATCTGATACATGTTTTCATTGATTTTTTTTTTTTCTGTCCTCTTATACTAGGACAGTTGCATGCTATATATTTAAAGATTTAAAAAAAAAAGTCCAGAAAAGAAAATACTAAGATTAATAATTACATAATTTATTAAAGATTTTATCTTAGAATGAAGTGAAAGGTAATGCAGTAGAAATCTGGAAAACATCTCCTTACTGTTTTTATAAAATAAGATTTCCCATTCATTTTAATGGCTTCCTGTCAGTAAATGGTTATTTAGATTGAGAGAATAAATGACCTAGTCAATTTTGAAATACATTAGTGACTGCCAGACTCTCATCCTTGTAGAAAATGATGTTTCTGTGTACTTACAATGGAAATCTAAGTACAGGGTCAAATTTATATCTGAGATCTTGTCATACCTACAGAGGCTCTAGGCTGGCCTGAATTCATGAAGGGTGCACGATTAAATGCAGGCTTAAAATGTAAATAGGTTACAGAAATCAATACACTAGTGAATGTAGAAAAGCGTTAAGCAGTGACTTTTAGAAGATTGTCAGTGTGATCTTAAAAAGAAAAAAAATCTACCAGTGATAATAGTTAACATATTATAAAAGGTAATTAATTTGTTTTATACCAAGGAAGTATAATATTGAAAATTTGACTATGGTAGAAATGTGTTAAATTAAACCTAGAGACTCTGCTGTAGACCTACCTGCATAAAGTCTACATTATGTCTTAACTTGCTGTGTTTAGTGTGATTTTAATGCATCGCATCAAAAGTATTTTTACAGAAAACTGAAGTGGAAATATCTTTGGTATTTGAAGAGTATAATTTTCATAGTTGTCTAACACATTTCAACTTAATCAAAAGTATAGGTCATAAAAATAATGAGTTAAATGCATGAATCCACCTTCTGGGCAATAACACGCTCTCTGTGAGGTGGGAGGTCAAATGGGAAGGTGTTAATTAGTTTCAGGATGCCTAATTTCTATTTTTTTTTTATTCAGCGTGAAACTTCTTTTTCACCTTTGACTGGATATTAAGTGTGTTGGAAAGCTTAATAACCTTGTAGATGAAAGGTGTAATAACTTTGAAGAGAAGATAGCATGCACGCTAGTACAAGTAGCTTGAACTTTTTATTAATGTTCCTAAACTTGATCTAATCCTTCAGCCTATCGGAGAGTCATAGTATCTGCTTTGCATCTACCCAGATGACCTTTTCCTGTGAAACCATGAAACTGTTATTAAAGAAGGTTGAGGTTCTGACATTTTTCAGTTATAGAATTGGAAACTGGACAAAGGTCAACAACACACTTTTGCATAGCCCACTGATGCTACATGTGTATTCTTCCCAAATGTCTTTCTATTGCCCTAGCTTAGTCTTTGTGGAACCTTATTTTTACTCCAAGAACAAGTAAAGAATATTTTCCTAGCCACTTTGGTCATATTTATATTCCTCTCTGTACATTTGATAGCTTTCTTCTCCTATGGATTACTATCAATATGATGTAGGAGAGGGCCCAAAGACTAGCCAAGGCTCCGAACAGGCTACCCTCACTTTGTCAGTTATGAGTCATTTAGTCCTGAAAAGCTGGTTCTTCACTTTGATCAGTTTATGCTGCCAGCCTCAGTTGCACCATTGTCAATTTTTGGAGAAGTACTTCTGTTTTTCTTGACCAAGCACCACAGCTAGATTGCTTCTCCTAAATTTCAGAATATCCAACTAATTCTTCCTCCTCTCAGATCTCCTCCAAACTATCTTTTCCTGTACACAAAAAAAAAATCTAGATAGATGTTCTGGAATGAGTTGCCAGCATGAATGTTCGGGGAAAAAGTATAAATCTAGATCTAGAGACTATATAAATAAATCAGGAATGAGCTGAAAAAGAAATTATTTTTACAGCATAGTTGTGTCCCATAATGGAATACCATATATATTCTCGTTATAGATTTAAAAATAATTTTAAAATACTGAAAAAATTAGAGGTATAGCAGAAAAACACAAAAAATATTCTAATAGCAGAAAACAGTCCTATGCTAAGAAGCTCAGTCTGTTCATGTTATTACAAATGAAATCAAGCAATGACTTAATAAGACTTACCTCGTGTGGAAGAGACAGGTTCACGCTATACCTGTTACTGAAACTTGAAATGATGTGTTTTCTAAGGAACAATCAGGGTCTTAGAGTTTTTATTATAAAAAACATTAATGGATTTATTGATTACACTCTGGCTAAATGCCAGTTATGGTACCTATAATGGAGGAACTAGATTAAGTTCTGCAGTCTGTATTATACAGCAGGTAGGACACATGATCTAATAAGATTGTATTATTTAGTTAATTTTGCAACTAAAGTAAATACCTCTGTAGGAAATATATCATGCTCTCAGGCAATTATTGCTGATCACTGCAGTTTTTTTTGTGTCCCAATCATTTCTGTATGAAACAGTGGTCAAGGTATCGTTCTCTTAGAAGAGAGACATGAATTAATCTGCAATGTTTTTGTTTTTCTGTATTAGCTCTCTTCTAAGTTACAAAAAGTGTATTTGAAATTTTTATTCTAAGAATATGGGTGGGCCGTTTTCTTTTAAACAATTTATTTATTGCAAGTCAACTTATGTACTGATTTACAACAAGGCAGACAAACTGTCTGCATGTTCTCACTCTGTGGAAACATGAGAGAGCATATCCTTGAGAGAGAGAGGAATATCCTCCTTAGCATTTACCAGCATGTGCCTCAGGGTAAGAACATTGCATATGGGTAGTTCCTGAAGAGAAACTGATGTGGCAGAGATCCAGAAATTGGTGTAGCTAGGAATAACTCGTTTGACTTCTCATGTCTTAAATTTTCTAAATTCAGGAATGTTTTCTAAAGTCTTTTTTTCACAAGCAGTATGATGGTTACTGCACTTACATGAATTTGAAGAGGATATAAAGTATGAAAAATATTTTTGATAAAATGAGAGAGCAATTAATACATGTATCAACTAACCTAAGACTGCAGCTCTCTTGTAAAACAGAAAGAAGAAAAAACTTTCTCCTTCTTCCCATATAAACCTCATAAAATCAATGCAAAAGTGGGTGTGAGAACAAGATTTGCACTTCAGCCACCTGTTGCTCCTATAGTGCTTCTGCTAAACAGAAGCATCTTCATTTCTGTTTATGAATTTTAAATTTGTGCTGCTATCTTGCCATGTTTCACCATGGTGCAACTTAGAATCAGCTTTCACCTTGAAATCAGACCTGTGTAAATTTTGTTGATTTTTTTGTTTTATTTTTGAAAAATACATCCTGTTTGGGCACCTGAAGTACTCAATTTTATATACTTTATCTATCTGTCTAATTAACTCATTTTGATTTGTGATTTTTTAAGCTGGACTATTTTACATCCTTCTGTTAGTGCTAAGCAATTTCCTTCAGGCTTTTTTCCCTTTTAAAATACTTATGTACTATGGATTCAAGATGTTAAGTGAGTATTTTAAAAGGGTAGTTGATATTTGCTTCTGATTGTGCCTTTAGGTAGCATTAAATCTCCACTGAAGTTGCTTACATAATTCATTTAAATGTTTTCATTAATAAGTGTCCAGGAGATATTCTTTACAGTCATGTCTGCTGTAGTATTTTTATATCTAAAATTATGACCTCTAATGTAGATTCACTTGCACAGAAGACTTCTGGCTGTAGGCTTTTTGGGCATTTAAGTAGATAACATAATTTAAAAAACTTAATTTTCTAAAACTGATTTTAAAATACCACACTCATCACACAGTTTTCAGCATAATACAATAATACTGTTGTTATCCTTAATGCCATTGGAACTTCAACGGTGTTAAGAAGGAGTGCAGCAAACTTCGAAGTCAGAAGAACATATTTCTGCACCTTGCTTCAGATTATTTTTTGGCATAATGATGGCCTTTCAAACATAAAACACATGTTTATTTGGTTTCATGGACCCAGTTTGTAAAGAAGGGAAAATGTTTGCTAGTTTAATGGTTCAAGGGAGGCAGTAATATAAGGAATATCTCATAGGCCACAGGTTTTGTCAAGGCACCTTTGAGCAGATGTTTTGCTTTAATAATCTGTGTAACTGTATACTGTGTAAGAAATATCTATATAATTGTTACTTTTTAAGCAATTTGGTGTTTGATAAAGTATTTTGTTGGCATTTGAATTGCTGTTTATAGGTAAGGGATGAAAGTAAATTGTGATTTTAGCAATTATTTTAAATCAGCGGGAGGGCTCATTAAAAACCACTGAGGATATTTTTCTGTTTTCTGAAAGGGAACACCTGGTTAGTCAAGGCCAGCCAAGCCTAGCTGCTCTCATTATGAATAAAAACAAAGTCTTTGTTAAGCTCTTACAAGCTATTTTAGAAGTATTATTGTTGAAAGTGATTTCTAGTAATGTCTAAAACATCACTTGCCAAATTGGATATTATATGTTTTTCTTTACTTTTTAATTTACTTTTTTGCATTTAATTAACAATTCTGTTTTCAAATGTAAGCCTTTCAGTGTTAATTGTTTAAATGTCTGAAAGGATATAAGTTTATTTTATGTCAGTTTTCAAGTGGTTCATATGCAAATAGTCTTACACTTACTGTTGATATTGCTGTGTAAGCAGTATATTTTCTAGTATAACAATGGCAAATCAACTGACCTTTATATAACTGGCCAGGGGGTTATAATAGTTGAACAGATAAGGTGTCCTGTGTAAGAGTCCCACTTGTGAATTTCAGCTGCCAGATGTCCCATGATTAGGATGAGTCTCCAAGACAACTTTCGTACCATATTTGTTTTCTTGTCAGTAGAGAAGAAATGGCTGGATTGGAGATACTTGAGGAAAGACTTGAAGAGAAATGGATGTTGTGTTTTGGGATATTTTGTCACTTAAAAGGAGGCATGCTAGTTCTGGCCTGGATGTGAAATCAGAAAGGGAGATGTCAGCTTTTCCAAAAAGACTGAGCTGCTGAGGTCTAATGAGATGGCTGTGGGAAAACCACTGATACCATGGCATGGTTCATCTTCCTGTCCCATTAGGGAAACAACTAGCTTTCTGCCCAGTCAGTCTTCAAGGGAACAGCAAACAGTTCCTCTTATCCGTCCTCATCAACTCATTCGTTTCCTGGAGGGGCAGCAAAAGCACTACTAACTGCCAAAACTTTTGGGGCATCCTGGAGAGAAAATTAGCTCTCCAGGGTATAAATGCAAAATCTCAGACTGTTTCAATAAAATCACGAGTGCAGACTAGCAAAGTAATGAACAGTTGCCTATGATTATGGATAACAAGGTTATCCATTTCATAGCATGGGGAATTCTCACCCCACACCCTCGTTACACATTAGCTTTATTAGTATTTTAAATTCAAAATTTATTTAACTGTTTTGATTTTTTATTTTGATCAAAGGACATTAAAATATTTCTCCTAGTCAATAGACCTGTGTCTGCATTCCCACGCATACTAGAAGCATCATCTTTACACTCCCATCCAGCCATGCCTCTTCTGTGTTCTTATTAACCTTAGACTCCACCTCTTGTTATGCATTTTGCAAACTGATTTGGAAAGCATTTTGCAAACTTCTGCCTTTAAATGATTTTATGCTGTGTCAACAATAAATCTTATCGGCTCAATAGGTATCCCATCCTCAGCCCTAGTATGGGAACACCTGTTGCTAACAACTGCAGCCATCAGCTGCTAGAAATGTGAGTTTACACATCTGTGAAGTGAATACAAGAAAAACATTAAGAGGTACTGAATGCCTTTTGAAAATTTAATAAAGAAAGTATTGCACCTATCTGGGCAATATCTTTAATTGGCTTTTTGAAAATTATTTATGTAGACAAATGGAAAGGATTAAATTCTTGCATAATACTAAAAAGAACCCCAACTTTCTACTTCAGTATCAAGAATTTCATCAAACATTTTCTTGATTATTGTGGCAAGTATACCAGTTTATATGTTACCTAGATCTAGCTCACCAAAGAAACTGTGTATTGTACCCATTTTGACCTGATAAGGAAAATTGTATGGCAGCGAAGTCTAATGCATAGCAAGAGAAAACAGAAACGTGATAGGAAATCTACAGGTGGAGAACTTACATATCTGTGCTAAATAGTGTTTTTCATTTAAAAAATTATCTAATCTAAGGAAGAATCACTAAAGTTTTAAAGTTTTTGAAGGATTGGTGGGGAAGAGGTGTGGGGGATAATAAGTAATAAGCTTACCATTTTATTTTGAATAATCTTCAAAATTTTGATTCTAATTATTAAATAATGAATCTTACATTATAGCAAGTTTCCTAGCCCAACTACAAAGTGTAAGCAACTAATCTTTCCATTATTAGGGCATTTTATTGAAAGTGGGTTTTCTAGAAATCTACTTTTGTCCAAAAAAAACCCCTATCAAACATATTTGCTTTTCCTAGAAATCTGCAGTTTTTCATCAAGAAACTGAGCTCTTCCAAATCATCCAAACTTAAGATGAGTATTTTGGAATTTTGAAGTCTACCTGTGTAATCACTCTGCACAATGAATAAGATACAGAAGGTTCCCAGGTTGGATGCAAAATGCAAAATTGTTTTGGCGGGGATCTGTTTGTGTTCTCTTTTCATCTTCACTGTTGGACAGTGGGCCACTGCCTTCAGAAGAAGGCACCTGCCCACATAATCCTCTTGAGTTTCAGAGATGGTTACCAGTTTTTAAGGTCAAGCTACAGAGCAAGATAACTAAGAAACGCATCTCAGTTTTGGAAGTTAAGACAGTGTGAAGTAGTTTTTGCTGACCAAGTTATGTTTAAGAGAAAGAAGGGGAAAGCATCAGAAGCTGAAAACTGGATACACAAGTGAGATGGGATCAGATTAGGAATCATGAGCTACCGGGGCAGAGATCAAAAACACCCTAGGGGATTCTAATCTGAGATCAAAGAAGTGTTTCAAACTGCTGAGGAAACTGAGACAAGGGAAAGCATGTAGGTGTTTGATCTAGATTTGTATGCTTACCCTAGCATAGAAGGTGTAGAGATGTGATATGCTACTAGAGCCTGTAAGGCTGTTTGCTGTAGCTATCATATGCCCCGAAGAAGTGAACTATCCCTTTTGGGTTTTCTTTTCTTTTTTTCTTTTTTTTTCTATGGGTAGTCAGTCCTGGTCTAACAATTACAGTTTACAGTGCTGTGAGATTGTGTGGTGTTTGCTCTGTGAAGAGTAACAATCGAGACTGCGTTTCACAGTATCCCATAGTGGCAGATGGAAACAAGGACTTATCAGGTCGAGCACTGTGGAAGGGACTTTATACTTGAGTGTGGCAGGACCTAAACAGAGCAGTCTGACGAATATCCTTTTGAGGAAGCAGTATCAAAGCTCTTTTGTCTATGTTTGTGGTAGTCCTTTACACACAGGTCCTGATTTAAGTGGCTGCTACCCTGAATGTTATTACTATACCTTTCCTGGGGAGGAAAAAAATAATAATAATAAGAAAAAAAAAATAAAACAAGCAAGCCTGAGCATTTTGCTGGACAACTTAAATTTCTCTGACCTGTTACTGATGCAGTATCCCAGAAAGCTCCAGGGGTGACACAATAGCTCGATTTCCTCTTTTCAAACAGAATTGAATGGGGTAGTTTATTCAGCACGTCCTCCATCTTATTTGAAGGCACATATTAAAAAAAAATAAAAATAAAAATCAGACATAGTTTGTAACCATTCTTTCTGCTTGCAGGAGAGATTTACTAGCCCCCAGGAATTTCAACACTGATTTTAGCAGCTGGTAGATATGAAAGAGCAAGAAACTTGTCAGAACAGGTGACACAAGGATGAAATTTTCTATACCTGTTTTAACTTGTGGAATTACCTTTTGCTTGATAGCAACCTCTCAGTGATTTAGAGAGAGGTTATAGTCTGTAATAGTTTGAGCCCCTATCCAGCAGCCATGATTTCCTGAGTTCTACCCAGACCTATTTAAGCCATTTCTATGTATATTTCCAGATATCAAGTCTTAAATCACTAGAATATTATAAGGCACAGATAATATGTGTTTGCAAACTATCCTGAAACTGCAGAGAGGCATGCATATAGTCTCTTGTGCCTTATGGTACATGTCAGCTAGCAGGACGAGATTGAATAAAAGTTTCACAAATATTTAGTAAGTCATGTAACTGAAAAAAAAGAGAAAAGACCAAAAGACCTCCTGTTTTCACTGAAATGGCAGTATGAGCTTCCAAGAAAGAGATTAATTTTCTTCACTATTGATCAAATTGGCAAGATATTTCTGCCTTGAAAAAACTGTCTAAGAACAACAGCATTATGCCGTATTCTGTCTTCTAATAACCTTTTGTAAGTTATGTAATTGTGAAGTATTTATTTTAATATTAAAAAATCATACATCTAATAATGCGCTTATATCAGTCCAGTAATGTTAACTTTTATGTCACGGTTTAATATTTTATATGCAAACACTAACAAGTGGTCTGCAGCATTTCATTTTGATATGACATAACAACATTGCACTTTTAAGGGAACTCTTTTAGCAACATCCTACAAATGCTAGGAAATCTTCAAATATTTAAGAAAGCCACATTGTGATGCTTTGAAAATATTTTGTCAACTGCTAAGTTGTCACCATGCAGATAAGCTTGCATATTTTTATAAAAGTTTTCTCTTCCTTTTTTTTTTTTTTTTTTTTTTTTATGTAAAAGCTCTTAATATGAAAATTTATGACAGGAATCATAAGTCCTTTCTGTTTTGACTCCTTTCTATTTATCTATATCCCACGTTAAACTGCAACTGTGTGAAGTGAAGTTATTCATTAGAAATTCCAACCAACATAAATGCTGCCATAATAGTGAAGTTTATTATATCAACACTAAAAAACCCAATACTGGATCTGTTTCCAAAACAGTTCATTAGCTATGGCCAGAAATACACTTAGCATCCAAAAATTATGGCTACATGTCTGCAAGAATGCAAAAACCTTTGGAAGCATACATGAAAGCGTTTGTTATTATCTAATTATGAAATTATCGTAATTAAATATGTTAAGTGCTTTGATTAAATCACTTTTCAGAATTATATTGAGTAGCTGATGGCACGATGTTTCAAAGATATTCTGGGAAAAATTAACTGCTTCACACCTTTATAGCAAGCTTCTGGACTAACATCAGAAGTGAAATAATGAAGATCAGATGTTTTCATCATCTAGTTCTCTTAAGATATTTATCTTTTAGTAATAGATTTGGGTGTCTCAGGGCATTCTGTAAAAAGATGTCTACAAGTTTATCATTCTCATATTTAAAGTATTGCTGGATGTACTTATATATGCATTTGTCAGTCTCGATGTATTACAGGCAAATCAAATGAATTATTGTTTGTCTAAATTACCCCAAAGTTTAGCCATCGTTGCTGCTTCTTGTTCAGGAGAATGCATTAGTGCAGAAGCAGCTGGCAAATTTGTGCCTTCCTTAAATACTTGTACCCCATTCTACAAAAGGAATAAGCAATAGAAAACAGCTCTTCAATGATTAAATCCTTTGATTTCACAAGTTATTATTGCAAAATCTTTGTGATGTGTGAATGAGTGGCTGTTCAGAATGAGACGCCATTAATATTTTACAAAACAGAGTTTATTAGTTTGCTAATCTGTATCTCTTCCTGTTGTAGATAGCATAAAATATACTGAGGAACACTGGTGATTATTGGGTTTTCAAATTGACATCTGTTGAATTACATCATGTGTTAGTAGACACAACTTGCATAGCTGTTTGTACATTTAAATTTGAGTCTGCAAAAAAAATGCTGAGAAATGACATGTAGAGTTTATTATTAGATATCTTTTTGATGTTAATTTTTATTATTATTTTTAGATGAGAATGTTAGGTTTGTATTATATGCATGTTTAAAACTACCAATTTACCCTTCGATATAATAAATCTTTGATATCATATCTAATTTAATATCATAAATGTTTGATATCATAAATGTCTTGCAGTAAAAACTATTTTCATAGAGTGCTGTCACCATTACTAATTTCTTCAGATAGTCATTGAAATATTAAAACATGTAAGCCCAAAATATAGCATTAGTTTGCATGTATAACATGTAGTTTCATTAATTAGCTTTCAACTGAAATTAAGAAGAGTAAGACGATATACCTTTCTTCTTTAATCCACTGTCGGAATTTTGTTGGTACTTGTTCTCTCTTAACATTTTCTACTTTAGCTAAACTCATCTGTTGCTTCTTCCTTCCATACCTTTTTTAAATTTTTGCGTTTTATTCATGTATATTCCCTTGCACAGTACAGCCTTTCAGCTACAAGTTCTTCTGTTCCTACAGTGTCCTCTAAAATCCTGCTTGTTCTCTATTATACTGAGAAATCAGAGAACATCAGATCAAGATAGCTAGTTCAAACAAAATCTATCCTCCCTTCCTCCTCTATGAATATGTATCAGATGACATAGTCTTTAATTAGCTGTTCAGATAGCTTTTTTCCATATTTTACATCTTCCTTCAGGGTGTGGGATGGCCGATATCTCTAAAAGTGGCCACCCAGCATTTTTTTAGTATATATTTCATTATGGTAAATGGGACTACTTCTAGACTGACTTCTAGAAAAGAATTTAAGATTCTAAAACTGGATTGATGCACAAGCCTATGCCTGACATCCTAAAAACCACCCTCAGGTGCTAAAAAAGTCCTGGATCACCAAAAACCTACCTGAGGGAACCCTCTACTCAGAATGGTGGTTTTCAGGATTCCTGAAGGAACTAATCTTTTGCCTTTTTTTCTTTAGGGCATATTTACTACAGCCGCTTCAAGAGACGCAAGTTCACCCTGCTCCTCTTCCAAAGGAAGCAAAGCCAAGAGTCTGTGCAACCAACTGTACTTGATCAGCCCTAGTGGAAGGCAGAGTTTGTTAGCCAAGTTCTCTGCCTTTTCACAAAGTCACATGCCTCTTGGAGAGCTCAAGGCAGTTCAAGTTGCATTTGTATTTGCTGAGTAATGAGATAGCTTTTGAATGCCAGTGCTATATTGTGCAAGTATAGACTTTGAGGGCTGACTCTGCTGAGAGGGTCTGGCAATTCGGCGTCAAAGTGCTCAGTTCCTTCAGATTTGAAAATATATCTCTTTTTCTCCCTCCTGATTGGAGAGGCAGATGTCATCCCTTCCATCATGAATTATGCTATGATCCTTTGCCTTCTGTTAGTACTGGTTCTAGAGAAAGGGAAAGATTTGGAGTACAACCTTTAGCTTCAGGTTTTATGAAGTCTTCTCCTTTCTGAGAGTACTGTTTTTATAGACACCGGTCTAGAACACCTAATTTTCCCTGTGCACTTTTGGGGAATACTGAACACAAACTGACTTGCATCACAGAAGCTGCAAGTAAAGCATCACAGACAGTAAGCAGAAATTTGCAAAGGAACATATATTCTCCTACAACTCCCTTGTAAAAATACACAAGCAAACTATGTTGCTTCATCTGTCCAGGTGTTTCTTAGAGCATGCATATTTACTATCCAGTGAATTTTTGAAACTTATGCATATACTGCGGAAGAATTACAATAGTAATTTGTGACCCAGCAGAAGAAACCCACAGTCTTCAATGAAAACGGGTCTAACATGTTTTGAACATTTAATTCATGCAAATATTCTAGTCTAACACGCCTTCATGTTATGTTCGTGAAAAACATGGGTCAGATCAAAATTCTAAAATGGTATATAGAGAAAAAAATTTTTTATTGATTAAGGGAAAATATGGAGAGTAAGAGCCTGTCATTTTACTGGAACATGTTATGCTCAGCTTTTGCTGGAGAACACTGAATTCTCATTTCAAGTGCAACTATAAAGGTGTCTTCTAAAGAATTTTAGAAGAAAAAGCGTAGAAGTCTTCTCAGAAAGTTTCTGCAAGGTGAACTTTCAGAATGCAAAAAAGTCAAACATTTTAAGTAATGTTGTGGACCCACCCTCTGTTTCCACAGGACATGTTCTCATTCAGGAAGTCTGGTGGGTTTTACTTTGAATCAAAGAGCCGGACAGGCATATCCTTCCAGTCTCAAAGATATACATCTGGTGGGGTTAAGGGATTCTGCTAATGCTCAGGTTACTGCTACATGGGAAAATATTACCACGCATTCTTCCAATGAGCAAAAGTTATTACTCATGCATGAGTCACATATAAATGGAGAATAGATGGATAAGACAAAATGACCTTTTAACACTTCATTGGTTTTTTTACACATATTTATCTATAAAATGTTTCTGAGGTGCTTGATGTGGTAGCATGGGAAGATTAAAAAAAAATAAAGAGGAAAAAATTTTTTTTGGTCAGGTAAGTTTGCTGGTGATTTGAATGAAATTGAGTTACTCTGCCTAATTAAAAAAAATGTGGTCAGGATCTTGCAGCTGGTCTTTAGGAATTCTACTGTGAGAGACTGAAGGATGAGTCTTATGTTATTCTCAGATTGTCTCTGTGTTTTAATTTTTTATTGATAAGCCTTCAAATGACCAAAGGAACATTTCATTCTCTGATACTATCAAATGGTTGAAGATTTTCCTTTAAAACCTTTCCTATATAGCCACACAATCAAAAATTGTATAGTTTCACATCAGATTTATTACAACATCCTTTTTTTTCTGACATTGACTAATATAAATCTATTTGTTTGTATAAATATTGCTTACATCTGTTGGGTGGCACTGTAAAGATTGTGCCCCTGCCCACGTCACACATCGCTTTGTGGCCTGAAACCCACTCTCCTCTCCTTCACCTAAATCGTATAATTGCTTTTATGTTCAAAACTACCATTGATTTTATCCCATTCTTCAGCTTTCATTAATACCACTTCCAGTCAGCTAATATTGCAGTTTTTTTCCCATTTGGAATCACAGAATGTCTTCAGTTGGAAAGGAACCATAAGGATCATCAAGTCCAACTCCCTGATCCTTGCAAGACTACCTAAAACTAAACCATGTGACTAAGAGCATTGTCCAGACACTCCTTGAACTCTGACAGGCTTGGTGCTGTGACCACTTCCTCGGGGAACCATTCCAGTGACTGACCGGCAACCCTCAGTGAAGAACTTTTTCTTAATGTCCAATCGGAGCTTCCCCTGATGCAGCCTCATTGTATTTACTCATGTCCCGTCGCTGGTCACCAGAGAGAGGAAAGCAGCACCCCTCCCTCCAGTACCCCTTTGAGGAAGTTGTACACTGCAATGAGGTGATTTCCCAGACTACTCTTCTCGAAGCTGAACAAACCAAATACCCTCAGCCACTCCTTGTAAGTCTTGCCCTTGATACTTTTCACCATCTTGACTCTCCTCCTCTGGACACACTCTAATAGTTTTATGTTACTCTTATACTGAGGCACCCAAAACTGCACACAGTACTTGAGGTGGGGTTACACTAGTGCAGCGTGGAGTGGGAAAATCACTTCCCTCAGTCAGCTCTCTATGTTGTTTCTGATGCACCTTGGGACACGGTTGGCCCTTTTTTATGTATAGAGTACACTGTTGACTCATATTCAACTTGTCATCAACTCACACCCCCATATCTCTTTCCACAGGGCTGGTCTCCAGCCTCTTATCTTCTAATTTGGATGTAAAAACAGGTTTGCCCTGTTCCAGGTAAAGAATCCAGTGCTTGTTCTTGTTAAATTTCACACAGTTGGTGATTGCCCAGCTCTCTAGATTATTCAGATCTCTGTAAGACCTCTCTACCACTGAGGGAATCCACAGCTTCTCCTAGTTTAGTATCATTGGCAAACTTACTTCATGTACATTTGAATCCTGCATCCAGATAATTTATAAAAACATTAAAGGCCACAAGTATTTTACTAGGTTTTAAATAAGAATGCTTGTGGTTTCTCCCATGTGTAGTTCCCCGAAAAATCCCTCAAGTTGTTCTCTTTAATGTTTTTCCTTCAAACTATCATTTACCATGGTGGCCTCAAAACTTGACAGCAGTGGAGTCACTATTATACTTATTTATATTGTATGACCTTATACTCCTACACTTGTTGTATCCATTTTTTTTATCTTAAGTTTATATCACAAACCCCCGGGAGACAGGAGCCACTGTATGTTTGTGAAGCCCCTAGTCAACTGAAATGTATTGTACATCACCATAGGTCCTAGAAGTTACTGTATTATAGTAATGGTATAGCAGTAGTAACCTGAACCTTTGTCCTCAGGAAAATGTGCAATAACCCATGTGCAATGTACAGTTTTGCCAAGAGTAGGTCTTTCACAAGTTGCTGAGTGTCACTTAAACATGAAATGTCAATAAATAGCAGGTCCTGGTGTTCCTGGATCTATCACGTAGTCTTGAAAATCACACTCACTCTGGGTAAATTTCCTTCTCCAGTTCCAAAGGGTGGGAAAAATGAATCAAAATCAGGAGGTCTTCATTTTGCTACTGCTGCATGCATAGAATCAAAGAAAAATTTGGTATTCATGTCTTTACACCAGCAACAATGAGTGCAATAGGACTAGAATGGTACTGCAGAAAAAGAACACAATCCATTCTCTGTATCCACAGTGGATCGAAGAAAAAATGATGGACACAAGCAACAAGAAAAAGATTGGCTTTTGTTCAGGGAAAAATTTTTATCACTAAGGAGAGTGAAATGTTGAAGTGTAAACTTTGCATACTCAAAACTATGTAAGGAGAGGTTGGACAAAGATCAGGTAGAGGTGACAGAAAATGGGCTTTGGCTTCTCAGGAGCCCTTCTATTCTTACCACGAATTTTGCAGATAGGTACATATTTGATATAGTTAGTGGTTCCAGATTCTAAAATGCCAGGAAAAAAGCATGGTATTTTTAAAATGGGGTATTGAAGAAGTGAATTAATGATGAATCAGGCCAATTCGAGATTCAATGAATGTTTTGTAAACAATTGTTAATTTGATGTATAACATTTTTGTGGTCTTTATTATGTTTTCATTAAGGGGTGTTGTTATTTTTGTCATTATTTTGTTTAGTCAGAGAGGTCTGAAAAATTCAGTTTGAACAAATTCCTTCTTTTTCTTCCTGTATGTCTATCTATTTTCATGTCAAATCCCATTGTTTTTTATTAGATATTTATCAGTCTCAGAGAAGGTAACTGGGGATTTTTCAAGCTTTATCTAAGGGAGAAGAAGCACGAAAAACTTTTACATAGATACCATTTTTTTCTGAGACTTTTGTTTGAATAGTCTGTAAGCAACACAAAAATGACAGGCTTGAGTTTGCAGACTCATCTCTGTTTTCTTTGAACATCTGAAGCTTCACAGAACAGATAGAAAAATGCCTAAAAGGATGACAAGACTAGTTTGATGAGGGCCATGCCAGAAGATGAAGAAACCACTTCCATTTGTGAAGATCAGTGTAAAAGTTAATATAAAATCCTTTGAACTTTGGCTAAATCAACTGTCTGCAGTAGTCAAATCAATGTGAATGGAACTAGTCAATGCAATTAAATGTAATCCCTAGGCTGCTTTACCAGACTCACAGAGCTGTTACACCTTTGGACAGCAGTGATTCAGTTGATTCTGTTGATTATGTTGATTCTGAACACAAGTTTAGATAATACTATTTAGCTATTCTATTTCTATCACCATTGACAAGTAAGAGCTTAGACAATAACTACGTCTCACCAGGTTCTACTGGATCCCTGGTCCATTTGGAGAAATAAAAAAAAAAAAAAAAAAAAAAAAAAATCACTTTTGTACAGCTCTGTTTCATTTAACCTCTGGCATACCTCACCAAGGTATTGTCGGCAGAGTCCTTCTGGTATTGGGTAAGTAACAGTAAGAATGTTTATAAACTGAAAATATCCAAGATATATATATATATTTTTTTTTAATTGCTAAAAAGGCATAAATGTTGAAGAAAAACCATAGTTTTTAAATACTTAGCAAAATGTTAAAGTGTGTACCTGCTGTTATTTTTTTTTTTTTTTTAAATTCCGTAGTATCCATTGTAATAATTTGGGGTGTAATATATAGCATAACTTACATAAATTCATCCATAATTTAGGTTATGATGCAGTATTACTAATCAGGTGTTACTGCAAAAATTTGCAGTTTCTGCCGGGGAGATACCAAACTCAGCAGCCCAACAGAGGTAAGGCTGCCACAGCTCCACAGTCCCAGGTCCCACCAGTGAGCAAGGCTGGTATTCCCAGTAGGCACACACATAAACACACGTGTAAGACCACAAATACACACGTACACTCAACCAGCCACACACATGACATGGGGAGACATGCTCAACACTCATGCAAATAGGACTGATGGATTCATCCAGCTTCCCTCTGTGGCTGAGCAGGATGGAGGTCTTCCAGTGGGAGTATACTTACAAGGTAGATCCACCCAGCAGCTGGATTCAAACATTCCACTGGCACAGTGATGGTCCCTGGGTCCCAGTCCCCCCAGCTGCCGGCACCTGGACATATGAACTCCACCCTCCAGCTGATCTTTCTCTCAGGGCACCCCCAGACCCTGTGGTCCCTCTGACAGCAGAGACTCCCCTTCTATAGCCATGTCCTTCTGTGGTCTCATCCTTGGAGAACCACCTCCCCTCACACCCACCTTGTTCCCAGGCCACTTCACCTACTTGCTGGCAAGTCCAGCTTGATTTCTGCTAGTGCCCACACACCCACACTTGCTCCAGGTGCGGCGCCATGGGCACCAGTTCAGAGGCTGGCACTTGCTTGGTCTCTCTTGACACTGTCATCCAGGTCCACGACCCCTTTGTGCAGAGCATGGCCAGAGAAGACCACTGACCACCCACTATTTATGCTCTGCCAGCCCAGTTACCACTTTATCCCTTTATTTTCCCATGCTTATTCCTCCCCAAACCACCCTTCCTCACTTATCCCACAATATATCTTGTGCAATCTCAAAATGCTCTTCCTCTGCATCTTATAATGTGCCCCATAGCCCGTAGGCAGTAATCTGAAAGATGCTCTGTAGAGTGGCTTCTGTCGACTCATTTTTATGGATTTAACACTTGGATATTGAGACTGATGCTCTCCTGGGAAAGCCCTGGAAGGGGCCCAGACAGAGTGTCCATTCACCTGAGTCTGTAATTTGGCTTCCTCTTCCTGCCATTGTGTCTGTGCTCCTCTGTGTTTGTGTACATGAGCCTTTGATGGGCTGAGCTCTCCTGTGATGTGTCTGTGAGTGGCTGGGGCTGGGTAGGATTGGGGTTCCCCTACCTGTCATTCTTCCTCAGCACTTCTTGGTGTGCATGGAGAACAGCATTGTATCACATAACCTAACAGCTTTGATGTTGTTTTTCCATTAGTGGGTATAGCTATAAGTGGAGAAGTACAATGGAGTTCAATTATCTTTAATATTCATGGCCCCATAACGGTTTTGTTAAGAACAGAATTGGGAAAACTGGATTTTCCTATCTCAAATGTCGGGATTTAATAAAGTAGATTGTTGGACCTGGCTGAAAAAAGTAAGCTGGTGGTACATAAACTAGGCAAATGCTTGCTGACACATGTAAGAAACTGAGGACAAAGTGTCAAAAGCCATCAAACTTCAGCAGTAGTGAGTGGCAGGCTATGGGAGAAGGCTGTCAAGACAGGGGATACTCCCAGTACTGAGTCCCCAAAAGGTGATACCTTTTAATGGGGTAATTTTATGTGTGTTATTCCGAGTTTAAATAAAATCTAGGCATAGAGGAAGTAAAAAGAAAAGGATATGAAAACTCCTTAGTGAAAAAAAGAAGGTAATTTGAGTAAGCATGCTAATTTCTTTGAAATTAGTTAATTTTAATCCATTCCCTTTAGAATTTCATTATCTTGATATTTTTATAGAATCATAGTATTTTTCAAATACTAAGCATTAGTCTACTAGAATGAATTAAGAAAATTAATCTGACGTGAATCTTTGTGTTCATAGGTGGCTCATTTTGACTTCGATGAGCCATTTGTTCCAATAAAATGAGTGTCATTAATTTTAGTTTGGCAAATTTGGCATATTTTAGAGTAGATTAGCATATACTTATGATATCAAGATTGCATACAATGGAGCTTCTCCTGCTTATTTCTCTACTTTTTAACAAACTGCACAGTGAAAAACCCTAATCTGCATGACTGATACTTGCTATGTTAGTTCAAATATTTTGGTTATTTTTGGTTTGTTTGATTCATTAATGCTTTAGAGGCAGGAGTAAGAAAATTTTGTGCAACTAGTGAGCAACAGAACTGATCCCATCATGACCTTAAACTCAGATATACATCCTAGAGCAGTGGATGCTGGAGCGTTTAGTTAGTACTACATGACTTCTATCTTCTATGAGGGAGTGAAGTCCCTACTGGTGTGTATTCTGTGTAAGGATGTGAACCAAAGGTGGATACAAGTCCTGCCCAGAATGTGGCCGTATGATTAAAATCCTGAACAACATATTTTGTTTAAAAGAAAGTGAGCCTACATAGCACAACGTTAAGTCAGAATGGCTTCTGAACCAGGTTTTTTTTTTCCCAACACCTATGGTTCATTTGGGTGGCATAACTCTGGGTTGCTCGGATGGAGGCAACAATTTAGTGCAAAGCTCTGGTGCTGGTGCTGTTGAGCAGAGTTGTCATCATGACTAGATGCAGTATTTGCCTGAGGTGATGCTGCTAGGATGTTGTGTCTGCTAGTCAGCATTTTCCCAAGGGAACCAACACAGCTAGTTACACACTGCGTCTCTGGGACATTATGCACGATTAATATGCTCTGAAAGTGATGTGTTAGAAAACTGAGGAATGTTTGAGGAAACAACTGTCTACTGGGCACGGAATCCACACCAGATACTGTGGATTTTAGCCCAAGACATCTACAGATTGACTATTTTGTTTATAAGATAGACACATGGTGGATCTGGTTTTGTGTCTTCCAACATTAATGCTCTTGTATTGTTTATTTATCTGCAGATGCAATGCTTTTAAGAGAGGATTCATGGCTTTCTCAGTGATTCAAAAGGACGTGTTTGTTTTCTCAGATTTCTGGGTAGGGTTTTAGCCACTAGTTCTGTTATTTTTACTCCAACCCTTGATATTTAAACTTAGACTTTGTTACCACCATCAGCACCTGACAAGAAAAGCACAGTTATACACTTGTGAAAACAAATGAGAAAATTAATGTTAAAATGCTGAAGACAATTATTACATGTCCTCAAGGACTATGGCAAGAGCAGTAAAAAGTCCAGTGATGCTGTGCTGTGTTAATAGTCTTACATTTATTTTATGATACTTTAGAAATTAAATGTGTTGGCACTTCAGCATTTATTCAGATAATCATACTAAGTAAAAAAATCCATTTTGTTATCTAGCCAGACTGCTGAGCAATCATTCATCAGAGCTTCACTCATAAACATTATTTTACAGGTGGCGGTACTGCAAAATAACAAATTATTTTAAAAATAGCCTTGATTTTTGTTAAAACTGTGTTAGCCCCCATTATTAGCTTGTCAGATAGAAAGAGAAACTGTGGTTGTTCAGTGTATGTCCAAAGCTCTTGAGGTAGCATTGACTCAATATCAATCAGACACACCCATCATTTGATTTGTATTTAGAAGAGCTGTTTGCTCGCTCAGATATTATAAAATTTGTTTCTATCTAAAATATTTATGTCAGATAGACATATAAGGACAAAGGAGATTTTCCTCTGGCAAACATATAATGATCAGGTGTCCACACTAATGTGTTATGAAATCTGCTGCTGGTCTATTACTTAACTTTATATTGCAGTTGAAGATTTTGACAAAAACAAACAGAATAATTCTTCATTCTTGTCCTTAAATGAAATCTTAGCTAATAGTCTCTCTCAAGAGAGGTCTCAAGCATAGATTCCAGTTTTCCTCTTCAGTATGTATTACCCATTATTATGGGACTTTTTAGGGGGCAGAGGAAATGATGTTACCAGTAAGGTGTAGTCCTGTGCCTGCGGCTTGGACATTGTGACAAAGGACTGCAGACATTATCTACATGAGCTAGAAACATGGGAGTGACTTGTCTGAGACTTAGATCAAGGCTGAGGTTGTGAAATGAGTTACAAAAAGAGATACAGAAAAAGGAAAAATAAGACTACTGAGAATAGGAACCATTGCTTGCTAAAATTCATGAAAATAGTAATTTAAAAAAATTTTAGGTTTCCTAACTTCTGTTTGGTGATCTTATTATACGACTTACCTAGTAAGCTTATTGTGATTTTTGTTTGGTTAGTAAGCTGCCATCTTTTGAAAGCATGTCTTTTTGCTGTTTTTTTTCTATTATTTTGCTACTTTGAAATTAGACTATTGCCCCAAGCTGATACAGGCAGTCAGGGATTGAAACTGATAATAAATGCAGCAGTCAATTTAGTGAGGTATTGAACTGTGGGAGGCAGGCACCATCTCTTCTTCTAAGGCCTGCACTGGTCGCTTAATTGCTTCCAGAAACTGTTTGAGATGCTATAAATCATGTACGCCTACAAAATATTGTATTATCTAATGTCATATTACCACAGTTGCTGCCAGCAGAGAACTCTATACCAATTTATTTGCATTCTCCCCTCCCTTTTTCCTCTTTTCCCTTCTCCCTATACTCACACATGCAATCAGATGTGTTGTCTACAAATGCTCTAGGACTGTAAACACTACCTTGGTGCCACCTGAGTCTGAAACTACCCGAGTACAATAACCTTCAGTTTCAGGTTGCAAAAGACATCATTTTGAGAGGGCAGGAAAAAAGGTGTCGGAAATTTTACATCCCAATGAGATGAGAAGTTGAAAAGGATTGTCCGTATATTTCTTGTTTGCTAAGTTTCCAATAAACTTGATGCTGATGTTAGTTTATATATTGTGCTATTAATAGTCAGGTTAGTTACAGCTTTGGACAAGTGCACATTATTATTTATATTAAATAAATCTTAAATTCTAGTTATCATGTCAACGTATGATGCCATTCATCCTTATGTATTTACATTGAGCTCCAGTCCCAGTGGCATAAATTCTCATAGCTGAGGAATAAAATAATGTTCAATGTAAGTTTCATAACTTGTATTAAATTATAATTGCCAATTATATCTTGCTTCTGGAAAAAAAAACTACAGAGTATTTTGTATTTGAATTTTCCTAGTTGAATGTATTAGGCACTAGAACTACATGGATATCATTGCGTATGAAACAAATGACATACGTAATGAGAATCAGTCACTGTTTTTCCTTAATAGAAAATATTTTTACAGACCATGGAAATATTTAATAATAGAATACATTATATTTAAAAAGCAGAAAGCTATTATGATAATTATAATGTAAGACAGACAACTAAAAGGAGAATCATGGCACTAGAAAGAATCTTCTTTTGCATTCCTTCTACACGTTAACATTCCTTTATTGTTATTTGATGGTATATATTATCAAAACAAAAAAGGTTAAGTTTGCTTCTTACAGGTTAACTCATTTTTTATGTCAAGGATTTTGTAGAAGAGAGATGACAATTTTTATAGTGGAATACTTCTCACCTAATACTAGCACCTAACAATTAGTCACCTACTCTGAGTAAGATGTCTAGATGTCCTCTGGTAAGGGATGAGAAATTTCAGCACGCTCGCTTGAGACATATTTTAACACCTGCAATTAGGTAGGATGAATTTATATTTCTGTGTTGATATTTATGGCTATATGAAACTATACATGTATTAATACATATTGCTGTTGAAGCATGACAGCAGTTTTGTGACTATACAGTTACCTAACTGAGGAAATAGTTTTGGATTAACTTGCATTTGGACTGGATTCAAATCTGTCAAAAATCTATGAATTCCTTTGGGCTTGTTTTTTGTATTTTGATTGTTTGAATGTCCTCATGAGATTTCTGCTAGTGTTCTCAATGGGATTTAACGGCCAGACTTGAAAGCCTTGCTTTTTCTTTTTTTAACAAACAATGATCAATGAAAGATACTACTTGTGTTTACATAATTTATAGGAAAGTTTACAAAAATTAATAATTCTGTAATTTTCACTTACCTGTAAACTGTTTTTAAAAAGTGCCATAGTAGAAAGGAATATGATAATATTTTCAATGGCAATTGGATGCAGCAACACAGGGGAAACGTATATAAAGAAAGATTGGCTATGATGGTTTGTGTTTAGTGTCTTGAAATTATTTTCTTTCAGTTATTACTCACATATGCTTTAATACTACTGCTTTCAGTGCTGTAGCCCAGGTGTAACCAAAAATGCACAATAATGGTAAGACACAAATATTTTTTTAGGAGTTACAGATGGGTGTTCATAAGCAAATGCTGCAAATACATAAGTTATTAAGCTTTTCAATGATTACATATTTTAAAAATAGAAAAATAAAGTTATGGTTATAATAATAAGCAATGAGCATGTTTAATTTTCTGTGTCTCATTTAATGTGAATAGATAAAAAGGTCATAGAATGTTGGGGGTATCATTTTGTACTAATTTTTTACAGCTGACAGCTACTCTCTGAAGGACAGTGTGTGAAAATTCTGTTGTAGCAGTGATGGTATAATGAGCCAAAAGCATTTTACATGATATTAGAGTTCTGAAGAAAATTGACATGAAAAATTGAATACTTATCTTGAGTCAGTAGTGCACCTTTCTATAACATGCATTGCTAGCATACAAAACATATAAATATGAAATGCGAGTAGACAGAGCACAGGAAATGTCTATATAATGGTTAATGGTAACAATAGGACAGTGTGTTCTGCTCCTGAAACTACCATTTAACATTCTCCTTTGTAGACTTGTTCAAAAAATTATGGCGTAGAAATAATTTAATTCCAAGTGGGACTTCGGAAACATCATGGACCCAGACTAAATTCTTAGTTTTCTACACTGTCAAATATGCTGACCCAGGTGTTAAATTTCAAATATGGTTATGAATTATGTAGCTATCCTCTAGTTTCTGCTGTTTAGGTATATAACAAAATTCTTGTGGAAAGAAATAAAATTATCTGAAATTGCACCATTAGAACAGCTTCCAAATACATCTCCAGCTATGGGGTTCTTTGTTATGGAACCATACTTTTTTTTTTTTTTTAATGTGTATTGCTGACTATACTTTAAATGCAAAATATAATGACTGATTTCTTATTTGAGCGTGGATCTTATTTTGAACTTTTAAAAGACACAACTATGTGTTGGGTAAGTAGTTATGCTTAAAACTCAAATTGTGGCATGGGAAAATACTTTTTTTCAATATAGAAGATACCTTTCAATGTCTTCAGGGAAAGTGAAATAATTTTACTGACATCAAAAGAATCTAATTAAACACTTAAAATGGCTAAACAAAATAACAGCAAGTAGAGGCTTCTTCACATTACATTAGGAAGCTATACTCTCACAAGCGGGTTGGGCATTTCCTCTGACAGCTCATATATGAAATTTGATTCAGATTAATTAAAATTTGTGGTGAAAATAACATGTACTTTTATTCCACATCAGAAAAATAAAAATAATTAACAATTTATCTCTAAGTGTGGGCTTGATACTTTGAGCAGTTTTTTAGTATAAAAGGTGTTGCCTGTCTACTAAGTAGTGTACTGTAATTGAAAACACAAATAAAAATTACAGAAGAGAACATCACATGGCTAACCACTACAAAAGCCTGCTATACAAGAATCCTCAGTATAGAATTTGAGTAGAGAAGAACTTTAGGAGCTAAAATTTGTTTGTCTAAAATTTTGGGACCTGAAATTTTGATTCCTCAACTAATAGTAGGTGTATTTCCCATCTTTGACTTATTTGATCCTCTAATAACCATGTTCCATATGTCTTTTTATTTCTAGTCTGTCTCTAAATGTACCCTCATGCAGAGACCCACTGTGTGGGTGTCTAACACGGGATGTGAGATGCATCAGCTTTTACATACCACTCCTGACTGCTTATAGAGAAGGACTATGTGTAAGAAAATTGGTTAAATGCCCAGCTTTTAGACAGCTGAAGTTACACAAGACTAACATTGTTTTCATATAATTTTAAAATGTACGTCTTGTCTACGATGATTACTTTGTCAGTTAGAAACTGCCACAGGCTAACAGAGACTCTATTTTTCTGTATGAACATGGTATCTTTATGGGAGAGGTAATAAAATTCCATATATTACACAAAATAATTTTCCCAAATGACTGTTTTGATTTTTGAGTCTATGAACCTCAGATATTATTCCCTTAGTAAGTCCCCAAGACAGGATAAAAATGTAAGACTTTCAAAATTTTCTACCTCTCACAATGGCCAGAAGATACTTGGAGAGAAACTATATATGGAGCAGTGGATCAAAAATCTTTCTTCCCCTCGTCTCCTTTCAATGCATTTACTAATTAGTAGGTTAGGGATTTCCATTTAGATGAATCAGAGGGTTCTGATGGTGTAAAAAATGTTTTGCCTTGCATAACAAATCATGTTACTCAGCACTGTTGAGATTCAGAATGAAACCAGTTCCTTGGTTTTGAATGCTTTGAGAACAATGTGGATATGTAGATCCGTATCTACTCTATACTAAAGACAATGCACTCATTTCCCACAAGTGAGAACAGTGGTTTATATTTTTCCATGAAGTGGAGGCAAAGATATAAAAGAGTGGATAAAAGAAGATCCATGTTAAGACACAGAGGGAGATAACACTAACCAAGATATTCATGTACATTTAGAAAGTGCTTAGGGTGTGCTTCTGTTTATGCTGCGACAAAGGCACGCTTTCGTGACTCTCTTTTGCAACAGAAGATTTCAGCTATATGCTATACCAAAATCCACTTCAGTTTACTACCAGGGTACCAACAGAAGATATATTCTGAGTGTGCATTTTGAATAGCAAAGCCAAAGTATTAATTAATTAATGACTACTATAGTAGTGTATTGCAGACAAAATCCCACAAAATCTCAGGTCAAGTCCTGCCAAATGTCTCCAATTCAGCTGGCAGACCAGGTAACAGGAAAAATTTTATGCTTCAGTTGTACACAGCAAGTTCTGTCTGGATTATGGTAACAGGGGAACAATAGCCTATCCCACTTTTAAGATCAACTTCAAAATGGGATTGCTAGTATGATTGTTTTTATGGGAAGAGTCACAAGCCTTCAGACATATTACTGAGGTTGTTTATGACAAGGAGTCTCAAATCCTGACATGAAAACAAAGGAATCCTTGTTGGCATGAATTTTTAAATTCACTTTAACATTTCAACATTAACACATTGAAAAGGTCAGTATTATGGGAATAACAATCTTTAAGGTGTTATCTTTGGGTATCTTATCAAAAGGTGTGCACCCTCAGACATTTTTCTGATCAACAGAAAGAAGACTGAGTAGAAAGCCTGTAGCTGAGCACAAGTGACCTTTTAGAGAAGAGGTGGTTGTTTAGTCTTTTAAAATCATTATTTACACTCTAAGTCATGAAAACAAAATTCTTTAGTAGCTCAGAGAAGTGAATCTGGACCATCTGGCCCCTTGTTATGTCAGCAAAAAAGATTTGTATGTGTAACATTCAGTGCAAGAGAATATTGTGTGTGCTGTGTTCAATATCGGCCAGTTTGTGGCTTACAGGACACAGAAAATAAACTTTAGTCAAGTGACATTAAGTATTAAAGAACTGTCCTAGAGCTGGAAAACCAAGCAGTTAGTGTCAACAGAGGGTTCCTCATCCTAATTTATCCTAGTTCATCCCACAAGGTACTATCATAACTGGTAACTGTTACTTTGTGACTCTACCACAGCTTGCATTTTACACAGTTTTAAAGTTTTTAAATGATTGACACAGGCCTGCTGCATATCTGCTATACAAAATGAACAACAGAGAGAAAGGCTTGAAAAGACATACACATTTACTGAACTTGTGTTATTGTAGGTAATCTATTCATATTGACATGAACTGGATATCTCACACGGATAATTCAAAATATCCTCAAAATTTCTAAACACCTTTGTTTTCTAAAAATCTAAACTTAAAGTATGATCATAACCAACCCAGTCAAATGCTTCATTCTGCCAGACAGAGGGGATTGCAAACAGCATTAAAAATAAATACTGGCAGAGTTATGAGTTATCACAGGAATTGGAATCATTCAAACCAGATGGGACCTCAGGGGTCTTTAGTCTAACCTCCTGCTTAAAACAAGATCAACTCTGTGATCAGACAAGGCTGCTCAGGTCTTCATCCAGTCAGACAAAACCTACAAGGACAGAGATTACACAACTGAGCACTCTGAGCACTCTCAATGTTTGGCTAGTGTCACAGTGTGGGATTTTTTTAATCTTATGTAAAGTGGGCATCTCAGTTTTCTTTGTTCTCCTGTCACGCACCTCAGTAGAAAGTCTGGCTTCACCTTGTTGATAACCTCCCCTTAGGTATTGGAAAGCTGCTATTAAGTCCCTGCAAAGCCGCCTTCTCTTCATACCCAGCAAGCTCTTCCCTCAGCCTCTTCCCTCACCTGTCATTATATTCCAGTGAATCTTGTTTGCAATATGCACACAGAATAGAATACATAAATGTAAAATATACATGTAATGATTTCAAGACACTCTATCATAAAGCCAAAAAACACTTATAGCTAATGCAGATAGTAGGAAGAATTCAGCAAGATATGAATGACATTTGGATACTACTCGAAAGCATTTTACTAGGTGCTGTCAACCTTGCTATCACACCACTGGGAAGACTATTCTCATCAAAAAACAAACAAATAAATGAAACTAAACAAAATACTTCAGAATTTAGAGAGGAAATAAAGAAATGGACAAAAATACTAATGAGAAGCAGAATATGGGAGAAACTAGTGCTACTGAACATCAGCTAGAAGCTAGAAAATATGGGAAACTGATACAAGGTGTAAAAAGAAAGTTATGGCAGAAAGTATAAAGGAAAATAAGTTTATAATGCATAATAAAAAGAAAGGATTCATAAAAAGTTATATTTTGTTTTCTTAGGAAATATACACTGGGAAAAATATCAGTAAAACATGCGAAAGATTGGTCTCTTCAATAACTTTTGAATAGCTAAACAAAATGAACTGGGTATTTACAGGCCTGCCCATCCAAATTTGAATAAAGGCAAAATAGACAGTACTTAATATTGAGAATATTAAGAATTGAAAAGGGGGTAATTTAATACCAGTCAGAATTGATTTATAAAGAATGACAGTCATATATCTACCTTGACATCTTTTTCCTTATGAGGTTAAAAGCATAGTTTGCAAAGGTGTGGATGCTTTTTTTGTGGAGATTTATGAAGAGCTGTGGTACTGCACTACATTTTCATTAGGTGGTTTAATGTTAGAGAAACACCAAGTGTTTAGTGGCTTACAAATTACAGACCTGCAATCATCGGCATTTCTAATGAGGTCTTACATGAGCTATTCTTAGTTCAGCACTTTCAACATATTTTATCAATGATATGGTATGAAATTGCCACTGACAAACTTGCAACTGTGACAGTAGCAAACACTTAGGAAGACAAATAAATGATACATAATTTAGATCACTTAACAAGCTGGAAGCTATCAAAACATATGTGTGAAATACAACCCAGTGTATGGTTGCACTTCTGGATAAAGAAGACTTTATGACAGAGGTACTAGGTGAAGGTATATTCACCCAATAGAAAGGAGAGAGGCTCAAACAGGATCACAGTGAAAGCATATGCTTGGAGTACTGAAAAGAGCTCAGGCAGCTACTGTATATAAAAATAGTGGAATATATTGTGAAGAGAAGTAAGACCTTTTTATATCACTCCTTTTGGCATTGCTTTACTGGAATCCTGCAACCAATCAGGAATTAGTGGTTCAAAAAGGAAGCTGAAAATTCAGAAATTGAGAAAAAGCTGTGACAAGTCTAAACTGAGTTTTATCTCCTATTAGAGAAGACAGAGAAATGATGTGATAATATAGTCTTTCCCAAAGATAATGTCTTTGTGATAAACAATACTTATGCTCTTTTTTCTTTTTTTTCTTTTTTTCCCCCAAAAGACAAAACAATATCTAAGAGCAAGAATGGCATAAAAATAATAGACAAATGTCAGTAGTGAAGGCAACTTGTCCATGGAGAAATTTACAAAGATATTCTGTGGATTTTAAATTGCTGGAAACTTCGAAAATTGAGGTTGCATACGATTAGAAGAGAGATGCTGTAGCTCATCCATAGCTTTATACTAGATGCAGAAACTGACTCACGTAAGTCTCACAACTTGTCATGTGGAACGGGTTAAAGATGAGCATAAATAAGAGCCTTTCATAGCCTTTAAATCAATTGAGTATGGTCAATTCATTAAGATTAAGATCTTGATCAGTGCTGTTTGTGGAAGGAACAATCTTTACTGTTCCTTTAGCAATTAAAGTAGCTTTCTACCGTGTTTTGGTATTGTTTGCTGAGTAAGCTTAGCAAACAGCAAAGCTGTGAATGCTGTGCCTGTATTGCCTATCACTGAACTCAGGGTGTGCTTTCTCTGTTACTGATGCCTGCTTGCCATATCAAGCAGGCTGATATATGAAAATCCGACTGGATGTTTTGGATGGTTAGATTTGGCACATAGTGTTTCTCTTACAGAAAACATTGTCTTGTGGACAGGTTAAATACCATGATTTTGCTGTGAATGGTTGGAAGAATGAATAATATTGATTTTGAAACTCCCTATATAATAAGAATATTTTGAAATGAAGAATGTTTGTGTTTTTTAACTTGTTCACTTTTGAAAGATTCCATCATCTTTTCATGTAATTATCCTTCGTAGCTGAAATTTCTTATTCACCAAGAGCTACTTAATTATGTTTTGTAAAGTGAGCTCTTTGAAGCATTTGCTTTGAAGGTGGCTACTTCCTCCCATTGTTTCGGAATGAGATTAACCTTCTCTTAAAGTAAGATGGTGAGTCTAAAAATGTAAAAGTTGTCCTCTATGTGTTTAGTTTAAGTGAATGTAAAAAGATGTGTGAGTGAAGGTGCAAAATAGCATATGAAAGAAAGAGTGCAGAAAACACTTTCCAAAGTGGTAAAATGGAATTATAGTAGTTACATTTTTCCATGAAAAAGTTAAATAAGTTAAAAATGTAGAAGGGAACACTGTTTAGGACCACTTATAGTCACCAGTGCACCCCATAGATTAAAACACCACTTACAATGTGGCATCTTTAAAATAAACTGACTTATTTTTCTGTAAGGAATATGCTTGTCCAATATGAATTTGTTTAAAAAGACTGAAATATTAATATTTAGTTATAATCAAATAATACCTTCCTGTGCTATAGACATGTTTGCTTCCTATTCAGTCAGGTCAAAGTTGTGCTTATCTTTTCTAAGGCAGACTTGTTTTTCATTAAATGTGGTGTATCAAGCATGCTGGGCAACTGATAACAAATGTACTTTATAGCCCCGAACCATTTTGCTTTTTCTCAGAGTCTCTTTGTGTCTGAACTACCCAACTTAGTAAAAATTAAGCTTCTGCTAGGAAATTATGTATGAATTTGGACTATTGCCAATCATCTGAAGAATGACAGAATTTGATTATAGAAAATACAATTTAGGGCATCAAGAGAACTGGTATGTTAAAAGCAGAAGACAATGCAGGTGTAAGAATTTGGAATACACAAATAATATCATTAAATGAAAGTTAATCTAGTGAAATATATCTTATGTGGAAAATTATTTGACTTGTATAAATGGTCCCAGGTAAGTGTCAGGGTATTTCAGGGAATGCCATGCAATCCTTGTGACCAGACTTATATCACCCTTCAAAATGATGCCGCACAATGGATATATGTAGACAAGGAAATTTAGTAATTTGTTACTTACTGCTTTGTGGGTAGTGTATGAACTGAATGTAAGATGATAAGAGTTGCTGGCATTTGAACATATGCTTAATGTATGGATAATAGCCAGTTAAGAAAGGCATGATAAAAATGTGAAAGGCGATAACTACTAGAAGAATGTGTGGCACAGTATAATGGGAACAACAAAGTACTTGCCTGGGGAAGCAGGATGTTTAAACCTTTGTATTCCAGTCACTGCATGAGTCAGACACCATATTTTACTGTTTGATAACCAATACCAATGTTATTCTCGCTACCTATTATACAGTCTAGTTAAGAACCTCAGTCTGATCAAGTCTTGTGGCTCAGCAAGCCTTAACAAGTATGAGCCACTGAAACACAATTAGAAATAGACTCATCGATGGTAAATTATTAACTGTACTTTGCAATGCCTAAAGGACACTGGAGATCCTTGAGTGCCTAGACTGGTCACTGTACAAAATGCACCTGCTGTATATAAATAAAAACTACTTGCCCTTTTCTGGGACTTCTTAGCAGGCAAGCCTTCCATTCTTGGGGAAGTCCTTTCTTAGGAGAATATTTTAAAAACTGCTCTTTGTCTCACTGTCTGAAACACATTCAGTGATGGTCTAAAATGTATGGATGATTACACATCTTCATATGATGATTTTGAATGGGTCTAAAACTTACTATGCCATTTCAACACCAACTAATAAATGCACTTCAAGCTGAAGTTGTGTTTAACCCCACTCTAATTATATGTTCCATGTGTCATATCCTTAATGCATTGGAGTCGGACCAGGAGTATTTTTGTGTTTATTTTCTAAAATGTCAGTAGCCTTTTCATAGCTATAGTCCTCTTCTAGCTGTGCAAACACTTCTCTTGAAGATAAAAGTCTCTCAGAGATTATAAATATTTACTTTTATTGCATAACTTCCTCCCTACCAAGTGAGCTCCAATTCAAAATTATTATACAATACCAGATTTTTTAAAGCCAGCGTAATTACTGTAGCTGGGTGGGAGAAAGTGCCTGTGTCCAATTAAAAATTACTATTCTGTGAGCTATTACCTATCTTGTGTATGACTCGACAACAGACATTTTCTTTGTAAATGCTCTAATCAGAACAACATTCAGTGTTTCAAGGGATGTATCAGACATACTAATTTTTGCCAAGGAATTTTCTTATTCCTTAGCAAAAATCTGCATGAAGTGTTGGCATTCTGTTATGAAAGCACTCCATCCATTTTTCAGTTCTTAGATATTCACATCTGAGGAGACCTCTGATTAGTGCAATTCAATTCAGCAAGTTCACAAAATAGTTTCCCAGAAGTATCATTTTTAGATGCCTGTTTAGATTCACTTTTCCTGATCTTGTTTCTAAATTCCTATGCACTTGAACAATAACAATCAAGTAGTTGCAAATCTCCTAGACCACTATAACAAAAACTAAAAACCTTGCCAGTAATTCATCTTAATACAGTATGTTGAAAAGACGTTGTTCTTTTTAGGAGAGCATCATGGCTAGATCTGATATATACTTGCTAAACCATACTTTTTTTTCTCCAACTTGGGTAATTCGTCACGGTTGCTGAAATGCCTATAAACAGCAACTGAAAACCTAAGCAAATTAATCAAGGTACTATATAACATATTTTTGGGTCAATCAACTTGATTTGTCTGAATTATTATCATCACTTTATTGTTTATAACTTATCTGCTGTGCTCTTTTACAAACTGCCAGTTTATACTGTGGGTGCATGCACAGAAATTTTGTCACATCATATACATTCTGAAAATTCATGGAGTGGCAACAAGCCATTCATCTATGTGTTTGCATACAAAATAGGAATGTAAGCACACACTCTCTTACAGGTATACATTTTCACAAACTTTTAAATTCAGTTTTGTATTGATATGCATGTAAACTAGTGCAATGCCTATACAGTAATAATTAGTAACTGCCTAGTTGTGCATATTACTACTATAGCTATTCAATTAAAATAAACCGTGCACTTCTATGAGATTTTGGTTTCACTAGTTAAGTTCTGAAAAAGCAATCTCAAGTACCTTCAAAAAATGGGAAAAAACCTAAAAACACAGAGCTTCATTTCATCATCTGAAACCTGGACCCCAAACTGGATTAATGTGCCTTCTTCCCCACTTTCTTTCTGCCTTCTCTTTTCAGTGCATTCTATGAGTGTTTGTTTCAGTGGGATTTTCACACCAGGATATCCTTTAGCAACAGTAGCTTGAGACCTACTAATCAAAGCCATTGGAAAATAATGTACAACAGCGTGGTGGGTTGACCTTGTCTGGCTGCCAGACACCCACCTTGCTGCTTTCTCACTGCCCTTAGTCAATGGACAGGGGAAGAAAATAAGATGGAATAACTTACGGGTTAAGATAAAGACAGGGAGTTCATTTTATCTATTATCATAATGGGCAAAACAGAATATACTTGGGGAAAATTAATTTATTGCCAATTAAAAGTAGGGTAGGAAGGTGAGAAACAAAGGCACAAACAAAACCACCTTCCCCCCACCTTATTTCCTCTAGGCTCAACTTCATTCCTTCCTTTTTGATTCCACTACTCAACCTACCCAAGTAGTGCTGGAGGCTGGGGAACAAGGGCTTGCAGTCAGTCCATAACAGCTCCTCTCTGCAGCTCCTTCCTCCTCACACTTTTTCCCTGCTCCAGCGTGGGTTCTCCACAGGCTGCAGTCCTTCAGGATAAACCTTTTCCAGAGTGGGATCCTCTAGACAGGCCACAGTTTCTTCAGGGCATATTCACCTGCTCTGATGTGGGGTCCTCCACAGGCTGCAGGAAAACACCTGCTCTACCATGGTCCTCTCTATGGGCAGAGGCCAAATCCCTGCTCCAGCACACAGGGCACTTTCTCCTACTTTTTCTTCTCATACCTTGTTGTTTGCAGGATTGTTTCTCACATGTTCTTTTTTGCTCAGTCCTCACTGCCTATGTGGTATTTTCTTCTTTCTTAAATATGTTTTCTCAGAGGTGTCACCAGCATGGGTGATGGGCTCAGCTGTGTCCTGTGGTGGGTCCATTTTGGACCTGGCTGTGTCTGACATGGGGCAGTCCCTGGCTTTTCACACAGAGGGTGCCCACTGCAGATCTCTTGCTTCCAACAACTTCACAGCTACACCCAGTACCAAAAGTACACTACAAATATTCAACCAACACAAAACACAGAGGGGATCACTTAGTGACTTAAAAAAAAATAGTGTTTAATCAGAAGAACAGTCACTAAAATTTAATCTTTTATTATTTTCAGAATATAATCTGCACTCTATTTCCATAGATTTTAATTATGTTAAATGTTATTGAAATAAGGTTTCACTTGGTGATAACAATGCAAATGGATTTCTGTTCTCTATGGGAAAAATTAAATTGCCCCAGCTAAATGTTTCTGTGATAACATTACACAGCATCTCAAAGAAGCCAGAAGCAATGTAAGAAGTGATGGTTAGAAACTCAATGTTGTTGCCTTAATCTATTTTCACTGAGACTATTATTAATTAAATGTTACTAATACTTTTGTGAGTTATAGAAATGACCATAGGAAATTTCAGTTAATCCTCCTGGGCACCATGTTCTCAGTAAGAACAGTTCTATTTTTCCCTTTTAAGAAAATAAAATGGAGGACAGAATGGAAAAAGAGTCTTAACCATTTTGCCTTACAAATAATTGATATGTCCATATCCAGAGTCAATCTTCCAATTTTTGTTTGTATGTATATGTCTCATTTAAATTATTCTCTTCCTATTTGGTCAGAATAATAGATGCATGAAAATATATAATTGGTCTCATTGCCTCTAAGTGAAATATGTAGTTCACAGGAGCTGCTTTTCTTGTAAAATTATTAGGACTTGGTTTCTGAAAACAAAAGTAACTGCCCAGGTTATCCTTATAAATACATAATGCATTATGAAATACACCTTTTGTATTAGTTTTTCTTATTGGAATTACTTTCCAGAACAATTATTTCTTTCTCTATTCATTACATGTTTTAAATGTAATTTTCTCTATTTTTTCAGTAGTTATATTTTGAGCATGCTCATCCATTACAGCACCAAAGAAGATACTGCTTGCTTTTTCCATTGTTACCTGATGTAACTCAGAAGTGATGTACAGCCATACTATCTACTTCATTGACACAGACAGTGATAAATAAAAATATAGAATATAACTGCAATTTCTATACGACTTCTCAATAGAAAATGGAAGCACTTCCCTAAAATTAGAATTGCTTTCAGTTTGCCTATATGAGTTCAAACATTCTAAAAATTCTGAGGAGAAAACACATATTATCATATCCAAAACATGGCTTAGGCATGTGGTCTCTGAATGATGTTCCAAAGAATAAAGGAGCCAAAGGGTTTGGTGCTGGCATTTTGTTCTAGTGAGACTTTGACTAGAAAAAATTATCCAAGAAGATCTGCACAAAATATTTGAAGGATGAGAAAACACTCCACATGTGGAAATCCAATCTCATTTTAGTTGTTTTGTTACAAAAAATGTTGATGTTTGATCACTAGTTCAGTAACAACACTTTTCAATTTATTAAGCAAAGTTACAACAGTGACTACAGGCTAACACTGGGCAGAAAGACTCTAGAAATAACATATGTACCTTTAACCAGCACTGTGATCAGTTGAAGAAGGGTCCAAGTGACAAAGCTGCTTCATCACTAAATAATTTTTAAGTATTTTTTTTCTTAGCTCATGTGATCTAGTCCAGTACTAAATTATGCTGGAATGTAATATGGCCATGTCATGCAGGTTAGACCATGAAGCCCTTTTTATGGTTTTACAGCCAGTAGATCTATAGACTTCACCTTTGAAATCTACGTAATTTCAAACAAGAATCTTCACAAAATCAATTGGTACTGTTCTGTGTGGATAGACTGAATACAATAAGGAACTTGCAACTAGTTCAGGATCCAGAGTTAACTGCCTTCTCCTAAGTAAATAATGGGGACTCAGATTTCTTCAGAGAAATATGCAGTGTTTATAATATGAGGTAGACATCATTCTAAAATAGAAAATACACAAACAAACATTTATGTTATTAAAAGTGAATAAGCATTTATTTGCAATGGTGATAAAAACTCTACCCTGCTATTCCTGTGGATCCTGTAATTTTCATAAGCCAGAAAAAGGTGTTAAAAATTAAGGTCTTTTGAGGCATGGTCATTAAGCATTCAGCACTACATCATAATAAAAGTATCAGTTGTTATCTGTTTCTTGGTTTTACTTTTGTAAAGTCAACAGTGTGGCTGTATGGCTTCATTTCAAAGGAATTCAGAGCATTTCTGCTCAGAAGAAGGCAAGCTGGCCTTCTGTATGAATAGAGGTATTAGAGATAATTGAGGTAAGCTTTTATTTTTGCATTCATATTGATTATGTTATGATGGGAATCTTACTTGAAAATTGAGAAGCAAAAGATGATACTTTGCTTGAAAATACATATGATGCACTTCAAATGCCAAAGAATGCTAGGTAGGTCTTGGATACTTATAATGAGGAAAAAAACACATTGAAATGAAGCTGAAAGAGGTAAATAATTTTTGAGAGAAACTTCTACCTACTGTAAGCACAGTAGAATCCAGACTGCTTGTTTACATTGATGGTTCTCATGCAGAGGAGGTATACAATTTCCAGAAACTAGTGGAACCATCATTTAAGTTTGATGATTGATTAAATTCTTCTTTTGTGCTTTATAGGAACACAAATATCTGGTTTTAACCTAATATTTGGATTGCTATGTACTTCCACTAATGAATTTTTATGTTGTTAGTGGGAAAGTAGGTAACTTCCTCTCATATTCTTCTCTCATTTAGGAAAATTATTCAACCTGCATATCATTTTTTTTACACAAACTGAATATTTGCTTTTTTCTTTCTCTTGTGCTAGACTTCCCTTTATTTTCTTTATTGCTAACTGTGATTAATAAAACTACAGGATATCAGACAAGTGGAAAGACCAACACTTTTGTAAAGATAAATCTGCATTTAAACCTGTAGCTATGACAATAGCAACACAGTTTGCCGGGATATTCATAAGGATGATTAAGTCTTAAACATGAATTTTAGTTTGAACATTCCAAACTAATAGCTCAGTTAACTCATGTTTGTCAGGGAGGACTATAAGTACCTGGTTCCCAGAAGTTAACTAGTGGCCACACAGAGCTGACAGTTCTGCACAGATTTAAAAAGTGTTAGTGTAAATGGCTGTTTCCTTACACAGTATATCTGAGATAATGTGTATCCAGAAAGAAGGCCAAGCATCACCACAAACTAGGTCACATGAAATAAATTAAGTGTCCTGTGCTTCTCTCCAAAACGATATCTATAACCAGCTTTGCTGTGTCCAGTATCAGCATCCCATGCAAAAAGCCCACTGGAGCTGACCCCTATTAAAATTATTTTCCACTTAATAAGAACCATCTTCTTTAAAACATCTGCACTATTTGTTGGACAGAATTATCAGTCACCTAAGTATTTGCATCAGATTGGTGTTTTAATTTATTTCTATGATTGGAACATGTACTGAAGAGTTGTAGATGCAGAAATGGGCAGGGGGTTATATGTGTCACCACAGTACATATCCAGAGGCAAAATTTTATACTGCACTGGCTGGTGAGAATCTGACAGGAATAAAAGTAGAGACTAAAAATCCGAAAGCTTCTTTTTCCTTCTCCCCTTCACCAGAAAATCCTTACCTGCTGTTACATTCTGGAAACTGTTCCCACTCTGTTTGCTGTGAGTCTTTAGTGCAGCTGAAGTTTCCCATCTTTTTTCTAAAAGTTTCAGAACCTTCATTTCCTCTGTGATATTTTGCTTGAAGGTAGCGCATTAGATTTGCAGTATGCTGAGGTTTCCTTCCCATGTTTCATTATGGTTGTTGCCTTTCTCTGCAGCGGCAGCCTGTGTTTATAACTTAACAGTTCAGTTTGTTTGCTCAACTGCCTTTGCATTCCTCGGACTTACAACTCACTGCAATATTAGTTCTTGTTGCCAGGACACTTTGTATAACACTTGACTCTATTTTAGTGTACACCTATTTTTGGAGCAGTGCAATGAACAGAGCTTCGCCTTAGTCGTTTATTTTGCTCAGACATTTATTTGGAAGATACTAGTTCTGTTAGGGTATCCACAGATGACAGATTTCTCCATTCATTGGTAGTAGACCAAATATGGCCAAGACCAGATGCTCACAGCTTAGTTGTGAGCACAGAAAGCCATATACTCTGTGTGTTAGATTAGTCTCAGATGATCTGCATTGATAATACATGCCCTCAGATTTCTTTCTTTTACACTATGTTCAGTTGCTTCTCTGTGAGAGCAAGTTGGATGCAAGGTACTACTACTAGTGAGTGGAGTACTCTAGTTTGGTGCCATATTGCACCAACTTTGAACTAATATGGCTAATACAACTAATATTCACTAATATAAAATTATGTTGCTCTGAGGGGCCAGCACAAAGCTGCTAAGCCTATACTGTGCCCTTGTATTAACCAGTATGCTAATGCCTGCCTTTAGCTGCTGTCTGATCTCTTCTGCACATGCTATGCAGTTTCAAGTGAGGCTGCCCCAGGCTCTTTCGAGCAGAAAGTCATGAAATCTCTGGCTTCTTTAGCATGTATGACATTAGCTGACAAATACTGCATCTGTGTGCAGGCAGCCTGGGCTGGAGGCTAAGAGGTTGGCTCTCCCAGCTGTGCTGTTTAAATCTGAGACAGGAATTTCCACTGGGGAGAAAGCAACCAAATGCCATCACCAGTTAAATTAAGGATGCTTTTCTCCTAGGAATCTTTTGTGTTGCCTGTATTTGAACAAGTCTTGGCTTTAAATCTCAACTGAAGTAAGGTACCTGATTGTAGATAGAAAGGCAGTCCAGTCCATAAAAATGGGAATTGTGAATCTTTAATGCATCGAGTGACAACACAACAGTTACAAACAGTTACGATAGTGTGAATGATGCCTTTGTGGAAAGAATGCAATTCATGTTCATTCAAAGACAATGTAAAATTACAAGTGGCTGTGGCAAGATTGGGAAACTAATCTGTATTTTCACTCTATTATAAAATACCTAGATTTGCTTCTTCAGATTTTATACAAATAGCACAACAAAACTCTTCAAGCATTCACCACTGTCAAGTTTAACTTAATTATACAGTCAGTAATTTCTGCTTCACTTTATTTCACCTAATTCTTCCTCACCTAGTTTTTTCTTCCTGTTATCTCAATTGATGTAAACCAGTATGTTAAAATATTTTTCTAAAGATGGAATACTTGTTCTTATCAACAGTAGTCATTTACTGTGCATTTATATCCAGCTTTTCCTGTTGCTCAGTCCATAGGCCCTGGTCTCTGGTAGACTTAATTTAGTGCATTTCTGCAGCTGCAGAGATTGTCCGGTATTAAAAGGAAATGCAAAAATCAAAGAAACTGTTTCAGTACATTTTTCTCTAGGAGTCTGAGGGCGGTATGGGGATGGAAAAGGGCTGATTCATGCAGAAGGGTTGTATCTTTCTGTGTTTTGTTGTACAGCAATTTATCTTGTTTAAATAACTGGAAAAAAAATCAGGTTTAAATAATAACTTCTGATGTCCATGTCATAGATGTGAATGAGAATATAGTATCTCAAGAGTAGCTCGGGAACCCATTATCTTCAAAAACTGACAGAGGCAAAAATACTTCCATGCATGTGGACGTGATCAGTATTATCAAACTGTTCCCCTACCAACCATGCAAAGCAGAGAATGGGATTTTGTCTATTCAAACCCACTGTTTCATCTTGTACAACACTGCTGGTAGCATTCACTGTTCCTTCTTTTTGATGGGTGCATCTGATAATGGACTTCAAGGCAAATGTGCTGAAAGGCATCTCTAAACCTAGGGAAGGGGAATGTTGCTTTGCACAGTTATTTTTTATATATAATTGTCAGTACAAAGCCTTCCAACAGTTTTGGAAAGTACATTGTCGTTTCATATCTCTCTAGGGAAACAGGAAGATGTGCAATGGCTCAAAAAGAATAGCCATGAAAACAAAGATTACAGTTAACCAATGCAACTTTCAAATAGATTTATGTTTTTCTGAACAGATTTTATTTGGGTATCTAAGACAATTACCCTAAACGTAGACCAAACAGTAACATATTGTACCATCATAGACGATACTCAACAGCACAAAGGTTTTGGCAGCAGCTAACTCATACTTTATACGTCTTTGCATGTGGTAATACACCCAGTGCATGCTATTTGTCAGCATAATGACAATTCATGTATTCCCTGACTGCCTAGAGGAAAAGGTTTAAATGCAACATTGTTTCTGGCTAAGGGACAGTCGTCTAAAATCTTGAAACTCAAGCCTCTCATTAGTTTCACAATATCTGGGAGATCTGGTACAGTATGTTCCTGCAACAGCCCTGCTTAAATCTGTGGCCAGTTTCTCCCAAGCTGTGATCAAGACGGAGTATGTATAAATTGTTTTATTTAGGTTCTACAGCAAGATATTAAAAGACTGAGGCAACTTGACAACTGATCATTTTAAGAAAAGACAGTTAAAATAAAATGTGTGAAATCACCTGGGCTCTGCAGACTCCCAGGACTTCATTCCTTTGATAGCACCACAGCACTGGAAACCAGTTGCGCAGAGGAGGATACTGTGAAATGTAGAAAGGATCAGACTGCTTCAGTTTGCTTTCTTCCTTTCTAATATATTTCGAGTGTTATTGGTATGGAAAGTCCAGGAACTTCAGACAGAGGTATGATTATAAAGCTAAAGGCAACATGCAACGAGCCACCTAGCCTTTTGTCTGTCCTTGGTGGAGCAATTTGAAATCCAAAGTAGGTCACAAGTTAATTCATTTTGTAGACTTGACCTTGTGTGCTGGGTGGACATTTAATCCCACCACAAAACCACTGGATAATGTTATAAATACCAATTTTGAAACAGCCCTTTTGGAACAGCGTCTTTATCTTGGCAACTGGTTTCTGCTGGAAAGGGACTAAAACAGTTCAGAATACAAACTCTTCTAATATACTGTTCTTACATCATGTGCACTTGTATATTGACAGCTTGATGGCTGGATATTCTAATTATATTGAACCTCTCAGCCCCACAGCTCATTCTCAGTTTAGGCAGTCATTGTTTTATTTGCTTTATTTTTTCCTATCTTTTTCTTTTTTTCATCTGTTATCTTCACTGCTTTATCTGTCCTGTTGTTGAGGCTTAGCAGGAGCCAGTGAGTAGTCCTTCTATGTGAATAGCATTAGTAAGGAGTCTACTATGAAGACTTCATGCCACATGGGAGAAGGACCTGGATGAAGGATAGGATCTGCCCATTAAACTTTTTGTTTATCATCAAATATGATCAAATCCAGAACATTGCGTTCTGGGTTATTCCACAAATGGACTTGTTTCTTTTTCTTAACTGTTCTTACTGAGAAAAAAATGTAAACCATGTGCCTTGAGCTGAATTAATTGTAACGGAAATTCTTGGCAGCTTTAAAGATAAATAGAGTCATGGACAGCACTTCAAACAACACACTTCATATAGAATTTCCTTGTTTTCTCTTAAATTTATTTGTTTTCTTTTCTATTTAAAAAATAAAATATTGTAAGGTGGCACTTCGGAGTTGCAAGGTTGGTGTTCTTTTTTTTCCTCTACAGATGGATCTGGATTGGAAATTAAGTGTCAGATTATCCCTTTTAATGGATTCCTAGAGGAGTCAACCTCCAAATTTTAAAGCTCTTCAGAGTTCTTCTGTTAACAAGAGGAACACGGGATGCCTGGAGGGAGAAACAAATTAATTTAATTTTTCAACTTTTCCATTGAATCTATAGAACTGATTTTACTTAATTCAAGACCAAGGAAGCCCTCAGTGCCAGGGGCTGTTGGGAAAAACAGCCTAGATCTCTGGGAGGATTGGCAGAAATCTTCTGACTATTCCAGCAACTCAGGAGCGTGTGGACCGTGAGTCATCATTTCAGCACTTCCGCGTGGGGACTTGGGGCTCCACCAAACCTGTGCTCCAAATGTCTGAGTACATTTCACCAAGAATCCAAATAAGGGAGGAGAGGATATCTGCACGTAGCGGGAACTTGTGTGTGAAGGAAAGAAGTAATAAGGAAAGTAAGTTAAAAAAAAAAAAAAAAAAAAAAAAGCTAGATTAGTTAAAATAAATATTTGACTACCCAAAGCACTTGGGTACTTTCCATCAGATGCAGGAAATAAATTCATGCCTTATAATGAATAAAAATAAGCCTTCAGTAGACAATAATATAGTTTATGTTTTACCTTCAGGCCTGTAAATATTTTGCTTGACTACTGATCCTGTTGATTTCCACTTTTCTCACCATCTATTTGTACTACAATTTGTTTTAACAAAAAAATAGAATAAAGATTATAATTTAGCAAGTGATTGATAATTTAGATACATAAAGGTATAAAAGTAGACCCACATAGTTGTTCAGAATTTTCCTGTGGCTGACAGAGACTTTCAAGTAGTGACTCAACCCCTGCATAACAGATGCATGAGACAGGTGAAATTAATTACATTTGATTTTTCTTTTTCTGTCTCTCCTTACTGCAGATGGAGTCTAGACAGCTAATGTATACCACTTGTCCATCTTTTAGACAGTGAAAATGAGGTAAAGTGAACCCCAGTTCTTCTGCATGGCTTGAGTAATCCCCCTACAGTACAGTCCTGAGCTAGTTGATGCCTCCAGTAGTTACTGCAACCTAAATAAAAGCAATATTTTTAGCAATTTTTTAACTGGAATAGAGTGAGAAACAACTGTATTTTGTCTGCTCCTAAGTATTTCACATCAGACCATGTATAAATGCTGAGACAAGTAATAAAATAACAACTCAGATTCCAAGATGTTAAATTATGTTTAATATTACCACTTCCCCCTCCAGGAAGAAATGGTGACTTCTGTGATCCTAAACTGTTTAATTTTTTATATATTTAGCCAATGCCCACAATTTTTAACAGAATTGTCTTTTATGGTGTATTTTATTATTAAATATGTAAATGGATCTCCTCATGTAGCTAAATATTCTTGCAGTTAAATCCTACTTCATCCTTCTAGGATGCTCTAGTGCCTGTTCCTAAGATAAAAATGTCTATTGTGACAAAGCAACTGCAGAACAGAGCTGTAGAAAAATGCATTAGGTCATAAAAACACTTGTCCCCTAGGTAACTGAGCTGAAAAACTGGTTTTGGATCCCTGTCTTGATAAAGACAAGACAAAAAAAAATGACATCACTGCCTTCATTTATTGGCTTTTTCTTCAAAGGGTCATTAAATGTTTCAGATAATAATTGACCTAATTCACTTTAAGACAGTTAAAAATTGAGATACTTTAACCAATTTTAAATTGGTGAAACAAAATGAGTACAAACCACATGCAAAAACAGTAGCTGCATCAGTGGCATTCCCTCTGATGTCAGTAGGTATAAGATCAGCAGGGGTCAATGCCAGTCTTGCTGGTCTAACATGGTGGTTGCTTGTTGACTTCAGGGCAAATTCCATTAGAGTAACTTCTCCTGCAACACATTGCACAGGACTTGTAAAAAAAAGGAACATGTTTTGTTACACCATATGATATAGCTAAAAAAGCAGGCAAGGCTGAGAGTGCATGATGGCTGAAATAAAAGTTAATTTTTTTCTGACTACTAAGAGATATTACTCCTGCATACCTATGACAGAGGAATTACTTGGCTCTTTGCTCATTTCTACTCTCAGACCTAAGAATATAAATCCAGTCTGATTGGTCTCTGAACTTAATAAAAAATAATGTTTACCTGAGACCTAACGTAATGTACAGCTCAACATTTTAATTGTAGCCATTATCAAGGATTAACTAAAGAACACCTTGTTTAGCTTTTAGATACTCCATTAGCATTTCCACAATTACTAGCATCCACAGAAACATTGCAAACTTCATTGAATCCTTCCAAAACATCAGCAAGTCACAGGCCAAAAATGGGTTTATTAAAAGATATACATTATATAGATTACATAATGTAATAATACACTGAGAACAAGAATAGGCCGCTATACTTCAAGGACCATTTTAGGATTTTCTCTCAAGCACCAGGAGACACAAAACTGTGGCTGGATTATTTCTGTGAAACTCCTTGGTAAACCCCACTGGATATATTCTGTTATATAGCAATGTGATTATTTTGCTTTCTGTGACTGAAGGCAATTACAATTTTGGACAGTACTAAACAAGTTAAGGAAAAGCCACAGCTGTGGCAATGATTTCCAGGTTATCTCTTTGCATGGGGTTTACCACATTACCAGTACTAAAGGAACATAGCTTAATGGAATCACAGAATGGTTTGTGTTGAAAGGGACCTTTAAAGATCTACTTCCAACCTCTTCTGTCATGGGCAGGGACATATTCCACTACATCAGGTTGCTCAAAACCTCATCCGGCCTGACCTTGAACACTTCCAAAGATGGGGCATCCACAACTTCTGTGGGCAGCCTGTTCCAGTGTCCCACCACCCTCATAGTAAAAAAAAAAAAAAAAATCTCCCTTATTGTTTATTATATAAATCTAACCTTTTCCAGTTTAAAACCATTGCCCCCTGTCCTGTCACTACAGTCCTTGGTAAAAAATGTCTCTTCATCTTATAAGCCCCCTTTATATATTGAAAGAATGCAACTGAGTCTCCTCAAAGCCTTCTCTTCTCCAGGCCGAATAAACCCACATGTGTCAACCTTTCTTTGTAGAAGTGTTCCAGCCCTCTGATAATTTTCATGGCCCTTCTGCTGTAGTAGACCCATGCCTCTGTTGTACTGGAGACCCCAGAGTTAGATGCAGCATGCCAGCTGGGGTCTCATGAGGGTAGAATAGAGGAGGAAAGTCACCTTGCTCGACCTGCTGGCCACACTTCTTTTTATGCAGCCCAGGATACAATTGGCTTTCTAGGCTGCAAGTACACACTGCTGGCTCATGTCCAATTTTTCAATCAACAAGTATCCCCAAGTCCTCCACAGGGCTCTCCTTAATCCGTTCATGCCACAGTCTGTACTGATACTGAGGACGGCCCCAACCCAGGTACAGGACCTTGCACTTGGCCTTGTGGAACTTCCTGAGGTTTGCATGGGCCCACTCCTCAAGTCTGCCAAGGTCCTCCTGGATGGCATCCCTTCCCTCAGGCATATTAACTGCACCACTCAGCTTGGTGTAATGTGCAAACTTGCTGAGGATGCGCTCAATCCCACCATTTCTGTCATTAATAGACACCTATAGTCTTTATTAATAAAGATCTATAGTCTTTTGGTGAATGGAACTCTGGAGACATCATTATGTATTGTTTCCTGTGGAAAGTCAAGTCAGCTTCCATATTGTCAGTAGTCATAGTCTCATGATAACTGTGACATATGTGGATCAATTTTAGGCACAGACCACTTAGGGAGCTGGCTGGGGCAACAGACTTCCAGGACACAGATGATTCCTCATCTTGCATCTCAGATAACCTGTTGCTGGTTGGTGGGAGAGAGCAGAAGAAAAGATGTGATATTACAGTGAACTGCAGAGAACATCTATCAGTTTGGGATACAACTATATTGGTGAGGCTGAGAAGGCAGAAGGAGAGAAGAAACAGAAGAATCAGAAAAAAACACCACTTTGAATGCCTACCTGTCCAACACAGACTCAGGTTCAAGTACTTCCCTTCAAAGTTCCCTACCATTCAATTTTGGCTTCACTGCTGACAAGTTTTGAGACAGCTCCAGCTCTAGGTAGAGGGTGCAAGCCTAGGGGAGGTAGGATTTCAAGGAGACTTCTCACCAACATCAGGGAGCATGGTTGCCACCTACTGTTCATGGTAACAGAAGCATCCTAAAAAGGTCACTGGGCTACTGTGAGTGGGCTGCAGGATAGGGGATATGCCCATCTCCAAAAGGTAAGAAAAAAAGTGCCAACACATAATGTCTGGGCTAGCTATCTAGATATTTGGAGAACATCTGTGGAAAGTAGCAACTGTTATCACAATGTCTGTACATCAAAGCAGATAAATAAATCAGTATTTTAAATGCCTATTTTGGCAGAAATTTTGAAGCTAAAAGTATGTTGTTAAAGGAGACAGGAGAAATTTGAAAGACAGGAAACATCCAAAGGAAGTCTGAGAAAACTGTAATAAAAGCTACTGAGGTATTTTTTCTCCACAGACTTATATGCCAAAACTTTTATTAGATAGTTTAATTATTGCTCAAGCAGCTTAGCTTAACTCACCTAGTTGTAGTCCGAGTTTCATTTTCTCTAGGCAGAAAGAAGCAACAAAGCATGGGAGCTGAACCTGTTTCCTTGGGTCCTCTCAGATGATCATATGCTTCTTTCTGGTGAAACCATCTTTAAAACATGGTTGGTCTAGAAATATATCACCTGCTGTGAATAGAGGTACTTTAACCTGAAAAGGAGAGGACAGGTCTAATAATTTGTAAGGTTAACTGTTACAGGACAAAGTCTATAATGAATATAGCCTCTACTGTCTCATTTACTCCATTGACCTGCATTCCCCAGCCTCCATCAAATGGCTCTGTGAAGGCTCTGCCTTTCCAAACACAATTACTACCTGCAGCAGATGGGAGTAATCCCTGGACCTCCTTCTGCTCATCTCTCCCCAAGAACACGAAAGGTGAATTTCTCCCAACCTTGTAGTCTTTCACTCCCTTCTTCGCCTTTTCAAGGAGACAAAATCAGTCTATGAGGAAACTATGCTTTTGTGATTTAACCTAGTTATTACTTTTAGCAGAGTTGTTTAAATGCTAGAATGTAATTATTAAACACCAGGATTTGAAGTCGTAGGGTTGATGGTTGCACAATCTGAGATAACTCAAAGAGTTTTGCATTTCAGAAAGTGCTGAATGTTCCATCTTAGGTTAAACCAGTTCCTCTAAGTTGCAGAGTGCTAACCCCTAGGCAGTTTCGAATGCTGTGGTGTGAGTGGATTAATGCATTATGCAAGAAGCCAGGGGTAAGTAAGCTTTAAACAAAATATGCTAAATGAAGGGAGGAATATCTAAAGGGTTTTCAAAACCACTTTTCATACTGGCATCCAACACATCCTTTGGGTCTAACCATCCAATGAAATCCTAGGTGCTAGTCTAATGGGATTGTTGTAACTTTCTGTTGGTATTGCCACTGTGAATCAGATATTTGACTAACTTTTTCTGCAAAGAAACTAAAAAGAAAAAATATTTCCTTATTAAAAAAAAATAAGACTGCAACTCTGAAAGCTGTCACAGATTTTTGTGAGTTGAAATTAAAATTAATTTCCTGTTTGCATCTGAAATGAAAGTTCAAGTTTACATTTATGAAGAAGAGAACACAGATGCTTCAGTCATGAGTTGCAAATGACGACCAAGTAAGATAGTTATAGACTCAAACTAAAAGAAAAAAAAAATAGCGATATTAGCTAACTTAGTTAGTTAAGGAATCTCATTCATTATTTCATCAGTTTAGTTAATATTCTTAGTACTTTGGATTCAAAGTATGTATTAGTACTTCCTGAAGTAAATATGTTGTATCAGCAGCTCTCAAACTGTGACCTCTGCAGTACTAGTCTTCCGCAAAGCCAAGGCAATTACTCAGTTGTACCATTTGTTTTAGTATACTTAATCTTAGTCATTTAAAGTACATTTAAAATGAAACAAGTCTGGTCTCCTTACTGCAAAAATAGTCTAGTATAAAGTAAGATTAATCTCCTTGCTCTAATGTACCTTATGCTCTGACCTTGGCTTCCTCTGATGAGCTGAAAACACACAAAAAAAGCCAGTAAGTACTTAGAATGAAGTAAGATGAAGATCTTTATTTCTTGCAAAGCATACACGATTCAGAACAGTTGTCCCCAATTTGCAGTCAGTGATCTGCAAAGAACACACCAGACATATGGTGTGACTTCTTTTCCTTCTAACCATTAAATCACATTAAATGACAGAAAGGAATAGTGAAAATACTTTCGCAATGTTACTTTTCCATATAAACACATGCTGCCATTGTCATAGAGTTGTTGTTTAACTGGAGAAAGATGTGGTCTGCAAGTCACATTCCCTTTCAAGTATGATCCATTATGCAGAAGTATTGTCAAACTCAGATGCACATTATGCAGTGTAGCATGATAGAAAAGCTGTAAGAGTAATCTTATATCAGTGAGATCAGCTGAGCACTGTATGTGTGTCATAGCTCCCACTGATTTCACGTATACTTTGACATCCATATAGAATGCAAAATGGATAGCTAGCCAGCAGGAGGATCTCTTCAAGTATCCTCAATATGGAAGTAGTGGATCACAGTAACATTGCTTAAACCTATGGCATTTCGTTTTGTGGATATCTCAGTAAAGTATCTCATTTCTGTCTTCATCCCCCTACCTTTTCTAAGCTGAAAAATGTTTGAGTTTGAAAGAAACACAGATCTTGTCTGTATTAGAACAACAGGTTGCTAGAACATTTTATAAATTGGAATTGAAAATGTCAGCACTTTCTCTGGAACCATTTAATGGACCTAACTTAATTATAAAAGAAATACATCCTTATGAGAAAACAACCCATCCACTTTAATAAGTGGATTACTAAACTGAAGATTACTATTATTCATTGTTTATTGGTTCTGTGTATTGTGTACAACATGGTGAATGTGACGGTGGCACAGCAAATTCTGTCAGCAAGTTCAGTACAATGGCAGGGTGATTGAAACTGGATGATCTTTAAGGTCTCTTCCAATCCAAACCATTGTATGACTCTATGATTAAGTAAAGGCACCATGGTGACACATATTCAACATGTTACAAAAGTCTGAATTTGTGCATAGACACAGTTTTCAGAAGGTTAGAAATATCTATGTGTATATTAGTGGTAGGATTATTAAATTCCACCACTTTCTGGACAAGTTTTGGTGAATGTTTCAACAGGTCAGTTCTGTTGACTACATACCATGATAATGAGTGCCCTATTTAATGCTTACTCAGCATGTACATTAATTAGATAAGGGCTTTGGTTTCACCATGTAAATACATGAATGCCATAGGCCTATTTTTATGTGCCAAAACCCTGTTTTTATGCTGATTTATTGTTTAATTACACCACCTTCTAAGCAAATCAGTGGCTGCAACTGCCCAACACATGAGCTTCATGTATCTCCCTTTTCATCTGGGGCCCTACATAGCTCCTACTTGTCTACTTGTCTGAACTCACTTTCTATTACTTTTTCCTGTATCTTTGCCTTTGTGGTCAGTTTCTTTTTCTCTGCAAGCTGAATGGCCTTGACTCAGCATACACCTCACCCAGCCTATATCACCACACCATTTCCTTCTTTCTGCTTAGACACTAATTTACAACATTGCCTATAGGAACTGGGTTAAATGGACCAACTCAGGGTATATGTATCTTGTACAATTGCAGTGTTGATTTTGGAATGAGCTGAATTCTTGAGCATAATTAGTCTGAAAGCAGACTCACACTAGTGCTGCTATAACATACTATAATAGAGAAATAATTCCTGTGTTGATAAATGCTTCACTTTGATTTAGATCATACTTCATTCTTTCAGATTTTTTTTTCTTTCAAGAGCTGGTGCCTTTGTAACACAACTATGACTTAAGGAGATTTTTTGTTTTCCAGATTTTTTTTTTGTAAGCTGAAGAACTGAGCTGTAGGAGCTTCACTTTTCAAATGCTTCGTAGTAATTTTCTACATTCACAGATGTTACAGTGTTTTATAACTATTTCCCCAAGTACAACTCTTTTCTGGGAAGTGATCTAAAGAAATTTGCTTTAGGTGGTCATAGCTATTTTAGTATGCACTTAAGAGGACCTTAAACATACAAGCTAACTTTGAGTGGACTGTAAGCATGCTGAACAACTTTGAAAGTGTGCGATGCATTCTCCAACCATTAATCACCTTATCCTTCTGTAGCCTTTAGAAGAATAATAATAACAATAATACATTATGTCAAGCTATTAAATTCTGTTTTCTTAAAAAGGATTTCTGGTCTCTCATGCCAGATTCTGACTTTATTTGAAGTAATATATCCTTGAAGAACTTTGCTAGAGTCAGGAGATTTACTTTGGATTTACACCACTCGAAATCAGAAAAATGTTTACAAGTGGATTGGAGACATCCAATATTTTTCCTGGTTTGGGGATGTAATTTAATCCATTCAGCTGTAAACCTGGAGATCTTTTTTGTAGGTGGATATTTTAGACAGAATTTGAAAGGTACTGCAATTACTTTCCTTGAAATGTTGGAGTTTGCATTTATTCAAACTCCAATTTATCAGATCTTAAAAAGTCCTTTTTGGAGAGCATGTTTGAAAAGGGAAATTTTTCTGTCTTTAAACTTTGCGGAAGCATTTGAAAATGTCTTTGTTTGGTTGGTTGGTTGGTTTTTGTTTCTTCTTTTTCTCTTTCTTATTTTTGTTTTGGCATAATTAAGATGGAACCAAAATTATGCTGTTCGTTTAAATGATTGAATGATATTGTTTTTTTTCAGGTATTTTCCAGATGCAGTTTCAATAAGTCTACTGTTAAACAGAGCTAATTTTTTTAATGTAAAAAACTGGTGTGTTATTTTTCTGTTGATGTCAGTTGGACACTTTATATTACAGGTTATAGGAATTCTCACATTGGTGACAATATGGAGCACTTTCACATCACTGCCTGTTGCATCCTGTTCAGATTATTTCTGCGACAGAAACATGAGAGTAAGAAGGGAGAACAGTGGAAACCAACTTTTTCTGAATGTTATTCCTCACAATCCTGGCAACTGGCTTTCTGTCCTCCCTGTGGTAACAACCAGTGTTCTGGAAGCTGCTTATTCACAGGTATAATTGTCTTGGGACTCTTTAAAACCAGAAAGGGAAGAAGGAGAAAAAAATGTTCAGAGATGCAAAACACTTTGTGCAACATTCCCTGGAGTAATTAGTCACTTAGTGAAACAGTCTGTAATACAGAGCAGCCTTTTTTCTTGAATGAATTTAAAGAGTGGAAAATATAAGTTGCTTAAGAAACCACTGCTGAGCTTCATATTCTCAAAATTAAAAATCTGCACCTGCCAATGAAGGTGTCTGAGTGCTCTGGCAAGATATAACTGCAGGCAAATCTACATGGCCAGCTGCAGAGAGCCCCGTGTACCACACTTGCATTCCCCTGGGCAGAAGCAAAGCCAGCTGCGGGGGGGAAGCCATGCAGCCTTCTTGCAGGAGGCGTATTAAATCAAAAGTTGTACTTTGCTAACATGACTGTACAGCTTCTGGACCAGAGGTTCTTTGTTGTTGTTAGGTTTGGGGATTTTTTTTACACTTGATTTGCTGGGTGAGTAGGCAGATAAACTTGACTCTGCCTGGACATGTCCATGTAGCATTACTGAAATGAGGCAGAAGTCCTGTGGGAAAAAAAGATGTGATCATTTAACTTAAGCTCGTATTATAACTACATGCATAAAAGGTTGAATTAATACTGTGCAGGTAACTTTAATATTGGCATTCTCCAACTTTTTTGAAAGGATGATGTTGCGATTTTAATAAACTTCTTTTAATATCTTGTGTGTGTGTATAATCTCACACACCTATATAATTGAATTTTCTTTTTATCTCTTTAATTGTCTAATCCTCTAAAAATTCCTATTAAATTTTTGGCTTTGGTATGAATTTGAAGCAATGATCCTAAGAATAGCATTAATTATGCATTATGTAAAAAAACCCTTACTTCCATCTGTCAGCTTTAAATAAGATACCTGATAATATCGATGATTGTACTTTGATTCTTGATTTTGAACAAAAGGTGAAAGAGGAAGGCCTGCTTTCACAACTGACTGCTAGTCATTAATTTGTAGAACTGTAATATCCCCATTCCTTCATAGGAATATATAATATTTTTTCCCACTGCTCCCACTAATTCTTATTACCTACTCAATCTCTGCTGTGTCAACTACTGTTCCGAGATAGTGGCATGGCTGAAATTGAACTTGCTGCTCTGAGTGATGTCGTACTATTGTTATATATTATGCATCTATAATATTTGCATTAGTATTTTCTACTCATTTTAATGCAGCCAGACTGTTTACTTTCAGAACACACAATTTAAACAGCTGCAAGCAGTATTTTTTCTTGATGTTTCAAAACTTTTTTACAAGATGTTATGATTTTTAGAGTCCTATTAATGCCTATCAGTACTTCAGATCATTCTTTTTGTTGTACTTCCTTTTGAACTGGCAACATGGCGTTTCAAATTCCCTTTAATTTCAAATTCAATTAAAGTTCAATAATTTCAAATCTTGGTTGTTAAATCTTCTCAGAAGTCCTAGTAAACTTCTCTGTGTTACACAATGCAACAGATTATGGATCAGGTGCAAATTTGTCTATTCTTTCTGTTCAATTCTGCTTCACACTTATTAAATGTGTAAAGTATTGACCAGAGCATGCAACTCCAGAATATTTATTTTGGATAAAAAATTAACTATACTAATTCATAGTATATACTAGACATTCATGAAAAAGTTTTAGTGAGGTTATTCTTATCACAGACAATTCAACTCCAGAATCAGTAACGAGTGAACCTAAACAAGCGAAGCCATCAAATCCCAGCAAGTTGTCAGGGGAAAGGTTATCAGTCAAAACACAGGTGAACACCATTGGCTTGGAGTGAAACTTTAACAAATGACTTTTCCATTCTAAATGTTTTCTTAATTGTATTGCAATAATTACTCAGGGGGATATTAAGACTGGAAAATATGACAACAGCAATTGAAATGTACAAGCAAGAATGAGTAAAGGGCACGAAAAACTTTTCAGAGACATTCTTTTCCTCTTTACTAGCAAAGCAGAGCAAAGTCTCATACTTAACTCCTTAAATGAATAGACCAGATTTAGCAAGAGAAATAGCTGTAAATAAACTAATTTTTAAGTCTGAAAGGTGGTGGGCATATTCTCATTCACTTCAGTTATGATATATTTCCTTCTCTTTTTTTTTTTTAGTTGTACCTACTTTAGGTTATATGAGGTACTTAAGTCATCTCAGTAACAGCCTCCATTGACTCAATGCAGAACTGAGGTCCAGATCCAGCTCAGGTAAGTATAGGTAATAGAATTACCTGTGATAGGACTAAAGTAACTCCATCCTTCCTGGAGCCAGAGGAGAATGAAGGGACCTGCAAGGTGCATCTCCCACTACAACACTGTAAGTGGCTCTGTACATCTCTGTCTCTGTCTCTCTCTCTCTGAACTTTAAGGACTCTGGGGAAACTAGACTCCTTATTTAGGAGTCTGAGTTAGGTGGGACAAACCTTGCCTTAGATCCCCAGTTTTGGTGCCTGAGTGGAATTGAAAGTAGATGTTTCCAGTAGTCTGAGTTTATGTGAGTATTCTGCACTGAAGCAACTTGTCTGAGTTATGCAGGATATTTAACTTTTTAGTGGCTAAAAACTTAGACAAAAGAGTGATGGTATCCCTATATTAGAGGTGGGGAAGGGAACTCAGGTGAAAAGATTGAAGGACTGATCAAAGACTCAGAAAAATTTCTCCCCTCTTTTTCTGAGGATTTCAATTATTTTCCCAACATCAGTCAAAACTGTAGATCAGAGGCACAAGTCTGAAGCATGTACTTGTGACTCTCCCACCTTGTTCTTTAAGCACAACATCAGCCTTTAAGCTCTGGATGGCAGAGCAGAAATTCTGCAATATCAACTTTTTTACAGTGCCGGCAACCTTTACATTTTCTGTTTGCTATAGAATATTTTAATCACAGAATCACAGAATCGACTGGGTTGGAAAAGACCTCAGAGATCATCGAGTCCAACCCTAATCATAGTGCAAGGGCTGTGGCCATAATTCTTCCCATTAAGTTCTACTGTTAAATAAAAGATACAGTTGTTGCTGATGGGAATGAAAAGCAGATACTATGAAATGCTATTATTTCATCAGTGATAATGTAAAAATAATTATATCTTCAATATTTATTTGAACATGGTTGAGGTAGATTACTGATCATCCTTTATTGAAAATTATAATTCTAATTATATTGTAAATTACAAATGTAAAAGTAATTTAACTTCCAACTATCTGCAGTGCACAGTGTTGTTAAGGTTAATTTGCTTATCCTCAAACTTGAGCTGTGGTAGTTGGTGGTTTGAAGCTCATTGTGCTAGAATTACATGAACTGGAAATCTTGCTTCCTCATCTCTGGTGTGGCAGCTTCTGTGCCTGTCTGTGGTACTAACACCTGCTGTAGTCACATTAATGACATTTCTGCTGTGCCTGACTTTGTCTGGAACAAACGATGTCATATCTTTCAAAAATAATATGTTTATTTACAGTATCTTTGGTTAAAGGTGTATATAACAAACAAGTTTGTACTTAAGATTTCCAAAAGGAAGATAGACTTGAAATATGGTTCTGGTAAAAACTTTCAGACCCTTTTTATTTGATGGTTATTTTTTTGAGCAATCAGTGGTTGTTCAATATGTGGAAGAGCAAATTCTGCCTCTCCTCTAGTTAAAATTAAATTAGTACAGTTTCCTCAATGAGCTCCTGAGAGTACACTAAAATGAAAGTTGCACTAATTCATCCAGTGAAAAAATACTTTTGTATTCTTGATAGTTACAGTTCATTCCTCTTGTCAGATGTACTGCAAATTTCTGGACTAGAGTATCTGAAATATTAAAAGGCATTTTATTTGTTCTTCCTTGAACACAACCTCCTCTCAATGTCTGTGGAATCAATTTCCTTCTAAAGAATATATAACAACTGGGTCCAGATATTCTTCCAGCTATGCAGGACTTTGAATATGAGGAAGTCCTAATTTCCAAGGCGAATAATGGCTTTACTAACTGATCATTGCATAACATCATTGTGTGTTAACCCTGAAGTACAAAACTAAAGATACATCTATCTCTGAAAAACAAAACAAACCCAAACCTACCAAACAAACAAAAACCACAAACAAACAACAAAACCAACACAAAAAAAAAAGCAAAACCACTTGGGTATTACAACGTCTCTCTGAGATTTTAAGTACCAGATATTCATCCACAAAATCCCAGCTTGGCTGCTGACTGAACCACAGGCGCAGTTGCATTCAGTTTCTACCACTGCCCATCTGGCATGCTTAGGGTTCACCTAGAGACCTCAGATAGCACAGAGTGTTCCGATGGTTTAATAATTAATTATCCGATAGACACATAGCATCCAAGCCAGGCACCTTCTTCCTACGCATGGCATATCACTCATGTTGCAAATCAGGATATGTCTAAAATGCCCATATACAAAAGACACTTTGCTCACCTGTGGGATTTATATGCTTCATGTAAGCAAGGCATAGTAGTTAATCAGCATTTATCAATTATGGATACAGACACATAGGATTCAGATACAATTTCAGAGTTTTACACAAATATTGCAGAAAACAGGTGCTATAAATTAGCTTTTGATTTTCTCCCAGCAAGTGTCTGAACCTATTGGAAATCACTTTTATTCTTGCATTTGATGAAAATGACATTATTTCATCCAAATGAGGGTACTGTCAAAAGGAGGAATGCACCTGTATAGCCTGTTGTTTGGGCTGTCTCCTAAGCTATAAAAAATGTTCAAATCACTGCAAGAAATATTTGAACTGGTTCTCCCCCCAGGAAAAGTATGACAATTAGCAAACAGATGACTAAAAGGAGATTTTTCTACATTTTTAGCCATTTCTTGAGAGAAAAGACAGGAGAAGATTTAGGGTTATGAATCTTGATTAGGGAGGGTCATATTCCTTCAGCCGGCCATACAAACAGAGGAAAACAAAGTGTTATTGCCGTTCTTTATTTCTGCTATTGAACAACTATGATAACCCACCACTTGTTCTGTTGCCTCCTGCATGTCACTCTGAGACAATGATGTCCTTCTTGTTGAAGGGGCAACCCAAGGGCACACTGAATACTGTGGGAGCTAGTGGGGTGCAGGTGTTATGGGTGATCCAGGGGTGATGCAATAGTCTCCCAGGGGACATCCATGATCTGTTGCAGCTTCCTCCAGCTTAGATGGGGTTCACTCTGCTCAGAAAAAAAAGTCACGGTTGTGTGAGGACCCCCTCCTTTTCCCTAGTTCCAAATAACATATTTCTGTGCAACATGCCTTTTCTGAGTTCACAAATTTCATATACTCCCGAGGCTTTCTGATAGGCAAAGAGAACACGGACCTCTCCATGAAACTCTCTGACCCTCATATAACTTTCTGATCTGTGTCACAATTGGGGTACGCTTGAGGCTTTCTCTTTTGCCTCCTGAATAGTACCAGTCTTTGTTGCCCTATTGGCCTGTGCTTGAATGAATCTTTTGGGTGAATGACGTATTTGTTGACATTATCCATGTTGATGTCACAGAGAAGGATGTTAAAATGACCTAGCCTTATTATTCACATGATAGTCAATGATAAAACCTCTGTACTTACTAAATTCTGTCACACCATGATATATGACAGCCCACATTTATTATAAGCAATATCGTGGCTTTTAGAAAATGCTTTCTCTTTTCAAACAGCAGAGCTTTACAGGGAAATACATGAGTCTCTACTTCTGCAATTCTAACAGCCAAAACTGGGTAGAGCAATAAAGCAAAAGATAATGAACACAGAACTGGGGCACTGTTGGAAAGACAAGGTCTAACTAGAAGGAAGCATGAATAAACTACATTTTACATATCTTAATGTTTAAAATCATATTACTGCATGTTATATATCATCACACACACAAAGATTGTAACTTCCCTCTAGAAGTAACAGCTTGCATCATAGAGGGTATACTCTAGATTGCTTTACTGGCATGGTACAAATATATCTGACATTTCTTACTCAGTTTTCATACTCAATAAAAGTATTATTTTAATATAAAAGACATGGAAATTGTGTAATTTCCTATTTTCAAAAAAGGGAAACCTGAAAAAACAAACAGACAAGACAACAAAACAAAAAAACCCACAACAAAACACAAAGATTTTTACACTAGTGTGGTTAAGCAAGAGATTTTAAATCCTTACATTCTACATGAAAAACATGGATATATGTGCTGAGCAGATAGCTTATAACAATTTACTCGTGATTATTCCATGAAACACAAAAGGGAGAAATGCACAAAAACATATAGCACTGAGTCTAATGTAGAGATAGATAGTTCCTTTGTGTGGATCTGTGGCTAGTGGAATAGATTTGTGTGTATAAGATACAGAAAATTAATTGTCCATGACTGACATGACCTTTTTTCATACATGTTAAAAAGAAGAAGTGTACAGTTTTCAGTACAAATAGGATATGGGTGGTTTGTTCTCTTACTTGCCTTTAGGAAATTTGGATTCCTTGTGAGAGATAGAAGATAAAAACATTCTGAGGTGAATTATTGCTTATAATGAATTGAGAGTCTGGGTCCATCTCATGATTTTAGCCATTACTGATAATCAATTAATCTATAAAGTGCATGGTATAACTCCAGATTAAGTGCCTAATTATGTAACTATAAAGAGTAGTATAATATAATGACAAACACTTGTATTATGAAGTTGAAACCACAAATAATTCCTGATAAATCTCTTGTAAGAATTTTTCTTGCTACTTTCAGACCAAAAGAACAAAACTGTTACTGAACATTTGGGCATATGAATATGTTATGCTAGGAGGTATTATTAAAGCACTGTGAGTCCTAGGAATGGTCATACACTTAAAGTCTAATGCTTATTTTAGGGTCAAATAAAATAATCAACCTCATGCTTAGTGACATCAGCAGAAGTACAGAGCCGTGACCTCAGTTAGAAACCGATATGCAAGCAGGGTTTTTCTTCATGACCATTTTGTTTCTATTTACAATATTATCAGTGACCTACCAGTAGACCCCACTGGTGTTATCTGCATGATCTCTTAAGTATTTTAAGTAATTACGTAATACAGGTGTGAGTTTATCCAGGATCTCAGTTTCTCAACTAAATGAAAAATTGCGTTAGTGAAATCAAACAGCACTGAAATGGCAGGAGACTCCAACTGCTACCACCAGAAAGGGAAAGGCTTTGTGAAAATGATAGCAACAAAAATGGCTTACCATCTGAAAACTGTGAGAAATCTAAATGGCTCAATCTGTTTAGTTTTTAAATACTATCAAACAGTGTTTTGGTTTTAGAAGTTAAATACCCTAGCTGTGAGAAACAATAGAATGGAAAAGAGAGAGAACATGCAGCCATGTCTGGAAGTTAAAAAAAAAAGAGAAGTGAATTTGTAAATGAAGTCATGAGCTGACTTTTGTTTCCACAGTAATTAGACATTTTTTGTCTTTTCCTGACTTGAAGTCAAGAATGGATTCCTTTTTGAGCATTTGGAAGTCAACAGTATCTTCAGTTTTATTTCCTGTGAGTTTAAATACGAGTCTTCCATGCAGACATTGCTTATGATGGTATGAGACTGGCATTGTTCCTTTGGGTCTCAAAGATATTTTCTGGCAGCAGGGCTCACAGCAGTACAGCTCCAATGAAGATTATGGAATAAGGTGAGTTTTAATTAGCACTGACTCTTATGCATATTTTCGCACTTTAATTCTCTTTGCCTCTTCAATCCATTCCTTTTTCCACCCTTTTCCTTACACCATGTTTTGTCTCAACCTTTGTTCTTCAGCTATTTCTCTTCTGTCACAGCAATCTTACTGGTGGGGCTTCATCTTACTGCCCAGAATCTGCTCCACTTTTCTACTGCCCTCCTTCTCATCTCAGCTTTCTAAACCAGCTCATCCCAGTGTCTCTCCCACATCGCAGCTCTTTGATGAACTTGACTTTCTGTCTCTTACCCCATCTACTTTCCATATAGTGTTTTCTAATTTTATGTTACTAAACAACAAAGTGTTTCTATTCTGAACTCTCCTTTTTCAGCCGCAGTCATTCTGTTTCATTTCCCATATGGCCTTCCAGGCACAGATGCAGTTCTTAATCTCAACTCTTTTTGTAACATATTTCTTTTCCCTGTGGAAAGTATTATTCAGTCCTCATAGGTTAGTTTCTGTCTACTTGCCAAGGTACCAGGGGCTAGGGCTTCCTCCTGTCCATTTGCATACTTGTGTCTATCATCCTTGCCTCTCAGCCCTGGACTGTGTACACTCAGTCACTCTGTAGAGATGGAGCAAATGCAGACTTGTCACATGTGCAAACTCTGAGGTGACAGAATATGATAAATTCTTCTTTATTGATGGAACATGAACTTTTGGACCAGCATTAGCATCAGTAGGGGGATGGAAATATGTCTCATGAGCAAGAAGATTTTCTATTTTAAAATGAAAGTCTCTACTAAGAGTATGCAACTTCAAGGTCTTTTAACTCAAGAAAATTTGGGAGGCCAAGGAAAAGAACCATAACTTTAAAAGCTTCTGAAGAGGAAGAATTAAGCTGTGTGTGCCTCTCCATTTCTCAGACCAGTGCAGTTTATGGGTAAGACTTTCAGGCAGCATTAAATTATGCCAGATGCTAAGAGCTCCTAATGGGACACTTGGATAGAGCTAGAATACAATGCAGTTCAGTCACATTCATTTTCATAGTCAGGCCATATGAACATGGGTACAAGATTTTGACAGCTCCTTTTCTGCTGGGAGTATCCCCAGTTTGGACTCAATCCCTCTCTGGAAAGATGTGACCTCTGTTCACCTCCTTTACAGCAGGTGACAGGCAAAAGACTGTCTCAAAGTTGCAAGGTTGTTCTCAGCTAAATATTAACGCAACCATTTTTGCACTGTTTTTATGTTTATTTTTTGAAAACCATCCCTGCATACAAGCCATTTCCTTCTGTAACTTGGCACTACACCAAAACCACTTTCTTCTCAGTTGATTCTTCTAAACATCTTAATGACTGTGTCAGCTTCCTGTAATTGTTCCTTCAGTATAGGATTTCCTCCATCTCCTCCTACTAGCTCAGGCAATGTCCTTCTGGTTTTTGCTTTAAAATGCTTGGACATGAGGCATAGGCAAAAAGAAGAGACCAATATATATCAAATGCAGATAGTCTTAAAAACAAATGGGAAAAACAGAGACCTGAACTATTCTTGTACATGCTAGGTTTGCTTAGGATCTACAAGCAATCTGTTGCCTTTAAACAGTTATGTTAGAATGACGTCTCAGGAAAAGGAAAAGGAAGCATGAGGACATTCAAGAGTAACCAAAAATAAGATAGTGATGTAAAGAAGAAAGAGGCTACTCAGGCTATGGTATCTTCCATTATTTTTCGGTATTTAGGCAACACTTTGTAAACATGTATTAACTCTCACAAACTTCATACCAGCTCTCACAGTGAAAACTGAGTATCATCTTCACTGTATAGTGGCGGTAACAAAAGAACAGTCTCCAATGGCAGGAATGTCAGTAGTCTTAGTTCCAGTCATCACGTCAGCATCAAATTTGACTTGAAAGCTAAAGGTATTTGGTTAAAGCCATACAAAATGTCTACAGAAGAAATTCAGTAGATCCCAATTTACATTTTGGTCTCTCAATATGTACCTCTTTCTTGAGGATTCACAGGTTTACAGAAATACATTGTATTTTTTTAGAAGAAACTGGTCCTCATGGGGATATAGATCACAAAAATAGTACATCACCCTGGAAAAGTGATGACTCTGCTGAGCATAAGTATGCCTTAAAGATATCTAAGAGAGTTACATTCCCTCAGCATACAGCCCTTCAAAACAGTTACACAAATGATTCATTCATCAGGAAAAAAATAGTGACTGACACAGTGGCCTTTCTGTGCTAGGTGGGGGCCCGCATTGCAGAGACTGATCCAATCTCTTTGTCCAAGATTACTGATTACTTTGCATTTGCTGACTGCTTCTCTCTGCTGACGATAACAAGTGTTGTTCATAATGAGGGGAAAAAAACAGCCTGCCTTCTAGCACCTCCATGTCTCCCATCAGTTAGATAGTGGATTGTACACACATGGATGTCACTTTGCTGTATGTGCAGGTTCTTAAGCTTAGTGCTTTCATTTCCAAAACCTCTACTAAAATACCACCTAGCTCTATAGATTTCTAAAGCATAAAGTGCCTAAAGTTTCCTCAGTAACATACCTGCACACTAGAAGTATTTTTGTGAGAATGGTCTTGTTGACAATACTGAGGCACCTGAGCCTTGCTGAGACCTATAGACTGCATGTTCTTCAATCTGTCCACCTCGTGGCCAAATTGTGTGGGTTTTTTTCTGAAGAGGCCTCTCTGGTCAGGTCTTGCAGAAGCAGTGGAAGGGACAGTGGTGCTCCTTGCATCTCCTCCAGTAGCCAGGTGACTAGAAAACTCAAATGGGTTGTGGGAGACTTGAATTCACAACCACCTTCTGCCGGAGGTGATGTAAATGCACATGTTCAACCAGTAACACCGGTGTACCAGCCACCTGGCCTGGATGTCCTAGAAAATAGGGAGCTTCTGCAGCATCCCTTGGTAAAGCTCTCCTATCTCATGGAGAATAACCAAGAAAGAGGTAGAGAGTCCAATATCCTATCAATCAAATAAGCAATTGTCAACAGTATCTGTGACTCTTAACTGGTTTAACCAAGAACTTTCTTTCTATCTCTTTTCCTACCATTGCTTTTCTTCTATGAATATAAGTATCTCATCATATAACTAAATTCTAATGTCAGGTGAGTCAGGTCTCACCTGTATACATGGAAACAGAAAGAAATGAATACCATTTGTGTGAATTTGTCTAACTACAGAGTATGGCAAAAAGTAATTGAAAAGACAAATGAGTTGCTTTCACTTTTAAATGCACATGACAAGATAGTATGTGAAGCTGTTTAATAACTTCTGAATTTTCATTATAAGAAAAAGAAGACCATGCAACCTGAGTTTTACATCATGTACTGTATTCTAATGATTTTAACTTTGAATGGAAGAGAGAAAGAGATAATGATTCCTAATTCGATGATCCTTCATTGACCACACAAATACAACTTTTAAAGGAGAAGGAAACAGCATGGTTAAGAAACAAACTCATACACTGTACATTTTACTTGAAAATGCATAAGTGAAATCTGCCTGAAGGATGAGAAATTCAGGTGTGAAGTGGGTGCGGCTACAGTTGCAAACTTAATAAGCCATGAATTTGTTTTTTCCTTCTGTGTGTAGTATTGACATGCCTGTGGCTGCAGGCACGTATGAGACTGAATATGATTGAGGTGCTGGCAGCAGATAGAAAATTGTAGTATACTAAGCATTTTTTTGTAATTAATACACTCTTGATTATATGTTTTTTTTTTAAAAAGTACTGGTGAATCTCAGGTTTCTGGGAGACACAGTAAATGTCTTATTTAATTGTATTTCATTCCATTAGAAATACTTCCCACACCATCGGCAAACTCAGCTCCTTCAATAGCATGGTAGATACTGTGAGACACTGTCAGATATGGTTTGTTTTGTCTCTCCTGACTAGGGGAGGAATTCCATTCTCAATATGTTTAGTTTTCTTGGCCTGCTTTTAAAAATTCATGGTGCTCTGAAATATCTCTGTGGGTATGACCCACTGTCATGAATCATCCTCAGGAGGTCAGCTGGAATTCTGGAAGACAGTCCTTAATCCAGACTATGACTAAGCCTTTAAGCTGTACTAGTACCAAATGACAGAGTGCCTTGCATATAGGGACTTAAAGCTAAGTGTTCAAAAGGATGGAGATATCTAAAGCTGAAATCTGAAGCTCCTACTCTGCTGTTGGCTGATATAAGAGATAGGAATATACTGTCATGGTAAGAAATTGCAACTGTGTTGAAAGGCCAGGGTACTTAGGTTTCCTTCTCTACCATCAGGTATTTCTTGCTGTATTTCTCTGAATTTTTTTCAAATATCCATCTGTACTAAAATCTCAGTTCGTGATTTATGTGGTTAAAAATGAAGAATATAGCTACACTTAGCTGTTAGTTATCCATCGGATGAGTCTTTCCTTTGATCTCTAATCTTCCACTTTACATTTTTACCTTATTGTTGGTCAGGCTCAGGAACCCACACTTTCTGTGTAAGTGCCCTTATTAGCATGTAAAAGGATCTGCCTCCCTATAAACCAAAAAATAATCAAGGTTTCTATACAAAATTGAGTAAGTTGAACAAAAAAATATGCTAAATTAAACAAAAAAGCATGGGTCAAAGATCCCCTGTAACCTTGAGGACAGAACCTTCATTAGTAGGTCAGAGAGCAGGTTCAAATCCCTGTTTGTGTGTGTGAATATAGTGGGAAACTCATTTTCAGCAGAGTGCTGGGGACTGGCAAAACCCGGCAGGGCTTTGGCAGAGTATCTTGGAAGTCACATCTATAAATTTTGAAAGATAAATAATTGCTGTTCCCCCTGTGCCTTGGTGAGGGTGAGCACAGGAGTATCTGTTATGCTTTTGCGACCAGTATATTTAGACAACTGCTTGCTCAGAACGCTGCTTTCTCTGACCCTCATCACGCTGGAAGGGGAGTCAGGATGTGTGACCTGTGGCTGCTGGTCCTACAGCAGAGAGAAAGTCAAGAAGGTAGGTATTGCAACAAGGAGCAGGGCCCTTTTTTTGTAGAGAGCCTAAACATTGAATTTCAACTTGACTTAATACTTCAAGGAGGTTAGTGCAGAGAGCAGGATGTTTCTGTGTCTTGTGTTTATATTCCTGCTGTATACCTGGGCTTTATATAGTGTTCATTGCTGAGAATGTTCAGCATCAGGTTTTTAGGCATGGTGACAGTAATCAAAGATGCATTTTGACCAACTCTATTATCTGTTGTAACTGTAATATCAGGTAAGCATACTGAAGGAAACCATTATGTACAGTGCTACCTTGGACAATCACATACCTTTAGCATATGAGATTAAGCAAAAGTCCTTGGAAAAATTATTTTAAAAAAGACAAATAAAATTGGTTATCGTCCAGAAAGAGGAGATTCACAACCTTCTGGCATGGTCCATTGACCTTTCCTTTCACTCCCTTTGCGGCTGAATACCTTCACAGAGTTTCTCTGAGAAAATGAGCTTTAAGAGCAATTCTCTGTTTTCATTAGTGCATGGTGGCAAAGGGCCATTAATTTTTGTCCCAACCAGGAGACGTGAACTCAGCATTCCACTTTTCCTCTATTTACAGACTCAGATATTATTAGAATGCCCAGATCTCTAGACTCCAATAGCTTGCTATTTGTAAAAAACTTTTGACTTGAGGAGGGAGGAGAAATAGACAACTAAACTGAGAGCTCAAGCAATGGGCAAACCTTGGTGGTATCTCAGAAGCTTTTAAGTCATGACAATGGATTTCACACTTCGTATTTAGCAAATGAAATTCCCATCTTTCTCCCACTTAGGCATGATCCCTACATAACAACAAAAAATGTGAAAGTTCCTCAGGTAGTGGGTGATTGTACGGGTACAAGAGAGAAACGGTTACTATGAAATAAGTAGGTAGTAAAATCATTTTGATGGATCACAGGAGTTGGAAATTTTTCAGTGAGAAAATCTGAAAAAGAATCAATGGTGAAACCATCTTATTGTGCCCTTGGCCGCACTTTAAAATATCTGATAGGAACAGGTATCCTCAGCAGTCCTTTCTTCTCCCTGTCATTTTATTATCTGCCAAACAGAATGTATTTTTTTAATGAACCATGATTCAGCCCAATGTGGAGGCAAGAGTAAATAACACAGCTGATAGAAATGACACTAGTCGCCTACTTAAGCTGGATTTTTCTCAAACTTTGTTGCTAAACTTGCAGTTGCAGGTTTAGTGGTTGCTTGAAGCTCATGACAGCAGGTTCTTTAAGGCAAGAAATGCTTTTTACTATGTATTTATGCAGGACATGTATTTATGGCATAATGGGCCCCAATTTCTTTTGGCACCTCTAACTGCCTTTATAATACAAATCTTAATTATAATAATAAGCTTTTGGTACTGGAGCCAAAGGATTTCTGTGTGTGTGAGGGTTTCTGTGTATGCCCTGGTATACTGGTCGTCCGTTCTAATTGTGGCCTTTGAACTCATTTGTACTGAGATGCAGTTGAAAGTCAGAATAACAAGACCATTAATAATAATAGCAGTGTGAGACCATAGCACTGTATGGTAGAGAACACACAAGAGGACTGCATGGGTTTAGATCTGTGTTATGATAATGAAGCCTGGGTGCCAAGAGCTATGATTTCTACTCACATACCTTGAGTTCCGGCCAAGTCAGAGTTCTAGGGAAAATTAACTCTTGTTGGAAATTTCTTGAAGTATTTTTGGCAGCAGTCCATTTATAAAGCCAGGAAAAAAAAAAAAAAATAATTTAAATTTGTATGTGCCTGATGGAAGTCTGAGATCTTTAGGAAAATGAAATATGGGGCAGTACAGGGGAGAAGTTGTAATGCTCTGTGAAACCACTGAGCTCTCTGCAGAGATGCAACCCCTTTATCTTTGTTGCTGAACGAGACAGGAGCATCCATCCCTAAGAACAGGTGGCCCAGCATAGCTACTGTTAGGCTGTATAGTGTCTGGCCTCCTATGAGCCTTGAAAAGTGCCCTTCTAGGGCTAAAGCAGAACTATGTTCTGTGATTTTTTTTTCAGTCAAAGCATCTGACATAACCTGGGTATTATGCTGGGAGTCTCATCAGAATGATGTTTTCTACATGATGTAGAGGTAGCTTGCTCTGGGGTACAGCTAAAGGAGTGTTTGGAGGTGCAAAGCTGAGATGATGTTAGAACACTGTTCAGGCTGGAGGGAACAAAACATGGTGCCATGGTATCTATACTGCCTGTTGGAATTGATCCTTGCATGGGCTATCCCTTCAGCCAGTCTCAGGCACTGCTTCCCAAAGAACTGGAATAAGCCAAAGTAACCTGGACGTATGCTCACAGTTAAACAGTCTGGATGATGACCAGGTCAGTGCTCAAGCTTATTGCTTGCCCTTGTTTTATTTAGCAGTATGGAAAGAGCTGAAATATCCACACACCCTAGGATTAGGTTGCCAAGGGAACTGCAAATATTGGGCTTAATTGATTGGGACACTTGACAGCACATTGCTTTAATGCTATTATGCAAGACTGGTTTTCACTAAATCTAGGGGTCAGTCTTCATACATGGGGGTAGGCTAAGACAAAGAGCTTGAGAGGCACATTGTAGCCATAAATATCCAGGGTTTTGGCAAAGTCTGAATAGACTTCCCTGTCACTCCTTTACTCAGACAGATGACTTGCTCTTCTCAAGCAAGGTCACCTTATCTCTCTTACTCTCTCAATTCAGGAGCCAGCCTGTCTTTGGTGAAGCTTTACTGCTGTTTCTGTTTCTTCTTTCAAATGGAAAAGCTCTTCTTAGAGCTGTCAGGGGGAAAAAAGAGAAGATCTTGGCTTACCGCCATACTCCTTGTTTATGGAAGTTAATATGATATAGAGCATGGGAACAGTAGGACAAAGAGCTGTGATCTTGCACTTGTCAAGTCTTGCCCTTGGTGTTCTGCGCTGACTCTGCAGGATCACCAGTGTGGTCTTTTTTCAGCTGCTCAGTACATGAGGTATATCTGCACCCAACATGGTCTTTTTCCCTCCTTTTTCACTACCTCTGTCCTAAGGGGTAACCGAGTGCAAGAGCATGAAAGGATTCTGACCTCAACTGATGCTTAAAACTGTGCTTACTCTGAGGGATTGTGTGCATACCTTTTTGCCTACATGAGTCAAGCTGGCCATTTCTTCCTGTCTCTACTCATATTTTTAGCATTCCTGTCTAACTAAATTTAATTTAAAAACATCTTTTTGCTGAGATCACATGATCCTGCTGTATGTTTCTGTGAGTATCAGTTTCTGATCCTCTCCATACCTAAACTTTTATCCTGGTTTGGGGCAGAGGGAGGGGTTCAAATGGTTAATATGGCCCAAAGCACTTTTTCTCAGGCACATCCCTTCAAACCCTATGCCTCCAAATGCATTATGAAGTTGTATAAATTAAAAAAAAAAAAAAGAAAAAGAAAAGAAAAAAAAACCAGCCTTGACTAGAAATGAACCTTCCCAACTCAGCTTTACAATTAAAATCACAAACCAAAGCCATTTGCAAAACACACATGAAAATACTTTTCTTTTGGTGACAGCTGTGCTTCTGTGCTATTTCTGATTAGTATAATCAATTTCAATAGAAATATCTCTTTTTAGGAGGTGAATGAGACAGATTTAACAGATGGATGGAGAAGAAGATGATTGCTCATGCTTCTCAGTCTTTACGAATGAGGGAAAGATGGGAACATTTGGTATATATGCCCTTCCATGCCCACATACTGGCAGCGCAGCGTGGGAAGGCTGGCACCGCATATCTTTTCCGCTGTTTTTAAGGAACTTTGACCTACCTGGCAGACTCCAAAGCACAACCAGGAACTCTGAACTAAAGAATGGCAGAGGGAGAAATCATCAAGTAAAGCTTGATCCTCCCTCTGGATGCATCAGTAACAAATTTTCAAAATCTCTGACAAGACCTACAATTTAGCTGCAGGATTTAATACTGGAAGATTGATGTGTTTACTGTAATGGCAGTAAATTGACTATCCAGAAAGAGCTGTATATCTTTGCAGCGCAGGAAGTGTCTGTGTCTGAGGGAGATAGAGGCAACTTTTATCTACAGGCAGAAAATCAAAACAAAATGATTACACTAAAACCATAAGAAATAATTAGAGAAATAGATTGGGAAGAAAGAGAGAAAGAAATATAGAGACTACTTTGAGTGTCAGCCTTTTTGTTTACATTGACCTGAAATTGTGGTCTAATTTTAGAAAATGACATGGTCTTCTTAAGCCCACATAAGATTCTGAACAATTCTTCTTGCTACAGGATTTTACTGAATGGAAAATCTCTGTTAGCATCAAGTAATGTGGTTTTAAGATTAAAAAAAACAAGGTATTTCAGAAGCCTCTGTTACAAGTTAATTGCATTTAATTTGAAACAGAAAATCTTGACAATTCAAAGGCTAAAAATTCTCAAAAATCAATGAGATTGTTTTCCATCTACATCTGTAGATATCAGACAAGATGAGATAGTTGCTGACTTCTACATGCAACTGTTGACATGTTGTTCACAGACTTGTATATACATTGCAGACATTAGCATTTGGAGAAATTTAGAAAACTTAGATAGCCAGATGAAAAAAAAAAAAAAAAAAGAAATCTTTTCTACTCCCCCTTTTCCTCTTTCCCCTGGATTATATGCAATACAGAAGCCTAGAGGAAGATAATGGTGCATGAAGTACATGGTACTCAGCGCTCTTCTAAGGCATCTGCTATGTACATTCCTTGCTGTGTGATATTTTCAAAGCTGCTATGAAGAAAACTGCTTGCCAAAGGGAGAATACCAGAAAGTGAAATATTTCTGTCTCTTGTGCAATCACAAGGAAGTGACCTTGGGCAGGACCTTGAAATGAACTTTCTGTGGGCAGCAGATGTATGTGGTCATAGCAAGCCACTGTGAACACCAAAGCTATGCCTTATCTGCTGGGCCAGCCCTTCTGTTATTTCATTTCTATATCTCCTTTTCTCACTTGTGTAATACTTTTAGTTGTTTGTCAATTATGTCTTTGGACAGCAGTCTTCCTCCATTTCTCTGGTCTACAGTCTTCTCCTTCTACCTTTCTCCTAGAAGTATTATTATTATTATTATTATTATTATCATTATCATTATCATTATCATTATCATTATCATTATCATTATCATTATCATTATCATTATCATTATTTGGAAACTATGGTATAACCTTATCAGCATTGTAGGAGAACAGTTCTTTACTGCTCTTGGGGTTAAATACTGTGTGGTACATACTGGATTTTGCCACACAGTTTTTAGTCTCTAATCACAAAGAAAAGATCTAAGTTTTCCTACAGTATCTTCACCTTTTTGCTCCTGTCTTTTCCATCATTTTTACAGAGTAAAGTGAGGAAGGAGGTAGAGGGTCTATTGTAAGGGTTCACCCTCAAAGACAAGTCATGTCATTCTCTGTATTGTGTCTATCAATTATTTTCTCACATTTCTACAAGAATATTTCAGCAAAACCAAGATGATGGGACTGTAATAATAATCGTCGCCCTATAATAGGCTTCCCAGAGACTCAACTGGCAATTTGACAGCCATAGTTACTACACCCTGCTGATAAAACTGCTGTTGCCGCAAATTGATCCTGACAAAAACAAGTTCAGCTCTATTCTGAATTTCAGACGTGACCTTGGTGGGTTTACAAGTTTAACCACCATACTGGACACAAAATATGCAGCACAAAAGCCATGCACCTAAAAAAAAATATCCCAGCCCTTCTCTTTCACTATCTGTTTATTCTCACTATTGCATGATTATTTTAAATTGTTCTGTGGTATGGCTAAAAGTCAAATTCAACATTTTTAAAGCACATGAAAATTACCCACCACTGGTTATAAAACTTACTAACTGGGGCACAGAATCTCTGTCCTTAACCAATTTGTGATTGAGATATCCTAGCTCCTACCAATAGTAGTCTGGGGAACAGTATCATAAGGCAAAGGTTAGAACGATGAGGGGAAAAGAAGAGGAAAAAATGACATATAAGTTGGAATCACTATAAAATCCTGCCAAAACAGGGGATCTTTTATTTTATACATGCACTGTGAATACAATAAATACTGTGTAAATATGCTGTATAAATGCAATTGTGAACATAAGGCTGAACTAGAATCATCATATGAAAACCACCAGTCTTGATAAATGTTTCAGCATATCTGTAATTTTTACTCAACTTCTGGACTTGACATCTCAAAAAAACCACTTTTTATGGCACCAATATATTCTTGAAATTACATGTTTTTAACTAGATAGATTCAAAATAGTATTGCAGAAGGGAATGAGCAACTGAGGAAGCTACTTGGAATCACCATCTCTGGGAAACTTCACTGCTATCTAAATTTTGTAGCTATAAATTCATTCAGTTTGCAGATATAAGGATGGAAGGGGTCCATGTCTTTGACTCTGTCTGAAGCTCCCATAATCCCGACACTAGTTCTGAAGTATAGACTATAACCTCCCACTGATTCAGGTCAGCATGGTCTAATATGTGGGTTTAGGACTTATTCCTGAGAAACAGAAAACATTGGCTCGAATTCCTCAAAAAGCAGAATTAAGCCCAGGTCTCTCACAGCCTTCCAATGTCTTCTTTTATGCATGAATTCTGGGAACACCGTGAGCACTTCAAAAGAAGGGGGGATATACCTCTGTATTTTGTGAGATCTGGACTTCTAAGCTTGTGTTGATAAGTGTGTTGCATTGGTCAGAACTCAAAATTGGGTTTCAATACTAGCAAGACACTGATCTGCAGAGCTTCAAGTCTGGAAAACATGAAAGAGTAATCAGTTTAGAGCTGCTCAGGGCTGTGTGGCAGCTAGGCAGTTTTCAACAACACGATTTTGGACATAGGCACTTAAATTGCATTCCTTTAACTGTTGTCTGGTATACAAAATTCTATCTACCAATTAAGTTCTGCCAGGGATGTGCTCTCATACATGTCTGGGACTTTAGTTCACCTAAAATGCCTGCTGGAGAACCACCAGCTGTCCCTTCCTGGCCCCCAGTGTCCAGGTCGGAGAGCAGTGACAATGCTGGGGGGCGGAGGCAGTACCCACCACCAGATGCATGAACAGAATCTTCTCCCTGGGGTCACTGGGAGGAGAAATGCTGTGGTGATGTGAAAGATGGTACAATTTCTGTCTAGAGATGGGAAATGAATGTGTTATATCAAATGGGATAGAATATGGACATTAGCACAGGCAGAATACAGCAGAAGAGCAAACACTGATGGAAAAGTGTCAAAGAGAGTGAGAAGCAGAGATTAACAAGAGAGAAATGGAAAGGGAGGGTATGTATTTTCAGCGGAGATAAAAGTGACTTAATGAAGTTGCAGCTGACATAAGCAGGAGAAAAAGGGAGACCAACATTTCTAGGGAACTGAAAAGAGAATTAACAATGCATGGAACAGGGATGTTGAACCTTGGAGACCTTCCAAAAGAAACTGCACTTCAGGAAGAGTCTCTCTGCTTGAGGGTGTTTCCAAGTCATCTGAGCATTTGTCACTTCCCTTAGCACTGCTGGAAATGTCCCAGGCTCAACATCATGACGACAAAAGGAAAATCCCTGATTAACTTTGCAAAAACAACTCCCTGTCCAACTCTCAGTGACAAGTATTAATGAACAATTCTGCAGGATCTGAGCCGTAGCAATATGGCAGCATTCTCATTTATGGACCTTCTGCTCTCCAACAAGATCCATCTGAATGACCTCTGTTTTGCCAGTTCTCAGGGCATGCTGTCTGGTGTGCGTATTGCACAAACAGCTGCAGGAGGCAAAATGCATAGTGGGGGCATGTGGGGAGACAAACTCATTGTGGGCAGATTTGCGTGCAAGAACATCTGTGAGTTCTGGGGGCTAGTCTGCAGCATTTCTGTTGATTTATAGCTGAGGAGGCGCTTAGGGCTATGAAGCAGCTTTTTAATGTTTAGTCCAATGGAAAAAAAAAAAAGAAATAAAAAAAAAAGAAAGTAACCCCAGATAATTAGGGAAATTCTGCTGCATGCAGAAATAAAGGTGTTTGATGGCAAAGCTGTGATTAAAATCATTATGGCTGGATACATCCAGACAAAGTCAGAATCTTACCTTAATGTCCGCATTAATCAGTTACTTTTATCACTGCTATTTCTCACAAGCTCAGTCTGTGGCTGAAGAACGTGTGATGGTAGCTCTTTGCAATGTTGTTACAAGCTTAAAAAACAGTGACAGAATGCAAAGCTTTAAATACCTGAGGTTTTCAGGCCAGTACTACTACTTGAGAAGAACAGTCACAGTCAGTTTAGGTTTCCTTTGAAACAATGGCTTATGTCACAGGACAAAGGATTTGTCATTTGCTGTGGGAAAGCTAGAAATAGCAGTTTGCCAAGACTGAGGTCAGAAAAAGACTTTATTCTGTTAATCATCCTGACTGTTTCTTCCTCTCCTCTCCCTTACAAAAGATGAAATAATGGGCTATGTACCTGAAAAGGGTAATGGAAAAGCAGAAATTTCTGGTGATTTTTTTAAAGAATGTTTCCTTATATTTCTGTTTGCAGAAAACCATGAAGGAGAAGATTATATTATTATACCTGTATTTAGTCTTGGCATGTGTGTGATGCTCTTCAAATTAGTATATATCACTTTCCATAAATTACCAGCTACCTCCAAAAAGCGATTTCATCATCCACTCTTACTTTCAACTAGTTTCTTACAGATAAAAGGTCTTCTGGTTTGTTCCTTCTGTATCAGGGATCTTTTTGTGCTAATGCTTTGTTTAAACAGATGCTTAATAAAATTACAAGTACATTGCATGTCTACAAACCAGTCCTGCCAGGTCATAAATACTGATAATTCCCACTAAGGTGAGAGAATATCTGAAGAGACTTTGAAGACACCGTCACATCCTCAGGAGCTTACCCATGTCCTTGGGCATCCTTCACAACCTCCACTCATGCAGATAAATTTTACTGAGGTTACACTAATGGCATACTTGAGGCTATAGCTTGAGCTGTGGTGATCTCCTCTTTATCAGTATTGGTGCAGAGTTCTCTTTGATCTGCACTTATGCATCACCTTCCATCTCAGGATCTTGGATGGCTTTTCAAATGTTAATGAATTCTACACATTCTACCCTAGGGAAACGGAGGTGATGAGAAATTACAGGAGATACTTAGCTTCACAAATACAACCTACAACTAAGCTGAGAACAGCCCAGTGAGATCATTTATTCCCATACTGTACAGGTAGTGCAGGTATCTGTTGCACAGGCTGCACTTAGAACATTCCTTGCCATCAAAACACTTCCCTGGTGAACAGAGATGTCTGGTGCTGATGGGAAGTGAAATTTTGCTCTCTGCAGTGCTTCCCTGGAATATGGATCCCATAATTACTGCAGGGGGGATTGATTATGTTTCAAGAGTGATGTGCCAGACGACAGTTTTCATTCTCAAATTAGTGGTTCAGTATGACAACTGAAACCCAACAGGAGCTGGAAGTGGATGATGCTCATAGAGTCAAGATGAGACCAGTTGGCTATGTGAGGCAAGAGAGGTAGTGTCCAGAGACTTTGAAATGCAGAAAAGCTGGAAGTACCTGCCTCACATTGACACTGATTTGGAGATGCCTTGGCTTCCAGTGCCCAGATTTGCTCAAAAACTTCCTCAGAAACCTGCTCAGGCTCTGGTGCCCACACCGTAAGTATCCAACCTCAGTACCGATAGTTTGAACAGTGGCTGTGGAAGTACTGGGTGCATGTTTGATCAAATAAAAATCCAGTAACTAGAATGCACTCATCATGGTTCATCTCAATAATTTAAGGAAAGAATAAGAAAAGAGCATGCTTATTATTTGGTAAAATGTTCTGAAAATAAAAATATCTACTTTTCAGCTTTTCGATGTTTGAGTTTCGAAGTTGTCCTTTAGATGTGTGATATCTAAAGAGTGCTTGCACTTTAAAATAGTTGATGAATGAATATGAAACATTTGGTTTATGTAGATTTCTCTGTGGGAAAAAAATAATTTTAATTTACAGTTTCACTTGGTTGAATCATTGGTGCTAGCTGCTTTCATATGCATGAGAAGGAATTGGGCAGTTCTTTTATCACTGGTGTTAGTTGAAGCAGCAAAATCAAATTCATGTAAATCACTTTCACATAATCATCTGGCTTATCTTCAATGGACATTAAAACATCACTTAAGTTCACAGCCTACATTCTCAAGTAACTGTTCACTTAAAAAAACCCACCATTTTTACACTTAAAATTTCTGAATGACGAGAAAACTGTGTGACTGAGTGTGCTGTAAGCAAATAGATTTCTCAATTATTATTTTAAGCATTTCTAATAAGCTGAAAATTGAACTAATAGTTCAACATTATTTTGGAACTTAATGCCACAACAGTCTATGTTGCAACTGTTATTTATGTATCTTGTATCTCCTATCATAACAGAGCATTGTAATGAAACCATATCATGGAATATAACAAACTCTGGCTTGGCTATCCTTTTTTTTTTTTTTTTTTCCAGTACAAGAAAGGAATAGTTGTAATGAATAAGATGACAGCATGCTTGAAAAATAATGAGAATATATTGTTACTCTCACCTGTGAATCTTACATCAATTACTTTTACTTTAGAACATGAGTAAATGAAATACAGTATCAGTTTCAAATTTTAGAGAGTCTACTGATTTTAAATGCCTTTATTTTAAAGTATCAAACTTGAGCCATGTCTTAGGAAACCTGAAAATGAAGGCCACTGTATATTTTCCACATTTTGGGTCTATTTCATTTGCAACAGTGCCCTAGTTTTGCAATGTGAATTCTTTTTTTCTGACAATGATGAGTAGGAAAGATTCAAAGACTAGAATGAGATAGTACTTAATTTGGTTATGTCCAGTATCGCTGCAGAAGTGTAATAGGAAAAAAAGTCACATATGACATGTGACATGTTTTTAAAGCTTTGGAATTTGAAAATGCTTGTGTCTAAACATCTTAGAAGTGCTAATTCATCAGCTCTTAGAAACACAGAAACATTTGGTGTTTCTTAATCAAGATGTTCGAGTAATTGCTTAACATGCTTCAAAAAATATTTTCATTACTAAGTAAACAACAGAACAGAAATCAAACTTATTTGTGTCCATCCCTGGAGACACTGAAGGCCAGACTGGATGGGGCTCTGAGCAACCTGATCTAGTTGAAGGTGTCCCTGCTTATTGCAGGGGAGGTGGACTAGATGATTTTTGAAGGTCTCTTCCAACCCGAACTATTCTATGATTTTATAAATTGACAATAGTGTTTAAAATATTATAAAATTGGTCACACTTTCTGGTGTTTAAAATACATTGTTTGCAAAATACAATTGCACTCAATATTCGGAGACCAGTCCTTTGGCTTGAATCATCAGAGTCTCAAAGATTAAAGATCCTGGCAAGCACTGTTGTCAGGGGAAAATACTGTGATTTCCTTCTTGGTTTTTAACTAGCTTTATTGCAGATTAAGTTTGAAATCACAGGAAATCTATATACATGAACTGCAAGATTCTCTCTTTTTTGATAGTACTACAGTAATCTGAAAAAATAACTCTAAGATTCAGGTGAATGTTTATTAACTAGAAAGCTTCTTTCCACACAAAAAATTGTGAAATAAAAATGTGTTTCAGTTTAAATCCAGAATTCTAGGTTCATCCCATAAAGATAAAATATGTGACTAAAAAACGATCCCATCTCTAATATACTGCTTCAGTATTATGTGAAATTTTGCATTCATATGTGTTTTTAAACAGATGCCATGAACTCCAAGTCACAATATAACATTACTCTGGCGTTTTCACACCTTAAATGTAGCACAAGTGACTCAGCTATGCCTGCTAGGGAAGAATACAAATATTTCTCAAATACAAACCTTTGTAAAGCATTATAAATCTAAAATAAAAAATTGAGGTTGTTGGAAAATAAAATATTTTTAAAATTTTATCTCCTCTTCTCTTCTCTTCTCTTCTCTTCTCTTCTCTTCTCTTCTCTTCTCTTCTCTTCTCTTCTCTTCTCTTCTCTTCTCTTCTCTTCTCTTCTCTTCTCTTCTCTTCTCTTCTCTTCTCTTCTCTTCTCTTCTCTTCTCTTCTCTTCTCTTCTCTTCTCTTCTCTTCTCTTCTCCTCTCCTCTCCTCTCCTCTCCTCTCCTCTCCTCTCCTCTCCTCTCCTCTCCTCTCCTCTCCTCTCCTCACAGGAGGAGAGGAGGTGATGTGAAAACATGGTCAGATATTTGGATATGTAGAAAAGACCACTACATCTGAGACGCGCTTTCTTAATGTTGTTTAGCACAGCATGAAGAGAAAGTTTCTCATTAACTTGTGCTCCCTACTACTTTGGGGCACACAAACCAATGCTTTGAGAACAGGCTGAGGATAGGGTGGTGAAAGGCTGATCTCTGTCAGAATGTAAGAATATCCTTCCAGTGTTCTCTGGCTGCATCTCAATTAAATATAGCAACTGTATTGTGTTGTATTGTGTATTGTGTCTCCTCTCCTCTCCTCTCCTCTCCTCTCCTCTCCTCTCCTCTCCTCTCCTCTCCTCTCCTCTCCTCTCCTCTCCTCTCCTCTCCTCTCCCCTCCTCTCTCCTTCCTCTTTCATTTTTTTAATTTTTTTTTCTTTTCTTTAACCCAGTGGTTTGCAAACTAAGCAGAAGAAAAGTGTAACGGCTTTGCTGCAGCAGCTTTCCTAGTGCAAGGAGGCCTTCTGGTGGTCAAAAGAATGAATATTTCTTCCAGAGATAAAGATTACTTATCCAAATGTGTGTGAAATTCTACTCAAATTTACATGCATAGAAGTCAACATTCACCTGTTGTATATAAGGCTACTGTAAGGATTTCAGCAGTGATTGTTTATACCTTGACCTTTTGCTGTTATTGCATAAATGTTGTTCTTCTTCACTCAGTACAGGAGGAACTAAAGAATTTAGTATGAATAAGTATTGGCAAAATTTGCTTAAGTGAGACCATATGAGATGCTGATATCACTCACAGACTTGCATTGTATTTGAACAATTAAAATTTAATAGAATTGTAATAAACCAGCTTGCAACGAAAGCATTCTGAATAACATATGCAATGTGAGTATTGAATATCTGAACCATCACATTTCATATTTTTAAAAAAATTGGTTTTAGTTATGTTTTATGTGGTTTGTTTTGGTTTGGTTTGGGTTTTATTTGTGGTTGGGTTTTTGTTGTTGATGTTTTGGTTTGTTTTCTCCCAGCATGGTAGATTTTCCTTTTGAGCATTAAAGCCAGATACTCAGCACAATATCTGTACTGCTTTATTGTATTTTAAATTAAGATATTTTATGGTATACACAAAAAAGTATTTAATCCTAAAATATTTATGTTCTCTTTAAATTCTGAGATTACATTATGATGAAGGATTTATTCAACACCAGTGCTTTAGTTAGAATAATTAGAATATACATTCTCAGCTAACACACTCCTTGACAAGTAAAGGTGGAGTTTTTTAGTTCATTTATACTGGGAATGTCTTCCAACATGCAGCAAGCACAGGTGCTGCTGGGAGATGAAGTTGGATGAACAAAGATATTATCTCTAGGCTTCAGTCTGATTTGTACTGTGCCTTGAACTGTGAAAAGGTGGGTCCACTGACACTGGATACTTGTTGCTAGTTTCTCAGCTGTTTTGTTGAACAAACATTAGATTTAAGCAAGGTCAACAACAGCTTCTATCAGCTTCTTCAGCACTTAACTGCTTCATGTTTCACCCTGGGAAGGAGAAGACACTTGTCTACTTTTCAAAGAGCCCTAACCTCTGTTAACAGGGCTGCCACCATTAGCTGGGGCCTCATGCTCTCCCCATTGTGAGAAACTTTCTTTGACATGCCAATGATAGGTCAATAAAACTTGGTAGCAAGTGAAAATTGTGTTCCTTGCCAGAAAAATTCTCAGACAGACATTCATGAGCTTCATGAATTCTAGAAAATTCAACTAAAAGTCACAGCTGTTTTGTAAAGCAACACTGGAATTTTCCAGTAATTCTTCACTGAAGTAAAAAACCTTTCAGAGTGATGCTATTGTAAATCTGAAATAGTCTGTCAATAATTCAACTTCAACTCTAAATCACCAGTCAGCTGAAATTCATACAGCGGTGTTATATGAGGCCATATGTGTTTTATTTTGAGCGAAATTTTTTTAAAACTAGATTCAACCTGTCCTTCAGCATTATTAACAGCAACCATCAGATGGCAGTCCATAATCAAGTGAAAAATGTATTCCTAGTATCTAAGTGGAATTACATGGAAAGCAAATTGCTCTCAATCTTTTTCTAAAATCCAAAGAAAAAAAACAGATTTCAGGATTCTCCTTGGTTGTCTCAGTTTTTACAGTCCTTTCTGGCCAGTGAGATCTGTTCCTTTTTTGTCTCCCAAACTTGAATGGCAAGCTCACGCTAACTGGGAGCTCTTCAGGGCCAGAGCTCTTAGGAAGAATTCTCAAGTTTCAGTTTAGTCTGCCACTAATACTGCTTATTACCTTTTAGGAAAACAAACAATGATTTTTGGAAAAAATAGTGGTAGGTCTTATGTTTAAAACTCTGTTAAAAATAGGTTCCTTGAACATTGTGTTTCTTGTTCATGTTTCAAGGACTCTCTTTGTTCCTGTTTGTTTACTACACAAGAGCTGGGACAGGGATTAGCTTTCCAAACATGCTTTGGTGAGAAGAAACTACTGATTTTGGGTCATTTCTGCTGTATCTGCAAAGCTCAGCAGACAGGCTGAGCAGACATTTATTGTCAAGCCATGAGAGGGAGTTAAAAGATGCACTGACTCACAATATGTCCTAAAGATGCTATCAGCCAGTGATAGATAGGGTTGTAAAAACTGAGAATAGGAAATGCTTTGCCTTTTGATCTAGGACAAAAGACATCTGAGATCCATTCCAGTCTCTTTTTTTTTTCACAGTGGGATCCCTAACATTTTACATGTTTTTGTCTTCTAGCCTTCCTATTCTCCAGCTACACTGGCAGATCAGACAAAATTTATTAGGGTCGTGAATATTTTGTTAGTTGCAGTGTTCAGAGTTCACCCTGTCTTTACTTTATCCTCCAGTGCATCTTCCTTCCAGCCAAAATCCCATCACTTGATACAAAATGTCTGTTGTGAACTCAAATGCAGCCTTCTTCAATGTTATGACTTGGCTTTTGGCTGAAAGCCAAATTGAGAAGGATCATGGTTTTGAGAAATACAGATTATCTTAACACACATTGGAAATGACCTAGTCTGGCTGGCTCTCTGACCTGGGAGATTTACCAGCTGGTGCAAACAGATAGTGGGAATTTATTGATACTCAGCTGCCTAACATACTGGTCCACTTACTCTCTCTAAAACATGATGATTATCTATGAATTTGATTAGCATGTATTTGACAGTTCTTTCTCCATAACCACCCCAGGATTGTGCAACCCCACCTTTTTGAAGGGTCTTACCAGGATCTTTCTATCAGTCAGAAAATGTTTCTGCCCGTAATACCTAATTGTAATTCCCTTTGATCAGGAAGGAAGCACAGCAACACTTTTTTTTTGCCAGGTTTAGCTCTAAAAGTCTCCTTAACTGTGGTGACATAAAACAGGAAGGCTGTGGAGACACTAGCTTTGATGCTGGTTTTATTCAAACAAAGTATCACTTATAACCAATCACAGCCTTTCCTCAAAGTACTTACAGATTTTTAGACCTAGGCCAATATAAGACTCAGCTTAGGCTGGTTACAACACAGTCATCCCTCAGGAAAGTATTAGGCCTATATTAGCAGACCCTGGAGACCATCTGCAGAGTATTCATGTCCCATTTCTTTCTCTAATATTCCTAGACCAGTCACATAAAAATAACTATACTTCTGACAAAACACTGCTATTTTAGGAGGTAGAGGTCTTTTGGTAATGTTGTGTGACAGTCCCTTCTTAACTCCAAATTTCCAGCTCCTTTACTTGTGACTCACCAAGATTGGACATGTGTGTGTGTGTGAATAAATTTTCAAAATAAGGAAAAAAACTAATCATAGAGTAGCTTCATATGTTCATAGTCTGTTCAAATAATGACCAGTTCACTCTGTTTCATTGCTAATACGGTATTCTTGGCTTACAGACCTCTGTGGCGTTGCCCTCTCCATGAGTGCAGCTCCAGTGAGCAGATGGCAGACCAAGAGACTCTGACTGCAACAGCAACCGCATAGACGCAAGCAAACCAAGAGTAGGATTTGCAGAAGACATCCTGAAGAACTTGGATTATTGTACGGATGAGGTATTTCTCTTCATAATCGTTGGTGTATGAGCAAAAAGGCTCCATTCAGGCACAAGTGTTTTTGTTAGAGACTTTGATTTGACAATGTCTGTGTAAGTAAAATAATGTAACTTGCAATTACACCAAAGGGAAGCTCGTATTTTGTTAATCTGACTTGTTAACTATGAACAAGTAGTTCAGTTTTTGAACGGGACATTTCCACAAAGAAATAATGAAGAAATGATACTATATTAATGCTGCTACTTGAACTTGACACATAAAATCAGATGAAATTACAATCCAATCATTCATGCAGATGAGTCAAATTGTTATTTTCAGTTTCCTAACAGTTTTTAAGATGGCTTATACCACCTTAACTTGTAGTAGTCTTCAATTAATTGCCTTTCCCTACTTGAAAGAATAGTGGGTTTAGTGCATTAAGACAGTTGCATCTCCAAGAAACCTGATTTTACTTAGTCTGGTGTCCAGGAAGAAGCCAAGCAAGGTTACACTGCAATATAACTGGATTCGTGTCCAGAAATGGTTCTGCATAGGTTGTTCTTAGCTACACCTATCAGTTAGTAGGTCATGAGGACTCTTCAGAGAATAAATAGGCAATATTTACCTGTTGGAGACATATTTAAAGAGTCTGTTTTCCTCCTCTGGAGTTTATTTTCTCTTTTGACCTTTGCTGTCCAAACCCATTTGACTTCTGGTCTTATTGAAAAATGTTTGTTTTGAAGGTTATCTGAGATGGAAATGAAATTAGAAATAAAAGTTTTTGTGTGTTTCTTATAGTAATTTTGCTAGACAGTGTTTTTCAAGAATAAAATGAACAGTACCTTGGATGATATTTCAATGTTCAGATATTGTTGCAAAATGGAATGATGACACATTTGTAAACTGAAGCAGATAAATACTTTGAATAACTAAACATCCTATTGTTGCTGTCACACCTCACTCAAGAGACAGGTGAAGGTCACTTCTGAATTGTTGTTGTAGTGCAGCTGAGTGGGGCTTCTGTGTAGGAAGCAAACACCAAAGGCTTGAGTTTCTATCTCCTATAAAACAAGTTTTATCATATATATGACAAGTTTTTCCATATTAAAAAAGAAAAAAAAGAGAGGCAACTCTTTTGATCTGCAAAATTATGCTACCTAATTAATAATACAAACTAATACAGGAAGAATCCAAATCTCCATGTTGTTCTCATGTCTTCTCCCAGTGCAGAACATATGTATTTTTGGCAATCAGAAATATGTGCCAGAAATACTGTATTCTTGACAGTTTTTATACACTTTTAGTAACATACAAATGATGAGAATAAACGGGCATGTGCTACTGATACAGACACAAGCAGGATGGCTGAAGAGCTGGCATTCACAGTATTATTGCTTGTATGGCTCTAAACCTGTCCTTGCTTTTGTGAGCAACCGAAGTCAGCTGTCTGACCAAGTTGTAAGAGGGCACTAGGCCATCCGAACAGGTGGTCATGAGCATTGACACAGAAAGATGCTCCTCACGTGTGCTTGCCAAGGGCACGATTTCCTGCTGGACCATACTGAGCTCATGCACATTTAGAGGGATGTGCGCTCATTAATCCAGCTCTGAGCTGTATTAACTTTAAAAATAGCTTTAGTGACAGCATGGTGAGAGTTTCTGACCCATTTAAATTTAGCAGAGCTGCATATAAGTAACAGAGATTTCTGGTAAGCCTTTAGTGTCCAGCAGAATGGATCAGAGAATTGCAGACTAATTTAGCCCAGCTAGCATGAAGAGAGGTACTAGTGCTCCAGAGTGGAGAGGAGAAAAAACAGCAAGATGTGAAAGCAGCATCAATGCCCCAGCAGACAAAGATCATCTCTAAATGAGTTTATGCCACTCAGAAAGAACAATGTATTATTAAATACGAGGAAAATCTAGTAAATCTAAATATAGTTTAGATGGTAAAGACCGTATTTCAGAAAAAATATGTTCAAGCCAATACAGCAGTTTTCAGTCACTAAGAGTAACAGATTCATATGTATTAAGATATCACATCATAAAAGTTTCAGGTGGATAAGTTCATATATTACTGTAATCCATCCCTGAGCAGTAGTGTAAATCAATGTAGCTTCATTAAAGGAAACAGAGGCACATTAATTTACCTTCTCAGTAGCAGCAGGAGTAGGTTTTTTTGTATTGCAGTCTGTCTGTACTGCAACAACTTGGTCCTTGCCTATACCCTTAGGCTTAAATATTCCTGCAGGGAATGAGGAAAGTTTGTGAAGGTCATTTCAAATTGTGTTATGATGTGTAAAGCACACTCAGTCTTTTTTGCTATACTCAGTAGGCCCAGTTGCGTCAGAGGGGACCCATCCAACACTAAGTAGAGCAGCTCCAGAGAGACCATTGTTTCAGAGACAAAGTTGTGACAAAGGTTTCCAAAAATATTAATGTAGTTGCTTGAATGAAAAGTCACAGGTATCAGAGAAGCCACATCTACTTCAAAATAATTTTTTCTTTTGAAATCATGGTTCTCTAGATCCGCTTCATGCACATGTACTGCTGATCTAGTCCTTATACTTTCTTAATACAGTATGTGGCATTTCACAGATGTTTCCCACAAAAGGCATCTTGACATTTCAGAACTTGTTATAATAATAGTAAGTGTCTGTGAGCTAATAACTTCTCAGTTTCACTTAGCTCTTTTGCAAGACCTATTATTGGCTGAAGCTATTCTAAACTCAAGCCACTAGAAGGCAAACAAGCAACGTCTGGTTTTTCAGGGTAGTGGCTGAAATTGCTGCAGCAGAGTATTCATTCCTGCCAGCATTGCTCCACTGTGTTCTCTGCTGTCTTCCTATCTGTGCATGTGGAGCTTACTATCATTCAGGTACAGAAAAAGATCTCAGAAATCAATGTTATATTTTAAAGTGCATGAATTTTCAGTTAAAGTCTTTTATTTCATATAAGAACAATGCTTAACAGCCCAGCATAAACAGTTTAACAGGGTCCAACTTATCTCCATGCAAAAGTCCTGATGAAAAGGCTGCTGATGCAGTTGAACATCTCTTGTGATTGGAATCATGTACCTTTGCACTTATCTTGGGTCATGTCAGTAATTCTGGAAGTTACAGCAGAAAATGCAGCAATGTTAAGATTATAAAGGATTATTTGTGGTTACACCTGCAATATAGGATATATAAAATGTCTCACAGCTGATTTCAATAGATGTAGTTAGAGCAGCAAAATATATTTTACAAATAGGCCCAATTGTGACATAAGCATGTGAGAAATGAGATTCCACTCTGAAGTCTAATACTTGTTGCTTAACTACCATCACTTTTAAAAATTGTATCTTATTTCTAGACTGGATTTCTCTAACCTTTCCTTCCATTAGAGGCTGCTACACATTTATGGGATAGATTGAAGAGCTGTCTCTTCTAATGCTTCTCTTATAGGTAGTTATAGGCTATATACCTGTACCTTCCTCCTTTGTTTCAGTAAGTTAAATAGACTGAGCATCTTGAGCCTTCTATTGTACAAATGTTTTCTACTTCTTTAACATACTCATGCCTCTTCAAAAAAAAATTATCATCCTTCTGGAATGTGGATACCAAAACAAGAACCATAGTATGAGTGCCATCATGGGTCAGGGCAGGAGGGAAGAAGACAGTGGACATGTGTATATTTTCTTCTGTCTTTATCTGCAGATCTGTATATATGCTTTTTTATATAAGTCCTTCTGATCATGTTTTTTCACTATGAGCTGAGCCTTCATGACTTCCTGGTATGATCCCACTTCTTTGCCAAAGTCAGAAAGGTAGAATTTCCAAAACTTGAAGTGTCTTTAGTAGACTTTAACTCCAACTGCAAATTGACCAATGACAGCAACTCTCCAATCATTTTCATCCACTGGTGAAGTTTAGTCTCTGGTCAGAGCTAAATCTGGGCAGAAATGATAATGATCAATGTTAAGCAGAAAGTCAGTGATGTAGGCCTGCAGAAGAAGGGCTGTGAGAAAATCTGTTATTGTTCTATATTAAATGAAAATGTAACCAGTGGTCTGTGTTTTTAAAGTCATGACTTCTTGTTGGCCTCCGACACCCACTCTTTGCTGCCAAGTTAATAAGAAATTAAAATTACTTAGTACCCACTAGTCCAACATATCATCTCAGTATTCTTTGTATGGCTGAAAATTTTTAATGATGATTTTATGTTTTCCAGGTCAATAAGAAAAATGTAAATGGAAGAGGGCTAACATTTCTGTATGTAGTTATGCTTGGAGATTATCCATTATTCAGTTTAAACCAAAGACTGTGTGCAATACTTATTTTGTATGGTTCTATTTTAAACCAAAACAGAACATAACAGCAGGTAATGACCAAGGTATTCCTTTATTACCCAAACTGACAAGTTCCATATGTTGTACTGCAATGCAAAGGACTCATTTTAAATTGGAGAAACCTCTCAAATCTGTCAACAGTGGAAAGTTCTCCAATGAGATTTCTGAGAGACCAGTGTGAAGTAACATCTGATGGCACATAGTGCAGATAACATTACAGGTTCTTGTGAAAATGAATGAAAAGAATAGCATATTTTAATGTGGTTTATATACATGCACTTTTTTGTAAGCTCCCTTCTTCCCTTCATGTGCATGGCTTTTGCTGCCTACAAAAATAAATATTGGGATATTTCTGAAGGACGCTGCTTCTTACACCTATTACAGAAACCTTGGTTTTGGTTTCTTTGCTACAGACAAATGATTCTCCAAGTGTCTCCATGTTAGGTGCAAGTAGTCATGGTCTAAAAAGGATGTTAGGTGCACTATGTGCCCCATCACAGCTATGACTGTTAGTGTCCCAAGACGGTAATCAGCATAGTGTGAACTGAATAGGGACTGTTTGACTGGTATCATGCTGTGATTTCCAAAAGTACTTCTCATACACCAGGTCTGCAGGCATGTGATCGCAGGGATAACGTGTCATGACTAGTTCCAAACTGCATTGCAGAAAAGTCATTACATGGACCAATTACACTTTGCCTGACTGTGGCACTGAACAGCTGAAATCTGAGATACCTTGGTGATTAGCCATTGGGTAGGGAGTACATTGGCTCAGGACCTCACGGGTAATAGAACCACTAAGGAATTAATTAACATTTCTTGTGATATAATACATACCACCAGTTATGCTTTAGAGCTAGTGTTTGTATTGGCACTAGAGAAAAAAAAAGGTTATGGACAAATTGACTCTTTCTTGAGTTGAAGACAGGGTAATGGACCTGTTTGTCTTTACACACAGGTTGACCATCCCTGAGGAAGCGAAGGGTTTGATAATATGTAAAAAAAGTGTGAATTTGACTTCCAGACTAACCAGAAACACATGGTTGGCCATTCAGAAGTACAATACACCTCTGGGTTAAACTGCTTTATTCTTGATCAGGTTTAGGAGACTCTACTGAACACTTTAACAACAATTGCACTTTTGGCTTGGATGTGCTGACCTAAGGAAATCTGTAAGGTGTTTTGTATAGAGAAGGTATATCTTTTATCAGAGCAAATGTGAGTTGGAAAAAACAGACTGACTTTTGATTGGAATGGTTGTTGAGCTGCAAGTTTGCTTATTTCTTCCTACTGTATCGATGAGTTGGTCTAATAAAAGATATGACTCTCCCCATAACATTCTAATCAACAGCTATGACATAGGTCCTTGTAGGACATATTTAAAGGTCAGTGGGAAGAGAGCATAAAAAGTCCTCAGAGAGCAGTAAGGAGAATCTTATATTGTGATCTTGTTATTTAAGCAGGAAAAAATGAGTCAGAAGTAAGTAATACTCCTCAGATGTTCTTAAGTTAAAAGTATGGAATAGCAGGCCGATGGCTGGATGAATTCAATCAACCACTAAGTGTAACAATCTCACTGAAATGCATTAATGAAAGAGTCAAATGTGCTAACTGAAGAGTCAAATACATAAGCCAAAATTATGAGATATGGCCCCAGATTTAGAGACTCATCATCTGTTATGAAGAAGTTCAGTAGGAACAAAACTTCCAGCTGAAATGTTACACTGAAATTGGCACTTGACCGAGGCTAAGAAACCTGCCAAAGTTCAATGAACTTGAGACCTGAGTTGCAGTGCAGGTCCATAGCTGCTGTGAGCAGTGTTATTGTCTATTTAGGAACATTTCTCTGAAAAAAGCTAACATTTGGTACAAGATGGGATATGCATTTAGCAGACACAGAGAGCAGAACTTGAGCATCTGGAGAACTTCACTGATAAAAAGTAAGCTCCTTTAAGACAGATAGAAAACAGCTGAAAGAGGATTTTCAGTATGTGTATTTTGGACTCTGAAATAAAAAATGATGAATAATCATCTCGGTTTTAAATGTAGATCTAGTCTTAAGGCATACATAAACTGCAGAGCTTTTCATACTACATTGCACATTTTCTTCCAAAAATGGATTTCTCTTCCCTCTCAGCACCAACACTGGGAAAGACTGTTTACTTGGACTTCTTCAGCTTCATCTGAATCTCTGCTTGCCATTGAGTAATTCATTGGCGTGGAGGTTTAGCAGAGAAACCGGGAGCAGTGTTGGACTCTGCAGTCCCTTCAAGGGTGACTAAGTAGTATACACTAGAGAAGATACGGGAAGCAGTTTAGACATGACACACTACATATTCCTATGAAGGAGGAATATCTGCCTGGATATGTTGCATGGTCCCAGTAAGGGACAGCATGGAGTTCATGCTAGATGAGGCTCCTGAGAGTGATAACTGAGTTGTTCTACCCAGACCCAACGATAGTTTGTACCATGCAAGACCCAGAGACTTTTTCTGGTATCCACACTACCCTGTCTACTCTGACCTCTACAGCCACTGTCAACATCTCTTCTTTGTCCAGTTTCTTGTTAGAAAATGTAAGGAGCAGAAAGAGAGGACGGAAATAGAGATACTCTAGTGAGTATCACCAAAGTAAAATTACAAGGCAAAGAAAAAGTTGAATGTGAATATTTGCTTTGTTTGAGGGTCTCAGAGAGCTTTTGAAAGCCCTGATACTGGTAAAAATATTTCCTATATACTACCAAATTTCAGAGGGTTTCACTGGCTTGTCTTCACAGAATCACAGAAGTTTTTAGGTTGGCAAGGACCCCTGGAGACCACCTAGTCTGCTCCCACCCACTCAAGCAGAGTCTTTTAGAGCAAGTTGCCCAAAATACATGGCCAGCTGGCTGTTGAGTATGTCCAAGGATGGAAACTCTGTAGTGTCTCTGGGCAACCTGATCACCTGCCAGTGAAAAAGTGTTTTCTTATGTTCACATGGAATTTCATGTGTCTTAATTTGTGCCCGTTGCCTCTTGTCCTGTCAATGGGCACTACTGAGAAAAGTCTTCATTCCCTCCCCATAACATAGATGTGATGTACACATGGATAACATCCCTCCCCCCCGCCCCCGAGCCTTCTTTTCTCCAGGCTGAATGATCCCAGCCCTCTCAGCTTCTTCTTATATGAAACATGCTCCAATGTCTTAATCATTTTGGTGGTCCTGTGTTGGTCTCACTCCTTCTTTGCCCAGATGACACACTGCTGGCTCATGATCAACTTCTTGACTGCCAGGGACTTAAAGGTCTTTCTCTGCAGAGCTGCTTTACAGCTGGTCAGCCCTTAGTGTGTACTGATGCATGAGGTTATCCTTTACCAGGTGCAGGACTTTGCATCTGTCTTTGTTGAATGTCATGAGGTTCCTGTTGGCCCATTTTTCCAGACTGTCCAGAGCTCTCTGAAAGGCAGCACAACCTTCTGGTGTATCAGCCACTGCTCCCAGTTTTGTACTAAATCTATTTGCATTCAATGAGGCAGTAGGGTTATCTTTGAGACTTTTTTAAAATAATGAAGATAAGTAATAGAGACCAGTTTATCAAAACACACACAGTGATACAACACTTGAAAACAAAGAGTTTATACAAATAAACTGCTAGTTCATAATCTCTTGCAATGGACATTCTTCAGTATAAGAAGATAGTTCCTCAAAAAGTTTGAAGTCTGTTTTGAAGCCTGTTTATAGACAAGCTGTGGAAATGTTTTCCAGAATAATTTTTCACCTGCTTTTTTATAAACTGTTGAAAACTACAGGCTTAAATCATGCTCGTTAATGAAATCACATGCTCCCCATTATTAAGTAGCTTTACTGGCTGCTTCTGAATGTATGCAAGTTAAACCTGAGGTGTTTGACTGAAAAGCAGTTTCTAAAGGTACCTCCTGACACAATTTCCTAAATTTATTTTAATTCTAACACAGAGAACAAATCAACACTGAATTCAATTACAGATGATTACTGAATATTTACAGGCTACTTTTTGAGCTTTAAAAAAATATCACACATATTAATCACATTATCACATACATTAAAACTCTGCCACAGAATACAGGTGTGTGTCAGCACTCTAAATATGTTGCCAGACAAGTTACGGTTCTGTGGTGAAAGAAACAGGTACAGATTACTTGCACACTGTGTTTTATTATTGCCTTACGTACATTAAATTGACAGATAACTCTGATGTGTGCTCTCGTTTTACATAAACAGAACTGTACCTGTGGCAATCTAGAAAAACTGCAACATAAATGTCTTTATTATGTGCATACCTATAGATCATACTAAGATTATATTAAATATTATAATATTATACTAAATATATGTTGTATATCACAGTATCACAGTATGTTTGGGATTGGAAGGGACCTCAAAAGATCATCTAGTCCGATCCCCCTGCTGGAGCAGGAACGCCTAGGTGAGGTCGCACAGGAACATGTCCAGGCGGGTTTTGAATGTCTCCAGAGAAGGAGACTCCACAACCTCTCTGGGCAGCCTGTTCCAGTGCTCTGTCACCCTTACTGAGAAGAAGTTTTTTCTCAAATTTAAGTGGAACCTCTTGTGTTCCAGCTTGATCCCATTACCCCTTGTCCTATCATTGTTTGCCACCGAGAAGAGCCTGGCTCCATCCTCGTGGCACTCACCCTTTATATATTTATAAACATTAATAAGGTCACCCCTCAGTCTCCTCTTCTCCAAACTAAAGAGACCCAGCTCCCTCAGCCTTTCTTCATAAGGGAGGTGCTCCACTCCCTTAATCATCTTTGTTGCCCTACGCTGGACCCTCTCCAGCAGTTCCCTGTCCTTCTGGAACTGAGGGGCCCAGAACTGGACACAATATTCCAGATGTGGTCTCACCAGGGTGGAGTAGAGGGGAAGGAGGACCTCTCTCGATCTACTAACCACCCCCCTTCTAATATACCCCAGGATGCCATTGGCCTTCCTGGCCACAACGGCACAGTGCTGGCTCATGGTCATCCTGTTGTCCACCAGGACCCCCAGGTCCCTTTCCCCTACACTGCTCTCTAATATGTAATTTCCCAACCTATACTGGAACCTGGGGTTGTTCCTGCCCAGATGCAGGACTCTACACTTTCCCATGTTAAATTGCATTAGGTTATTCCCCGCTCAACTCTCCAGCTTGTCCAGGTCTTGCTGGATGGCAGTACAGCCTTCTGGCGTGTCAACCACTCCTCCCAGCTTAGTGTCATCAGCAAACTTGCTGATAGTACACTCTATTCCCTCGTCTAAATCATTAATGAATATTTACATACATACATGCACAAATATACATGTACATGGTGTATCCAAAACATCAGTATTTTAGGAACTTCCAGGGTTAGTTTTTGCATGTTTGTTATCATTATATGTAGAATGTGAAGATGTCACATTATCTATGTTAGGTATTATATTTTAACGGGCTATGCATTGTAACAGGGTTTTTTTGGTAGGGCGGATAAGTTCTTATGATGTATTTTGGGTTCAATAATCCTTGTAGCAAACCAATAAATCAATAAAAATTTTGTGAATATGTGACTCCAAATGCAATGCATTGATTTTAAGATAAATTATTTTATTCAGGAATGTGAGCAATGTGTTTTCTGAGTAGATTAATTCCAAATAATTCCTGCTCTGTAAAAAACAGTGACCTGCAGTAGAAAGAGAAGTACCAGAAGTTTCCTGTACTTCCATGTACAGAAGCATACTTCCGTGTGCTAGTTTGTAGTAATAATACAACAAACAGCAGCCTGTTTGGCTGACACAGATGTGATGGCACATTCCCTTCCGAAAGGTCTTATTTGTCCTTCATTTGCAGCTATAGTACTCACAGGAAAGTTATCAGTTTGTGTGTTTTGTAGATGAATTGGAGAGAGCAGACTACTTCTAAGTAGAAAGACTCGGGAGCAATTGCCAGGCTAGGAAGTGAGATGCTCTGGGTGAGCCCAATAGGAGAATCCATTCATTTGTATCTCAACAATACATTTATGTTTCCAGCATTTTACCATATATGGTACACCTGCCTCCGCTAGAAACAGCACTAGTGTAAGCACTCTGTTCCTCTCTCTGTCACCTGCAAGACATTGTCAAGGGCTGCACTGCTGATGGTTGGCCAGAGCACAGGCACTGTCAGCAGCCCCAGAACTGCCCTCCTGGCTGTGGGGCACCCCACAAGGAGCAGAAACTGGGGTGGCACCAGAGAGAATGTTCCTCAGCAAGACTATCACCGGCCATTACCTACCAGGAGGGAAAAGTGCAAAGATAAACTTTAGCCTGCCAGGAACAGTGCCGTGGCTGTGCCCACCACGGGTGAAGAACAGCATGAGGCTTCAAACCACTCCTCACCCCCAAAAATGGGACTTTGTAAGTGGGGAAGAAATAAATTCCCACGTGCTGAAGCAGGGTTTGCTCTGGCAAGCAGTGTTGATCTGCTCTGGAAGAGTAATGGCATCTTTCAACGCTGCCAAGGAGGCCCAGCAGTCGAGGTGAGAAACGCAAATATTTTAATTTTCAGTGCTTTTCCCTCCATGTTAACAATCTGAAGGAGATGCTGTTTTATCACAAGTACATTGGTGTGTTTTCTTTTGGCACCAGTTACTATTCCTTGAGATTTCATTTGAAATTAACCAGTTGTCTGGTCGAATTCCCTTTTATTCACTACTGACACAAGTTGGATTTGAATAAAGGTTTAAAAGCATAAGCATCTTTCATTACTAATCTTCTGAGATTTTTTTTATATTATTTCTTTTTTTTATTTTAAAAAATGTGATAAAATATTTATGTCACCTTCTAGCTTCCGAGATGAATACCAGTAATCTGTGCATTTCAGTACATAACATTGCCAGAGGTATTAAAATGAAGGTCTTCCTAAAGGTGTTTGGTGACTCATCTCCCAGTAGTGTTGTAAGAATTAATTAGCTAATGCCAGTACAGCATTATATAAATGCTAAGTATTGTTGTTGACAGCCTCAGGCTGTAAGCGCCAAGTGGCAGCGTGAGCTTTTTTACTGCCAGTTGGCTCCATTTCCAAGCAGAAGAGGCCCACTCTCAGAAATGACATGATAAATCACTCTTCCTCACTTTCCTGTCTTTTTCTCTCACAGAATTACTGACCATGGTACAAGTCATACTGGTGTGTTTTTGTGACACCAGCCCAAATAAAAAAAATTGCAATAAGATGAAAATCAAATAGGTAGAAGTTTCCTCTACCATTAACTGAATCCTAAAGCAATATCTCACAGAGAAAAGCATCAAATCCCATTTGCTATTCAGCAGCCATGCACTGTGCAATCTAGGATCTATAAACCTAAACCTGGAAGGGGCACAAGACACAACACTCATTTTTGCTGTGCCAGGCAGCTAGAAACTGATGCATTTATGGTTTCAGCCCTTAGAAAGAATGAATGCAAGCAGTGGTAAATGTATATTCATCTCATATTCCAGTTGCAAAGACAGCTGTCATCAATCTTAAATTACTAGTTTTAGCCATGACTGCTTAACTGCTCTGATTCAAGTAGCTACTCTCCAGTGTGTTTATATCTTAAATCGTAGTCAGCCAGAGCTGATTTTCTTCAATTTATATTATTTTAGCAAATATAAGCAGCAGAAGTGATGGATTGCTAAGAAAGGCAATTAAAGAGGTTAAAATCTGCAAAAAAATTATAAACAGTCATGTGCACAAGTGTTATGGGCAGTCTCTCTCTTCTTCTCTTGTTTCAGCATACACAATGTGATAAAACATAATTATTTGAAAACTCCCTGACTTCCACTGGGGAAAAATAATGAGGCTGAATAGCACATAGAATTCAAACATGCCAAACTGCATTCTCTTTTATTATAGATTGCTCTCTCCTTCATCCTTTTCTAAATGTCTTAATTTTACATATTTTTCATGTCTTCCTCTGGCTAACGTTACCTGTTTGCGAAGCATGAAAAAATGATAGCATATAGGACACATCAGCATATCTCACAGCAAAATAGAAATCAGGTTTTCATTTTTCACCTGAGAAGATCCTTGGGAAACAATAATGCATTAGCAAAACCATTGCTTAAAATTTCATTTTACAAAAATGCCCACCTTATGCTAGCTCCCTGTCACAACAACAACAACAAATTGAAAATAAAGTTTGTCAATCCAAGTGAAAACAAACAAACAAAGAAAAGCAACCAACCAACAAACAAAACCACAAAAAAAACCAAACCAAACAAACACCACCCCCCCCCAACAAAAACACAGGGGAGCAGCCTAAATTTTGCCTGTTGATTCAAAAGCACAGATTAGGCCCTACCCTCATGATGACCACATAAGATACTGTTCAAAAAGGGGAACTCAGACAAGTAAACTGCATTAAAAATACACCTACATTAAATGCTTGTATAGGAACAGGATATTAAGGCATCACCTGCAGTGAATGCAAAAGTTCTGAGGATGAGAAAAGGAGTCACTCATTGTACAAATCTTAACTTTTTTCTGATTGTTTCAGCATTGGGCCCAATTCAAATGTTAATCTAAAGATATTTTAAATAGATAAATTGGTGTTTCCCTTTGAAGCATTTTCCAGAAGGTAACCACCTTCAGTGCTGGAAAAAAATTGATGATTTCCAATTTAATATTACATGGGTTTAACTTACATCCCTCATTTCTCATAATGCTGTTCTCTGCTAGAATAAAAAACCCTCCAGTTACCACTATTTTCTTCCTACTTGTCGTACTTACACTCTGTAATTAAATGTCATCGTTTTAATAAGCTGAACTCTGAATCTTTACAGTCTTTCCATTTTCTTCATTTTTAAAAATTATTTCTGAGGCTCTTCTTTATGCCTTGCCCTCTGCAGCATCACCCATAAAATACAAAGGAGGAAAAGTTGCCTGCCTTCTACCATTTGTTGTTCTCCTGTTTCTACTTCCAGTGTTATCCTCCATATCCTCACAGCTAAAATCTACTGATTATTTTCTATAATCCCAAAATCCTCCGTAGAGAACAGAAGCCTGTTTCTGAATAGCATCCAAATGCTGGTGAAAAAAAAATGCTTTTATTACATTTGTATTTCCTACTTCTGCATAGACAGTTTAGCTTTGACTGTGCTAATAGATTACTTTATTTAACAGGGACCTGTTTTACTACACAGTACAGGTTGTTTTGTACAACTGTCCTGCCCTCTTCCTTAATTATTGTTCTGCTCTTCTTTTCTTATCTACAGTTTTTTCAGCAGAAGAAAATATTGCATGGCATTATGGCTTAGCACCAATTCCTGCAAACTTCAGTAGAAGCATCTCCATTTGAGGGCAATTCCCTTTGGTGATTGTTTTTTTGGGGCCTGCTGGTTAGGCAGTTCTTAATTTATGTAATGCAGTATGCACTATTTTTTTTTTTAGTCAGAAAGCCATGCCATATTAGCTCAAGTGTCCAGAAAATGACCAAGCAGACTGTGAGTTTGGTAAATGAAGAAGTTTGCATGGAAGTAATCTCCTCAGAGAATGAGAACATATTTGTTTGACCATTTTCTATAAAATAGCATAGAGTTGTACTGATTATACCCATATTACTCAATCAGTGGAATATCAGCTTTCTGATCACATTGCCTGGGAATGAGGACAAGCAGAATTCTCCACAGATATCCGGTTAATCCTACCTGACATTTGGAAAACTGTTACAATCTTAGCACTCAGAATTCTTTAATGTTTCTAGTATGCCACAATTTAGTAATCATACTTAGATCAGAGATTATCTCCACCAGCTTCTTCAGGCTAGTGAATGCGAGTGCCAACATAACATCAAATTTGAATGAAAATTGCTAGTACGCAAAGGTGCTGTGCTCTAGTCCTGTTCCTTTTGATGATCTTGTAACTTCCACTGTATTTATACAGACAGTAACCCAGAGAGCTGTGCTGATATAATGTGATAAAAAACTACTCATAATGAAAGATATATTTCCCCAAAGCCAAAAATGTACAAGCACCATTAGTCTACTGATTAATTTGCTACCTGTGTGTATGAATGAGTGTGTATGACTGAACATGAAAATACTCAGATTTACATGTTTCAAAGTTCGTGCTTTTTTCCCAAGAAAGTTATAAGAAGTTTTTCTGGAACTGTGGCATCCACTTTTGGAAAACAGTGTCTATTTTCTATCCTCTTTTTAACCCCTGTGGTCCCCATAATCCTGCATGGCATTGCCTCTGTGCCAGATTAGCTAAGACACTTTCCACCCTCTTGATCTCCTTCACAAATTATCTTCAGGCAAGATCTCTTGTCCAAATTTCTACTTTAAGTCTTATACTCCTGGACTGCTGCGCAGTCTAGTAACTGTGTATCATGATTCTTACCTGCTCATGATTCACTTTAATTCATTCAAAGAAAGTCTTTTTGTGCCATTCTCTCCAATAATTTGTATGCCACACTGAACATCCTAGAATTAATTTCATTTTATGCAGGATTTTGTTGAAAGCTGGAGTGAGTGTTGCTATACGGAAGACTGCTTTATGGTTATGTGCATCACAGTGAATGCCCACCACCTTGTACTAGGAGACAAGAAGCGTGTGGGCCCCAGTGATGCATTGCCAGGGGATGCAGGGTAAATATTTTCAAGATTAGACAAGGGATACAATTTGTGGAATACGTCTGTATCGCTCGCAGTTAGCGTGTAGGCTGCTGCCAAATGCTGGTTATTGTCTTCCTTCCTGAAGCTGTACCGCTCGAACACTGCAGTACAATGCTATTTTCAGCTCCTTGATGAGATGATTACAATGTAAAGTCATGCTGCGTGACCAACATGCCAGGTGTTTGCTGTTCTAACTCCACTTTTATTACTTTGGAGATGAGAGAATGATGAAGAGAGGGATCGGAGTTACTTAGGAGATTTTCCAACAGCAGGTCAGCTTAGATAGCTGAGCTATTTTTGCTTAAGGCACTGGTATACTCTGTATGTTCTTTACTTCTGTTTTCCATTTTACAAACAAACTGTAGGAATAAAATTAACCAAAATAAAATGCAGTCTATTAAGAATTTCCAAAGCAAAGTTTGCACTTATTAAATGGCTGAACAGGTAGGTTTTTCCTCTGTAGAACAGATATTGAGAAGACTGAAGTGGAACAAACTCCCCAAACTACAGAGCATACGTGCTCACTGGCACACAGTAGGTTGGAAAGGAGAGGAGAGATATAGTACAGATACCTTTTCCTTTCAGATCTTAAGTCCCCTGCCAAGTCTATAAAAAGTGGAAAAACTGCGATTCTGTTTTTTAATATGCATTCTTCTGAGCAGGAATTCAAAAGACATCAGATACACTACTTCAAAATCAAAATTACATAGCTGTAACAAATGGTAATTAACATGTGGGGGTTTTTTTTTCTGAATGTGTCTTTCATATACTACAACCAAAACACATAATTTCCATTCTGATCTTATAGCAGCAAAATTTTCCAATGGGTGTCTCATAACTAATTGTAAGTACAAATATGTTTCAATATATTTATTTTAAATCTAAAACAACTCAAGTCTGACTGTGTTGTTGGATCCAGATGTATTTCTAGATGTCTGTCCTATACCAGAAGTTTCTCTTTCTGTTGGAAACCAGTCAAAGTTCAGTATGAATTTAGGCTCCATGGGGCAACAGCAGATTCTTGCACTGGTTATTGTTTTTTTTTTCCAGGTTTAGGAAGTTAAATACATGTAAGTAGTCCCAATGGAAAGAAAGCACTGAGGATATTAGCTAAAAAGCACTTCAAATATTCTTTCATAAACTAATCAATCTAAGGCCAAACTGATATAAGAAAAAAATAAATGCATGAGACTACAGACAATAAAGATATCTGTAGGAAAAAAAAAACCAAACAATTCCAAAGCTATTTGTGGTATAGTAAAATAGTATCAATACTCTATTACGTTTCAGTCACAGATTTTGATTGCCTTCGAAAGAAGTTCCAGGAAAGTTCCATTATAATTCTAAACTTGAAAAATCCTGTAGATCACAAAATCCTCACACAATTTAGGAAAAAGCCTTATGTTAGCAGGGGTGTCAGAGCAGAAATAAGGTTTTTAATGCTCTATCTTTAAACTACGGTAATAAAACTTCAGTGACCCAACTCCCATTGACACCAAAAGTTTCTTTAAAGCCATTATATGCATTCAAAAGGGCTCTGACAGTGACCAAGCCAGTTTAGCAGCCTGAAACATCTCTATATAGCTTTAGGCTCAACTCAGCACAGATTTATGGTCTTCTAACCTTACTTAATCTTATACTGCACTAAAAGTGGGAACTATCTTTCCAAGGATTCTGAGAACTAAATTCAACCAATCTAGCAGAATTTGGTTATTCACCTGCACAGTCATGAGGATCACTCAGTTGCCAGATTTATGCTGCAATTTGTTGTGGTGAAAAAGGAAAGACAACCTGAGCTGCTTGATGCCGCAATTCCCTGAGCCTCCCCGAGCTGGTCATACCAATTGGACTTCTCAAAAAAAGTCTACATTCCCAGAAAACAAACAAACTTTATAAAATAATGCGCATTTTCAATGAACTGTTGTCCTAATCAAACATTCAGCCACCAATTATTATCTTAACATGTTTCTTTCAGCACAAGGAGCTGTTGATTCTGGCCAGGTTATGTTTCTCCAATGAAATCCTCTGCATTTGCAAAGAATGTACACAAAGTCTTGTTTCACTCAATCTGTCAGGAACAAACAGCAGAAGGTTATTTCCTTGCTCAGAAATCCAGCTCTCCTTTTTCAGTAGGTACTCTGCTCAACCAAAGCTTTTTCTTTTGGCTTTCCCCCTGGGCCACCCACATTGTCTATTTGTTTTTTTCACAGCTTTCTGATTACTTTTAAACACATAGCTCCTATCAGTTGATGTCTCAGCCAGTGAATATATAATAATTTCCCAGAAAAGTTCTTTGTTCTTCACAAATTAGTTCATGCTTGAGCTTTTCTTTGTAGGATAACTGCCTGGGTGGTGGCTTCTACTGTTTTCAGCAATTTTACTTCATATAAGAGCCTAGCTGCTGCTTCTTGTTTAGACTGAATGGAAGGTGCCCACCATAACCAGGGGATTAATGAGGCCTGGAATTTTGTGCAGATCAAAGACAAACTTTATGGCAACCATTAACATCTTCCAGCACGGCAATAGCTTTCCTGAGAAAAGTCAAAGAAAAGCTGATAAAAATTAAGCCACAACATCACCTAATCACCTGTTTCTCCTGATTGGAGTATTTCCCTCAGGCTACTATGCAAAGTTACACTTAAGATAGAAAATCAAGTGAAAAGGGAAAACAAACAAACAAACAAACAAGCAAGCCCACACCCTTTTTAAAGGTAACAGGAGAAGAAAACTGAAGGACATATAAACAAAAAATAGACCTGTGAGGGAGAGAAATAATAAGATTGTAGATTTCCATAGACAAACTTCAGCATGTATGGACCCTGATTTATGCATGGCAATAAATGAAAAATGGCCATCTGCAGCATGTGGTGTTATTTAGTCTTCTCTCTTCTGAGCAAAGCAGGGAGTACCCTGTGTGACACACTGTACTAGACATCAGTGAGGAGCCCAGCTTCAACTTAGTGGAAAATTAAAAATGAAACCATAGTTGTTGGAGAGAACTGAACAAGAGTTTTGTTTTAATGATCCAGTTCAGGTCAGCCATCTCATTGTTCCTCTGAATTTTCAAACTGGATTGTAATTGTCAAGATTGCATGAAGTCATAAGTCCCATTTTTCAAAAGGACTTTAGCCCACATGCAGCTTAGTTATTTTTATCACCTCATTCAGGCATTAAGTTAATTCATATAAACATACAGGCCCCAGAGATTCAGGTAGCAGGTGAGGGAACATTCCCAGCACATAGTTTATTGGGTTTACTGTTTGCTGCTGCTGTTGTGTAGTCTAGTCTAGTCACCAAACTTACTTTGCAAAAGAGGTGGCTAAGTTACTTAGTCTATATAAAAGTGTTTTTCCGTCTGTTTACACTGTATGTTCTCCTTCATATAGTCTTCAGTCAAACAGAATCTGAAATTCTTGTGACTATTGAATTATTTAGTAATACACTTCTACTAAGGCTAATCTGAAATTTAGAAATAATGTAATATAAAGCCCATCATGCATTTAAAAATTACTTCAGAAATTCTTTATTTTTGGTTGCTTTATCCCAGAAGCTTCAGTTATGGGGAGGAAGCCGGAGAGTTTAGCTCCCGTGTTTAGAGGACATAGACTGTCTTGCTCTAGAGTATGTCCCCATGGACCTGAAGCAACATTTTATTCTCAGAGAAGTCTGAAAGTCTTGACAGAACCAGTGCTAATTGGATGATGTAGCTGTCTGAGAGGAGGATTAGGTAACAAGAGAGCTTGAAATCCCTGTGGCTTAAATTCCCTCCTTATACATATTTAGACAATACAGTAATCCCAGTCACTGCTTAGGAACAAATTAAACAGGATGGCACATTATAAACACCTGCATAAATCCATTTTTTCCTGGTTTTGGTGCATTTTTGAGAGAATCTGAGAAAGAGAAAAACCTCCTGGGAAAGCAGGGGAAGAAATCTATTTCTGCAAGAGTTAAGCTGAACCAAGTGGTTCATTATTGTTTATTACTTATCTTCTCTCACTATAGTTTCATGAGACCTGTTTGAGGACAAGAAAGCTGTGTCTCCTACTGTATGGCAGGGAACAGATTGTTGGCATTCAGTAACTAGTAATAGTGATAGACAATTAAGTCTTCAACAAGACACACTTGCTAGCCAGTATACATTTACCTGCCAGGTAGCTGACAGATGGCCATGCACATAACAAGTTAAGATACCTGCTTTCCAGGTCTTTTTTCTCTGTTTGTTTACTAGCAGATGTCACTGCATGCTGGCTTTGTTGGGAGGAACCAGACACAGTGGGACAGGGTATGGTCTTGCCATTGGCATCCATGGGTAATGAATACAACCAAGAGGAAGCTCAGGGACTCCGACAACCAAAATTACCAGCACAAGGGTAAAAATGTCTGGAATGAGAAGTTATCCTTTGACAAAATATCTTCAAGTCATCCCTAGTTTTAAGCTAATGTGTTTAATCACCAACTCACAAAGAGCTGGTGAGGGAGAAGGTTACAATTCCCAATGTGATCATCTTTCAAACAATCTGATATTTCCTAACAATAGAGAGGCAAAATCAACGGCGAAGCTGTTTGCTGTATTTCAGTCACACAGGTCCAGCCTTTCTCACCAGTTATAACATACACAGCAGAATTGGGAACCAAGAGATCTGAGATGCAAGAAGCAGCTGAGAGTCGCCAGTTGAAAAACCGTGACATGTATTCACAACTACGTTTCACAAAGGTTGAGGAAAAGTAGGAGGACTTCAGCAGCAAATTAAGTGTGAACTATTCTCTCTTTTTATTTACTTTTTCTTTTTCATGCTTATTTACACCTGGGTAGAGAAATTTGTTGACTGGATGGGCAATATGACTGAGCTGGGTGTCCTGCATGCACCCTGTGGTATCTCCAGTGCTCCCCTGAAGTACCAGAGCCCACCGTCCATGTACCTTAGTTATTTTACTTCATGGGATTTAACACACATGGATATATCTCCTACCCACCCTCTGCTATCTGCATCCAAGAATTAATCAGGAAAGAGGAGAGACAAGAACTGGCTTCTGTCATTGTTGGAGGAATTTGTGCATGGTAAGAACACCTGTTTTACATGGTAATCCTGCCAATGGATCCCATTAGAGACTGAGTTCCCTTGGACTAGGCACCATACAAGTCTGTGAGGAGAAGCATATTCAAGAGTTATAAATGTAATTGAGAATAATAAGAAGTGGTTGGAACAAGGGAAAAAAACTTCGCTTTCTGCAGGTCACTTACACAAAGTATTCCTCATAACATATTGCTGTGTTGCATCAAAGCTTCATTTTAAATTTTCCATAAGTTATGCAGAATGTCCCACACTGTAGCTCTGTTCTGCCACACAGAGCAGGGCTTTGCTCTACAGTGAGAATCTGTTTTCCTGTGAATTCAGGCTTTAACTACAGCACAAAATATGTTAGCAACCTAATCACAAATCTGGTTTCCAAAAATGAGGTAGACTCAAAATTCTTCTGTCAAAAAGCAAGAAAGCTTCTGGCCTGCTCTACCACTCATTTCTTTCTTCAGCTAAACATTAAGACTCACCATGCTCTCTTCTGTCTTAGGTTAAATACGGATCATCTCTGTTCCTCTGCTGCCCTCCTGATATGCAGGAATTGAATAACTCTTTTTTTTTTTTAATTATTTCAAGAGTATTTTTACTCAGCCCAGAACATGGTGACAATCATGACAAAACTCACTGAGCTAGCTCAGAAGGATGTATATACAATTACGCCCTAACAAAAGCCTCTCTGGAGCGAAGTGACATTGACAGAAAAAAAAAGAAAATACAGGAAAAAGTAAGATCCTGTAGAGCGCATCTTGTAGGGAGAGAATAAGTTTCTGCCAGTGTCAGACCTTCCTTTTCACAAGCCTGTAGAAAGCATTTAAACAGGAAGAGGGAGAAGCTGCATTTTCAAGCAGTGTGTAGGAGGCCTCTGTATGTGCTTCTTAAAGAAGTCACCTTGAGACTCTGTCCTACCAACCTCTCTGGAAAAAAACAACCAGAAACAAAGCTCATGTTAGAAGTGTCTGAACATCGCAAGCTTCCCAGTGATAGTTTCCCGTCATAAAAAAATGACATTCATTCTGGTGTATCCTACCCTGCATTGCTGGGCTTATCTGGCACACCTGTAATGTGAAATGCTGTCCAGGAGAAATGATTTCTAGGGAGCCTTAATCTCTAAATCTAAACCAGGATTTCCTCACTGAGCAAAGGCAGCTCAATCCCTCATTCCACCCCCGCCAGTACACATTTCAGCAGTGATGCAACCACCAGATGGTGGCATTTCCACTACATAAGGTACCGTTACAGCATTTGAATTGGCATGTAATGTGATTCACACCACTGGCAGCATGTGTGTAGTTTTTGCTATAAAAGGCAGCGGTGCTTTAAATGGATCTATGACTGTAAAACAAAGAAAAACAGTTCTGCAGGACAGGTTGAAATTGTTTACAGTTTTGACAATACCATGAAGGCAGCAATTGGGAGTTAGAAAAAAATAGCTCTGACAACCAGCAATGACAGGCAGGGAGGAGCATTTTTCTCCTGGGTTACCTGATGCCATCCAGGTCATATCCTTACTCCTGCGGATGTTTCCCTCTTCATTAGCAACAGGAGTGTACATCCAGCTCAGGAAGAAATGTTGCTTGTGATACAGAACTACAGGTCAGCAGTGGGGACAAGGAAGAACCTGTGTATCTATATATCTACAATCACTTTCTTTTCTTCCTGAGAAGTCCATTAGTGGATGTACCCCACAAAGGGACCTGATGTGGACAGAAGTGAACCGTTGGATACTGCTCCCTCTGCAGCCTTCTGTAAACTGCCACATGCTCCCCCTTTAAAAATAACTTTATCTACTTATTTTCATACTGATTTCTTGCATTGATCTTATACATCATCAGGGGCTCAAACAGCTGCAGCCAGGAGTAACAATGTAGAGTAGCGTTTTTCACCCAGATATTTTTTGGAGCTGAGACTCTTTTCCATTTGACATCCAGGACACAGTACTGTTGTATTCCTAAATTTTTACAATCTTCTGTTGTAAATCCTAAAATATTTATTTGGAACATAAGACTGAGAGGGTCTTTCTGGGTCACCAAGTGTGTTTGTGACCAGTATGCTACTGTCAGTCCCTCAGTAGTTAAGCACTTCTTGCCCCTACCATTTCTCTGCTGGGACACCATTACAGGATGTTAGTCCTCTAATGGTCAGGAATTTTCTTCTGCTTTGAAGACTAAATTTGTTCTTGTCCAGTTTCTACTCTTGTGCTTATGTTAATGTTTGGAGTATCAATGTTTCACTTCTCCTTCCTCATCTTTACCTCCTAGATTATTCCATGGGATGATGCAATTCCATCTCAGTACAAAACATAAATTGGCAGTTGTTTACATAAAGTGAGTCTCAAATCTCTAAGAGCACTTACAGGACAACTTTTATGACTCTTATTGTTCCCACTCTTCCACCTCTTTTCCTCACACATACATTCACTCAGAAACGTACACTCTGTCCATAGTAATTTGGAAGGAAGTTGGCTTTCAACTCCTTGCACCTCTCCCCCAACATAGCCACACCATCTGAATTCTGCAGTTCAAAAGGGTTATGTCAGAAGAAAGAGCTGTTTTACTCTCACTGCTGTCTCAGTTGTGAGGGGTGACTTTCCACAGTTCTGCTGTTGCAGCTTCCAATTGCATGAGAAGCCTTTTGCCAGTGGAGCACACCGGTATTCTCATATCAGCAAAGAACTTCTTGTGTAAATACAATTTTGTTCAACATCCTGGCAACCCTGGCACAGGCTGAATAGAGCAAACAACCTGCTTCCTCACCCCTGAAAATGGATCTGAGCACATTAGCTGGTGCTGTTGGGCAGCTGGAACAGACATTTCTTGCGTGGTACTTCCTGTGTCGTTAATAGGTGTTTTCGAACTCCAGGGCTGTAAGCTGGAACATCGAAAGAATACACAATTAACAACGATTATTTCAGTGCAATTTAACTGAGAACCTATCAACATAATTTCTTCTTAGGAGTTGCATTTGCTATGCTGTTTCTCCAAAGCCCACTTCTCTGTGTTGCACTTGCAGACTAGGAGACAGTGTGAATAAAGGCTTGTAGCTGAACCTGAAGTTTACCTACCTGGCAGCAGAACACTGTGTGCAGGGAGAGGGACATACAAAACTTTCCTGAAAAACTCTGTTGAATAAGCAAAGCTGTGGAAATCTAGGGAGAGCAGAGGCAAATGGCATCCAGTGTTTTTTATTAGAATACCATGGAAATTTGGATAAAGAAAAATGACTCCCCCAAGACTGGAAATCATAAAAGCAGGTATTACTTATCCAATTTAGCAAAACTATTCTTTCTCTTTGAGAGCTTTTACTGACTCACAGGAAATGACTCTGCAAAGTGCAGTTGCCAAACTGTGCGGGAGCTTTTATGTGGAACAACAGTAAGTCTGGTCTCTGCTTTTCCATCTCAAGCGAACTAACAGTGGATACTAGGAGCAAATATACCCAGTGGGACTAACCAGCTAACAGCAGATTTTCTTCTGTGAAATTTATTTTGCATTGTGTACTGGAACAAATGAGAGCACATCCCTCAGAACCTGAAGAATGCTGTTGTATTTTCACATGTAAGAGCAGAACTCAGGTAAAAGCGAAAATTCCAGTGCTTTCCAACAGCAGAGTGCACTGGACACTTAGAAGAGGGCAAAACTTCCTTCTCCTCCATCAGATAATGCAGAAAAATGCTCTTAGAACTAGCAAGAAAATTAAAATTTATCCCTTCTGGAGCTAATATTAAAATCTCATGTTATTGCAGGGCAGCCCTTATTTTACTTTACAGCTGGCAAAATGTCTCTACAACGTGGTAGACCATTACTCTCAAGTACTATTCCAGTTGCACTGGGCTGAAGTCTGCACTTCAAATTATCATTTAAACTTCCTCTGCTGGTTCTCATAGACACATGATATGGCTTTCCTTAACTCAAATGATAATGGACATCCAACCTTTTTATCATGTGTTGAAGCCACCTGTCCTTATCTTTTATATTTTGTCACTTCACTCAGGAAATCAGTGTATACAAAAAAAGGGTCTGTTTTGTATCGTTTACCTCATTGAACCAGTGAAATTATATGTTAGCACCATTCAAAGCACTGGAAATTCTGCCATTTTCTTTAGTGGGCCAGGATTTATCTTTAAAGGTTTGTTTTTGGCAGTTATCTAATATTTCCCATTTTATTATAATGAAATTACAAGTAAGATGTCCATAATTCCCTCTCTTCAAACAGATTGTAGTAAGAACTGTCTCCTTCATTTTGCTGAAACCTGAGCTGTAAAGTACTTAGGAATAAGTTCTTCAAAGCAGTCAGTAGATTCAGTTTCCAGGTCTGACTTCATGTTGTCCTTTCCTTTATAACTTTCAGAAAAATATAATCTGTGCCTGTCTTTGAAATTATCTTTAACTCACTAAACAATAAAAATACCCTCAGGACTTAAGTAGATAATTAACCTGTGACTGCAGGGTGTCAACTGGATAAAGCTCATTAAAAATATAGAAATTCTTAAATTGTTAGTATGGAAATACCAGTATTACAGAATATCATTTCTATAGATGCGTTTACTAACAAAAGCTGAGTAACACTTCTGAAAGAACTGCAATCTGTAGTCAAACCTAGAAGGCCATCTTTTCAGATGAAAATGCACTGAGCAATCGGTTCACTAAAGCCAGAAAAATATAGGGCTTTTTTACTGCTGAATGTGAAAATAGAAAATCCCTGGCAATTGCATTATTTAAGAGCATAGAGGTGGTACAGATCAAGAAATAGCACAGAGTTACTCAGTAAGTAGCTGGGTGGGGATAAAGCAGCATATTTTTATAGCAGCTGAAGGATTGTGTTCAATTTGGCTATCAGAAATGGACAAACAGGCCAGCAGCCAGCAGAGAGGGAAAGATGCTCCATGTCTTGATGGAAAGATAAGGAACTTGGTCACAGAGACCCAAAACCCAAACAAAATTCTCAGAGCAGAAAACAGAAGAAAAAATGCATCTGGGATTTAGCCCGTTATTTTCTTCCCCTTTAATCTGCATGTTTTCCATGTTAGTAAAATAAAAACTAACATATTGCTTAATCTCATGTACAACGTATTTGCACATGTCTGTACATCCGTGCATGCCCTTCAGAAGTGAGACCACAGACTGTGAGTCCCCACTGAGTAGCAGCTCAGGGAAATGTACGCCTGAGCCCCGGGGCAGACATTGCTGCTGGTGGGAGAGCAAAGCAGCAGAGCTTTCATCCCATGAAGGCATAACCCGGGATCCAGGTTACAGGAAGAGAAGTGTTGCTATTTACCTAAATGAGAGAAAGCTGAAGATCAGGCAGATGGGGTGGAATGACACCTACCCAAGCCTGACAGTATTCAAGAAGCGATCAGACAATGCCCTCACACACATGGTGTGAATTTTGGGGTTGTCTTACACAGGAACAGGAGCTGGATGGGTCCCTTCCAACTCAGGACATTCTATGATTGTATGATTCTCTGATATGTGGCAGCCTGGCAAGGGTTCAACTGGGGTCAACGCTGAGAAGATGAAATCTGTACCTAAGGCTATTAAGCACAGTCCCATTTACTTCGGCAGAACTCTGACATTTTACACCAAGGGAGGATGTGGCCCCATTTTCTTCCTTTGTTTCGTGTTCCTATTCACCATCCATGGGAAGGCTGAGATTGTGATCACATTATGCCTTGTTTGAGACACGTAGACCTGTACACCTGCTGTTACTCACTGTACACCTTCCTTTCTAGTTCACCGGGTTTTTAATTGTGTGCTTTCATTTTATGCTCATGCAGGGACAAACATATATCTCTAATTCTACCTATTAGCACTGTCCTCCGATCCTTAAAATAGCAGAAAAAAAGGCAGCAAGTAAAATCTGGTTTGCTTGAATGAATTCAGAATGTATTTTTTAAAGGCAAAACACCAGGCTTTCATTAGCAGAGCAGTGAGTCACCCGATCAACTGTACCCAGAATAAATAAGAACTGCATCCATTGAAATTGAAACTGTGTTCTTTCCCTTAATGGGCAAGTGTTTCTGAGGAGAACCTGGTAGGAGAAAGGGATCCAGCTCTTTGGGATGTCATTCCTTTCTCTTCAGCCATGCCACTGTGAAACTTTCTGAAATATTTTTGTGTGTGTGCTCCTAGAGAGACAAAAGGCACATAAGATGCAAAAAAATACTGTCTGTTCTTAGTTGCTAGCAAAAAAGGTCTCTAGCACAAAAATTTTCATACTGATACAGTCATTCCTGATACCACATCATTTATCTTTCTTTTTATTGACAGTATTTTTAGTGCAGTAATTTCACTGCAAAACTCTACATATGAACACATAGGATGAGTACACAATTTAAAGACAATAAAAATCTGAAAGCAAAAAAGTGAAACAGCATACTAGCAAAGGGTCAGAGTCTCACACACTTGATTACCTTAATGAGAAGTCTCTTATTCCAACAGTAGTCCCATTGGCCATGTAGGTATTTGAGGAGTTAAGTCTTACAGGCATAGCAGAATTTGGCTTAAAGTCTGGATTAAAATAAGATGATTGAAGACTACTCTGTATAAGTTACCTATCAGCGCCAAGGCTACCAAGCAATCACATCAGTTCTCCAGAGCTAGACTTTGGCTGTCCTTTGTTAAAATTTTCACTAGTACACAGCTATGTATTGTGGGGATTTGGGATGTAATTTAACTGAAAGAACTGGCAGAGTGACAGGTCTGTGTCATTATCTACTGGCACTTTTGATACCTGCTTGCTTGCTTCAGAAAGCAGAACCCAGTGACTTACACATTAACCCAGTTACTTACACATTGCATTTAATGCAAAAACTCGGTCAAAAACAAGTTTTTAATAATGTATTCATAATTTTTTTTTTTCAGTTCAGTATAACTATTTCAAAATTAGGTCTAAACTTACCTAGAATGTTAAGAAGTTTATTCGCAGTGAGTATCACGTCTGAATAATGTCACCTACAGTAACTTCAATTCAGTAGCATGCCCAGAGCAAAATGAAAATAAAAACAAACAAACAAACAGACAAAAAATCTTCTCTGGCATGGCAACTATGACCTCTTCAAAGAGTACCATTTTATGTAGTCATTTTATCTTTGTAAGGCTCACAATTTTTACCATTGCACATGTCTGGGATTTATCTTTTTATTGGCCAGTCCAAAGGATTTACCTAAGATCTTGTGAGGTTGTTTAAAATTTCCTTCTAGGGAGCCCAGCAACTTCGGACTTCTACTATTTGTGTATGCACTTGCTGTCATAACAAACCTTGCTGACTGCCAGCTGCTGTATCAATTCCTTGAAATAGCAGACAGGCGGGACAAGCTAGAGCAGTCAGAATGTTGCTCTAATTGAAGATGGGACACTTATTTGGCAAAGGACTCCCTTACTTAGCACTAATTATTCTTTGCTCATTCTGAGTTTGCTACTGCAAAGGAATGTCATCATAGCTGTTTGAGATGGGCAGTCATATTAGAACGTTACTTCAGCATAGAATTAATCTTACCTATATATTTCAGAGTTTTAGTCTGTCTTGTGAACATCTTGAGTGATGGCACCTTCATATTTTCTGTAGGAAAGTACTCCACAGTCTGTTTCATTTAGCAGAGAAGTTGCCTTTGTTCACTTTCTCCATGTAAAATTTTATCTTCCTCTCTATCTAACAAGGCTGCTTAGGAGGGCTCTAAAACCTTAGGATTCTCTTTATGATCTGAATTATATGGGTAACCCCGATACTTCTAGGGCTTTTATCAAAGGAGGCCCTCAGCTCTGAAATTTCCTTCATTTCGAGATAGTTAACACTCCACTTATAATCACACACAAATCCAGATCATAGACAAGGCTCTTAGGGATAAGGTTTAGTGCTAGATTTATGTTATGGTTGGACTCGATGACCTTAAGGGTCTCTTCCAACCAAAATAATTCTATGCTACTTTTAATGCATGCATCCATAAATGATGGATGTGTTGAGAAATCATAGATTTCGTTTTCAGAAACGCAAACTATTAATGCTACAACCAAAAAGGTAAGTGCTCAGCACCTGCGTAAGCCAGACCCTTGCGATGCCTCAGGCTGGATGTTCATAACCTGGGGCAGGGAATAGGTATGGATCTACTTGGAAATGCAGACTTCCCTCTGCTGTGCTACCAACAAAATTACTCTGACAACTATTTCTTCCCCCATCATCTATGATGTTCTCCTCAGTTTTCCACCTAGTCCTGTTAGGGTTTGTAGCATGGATGACTGGGAATTCAGTGCAAAAGTCAACTCGAAACAGCAACCAAGAAAGAATCCCTTCAGGCCAAGTGTTCCCACAGGTATGTAGACTCAAATCCCTCTAATAGCCCTCTAAGCCTAAAGGAAATATTTCAAGTGACAGGAGGGAAGCATTTGTGTTCTGCCCCTTGTAGCATGATTACAGTCATCTTTTGAGGCCTGGGAATTGCAAGGTATGTTTTTCCATTTCAGAGTAATTCTTTCAGATATCTCATCATAATCTAAATTTCATCAAAAGTGGACTATGGCAGAAACGGATGCTGAGATTCACTTTGGGATCTCCTTGTTTTATTTCTAGTTCACTGTCACTTAACAGATGTATTAGTGACATTTTGCAACATCTTACGTCACTTGTGAACTGCAAGCCAACACATGATGTGACTAACAGAGAAGGGAAATCATGCATAATGAGATACAGCTAAGTATAAATATCTACCTTACTTCAAACAAAAAAGAGGACTGGAAAGCAAGGGAATGAAATTCTCTGTGACATATATTTTTAGACAGATTCATGAAAAAGTCATTTTTGGAATGGTTTTGATTACTCATTTTAGTCTTTCAGAGCTTCAAGTACATTGTTACAAGCTGTCTCCATCTGTCAAATCTTTCTTAAGTGATGCAGAGAACTACGCAGACAGAAGAAAGAAATAACAGATTTTCCTTAAAAAGCTGCAGGCTGAAAGCTAACTATTTTAAAAATTATGGTTGGGGGGATTTTTTTTGTTTGTTTATTTTTTGTTTATTTGTTGGGGGGGGTGTTTGTTTTGGTTTGGTTTGGTTTGGTTTTTGTTTGTTTGTTTTTTTTTGGTCAGATGCTGCTAGTAAATTTTCATACATCCAGACCACAGAAAGAGAAATGTCCCTAGAGAAGCTTTACATTATAGACAAACCACCTCCTCAGTATTTGCATGCCCTGCTTAACTAGCTCACATTTGCCAAAAGCCAGTAGTCTTGGACTGATTTATAAAAGTAAAACTGCTTTAAAGATGAAGGCAGAGGTAGTTACTGGGTCATTCCTGGATGGAAAAGACAAATGTGTGAAATGTTTCCTTATCATTCCTGTGTCTTTGAGTGTCTTTAAAAAAAGACTAACCAAACAAATAAACAAAAAACAAACAAAAAACCCCAACCAACCAAACCAACCAACCAAACAAAAGACCCCCTATCAATAAAGTAGAAAATTAGAAATAATTTTCTAAGCTTTATTGAATTTTCTGGCAATATCTGCTTTCAAGTCTTCTACCCTCATATTGATTTCTGACAGTGTGCATATGTAAGAGCTATGTGCACACCTCTGCATGAGTCAGTCAACAAGAGAAAGGAATAACAGCCATGGTGGGAACCCTGCCTCCCACCTCCATGCCTCGGCACGAGCTGCTGAATGCATTTGCAGATTGCTGTTATGTCTCATAGCATAACAAAATAAGCTCCAAAAGCAGAAACAATCAAACGCCCCTCAGCAAGCCACTGCTAAGAAGTGCTTTTGCATTCTTTGATTAGCAGCCACAATATTAGTAGAAAAACAGCCTCTAAAAATAAGTGGGTGAGGTCATGTTACAGAGGTGTTTAACTGGAATCTGAAAATGTGAAACATCCGGTACAAGGCTATCACTGTTGCCTACTGATGGGGAGATACTTCCTTTTCCTTTTCTTTTATTTTCTTTTTTTTTTTCTTTTTTTGAGGTCACATATGCAATTTTGTATTCTATATTGCCCCGCCTAAACAATAACTACAAGAAATGTAAGCAGTTGTTCCTGATCCATTCAGCAACTCTGTAATAACTTCGCTGCTCCAGCACTGACTATGTAAACAATTTTTTCAATCACATAAAGCTCAGTGGATTTCTCACTGAGAGCATCTATTCATTCAAAGAAAATAGTATGAATATCAATGGAAAAATCTAGGTAATTCTAACAAGAAAGAATGTCAAATCTCTTCTACTGAGACCTGGTACTCTTAAGTGATTTAGTGCCCCTCAACATTCACTGAAATCCGATATTCAGTAAATGGCAAGTAAAGGTTTCTAAATGATAGATTACAGGGAAAATAACAGACAGGATGTCAAACCCTGAAAGACAAGCGATTTCTATTTTTTGTTATCAAGGTGTTTTGCATGAAAGTCTTTTTCATATAGCAAAATTAATATCCATTTGCTGTGACTTCCTCCATCTCAACAAATAACTTTGAAACTGCTGCAATTCCTTGGCTGCATTTAAACCATTTGATAAGCAGCCTTTCTTTATATACCGATATACAATTTATATGGCTGAAATGTGCCTTTAACACAAATCAGAAGTGAAGGGATCAAATAAATCTCTGGTATAATTACAGGGCTTTCAAATGAGCTACAGTAAGATGAATTTGACTCGAGGCTGTATATTTAGCCTGGAAACAACCAGCCTGGGCATCTCAAATCGGACAGACCCGGCACACGTGCAAATGCTGCAGCTGCCAACGTGATGCAGATGCTAATAATTCAGCGGCTTTGTACCCTGTGATTATGCATGTGCTGTGTAGCGGTTCAGATTAAAGAGTTAAACAAAGTTCTTCTCCCTCCCCTCTTGGCGGAAAGATAATTCAAACCCATCTGATATTCGCAGACAGTTGGACGGCAGCTGAGGTTTCATTAGGAATCCCACGTATGGCCAGAAGCAACATACACCTCGGTGTTTCCGGGAGCCGCAGGCAGCCAGAACAGATGGTAGAAATCATCATCCCCAGACAGTCATCAGGGGAACCTCAGGCCACATGCTTGAATTTTTCTCAATGAACCGCATACAAGGCAGGCATTTGATCCATGTGACGGCAGCTGCTGGGTCCTGGGGGAGCGGGAGGCGGCGGAGTGGAGGAAGGCTCTCGCAGGTTATTAACAGGTCATGCTGTGACATTAGCAGTCCGGAAACATCGCCTCTCCCAGGGGGCTAAAACAAAAGCAAGGGAGAGGTTCCTCATAATTCACACACAGTTCACTGCTTACAGATTACAGCACATAATCTGCTTGGCAACAGCACAGCACGCAGAGACACTCTGCTATCTGATTTCCCTCTTTCTTCTAGCTGTTTCCATTAGAAAGGTCAGAAGGAATCCTTGATGCAGTAAATGTCCTATGCAAATCTTGAGAGAGGAACAGCGCAGCTTCCCTGCAATTTTCAGAATGAGACACAGAGGCAACCCTCATGGTGACGGCTGAGCTCCCTCGTTCAGATGTCCCCAATCTTTTTGTTCCGTTCATGACATCCGAGACACTGCTTTACTCATTGATCATTACCGCCTGTCTGAATCACCGTGCCCCTTCTGTGAGCAGAGAGACTTGCTGCAACTGTCTGCCTCATTAGAAAGAAAATTTCCTTGGTGATATTTTGAAGGTAACAAGGCATTTGGAGGAAGAATCTTAAAATACTGCATTTGACAATGTAAATGGTTTCAAAAATCATTTCCCCAGCCCTACAACAGACTACATCTTCACTCTCATCCCAGCCCTCCTGTGCATAGCCAGCCGTGCACACCAGTCTGCAGATGGAAGGTCTCCAAACCCCCTGACTGCTTTAGACATTCTCTGTCCAGTGTTGGCAGGTCAGGGCGATGGTAGTTGGCCAAGTACTCCAAATTACATCCTGTAGAGCACAGCAATATAAATACGTATACGTGTGGGTTTCTGTGTACAGAAATAAACGGGTGATGGTGTGTGTGTGTTTGTAAATACAAATATCATCACTTCATACCCGGAAGCTACTTTCTTTCTGATTGCTTACACATTCTAAGTATAAAATGGAGTTTATCAGAATCTGAAGCAGAAAGATTCTGCAAATAAATATGTTTTAAGGTTTTTGTTATGTTGAGTGAAGCTCTTCACCAACCACATTTCTCTATGGAAAAATTGGGTTATCTATCTCCTTTGCAGCACTTTTTTCCTCCCTTGCACAGCAGACAGACCTCACCCACATTCCTGGTCTTCATTCTTTTCTACTGTGCTAGATGCTGTATTTCCCACTCTGTTTCTTGCCTATCCAACCAAGGTAGCTCCTGGGTAGGCAGATCTCAGCTGATGCTTGTCAGTTTCTCCAACAAAATTGCGTGCTCACCAGACCATTGCTTACAGCAAATCCTAAGTCCTATCCTAAGAATCCTTTCCAGTACATCTGTTGTGTTGTACTGTGAAACTGAGAGTGTGAACTGCTCAGTGTCTGATACATTGGGGTTTTTCAGGATCTACTGTATGTGAACTTCACAGATTGCCTGACCAAGCAGCAGAAACCTGAATCTCCCATACAAACACTGACCATTTCTCTGGGAGTTCTAGGAGCCACAAAAACGGGCTAGGCAGAGAGAGAAGTGAAGATGTACTTTGTACTGTAAATTGTTTACAGCACTCAGCAGTCAAATTGGCCTATTAATCCCCTTTGGAAGCATTTATTCATGCCTGCAATAGGGGGTGAAAACCTGGAACCTGAAATTACTTTGCCACTTTGTTAAAGATTAGCTATCCAAAATGAGCAAGGCTGTCGATCTTCTTATATTGGTAGTCCTGAGAAGAAGTCAGATTCAAACTGTTCAGCAGCTCAGGGAATCCAGCAGGCATCCCAAGATGTCCCCCTCGCACTGTTATCCTGGATCCCCAGCATCTTTTGGAAACTGGCAGTGCCCCAAAACCTTTACTAGAAGTGACTGGGGGCAATTTAAAAAGGGGTATGTATCAAATTCGGGATATTGAACATTCCTACACTGAGCTGGTGTCTGAAGAGGGAATCTAGGCAAGAATCTGTGCCGGCAGTGCAGCTGCAGTGAGGCTTCCCTGGCCACTATGAAAGAGGCAAGGGATGCAGGGAGAGATAACATTTTTTATGTGGCAACTGTCAGCAGTGGAAAAAATCAGCTACCCTTCATACTCATAGGACCCTCTCCAGGCCTGAAGCTGAAACAGGAACTCTCTGTGTAGGAGCAACTAGCTGTTAACAGCCGTTCTTAATGTTCACGACCACTAAGGTTTCTGAGATTGGAAATGATGATGCATTACATCCTCGTGCCAAAGTCTCACACTTGCCATCCTTTCAAATCCTCCTATTGTCTGTTCATATGTAAAAGACCTCAGCTTTTACAGACTGGAGCTTGTGCTGACTTGTATTTTATGTACTGCTCTCCCACTGGCATTTTTTTAGAAGAATATGTGGTGGAAACAGTAAGGACTCTTGTCAGGACAGCAGATTAATAGGAAAGCAAGTGAGACGTGTGTTTTTTATCTGGGGCTGCAAGAAGTGTGCAAAGTTCAGCCATCACAAAACATTACTGAAGAAAGTGTTCTTTTTTATAAAGACAGTTCCATTAAAAATATTTTTTTCTCTTTAACATAGAAATTACTTTTATCTTAGCAAGAATTATCTACAGTACTAAGTCTAGACACGTTCTTCTTTATTAGAGAATGTTTTTGTATGAGCCACTTTCAAAAAGAGGCTTTTATGTTCCACCAACTGATGAGTGTTAATGTCAGTGCAAAGAACAGGATTTTTAAAAGAAAAAAGTTAATGATGTGGGATGAAATTAAAATTTCTGAAGGAAGTTAAGCTGACAGTTCCCCATATTCAAACACAGATTGATGCAGACCTACTGGGAACAAGGACCTAATGGGATGCTACATCCCACCCTTCTCCCACCCCTAAGGGTTATTCGGTGCTGCAAGTGTTCTCTAGCCCAAAGTCCCCAGTTACTGTCTCACATCGTACTTCCCCTGGTCCAACCCCATTGATTCTGCAGCTACATCTGCTCTGGCCCAGGTAAACCCAGAGTTTTTCCATGCTGTCCCATCAACACAGCAATTGCCCACTTACATCAGATGTTGCACATGAAGTCTAATAGCCTGTTCAACAATAATCAGTGCTAAAGGTCTCAGAGGTGAATGCAAAATTGACAGATACTCATCATGAAGCATTTAGGCAAGTCCCTAATAATTCCAACACAAGGAGGATATTTTTAATTTATTTCTAAATTTGTACTGGCCAGGTTCCCTGATAGTCTCTTTTTTTTTTTTTTTTTAAAGCTAGGGTAGCTAAGGTTATACTGACCACTCTCAACTTATTCTTGTTTAAAATCTCCAGTGGAGTGAAGTTTCACAGGTTAATTATTTTCTGCTGTATATTGACACCAGTTATAAACTTGTTACCTTTAAGGTTACTGTTCTTGTACTCCTGTGAATAGGAACACTAACCAACTTGAGGTCATTCAGTCAGTGCCGTTCAAATTTTATTCCACTGCCATGTACCTATTACCTTCCTAAAATAGTTCTGGTTTTTATATGGAAAACCCTTAAATGTAATCTTCCTTTTCTGAAAGGATTTCCAGAATCATAAATATTTTGTGTTGTTCCTTTTTAGACTGGAAGTTTTGCTTTAGAAATGAGGGGGTGTGGTGGGGTCAAAATAATATTCTTTTCAAGGGGAGATCATAGCCCCTTTTTCTTTCTTTCTTTTTTTTTTTTTTTTTTTTTTCCAAGGTGAGAAGATGTGCAGTTATCACACATTTATTTTTATACTCTGGTTCAAGATGTCAGCTCAGATACACATCCATTCATTTCCTGCAGGCAATAGAGGTATTACTGGTGAGCAATTTATCAATGGGAATTGGACAAGGCTATTCAGCTCATTTTACCATATGCCGCAGCCTCCCACACACAATAGCGCAACATCACGTCTTTCCTATTAATATCAGCTGAATGTCCAAGTTCTGTCCTGAGAAGAACTCATACAAAACCAATAAATGCATGGGTAAAAATCTTAGCTTTGTAAATAATACCTGCATGAGGTACTGGGCTGCACAGAATGGTAAGGGAAATAGTAATAACAAGGCTGAGATGTTGGATCACGGCAAAAGTATGTGGTCACATACCACATATTAAGGGAATAGTCTGTGCCAATCCTGTGGCATTAGCACAATATGAACTTCTTGAAGCAGAGTCATGATCAGCACATTCCCTTTGGCTTGCTATAGTGAAGTAAAAGGACAGGGCTTCACCAAAAATGTATGGGCTCATTTGCAGACAAAGCAGGGAGGATATTATGGCTTCTGGCAAAGCAATGAACTATGCAAGGCCAAGAAAGAGCAAACTAGATCACAATAGGGAAAGAAACTATCTCAGAGACAAGCTTATGCTGTTTTCCTACCATGACACAGTATTTCAACAAATCCTTGGAGTGTCAGAAAGAAGCAGGCTGAGAAAGGTGACGGGAGGATAGCAGAGATGCAGCATTAATTGTGTGATCCATGACTCAGTCACTGAGCTACCGATTGCCAAACATAACCGTGCACCTTTAGAGAATATGAACACACAGAAAGCTTTAAGAAAAGCAAAGGTACATTAAAAGCACGCATGAGAAAAGCAAACACTGAGAAAATAGGAAGGACAGAGAATGGCAAACAGAAAAGGAAGCAGCAGAAATAAAGGCAAATATACACAGAATGAGCAATGGACAGAGAGAAAGGTAAACACATAAGCAAAAAGTAGTGATTAGAAGAAAGGTTATCCCATAAATCTTTCTAGAGTTTTATTGAGCCACTGAAGAAGGGATTCAGTTGTAAGAATGACTTTACAGAATGAAGACAGAACAGATATTAAAACCTGCTTTAATTAATAGCTATTCAAAATTTGCAATTGGAAATGATAGACTTCTCTTTTTATCTTGGTTGTCTTTCACAGCTGCAGAAAAGATTCTGGAGATGCAAATGACAAAGGGTCAAAATCTATGAAGCAAATAAAAAAGGTAAAATATATACATTTTTTTTTTTTTTAAAACAAACCTTGCATGGTGGAAACAGTGAAAGTACTGTAACCTTGCTTTTTTATCACTCTATCAACTGTAACATCTTTTCACATATGCAAATACTTATGCATTGCTGATTGACTGATGTGAGAGCGGGAGGAATACTTGGTCTTTTGAAGTATTCTCTCAGCTCACGATTACTGGGTAACAGTCAAGTTTAGTACAGTATGATTTCGGTTTACAAAATTTTGCAGTTTGCACCAACACTTCTGGCAGCCATTGGAAGTAATTTCAGATAGCGTAGCCCAAAAGACAGGAAAAATGAGTTTCTGTATTTTTCTAATGCAGTGTCAACCTGAAATATTAACAGTGCCTAAAGAAAAACCATGTTGCATGTCTGCAGGAGCACCCACACACAGATGTAGGTATTTTCTGTTATGAAAAATTTGCCATCTGAATTGGTCTAGAAAACTTCTAAGTCAGAACTCAAGTTAACGTCTTAAAAAATATATTCTTGACAATAACAAATAAATCCAGTTGTTTTGTTGCTTATTTAAAAAGCATAACAAATCATCAGGTGACTACTGTCCCACTGAACAACCAGTTTTGACAGGAGATTATTTTCCAGGGTCACTACGGTTAAGCAATTAAACATCTCTTTCAAAATTATCCTGGGATTATTTCTATTGATTTAGAAAGCTATAAATGGGACCTGTGACTCTCCACCTTCTCTCTCAGTGGTTCACAGGAGGCTGAAATGTCAATAAAAGTGGAAAGGACTTCCCCTGAAACAAATGAGGACACATGCTGCTTATTAAAGGACTGCATTAGGTACATCTTTGTAGACAAATACTGGGAGATTTCATGAATTCTAGCAAACATCAAAGTCCTAAAAAGCACTACGTGTCTTTTTCTAATACCTAAGCTAGGAACGTACCATAAATGATAGAACTACTCTAAAATAATTGCAAGCAAGCTGTCCTTCTCCTTCCCAACATTAAAGTCTTTGAGATAATGAACTATAAACAAATCTGGCTTGTGTGTTATATTGTAGACTTTGAGTAACTCAGGATACAGTCACTTCCTGCTACACAACACTTTGTGCTGCCAGTTCTCTTGTCAGAACCACAGTCTATGATACCACCAAGGTCATCACAGCTGCTCTGAGCCTTACTTGGTGCAGAGTGGAATGTCTCAGAAAAAAATGAGGGATTTTAAAATATTTGCTCTGGACTTAGAAGAATTCTGCTACAGCAACAAAAACTGCTCTCAGCTGGAACCAAAATATACCTTTAGACACAAAAGACAATCTTCCAGCAGCCTGAACAACACATGGCAAGGTAAGGAACATAACTTCAATAGGGGAGAAGTGAAACAAAGTTGATCTCCAGCAGAGGTGATTAAGAAAGAAATACCCTAAGGTCTTGCAGAACTCCACTCCAGGAGCTGCCACTGGCAGTCAGCTAGTGATAAAATGTCCTTCCTTCCCATAAACGGGTGATGTAGACCATTTTAATTCAAAAATTCTAATTAGCATATGCTGTACAGCAGGTGCTCTAGCAACATCATAGATATCTGAATAAAAGCTTAAAGGCCTTGGATTATATTTTAACACCAGAACAGGAGGCTTTAATCAGGTCTGCTATGCCTGGCACACACTGAGAGTTAATTAGATTTAGCAATAGTAATCATAATGGAAATGCTTGAGTTTGCGGGGCTTGTTTTTTTTTTTCTTTTTTACATCAGCAACAAGACCTGAGGGGAACTCAGCTTACTTTTTCAAGGTGATTTCTGTGCTACCTTTGACAATCTCTCTTCCTCTGGTCTTTTCTGGTGGCCAGATTCCAGACGGTAGGTGTTAACTGTCCACAGCCTCTCGCTTTTGGGTAATCACTTAAATGCTTGGATGTATCATAGCTGGAACATGTTACCAGATTAAAACGGAAATACAACACGTGTACTGCTGTAAATAAGCATGCAAAGCACACACTTTGTTTCAAGGGAAAAAAAAAAAAAGTAAGAAATAGCATCTAAGAAAGGACGTGCCTGATTCAGGTCCTCCATCATGATCTCTTAGTTAACCCAAAAAACCCTTTGCCTGAGAATCATGTTTTGTGTTTATTTACTGCCAGTTGATATATGACCCAGTTCCCAGAGACTTAAATCCACTTGACTTGGGCAAGGATTGCAGAATTGTTCCCTCAGGTTGCATGCTATTGTCCTGACGAGTCATTAAATCTGTTCATGACCTGAGGTGCTAATGCAGTTTCTTCACGTTTCCAGTAAATCAGTTTGCAATGCATTAATATAGGAAGCATTTGATTTCAAGTTAAATCATTTCATTTTCCTTCTTAACCAAAACAACTTCTGCACTGGAGAAACACGCTTAACAACTTCCTTATTAAAAATAAATTTGTGCTTCAGCACAGTAGCACCAAAAGCAAACAGCCAAACAATAGGACAAAAAACAAGCACAGGGACCAGAAAATATGAAGGCAGGGGGTGTAAGCAGAAGGAGCTAAGCTACTTCCACACTAAGAACTGGCCTCCCAAAAGAGACATTGAGTACTTGCATGATTAGACCAATGAAAGTGATTTCGCTTTGGAAAGAATTTATGACCCACTTTCAAATCCCTGAAGAAAACAGGGATTTAAAATGGGAAAGCTGAAAAACCACAACAGCAGCAATGCAAACGTCTGCTCTTTTTCTCAGTCTTATAATAATGTCATGGCCCTGATGTTGAAAAAAACACAGACTATGTCAGCAACGTGCTGGAGGCAATGGAAGTTATCAATCAGTAAAGTGAAGTGGATTTAAGCAGCTTAATAGAGGGCAAAATTCAATTGATTAATGGTTAGGGAAGTACTCACTGACGTGGGGGTTTCAAGGAATTACAATCTGATTAAAATTCCATTTTAGAAATGAAGGGATATAGGATGCTAATCAGTCTAAACCACAGATTATTAGTGCCAGCTATTTGTAACAGCTGGGACTATTGTGATAAAAACAAAACGTGACTCAATTTTGATGAGCAGGGGATCATTTATTTACTTTGAGAACTAGAGCATATCAGAGTAAATAACACCCATGCACTAAGCTTACTAGTCTCTGACTGTCATTTAACACCTGAAAACCCCATTGTCTTTTGAGCGGCTTTGCTGGGAAAGGGAAAACCTGGATCTCTTCAGTTACCTACAATGCAATAAGGTTCTGCATGTTCAGCAGAGCCACCTCAGGAGGCTTTCGAGTCCTTTACAGCACTTCAGACTAGCGTGCTTTAGCAACCAATATGGATTTAGAGGTCCTGCCGGCAAGACAGGCTGCAAGAATGTTTCTTTCAGAGATGTTATGGTAAGATAAAATCGGTGTCTGTAGTCCTAAAATATTTCTTCTCCTTCTTTTTTCTTTTTCCTCCTTATTTTAAGATGAACATCTATTTGGGTTAGGAATTCAAAAACTCAAGAAACCTTTGAGCAACAGTAGCTGAGATCTGCCTCATTACGCTTATGTCCCCATAAAGTGGCAATCTCATGGGCTTGCTTGAGGAAGAAGATTTAAGGCAGTTTTTCTCATCAGCTCCTAAATTGAGCAGACCATTAGTGCACTGCACTATTTATATCATGGTTTTAGTAGCCTCAAATTTGAGCTTTTCCAAACCACATTTGTACTGTTTCTGGAATGCAGTGTCTTGTGCTTTGTATGTTTTCTTTCAGCTCCGCTATTGTCGGTATTGGTTTGCTCTGGCATGGCTTCTAGTTATGAGTACAAAGAGCTGTGACATCTCAGATGAAGATGTGTAAAGTCATACTTAAGATTTAAATCCTTTAACTGGAGCCAAACATCTGTTATCAATTGAAGTTGTGTGCACTGATCCAAATTTGGAGTTATTCTGGCAAATTAGGTCAATTTCCAAAGATTTATGAGGACAATCTCTAACTAAGGAGGTTCGGTTTGGTAAGAAACAGGCAGAATATATTAATAACTCCTAGTTTCCTTGTATTTGATTCCCCTGGCAAGAATGGTGTTCAGCCCTGGGGAAAAAATTAAAAAAAAAAAAAAATAAAGAGAGATTTCTAAAATAAAATATTTTCAAGTATCTACATAAGGCATTCTAATAAGCCAAGATATTTATCACATTTTATTATTTTATCTGTTATTAACTTTTTCAAAAAACAATCAGTTCCCTGAACTTGATGAATGTAGGTTCATTTGGGTGAGATGTCAAACCTACAAAGGGAGAATTAAAAACAAACATACAAACAAATTCCAGTCTGTCTCCTTCATCCAGCAAAGATCACTGGCATTCAGACCTCCATGGCCTAATTTAGGCAATCTTTCACTTCTGGACCTGACCTCATGTACGAAGCAGAAGATACCTGGGGCAAAATGAGCATCTGGTAGACATGAATGATCTTAAAGACTCGATGAACTTAAGGGTCTTTTCCAACATAAACGATTCTGTGAAAATATTGGATTTTCCTGACAGACTTGTTGCATTCCTGCTTAAAACAAAGAATATATTGTATAACCTCAATCAAGCTAACAAATCACTGGGAGAAGGTCAGCAGTTCTTCACATGTGCCTAGCTTTGCAGTTCACATTTCCAGGTAAGGAACAGTCTTTTTATGTAAGGGGCTACTTGTATTGACCTTATTGCCACGGGAAAGCTTCTGACTGGAAACTGGGGAAACTGGGATATCCCTCTCTCAGGCACCCACTGACAAAGGCACTTGCCAGATTTTAAAGACCTACTGGAAGGAAAAATACATGGTAGAGGTGTTTCAGCTGTTTGGGTAGAAGCTGGTTTCAGAATACATTATTCAATGACACTAGATGGCAGAGCAGCTGTTTTGAATTAGTTAAAATGACATCTTCTGGAGTGGGTTGCCGCTATTTTATTTTATGATATTACAGCTGGAAATGGTGTTGACATATATCCATGCTGGCTTTTTATTTTAATGAATTTATTTGCTATAGGCTGATGTCAAAAGTGTAAGAGGATCAAAATGAATTTTTTAATATAGTCCAAGGGTGACAAAAGACTAAAAGCGGGGAACAGAAAGTACCGTCCAGCAGCCATTTGGCTACATCAGCTGAATCTCTGTTCCTTTGACAAAGGAGTATATGAAAGTCTGGGGTCTAAGAGAATCTGTTGAATTAGGGAACTGGAAGATTCTGGACAAGACCCTGAAAGAAAAGATCAGAGCACTACAGAAGGATGCAAGAAGTTTGAGATTAAAAACATACAATGCTGGGTCTGGGCTTCATGACACAGAGAGTGGTTCCATCTGCTCCCATGGCCTGGACAAGGCCATGTGCCCCAGCTGTGGGAGCCCTCCGAGCCTGATGGGGGTCTTGTCTCAGCACTACTTGCATGGACTTCTATGGACCTTTTGCTGGCAGTACCTTCTCACCATCACTACTGCCAGCAGGCTGGTTTTCACCTCATAGTTATCATCCTGAAGGGCAACTTTTCCTTGCACAAATCCATATCAAACCTAAGGCACTTGTCCACCATGGCCTGTGGAAGGGTGGATGTGATGTGGCTGTTTTCACCCTCCATATCCCAAAGATGAATGATATATGCTAACATAACCAATTGCTCACCCAACATAGCTTAAAACTGTTCACCTACAAACACTGAAGTTTTACAGGAGTCCTCATAGGGATGAGATCAGTATTAATCCATCATTACTGCCATCAGACACAAGTCAGAAAGACTTGACTACAAGGAACCAGAGATATGACGAGGAGCAGAGACTCCCAGATCCCTGCCCTACCCACTGAACCATGCTGCTCAGTCATCATGTTGCAAATCCCAATCAAAGGTGGAGCCATTGGATCTAAAGCATGTTTTTACAGCCACAAGGCAGAAGGCAGACTTTTGTAGCAAAATGCAAATCATTTCCACATCTCCCTCAAATCCAGCTGACCTGGAAGTGTTCAACAGAGCCATGTAGGTAGCTCAAACAATTTTCCTTCAGGATGAAAAAAAGCAATTCAGACAGCCTTGCGCCCCCTTTCTTTCTCCTTCCTTCACAGAGCCAGGTGAGAGTCTTTTACTGAAATGAGTGTTTGCAAGTATAAATTTCAGAATTGCACCATTATGTCCCAGAAGACATAGAAATAAAATGTGAACAAGACCACTTTTACAACACTGTACTATGAGATGAGGTTTGCCAAGGCCCTTCTGATATTTTTGGGTCAGCTGGAACATGAGCCAGAGTGCAAAGGAGAGAACAATTCTCAGAGGATAATTGCTGTCCTTTGGTTCCATGCATGGGGTTAGGGTCATCACTCTCTTCCCTACTTAGTGCTGCTGCTGGCAGAAGAAAGGATGTACTTTGCTGCCAGAACAGATTGCAGACACACATCTGTAAACACAAGCTGTAAACACCACTTCACACCTCTGCAAACTGGACAAAGCCCATGAAGAGAGCTGAAATAATGAACCAATGATTTCAGAGAGATGCTGGCATGGAAGTTGCTATGGAAGCAAAAAGAAATATTTTTAGGTTGTTCTTGCATCACATATTCTCCCACACAGAAACTCCCATTCCCTCAAATTACCTTTAGTGAGGAGTGAAAGATGAGCATCTCTTCACTTCATAATCCATTCTGCCTGTTTCCTGAGCTGGTAGTGAGCCCATGTTGGACTCACACTGCAGTCCCCCAAGAATCTGAAAGTTATTAAAGGACAGAAAAACGTATGTGGCTGCTCTCAGAGAAGGCATGATTTTTTTTTGTGCTTTAAAAACCATGGCTAACTTCTGTGCATTCCTGTAATGAACATTCATTTGTTTCTTTCTTCTGGAAGTGCAGCTGACATGATATTAACTCAGATATACAAGAAAAAATGAAAAAAAAAAAAAGTGCATTAGTTAAGTTAAATGCATTATGCAGAAAACATAAACAGCCACATGTTTGTGCATAACTGGATGGCTCCCTAGGGAGTAATTAGCATTTTGGCAGAATAGCTTGCAACTATTTCTGTTCTTCTACCAGAGAAATTTCATGGGGAGAAGCCTGTCTTGGTTACTAAAAACCAATTTATTGTATATTATTTTAGTATAGCTACATTTCAAGGTAGATAAACCAGCCAACTTTGATATTATCTATCTACCAGTGACCTCCTCCCTCATATTCTCTTGCCAGTTTTAATGACAGTTTTAAGATAAAATATGAACCGGAAAGAAAGAATACTGCTCATGGATGGTCTTTCTGAAGTGTAGCTCCATTTTTGCAAATCTACATTTTTAAGCAAACATATTATTTTCCCCATAATTTTGTCATGCAATAAAATTGATTCAAAGTAGCATTAGGGAAAACACTCTTTCAGGACTGGCAGATATCTTACTCAGAGGAAAGGACTCCTATAATATCTACAAGGCAACAGGCTGTGGGGCTGTACAAAGACCTACACAGAATTGCCAGGCTGCAGATAAGGATCACTTTCACAGAGCCTCTTCAACAAGTCACAGGATGGTGGGGAGAGCGCCTGAGATGTCCGGTTTGCACAAGTTCCTCTTTATAGTCACGCTAAGAAATGCTACCCCTCAGATAAGACTTCCCACAGCAGACATTTCTTCCTAGATCCAGTGCAGTGTGTTAAGAAAGTGCCAACAAGCACCCCGACGCAGCTGGGGTAGGTATTCTCAAAGCCTTAATGTTTGTTTTTGCAACAGACTTCTTTAGACAAAGGCGGGAGGAATAAAATAAATGTTATATGCCATGAAACAAATGGGGGAATCCCACACTTGTTCCTTTCATCCTGCAGCTGTACGTCATAACCAGCCCTTTTTCCCCATCCCACAGGAGAAAGCAAAGATACTGAAGCAGAACACAGGCACCTGCAATTTCTGTATTTCTTAAGAGCCTGGGAAGGCTCCCAACAGCCTTTCCATACCAACAGAAGTACCACCACCCACCCTGCCCACAGCAGTGAGAAACACCAGAGCAGCGTGCTGGAAGCGGAGGATTTGCTCCAGCAGCAAACAGGCTGCACTGAAGGAAACCCCTCAGTAGAAGGAAGCAGCTCTGTGATGAGAGACAAGCAAGGTTCAGGAAGAGAGCTGCTGATAGATGCCCAGTGAGACCAGTCTCATCCATTCATCTGTCAGGAGACTTCAGTTGTTTACCAAGGCCTCATCCTCATTGTGTCAACCAATGTGTTTTATTAATAGGGTGAATTAGCTTGCAGCTCTCAATAAATTACTGGCTGACATCATGTATTGGCTGCTTTTGATTTGATATAAGGAGAGAGATGCAACAGTAATCACCAAAAGGAGTAGATATCGCTGTCCATCACATGACAGGCTGATTAATGGAACTGCTTTGAACTCTGCCAGTTAGTCCTAACCAGGAAAAAGAAAAGCAGCTTCTCTCTGCAACCCTCACTGGGACACACCTTCTCTAGAGCTGCCTATATGGATGAGGGGAAGGAGACCTGACATGGCCTCCATCATTGAGAGGAGGGAAAACAAATGGGCTCCACCTCAACATCAAAGATGCCCAAGGGAGCAGAAGTCCTTAAAGCTTTCCTCTACCTCAGCAGGAAGAAGAAATGTTTAGAGAGGGGTGGTTTGGTCCTGGCACCCCTCATACTTTATAACTCTGAAGCATGCTGTACAAATATGAGGCTAAACTTTTTGAATGTAAATGACTTCCAGTTTGAAAGCAGGGTTCAGGATTACCTATATGGTACATGCTGCCTCTTCAGGGACAATCTGCTAAAACATGTGAGAAGTGAAACACACAGAAAGCTTTTCACAGCCTCTCCCTGCAGATTACTGAAAATGTGTTCCTCTGCTCAAGCCCCCATCCTCAACAGTTTGCTGTCTCAAGTTCTAATGATTATACCTTCCCTCAGTGTTTTATAAACCTTAAACAATATTTTCTCTTCTGATTACACTTTAAAGCAGAGCTAGATCCCCTTTTTACAGTTCAGGAAAAGCCTACTGCCTTGTTGCCACTGGTTTGGGACAGGCAGTGTTCCCACCAGGCTAAGCCATGTCTGAAATAAATATCCAACAGACCATCTCAACTCACTGAAGGGGGAAAGCATGAAACCCAGGTGGACAAAAATGATTTGTCTGTAGCAACAAGTGTCCCTTGAGACAGCAATTATAAGTCTATAACCAAGACAGGTTAATGAGAAAGGTAATTCTAGACTAGTTGGTAGGCCAGTGGAAGGGGGACAAGAAACAAAAAGCTACAAAAGGTGGTTCTGCAGCATGACAAGTTTGTTTGGGTGCTGGGAACAGCTAGGGTCTGCAGTGGTGAGACTGATCTGGAGAACAAATAGATTCAAATGAATGGTTTAGCAGTGCCTGGCAAGTAAGCACCCAGAAAAAAAACATCAAAACTCTCAAAAAGTTTGCAGCAGCAAAGAACATCTGTGACTACAGCAAGTGATGATGTTTTGTTCTGCAGGGACACCTGGGTTGGGCAAGGGCCACTGGGGTGATTAATCAGGTGAGAAACTTAATCTACCTACTTAGGCCATGGAAGCTAGGAACACTGTAGTACTGCCAAGGATAGTATTTCTGGGTAAAGTGTTTGTTCAACTCAGAAAAAGGCTGCATTGTTCTAGAAATAAAGAGCATGTTGTCCAGATTTCCACTGTAGTACCTTGCTATACCTTTCTCACAGCCACATCACAGAAGCAAAAATCCTGCCTGAGAGGTGTTTGTCCTTTAAACACCTCAGGAAGAAAGGGAGGATCCCCTTCAGACACAGGATGTGAGAAAGACCAGAAAATAGTGCAGCAGTATCCATTCCTGGGGCTGAGTCTTTTTCTCCCTGGGAAGGTGTTTGTGCTGGCAAGAGGCAAGAAGATCATTGCAGATAATTAAAACAGGACACGAGTTTGCATCTGCTAACCACATCATGCCCATTTACTCAGTTCCTTCTGCCTTTCTCACTTAGTGCAAGCAGGACAATGGCCCAACAAAACTGCCCTGAATGAAGAAGCATAGCACAGAGGAAGCCACTGTGGGCACAGATAGTCGTCTGTTACCCGTGTTTCCAGTACAAGCCCTGCAGTTCTGCCGTCAAAGGACAAGAGTGTGATGATGTGGGAGGCACTCAGGGCTCTGCCTGTGCTCAGCTGGCCCATGGTCACCCAGGGACAGAGTGCATTGTAGCAGTAATGGCAAAGGGGTTGGACAGCAAACTAAGGACTCCAAATAATTCTACTTTTATTACATTATTTTAAACAATGTTGTGCTTCAAATAGGCTTTAAGAGACAGCTGAAGAATGTTGGTAGAAGAAATAAGGCTGCAACATGTATTGTACAAAGCATTTTAGCAGAGCAAGATCAGCTGTGCCAGTGCAGACAGAAAAGAAAGGAGTGAGATAGCCAGACATCAGAACAGTGAATTTTTGGCTTAAAATGATGGTCATCGTTTTCTTTGCTTACTGCTAACTCTATTCCTGGCTAGCTCTGTGATAATTGCTTTTTCCATTCACCTCATCAGTCACTGTATAGTAGGTATTATATGAAATAAAACTGTCCACAGTGGAAGATCCAGACTCTACTGTTTTTGTTGTTGTGAGGAAGCTAGCATCAGAAATGGTTCATTACCTGGTTTATCTGCCTCCGTGATCTTACCTTGACTGAAGTGAAAACTCTTGTTACAAACTTTCAGTTCTATTCCCTCACGCTAGTGAATGCTGAAAAGGACTCTGTGGATGTTAAACACGTTCAAAGGTAGATTCCATTACAGATATTGTTAAGTGTTCTTAATAACAGGACAGTGATTAAGAAACTTTGCTTCACTTTACAGGCTGTAAAAGATGTCTATTCCTCATTAATGATAAAAATAGATTTCTTCCCATCATAGATGATGGTCTTAATGTTCATTTGTTCCCTTTGGTAGACATATTCTTATATAAGCTAAAGTATACATACATTTTTATGGAACATTAAAGTGAGAAATAAGGCATTTAGGATAAGGTCAGACCATTCAAGCTGGGACTGCAGCACAGTTTAGGTGTATTAATCCTAAACACCAGATCTGGAAAGCCTTCCTGCCGGTACTGCTTTACATCAGTCATATTTACAACTCATAGAGAAACTCCAAGCTGAGCCTTGGAGCTCTCAGGACCACAAGGTTTAGTTGCTTGGGTGTAATTAACCATACATGATGAGCCTGGTGCTCAGTCTAGCCTTTAGACAAAACCTATGTTCCCTGAGGAGATACATTCTGCGTGGGCTTAAGGCGGTGACCACAACAGAGCACCAGAGCTATAGTTAGTCTGGGCAGGATTCACCTTCAAATTAAGACCCCTAAATGTGTGTGCCTACTTCTGTGTGAGGTGTCAATATTCCCATCATACTCAGCAGACATCTAGTCATGTAGTCAACAGAGGCAGGAGATTGATCTAGCTAACCAAAATTTGACACCAGAGATGGACTGAGCTACCCAGATGTAGATGTCTACTGCTGTTTTAGTTGCTGTAGGATACCCTCCCTGACCTCTGGCTGCCACTCCAGGAGATGAAGAACTCCTGTAAGTCATATGTCATTTCTGCCAGTACTCTGCAAACATTTCAGATGCTCTGAGGATCCCAAATGGCTCTGTGTGGGCAACTGAACTGCAGCTCTAATGGCTGGTTAGCTGAATACCTCTATCAGCTACAGCAAGACCACACTACAATTAGATCTAGCCTAACTGTAATGGGACCATAGACTCAGGTACTTTAATCTCAAAGGGAAACTGACCACTTCATTAATAAAAACAACAGCTAATGGCAATATCCACTTATACATGACTACTTATTGGTCAATAGTCTTTCAGGGAAGTGGAAACTTGATGTGAGGTTTTGTCTAAACCCAATTTTCGCTTGATTAAGACTTAAACTTCCAGAAAGACAACCAGAGTAGGTAACTTACAGCTTCTCCTGGAAGCATCTTTCTAAGAGTAACATTGTATTCATTGTTAAGAAATATATGTCCTCTTTTCTGTTTGGATTTGACCAGCTTGAGCTTGAAAACATTAGTTCTTGTTATATTTTTGTCTAGTAGATTCAATAATCTTTTAGCAACCAATTTTTCCTTGCTGGTTCTGATTAACAGTAACTGAGACATTTCTTCTGATTTGTTCTTTCTCAATATTCACTGCAAATCAGCCATCCTACATCTGAATGGTTCCTGCACCTTCTTCCAATCTTGTTAACTTGGTTTAAAACTGTCATAATCAGGTCTTTATCTGTTCTCACCAAGAGTGTATGAAAAGGTTAAATCATGTCAGCTCATTTATACATCAGACATTAGCTCCTTCAGCCAGAGTATTCCAAAGGGAGCTTGTCTGGAGTTGTTTGTTGCTTTCTTTTTGCTTCTCTGTTGCCCATTGCCTTGTGCCCAGGGGTAGACACTTTTGAGACTGTGCATGAGATAGGAGAGAGAGAAGGAAGGAAAATAACAAGATGCCCTCTGCTATGTGAGGCTGGCTGACATGGCTCTTAAGAAAAGGAGCAGCAATGGCTGGCAGTGATGGGCACTGAGAAGTTAGAGTCCAGAAGGGCATGCAGCAAAAATAAGCAAACAGCTTGTTCCAGAGCTGACTGTAATTTGAAGAGCTGATTGAACTGAATGGTTTCTGATACAGTTCTGCCTCCAGTTCCTCTGGGTTTAAAATAAAGAACAAGGAGGATTACAGAGTGGTATTGCCATTATCAGCCCCCATGCTACAGCTGTTAACAGGGAGTTAGCTGATGAAGTGTATTTGATGTACTTGATGAAGTGGCAGCACAGGCGAATGAATTTGTTGTTCACTCAGGCATGTGAAGATTTTGACTATAATCCCAGCTCTGACTGTTCTTCTGCTTCCAAAAGCAACTTAATCATAATGCATTTCTGTTTCCCCAATATCCTTTCCCCCCTTTTTATCTAACTCTATAAAGCCAGGACTTAGAGTTATCACATCTTTTAATAACGAACCCTGAAGCCCCTCATAATCTCTAGGTTTTACTTTCTCCTCTTTCCTATTCTTTCAGCTCAGAAGTGACAATGGAATTAGGTGCAACATTTCTGCCTAATTCCTGTGAGTAAATATTCATCCTGCATCCAGATTTCCACATGGTCTCCCATCCCAGTATAGGACAGACCCATAATTCCCTACCCCGTGGCTATACGTATCTAGGAATAGCTCTAGTTAGTAAATATTGTATTCACCCTGACATCCAAAATACCACCAGTTTCTTTGATGTACTACTGTGGGGACAAAAATGGCAAGAATGTAAGAATCATTAAAGTGTAAGTTAAATGCCGTGCTTTCTAGAACAGGCACTTCAGGCAGCTGCCGAAATAGCTCTGCTGAAAAGCAGACTAGCATACCAATTTTCAGATTTTCAGATCTTACACTGTGCAAACCAATGCATTTGCAAATTCTTTCTCACTTATGCAACTGTATTATTATACATGCAAACCTCTAATTTATTTAAAAAAAAAAAAAAAAGCTTAAAACTGTTTTTTAAATAATTCAACCATGTAACTATGTAGGAAGGTCACAAAGGTCACCGATTTTAAGTTTTGCCTGTATGAGACAGAATAAATTTTGCTATTTTATACCATGATCTACAAATAAAGTTAATTTATTTCAAGGGTTTAATATATCAAACTTGAGTTTCATGTCTTACTATGTCATCAAGCTCCTAGAACACGTTTTTTTTTCTGTGACTTACAGCAATGTCTCAATTATTCTGATGATTATACATACAGAGGGGGAATAAAAGAGAGAACAAGGTTAGTTTTACTAGACCCAAGTCACCCACTTGGTCTCATGCCAGCATCCACAATAACACTTCGGGTAGGAATGAGCCTTAAAGCATCACACTTGTCAATTTTTCATCATAAAAATACAGACAGTATTAATAGCTACTAGCATTTCCGGAGTCACACTTGACTTCTGGAAGGGGATCCCCTGCCACATTCCAGAATTGACGTCTGCTGGGGACAGCCGTCTTTACAAGTGCCAACTGAGTTCCTGCAGGGAAGGGCCCGCATCCAACATCCCATCTATCAAGCAGAAGGCAGACAGAATTAGCAGTAGGGTGAAGAGTAGATGTCAGAAAATCTTGAAATCAGCATGATATTCTGTTGATGAAAGAGAAGGAAAATATTAAAAGAAGGGAAAAAAGGCAAAGAACTCTTGGTTTGTATGCAAACAATAATTTTGTAGTTTTATACATTTTTATTAAAAAAATCAATAAAGATTCAAAATTGAAGAGAAAAAAAAAACAAACCTTATATGCATTTTATATATGTTTGCCTCTGTATGGCAAAGTAATTCTTCTTGTTCCTTCCCAAGTCTTGCATATTTGTATTTTTTACACATCTATTTATGGTTAGAACAGTCTAATGTAACATTAAAAGAATTAATCTTATCACACTGAGGAAGTACTGGAAGATAAAATCAGGATTGCTCTTTGATCATTAAATGGCTTTAGAATTCTGCACACAAACAGATCTCTCTTTCCCTTATCAAATGTCAGAGACACAGTTATGACTGCTTGTGAAAGATATATTTTTTCCTGCTCAAACATACAAACAGAGATCTCCACATGGGACACATGCCATTTTATTTTTAAGTCTTTTCTCAGCTAGATAAATTGGTTCTTCATAGGGAGTGGGAGAGAAATTTTTTATTTTGTTTTCTGTAGGAGAGGGGAGAAAGAAGAGTTGTATAGCAGCAAATTAAAAGAAGGGTCTGTATGTCATACAGAGGTGTTTATAATCTTGGAGCGCAACTACCCAGTTTCAGGAAAGTACTCTTACATCCACAGTACACACCATGATCACAATATATGGGGGGGCGGGGAGGGGAGGGAGGTAAAGTAGTGTACCATTATTATAATGACTTGCAAGTAAATTCATTAACAAACATGGAAATATTTTGGGTGATGTTTATATGCATAATGAATATGCTAGTTAGGATGCATTTTAGGACAGAATACACATGTTCACTATATATGTGTATTCATACTTAAGTGAGGCATCTTTATGATTCACTATAACCAGCCCCAGGTTGGGGCTGGGCCATGGTGCATGCAAGACCAGCATGAATGGTGGCAGGTTGGTTGGGAGAGCACGGTCACAGCAGCATCTGAGCTGTGAAGGAGGGAAATGGAGGTGGAAGCCAGAAGCCAGGGATGGGAGTCTCAGAGTAGGTGATTAAAATGTCAACATGAACAATCTCTTTCTTTCTTTCTTTCTTTCTTTCTTTCTTTCTTTCTTTCTTTCTTTCTTTCTTTCTTTCTTTCTTTCTTTCTTTCTTTCTTTCTTTCTTTCTTTCTTTCTTTCTTTCTTTCTTTCTTTCTTTCTTTCTTTCTTTCTTTCTTTCTTTCTTTCTTTCTTTCTTTCTTTCTTTCTTTCTTTCTTTCTTTCTTTCTTTTTCTTCCTCCCCTCCTCCTTTCCTTTCCTTTCCTTTCCTTTCCTTTCCTTTCCTTTCCTTTCCTTTCCTTTCCTTTCCTTTCCTTTCCTTTCCTTTCCTTTCCTTTCCTTTCCTTTCCTTTCCTTTCCTTTCCTTTCCTTTCCTTTCCTTTCCTTCTTTCCTTTCCTTTCCCTTTCCTTTTCCCTTTCCCTTTCCCTTTCCTTTTCCCTTTCCTTTTCCCTTTCCTTTTCCCTTTCCTTTTCCCTTTCCTTTCCTTTCCTTTTCCCTTTCCTTTCCTTTTCCCTTTCCTTTCCTTTCCTTTCCTTTCCTTTCCTTTCCTTTCCTTTCCTTTCCTTTCCTTTCCTTTCCTTTCCTTTCCTTTCCTTTCCTTTCCTTTCCTTTCCTTTCCTTTCCTTTCCTTTCCTTTCCTTTCCTTTCCTTCTTCCCTTTCCCTTTCCCTTTCCCTTTCCTTTTCCCTTTCCTTTTCCCTTTCCTTTTCCCTTTCCTTTCCTTTCCTCTTCCCTTTCCTTTCCTTTCCTTTCCTTTCCTTTCCTTTCCTTTCCTTTCCTTCCTTTTTGTTATGGTTTAACCCCAGTTAGCAACCAAGACTACAATAGCAGCTCACTTGCTCTCCCCTCCCCCACCCCACAAAGTGGGACAGGGGAGAGAAGTGAAAGGGAAGAGAGAAAATCTGGTCCTAAATGGCCGATCCCAGTGAGAGAGCAAACAGGCAAAAGGCAGAAATGTCCAAACACCAACTGGGAAACAGCAGAATGGCAAAAGGCTGAACTAAAACCAAACCCTCAATGGAATGAAACTCCCAAACTGAACTAATGAGCTGGACAACCCACATGGAACTAATGGAACTAACTAGCCCGAAAAGCTGGCTCCAGTTATATAAAGAACATGAAGCTATATGGTAGGGAATATTTCCTTGATCAATCTAGATGTCAGTCAAGGCATTGTCCTGCTTGTGGCCCACTCCTACAAATTTGCACCTGTAACTGGAGGGCCAAAAATCCTTGGTCTTCCTGACAACTGCCAAGATATCAGCAAGTTCTTACACTCTTTTCACAGACTCAAAACTACAGCTAGTTACTGAATGAAAAACATTCACTCTATCCCAGGGAAGAGCAACATTATCTCATACTAAATCCAAACCAAAAGACTGTGCTAGCTATGAAGAAGGAAAAACTCTATCTGCATGAAGAAAATTAACTCATTTTCAGTCAAACTAGTACACTTGTTTGAATTATTATCAACAGTGTTTATGTGCTGACTTAAATAACCTCAGTAGAAGTCTAGAAAATTGTCTTGGATTGAATGGCCAAAGGTCAAGTAGGAAAGGGGACAGATGAGGAGACTCATAGCTCATCTGTTGTACATCAGCCCCTGCAATTCATGCTTACTGCTCACTACTGCTCACTGCCAGACATGGTAACTAGATGAGAAGCTTGTTTCAGTGAATGAGAAGGACGTTTTGTCTGGAATGTAGTCATAAAAAAGATATGATGATTTACTGCTTTTCTATAAATGTATACTTTTCCCATAGCCCAGTGTCTTCCTCACCCCCTCTCAGACTCTCAACAGAAACAGAAACAGAAATGGCTCCTGTGTCTGTTTTGCAATGGAGTATTTCAGAACTTGTTCAAAAACTCCATGGTGTGTTCTGCAACACCCAGTCATAACATGCCCTAACAGAATGATGCAAAAATTAAATTCCTAGTCTTTCCTCAAGACAGATTAAAAAAAAAAAAAGTAAATAAATTAAATTTTAGATATTCAAAGGTTTTTTTTTTCCAGGAAAATTTTTTTTTCATTCAGAGGATTTGACTCACTAAAGCAGATACATACAGTTGAGCAGACCACTAGAGCCAATAAATGAATCAATTACTTTCATAGTTGATGTCTATATATACTTTCATATGCACATAGAGACATAAACATGCACTGCTATTGCTTAGCAAAGGCTAAGAGAAACCCAAAGAGGCTGCATGGTAGAACAGTGGCCCTGGTAAAATTTCCTCCATTTTCTGACAACAGGACAATAACATATTTCTTTTTCCTGGGGAAGACACGCACACCCACAATGCCACTAACCTGAATAAACCTGGCAGATGACAGGATCTAGCTCAGCACAGACCCTGGGCATGGGGCACGTCATAACAGGTCAGCTTAAAAGTGACACTTCCCAGCACATGCTCAGTGCTCTGAGGTGTTTCTTCCAAATCTACGTACAGAATTAAGTCAGTGGAATTACACCAGGGATGAATTTAGCCTCATAACTTTACTGATCTATTTCCTACAATTCTCTTAAGTATTGAGTTGCTTCCTGCTAATTATTTTTGCATTATTTTACAGAGGGCTAGTGTGAGCCACATGGGCTTTTGTAAAAGGTTCTTTAATCATTGTCCCTCAAAGTAATTTAAGTTTCTGAATGAGTTTATACAGTAGTAAAGAAGCTGTTAGAGAGAAGACAATGGTTCTGGTCTTAGGAGTTATTAAAGTGAAGCCTGTACTTTCCATACAAATCTCCTTAACAATATTTTGTAAAAGCTCATGCCAAGCTGAGTTTGTGCTTTGGTGAAGTTAATGGAGCTCCCCAGGCATTCATAAGAGCCTGGCCTGAATGGGCTCAATTACTCATGTAAGGAAAAAAAAAATGTTCACACCATGAACTACGCTTGCAAAAGGCAGCTTTGATTTTTAAGTCTAACCTCCAAAACTCTGTTTCTGTATGTCATATAATAGCATTTTCTATTGGCAGGCAGAATTAAGTATGCATCTTGTCTCCAGGGCCTTTCTATCTTTAATTAGTTTCGTATCAATGAAGAGTAGGGCTGGGGTACTGTGAAAATATGTAGAAGTATAAAGATGGCTGCAAAGCTCAGAAGGATTAGCCTCCATTGGGGAAAAACAGTTTATTACAGGTTGCACCTTGTACATGGACCAGTTTCTGCAAAGTTACGTAGTACTATGTAAGATATGACAATGGTGACTCAGATATTAAGCACAAGAACCGTTTACTTTATGTACCCTGTATTAGGCATAGCATGGTTCAGCAAATGACTGAAAAATATGAATAATCTAAAGTTCTCCACTTTTACCTGCATGCAGCCTTCTCAGAGTAACTGTTTCTTTTCTGAGTCATCTTATGTATGGATTAATAGTAGAGTTTTCCATATTCCTTGCAAACTACTCCAAATATTGTCTTTACTTAAACAAGCAGACGAATCCAATTCCTATTCAAGTGCTTTTTCATTCTGAAAGATGCTAAGATATGGTCCTGCAATTGCTCCCCGTGTTGGGTGGCTGGTTTTGCCAGTCGATTCAAGCAAGCTGTCAAACACTAGCTCTGAAACAAATCAAACAAGAGAGAGGGAAAAATAAACAGATAGGCTTTACCTTGCCAATGTCATTCTTGTAAATCATCCAAAAGTTACCTTTATTCTAGATGGGTACTTCCCTTAAATTTAAGAATTTGCTTATGTAAATTCTGTATTTAGTTGGAGGCCTGCTATGATTTCTGTGACAGGCCAACCACCCCTTGCCATTACAATTCAGGGTTCTTTTTTATATCTGTTCCAGCAAAAGTCTCACAGCCACAATGACAGTTGCAATTGCACAACAAGACATTTCAGTAACTGAGCCACAGTCTGAATAGAGGCCAGCTGATCTCCTGGCTTCTTTTCCAAAGGCTGCATTGCTCTTATTCAAACAGCCTCTCTCTGCAGGTTATCTGGTGTTGATTTATAATTTACCCCACTAGACACCATTCCCTTAAGTATTATTTCCCAATCAGATAATTACTCCATTCAGCTCCTCTGAAATATTCTTTGCTGCTTTGAAATAGGAGAGGCTGGGGTGCCGAGCATATAGTCTTTAAACTCTGTTCATGCAGCTGAGAGAAATGACTCACAGTGCCAGTGTGTATTTACTCATTAGGTCTGTTGTGCTAGTAGATGCTCTGGGGGAGCTGATGGTGACCAAATATTTCCTTTTTATCAGTGCAGCTATTTCTCTCTCATCTTGATACAGAGCAGCTTTGGTTGTCATTGGTATGTGCTGCAATCTTATCAGATCTGCCTTCTCTTTCTTTCCTCCTTTACTCATGAAAAGTTACTCTACTGACTTTCTCAAAGTACATTATCAGTGCTATTTCACAACCCCATCACTTTAATTGCCAAATGCATACAAAACATTTTGGTCTTGAAGGAGATAAAAAATATTCAGAGGTGAAGTGAATAACACCCACACATCTTTAAAGATCTTACTGCACAGAGAGTCATCATTTTGTCCTTTGATATGGCTTTTAATATTAATTCCGGTCCTGATCTCTCAAATCATTTGCTGACTAAAATCCACAAACCTCAGAATAATTGGAAAATTTAACTTTTCAAATCATGCTTTTATGGATGTGTGGAGCTGAAAAACTTCACTCTATCTTTTACCCCTTTTTGTCTTCATCCCACAGCAACAAGCAGAAAAACCTCCCAGTGAGAAAGTCAGTGACTGATTTTGTGATAGGCTCCATATTCACCAAAATACTCTGCTTTCACTGGGGACCTGGTCTGGCATTAGGGGCTTGACATAGGACTCCACGTGGAGAGTCTGTGGTGCCCCATACAATGTTGCAAATGTTAGGCTCTTCTTATGCTGCTTCTCTCAGAAATTGCAAGTGTGTGTATTCAGTTCATCAAACTCTAAGACATGATTAGGTCAAATGAGTTCTCTCATGAGTAATAACACATGAGTTAATAGCCAGTGACTAACAACTGATCATCAATGATTTTTTCCAGGTTAAGTGGAGGATGGTTTTCAAGAGCAAAGGAACACTGTAAGAACCTCAGCAACAGTGTGTCCCATTTAGATAGTGAGTTTAAATAGCAAGGTTGTCTGGGTAAGGAGAGAATTGATGGAATGATAAAGTACTACCCAATTACATCAGAAAACTGTCTGGTGTTAAGATTTCAGTATGTCATATAAGCAAGAAGTTCAGTTACACCAAACTGAAGAGCTTTTGACATGAGGAAGGATTGAATGTTCCATTTCATGAAACTGTATCTATGCTTTTAAACAGAAATTCAAAATATCTAGTCTTATGGCAAGCAATATAGTCTACAACAAACCGTTCAAAAGTCAATCAGCAACCTGGTTGTTTTTTTCTTCTAGAGCAGGAGAAAAATGCTACAGGATATAATTTATTTTTAATGACCAGTTTTTAATTTTCTTTCTATGTCTTTTCATCAGGATAGATCTTGTATAAGTGTAGGGGAGCTCTTTCATGTTCTTCTTTATTTCTTTTAAATTATCCCAGTGTTCCACAGTGCTTAATCTAGAGAAGCCTCTGGCGTTTATGCAACCAAAACACGTTTCCTCCTTCTGTGGCTCAGTCATTACATACTGATTGTAATACGTAGAAGAAAGTCTGTCTGCACAAAGGAAATGTCCACAGTTTTCAAATGTGTTTTTTTCTTCTCCACTCTGCCCCATGCCAATATTATGAAGAATATGAATGATGATTTTCAGTTTAACTACCTGGCTTCATACTCGGCATCAGATACAGAACACAGCTCTTGTGATACACACCAGGGAGATATGCAGACATCAGCATCACAAGTTGCTCGATGATCATAAACACTTTTTAGGGTTCTTAGACTACAAATTCACCTGGGCATGTAAGCAAAGCTGTGGTTGTGATTTTCTGGAATTTGTGATTTTCTGTGCTTCTGGAATCTATGGTATAGGCACTAACTCATTATAAAGACAACAGCACTATTGCACACAGACTATCTTAAAACCTTCATTCATAGATAACATCGGCTTGAACTGAGACAGTAGAACAGAGGAGCTGGGAGACCTCAAAATCTCGTTAACCAAAAGTTTGGAATAGTATTTTTCTCTCAGTGGAGATCCCTTAATAAAAAATGCTCGACCCCCATTACCACATATTCATTGAAAGACATTTATTCTAATAAACTTGTTCAGCTTCTTTTAGCAACTCATTATAACAATCACTTTCACAGCAACACAGAAAAGAGGGCTGCAATGGACTTTGAGGACATGTCTTCAGTGCTGAGTAACAGAGAGACAGGGAGGAAGCTTGAACACTGGAGCTCTGATTGTCCACACTGTTTTATTGTTCACTCTCTGCAGCTAGTTTTCTTCAAGACAAATCTGCTATAGAAGGAGCAGGACATGAGCTAGTCCATGTGATTTAATCTCAGGACCAGAAATCAGCCCTGAGGCAAATTAGGCATAGCCCAAAAGGTTATAGAGCCATCTTTTATTCTCAAAATAGAAAATATCTTCATGCAGTAATTTGTTCTGTTTCTATATGAACCAAATCTAATCAATGAGCTTTGTGGGCTGAACACTCCAGGGCTGTGCTCTGCCCAACAACTTTCACTATTTCTGAATTTTGCTCTGCTCCCACTGACGTTAACAACTCCTCATTGTCACAAACCGGCATAAACAACTTGCTGTCACCCCTCGAAATTCTCAAGTTATAGTATTCCAGTAAATCCATACTAAATTATTCCTTTGCACCAGTTACAAGATCCTAGTGAGTTTGCTTGTATACAGTTTTTATATGCTGAGAATAACAGATGCACCTTCTCAAGACTTAGGGAAGAAAACCCTATCAAGGTAGCTCTAGTTGTAAGGAGCTGTTATGCCAGCTCCCTTCATAGACAGCAATCTATGTATCTCCACCAGAATGATTAGGAAAATAATTCAATACAGTCATTTCAAAATTCTTCCTGGGTTGTGATCCTTGGAAACCCCTTGGGAATGTAGGAGATAACTCCAAGACAGAACCCTTCCAACATTTTTGTAGCCTATGAAGTACAGCAGAATAAGTTTGGCTTAGACGATATGTGGAATTGGTACTGTAAGGCATCCATGGCACTAATATCTCAATTAGACCACAGTACCACTCAACATCTATAGTCAGGCTTTATGAAATTAAATGAGGGCAGAACCTGGCCTTGTAATTCTATCCCCTAAGCTGAAGGAGAAGCTCCAATTACAACCTATTAATATTGCTACCCTCATTCAATACATCCAGCCACTAAGGGACAAAGCAAATATAATTAATTGCTAAGGTAATACACATGCCTTCATATAACAACTCACAGAAGCAAATATTTTGAACTTTGAAATGGTGCATTTTTTACTTTATCCCCCTGCTTGAGATCTACTCAAGCAGGGAAAAACTCTGGAAAAGTCCAAATCCTGATAGTAATTGATTTTATTTTCCTGAAAGTAGTGGGGGTACTTTGTGGGTTCTGGACCTGACTTTCAGAAGTGCTAGGTGATTATAGCTCCTATTCTATTCAGTGTAAGTCCTTGCTGCTCAGCTTACAATGAAAGTAGGTCTTCAGGAAAATTTGTGCTGAATCAGGCTTCTGAAAACTTGGGCAGCCATTTTGTTATAAAGAAAAAGACATAGGAAATTGTCTGTGTATGCACAGGTAGACATGGATTTTTCACTTCAGTTTTGCCGGCTTTTCTTCTATCCTATATAACTTTATTTTTTCTAACACAAATAACTTACAGGGATAAAACAAGAGGATAAAGCACATGAAACAGGATAACTTTTGGACTAAAATAAATGTGCCCAGTGAACGGAGGGAAAGTTTCACTTCTGCTCACAGCAGACAAAAGTTCCCAGAGCAAGCAAGATCTCTACATAGGAATTGTACCTGCAGATCAAGCCCCGAGTCCTTTCTGTTTCTCAGGCCTGTGAAGTAATGAGAGGAAGAGCAGAGGTAAAACTCAGGAGTGGAGAGTGACTAAGTCCCCTGTCCCCAGCACTGTCATAGCATCAGTTCCAGACTCCAGAATACATTGTTATTTTTACCAGGTTTGTAGTATTAGTACCAAAAACCACCTTCCTGTGAGACAGTCCCTCCTCCTCTATATTTATGCACAGAAGTCTTGCGGATGTCCCAGGATGCTTCTCAGCTGGTTGTGCAACACTCAAAGCCCCTGTTGTTACAAAAGAGAGTCTTTCAGTTCCTCTCAGCAGACTGCTACACTATGGGCCTTCAAATCAAGAACAGACTTGTCCTGGGTTCCTCTTATTCTTTTTAATGTGCCTTTTCCCTAGAGACACTTCCCCTCCCCACGTTCAAATTTCCTTTCCTCTTTTGCCAGTGTTAAAGTTATGCATTACATATTTGGCACAGCTGTGATATGTATTTCCTCCCTCCTAACTTCAGCCTGTCTTTTGTTCCTAAATGAAAGCGGACTTCAGAGTACCTGCCCCATGTGGCCAGCCTCTCCATGCTACACCTGTTTACACCTCACCCAGATCACAGGGAGCCATGAGCAAAACTTCTCCAAAAATGCCAATGTGTAATTTAGACTGCCATTAATAAATTACCTGAGAAAGTATGGCACTGCTAGAGGGTTCCTGCTCATGTAACGGAAAAAAGCGTACCTGTCATGCAAGTACATCGGAATGGAGGGCTAGTACTCACAATATTTTTCTTCTAGATCATATATTTCTGTTTTGCAAACTATTCTGAAGAGTATTCTGACCTTCTAATTCTTTGTTCTTTTTTAGCTTGCACAACATGGACAACATGATGTCCTAATTGTCTTTTTCAAGTCTCCCATCTCTAACAATAGGCAATCACCATTTACAGAACACTTTGTTTAAGAAGTTGTTCCTCTCTTCTTTCTCCAACTGTAGGAGGCTGAAGAAAAAAAAAGAGTAGGAGCTGTTGGAGGCAAAGTTAGGCTCAGACGAGAAGGGCCTGAGGCAATAGCAGCAGCCACCGTATCATATCTCACCATGATGTCATTGCCAGTCTGACACATATGACACCATCACATTTACCATAACCGAACAGTCAGGATTGTTACAGAGATCTGCTGAAAATACTTTGTCAATACCTAAATTTCAAGATATCTTACCCATAGGATGTTTTTTTTCTTATCTCCTGCCTTTATCAGCTTGCAGAAAAACACCCATACATGATTGGGCTTGGTAGACTCTGCAAATGTGTTTATGTCTTTCCTGTGGTTATTATGGTGTTTTGCTTTGAAAATGTGATCTGCATGTGATGGCAGAGGGGTGGATGTGGTCTACCTTGACTTCAGTAAAGCTTTTGACAGTCTCCCACAGCACCCTTTCAGCTAAACTGAGGAAGTGTGGTATGGACGTTTGGGTAGTGAGGTGGGCTGTGAACTGGCTGAAGGGAAGAAGCCAGAGAGTCATGGTCAGTGGGGCAAAGTCCAGTTGGAGGCCTGTATCTAGTGGAGTGCCTCAAGGGTCAGTACTGGGGCCTATATTATTCAATATATTCATCAATGATTTGGACGAGGAATAGAGATACCAAGCTGAGAGGAGTGGCTGACCGCCAGAAGGCTGTGCCACCATCCAGTGAGACCTGGACAGTCTGGAGAGTTGGGCAGGGAAAAAATTAATGAAATATAATGAGGGAAAGTGTAGAGTCTTGCATCTGGGTAGGAACAACCCCAGGTTCCAGTGTAAGCTGGGGAATGACCTATTAGAGAACAGCGTAGGGTAAAGGGACCTGGGGGTCCTGGTGGACAGCAGGATGATCATGAACCAGCACTGTGCCCTTGTGGGCAAGAAGACCAATGGCATCCTGGGATGTATTAGAAGGGGAGTGGTTAGTAGGTCGAGAGAGGTTCTCCTTCCCCTCTACTCTGCTCTGGTGAGACCACATCTGGAATATTGTGTCCAGTTCTGGGCCCCTCAGTTCAAGAAGGACAGGGAACTGCTGGAGAGATTCCAGCGCAGAGCCACAAAGATGATTAAGGGAGTGGAGCATCTCCCTTATGAGGAAAGGCTGAAGGAGCTGGGTCTCTTTAGCTTGGAGAAATGGAGACTGAGGAGTGACCTCATTAATGTTTACAAATATATAAAGAGTGAGTGTCACGAGGATGGAGCCAGGCTCTTCTCGGTGACAACCAAAGGTAGGACAAGGGGTAATGGATTCAAACTGGAACACAAGAGGTTCCACTTAAATTTGAGAAGAAACTTCTTCTCAGTAATGGTATCAGAACACTGGAACAGGCTGCCCAGGGAGATTGTGGAGTCTCTTACTCTGGAGACATTCAAAACCCACCTGGACACGTTCCTGTGTAGCCTCATCTAGGTGTTCCTGCTCTGGCAGGGGGATTAGACTAGATGATCTTTCGAGGTCCCTCGCAGTCCCTAACATTCTGTGATTCTGTGATTCTGTGATTGTTATTGACACTTAGTCTTCACTTTTGAGGAGGTTCCCACCGCCCTGACTTGTGTGGAGCAGGGAACCACCAACTTGTCCGTTGGCAGTATATAAAAAATAAGCATTTGTAACATGAATTGACAAAACTGTCAATGTGTAAGAGGAAGAGAGTAGGCCCCATTTTCCAGCTGGGGACTAGAGGTGTGAGAAACTGACTTAGCCAAAGTGGAGTGGAAGACTGGCTATATTTTCCTTTAACACTAAGATGAACACAATTATTTCATTACAGCTGAATAGATAGGCGATATTCATTTGGCATATGCCCTATATTCTGTTGAGGAGGTAGAAGGCATAAAGGTGCCTTGGGCACTCTATTGCCAAAATCCAAATTTCTGGAGGTTAATACTGCAGCAGACTGATTTCACCAAAATTAAGGGTCCTCAGTGAGGGCACGTGTCCGCTCGTGCTGCTGGAGCCAGGCCTCAGGGGGACAGCTTAGTCACAGCTCAACGGGAAACCAGGGTCAGCAGGCAATGAGTTTGCAGCACTGCACGGGGATGTGGTAAATGATCTGCAGTAGCTGAAAACTGGAAACTGGAGAAAAATAGTATAAATACTAGCTTTTCAGAGAAGAAGTACTTTAAGGTGGAGTTTTTCAAGAGGAGAAAATTCAGATTTTGGTTTTCAACTTCTCATGTACCTAGGAGCAGATGAGCAGCACAGCTGGCTAGACGGTTTTTGTCAATGTTTATAAGGTAATAAAAATTCATTGGGTGTGTTTGATCTTTCCTGTTAATGTCATGGTGTTTGTATAGGAGATATCCAAATCTTGCAAGTCTGGAGCCAAATATTATCTGTATGAAATCTTTGTCTCAGAACTACATCCTCCCTTGTAACATCATTCACATGTAGTTGTTCTCTTGCCAAATTCTTCAAAACTCCAAGTAACATCCCTTTCACTGACTCTCAGCCAAATCAAGTAACTGAAAGTTTGCTGTGTTTCTTGAATTCGGGTTATAAACTGCCATACAATGCTACTGATTACATTTACTTCAGTTCTCCCTCTTCCTCTTACGCTTCCATATGGGCCAAACTTCCCTTCCTTCTCTGCTGCCCTCCCTTTCTCCTCTGGGTGAATAACAGCACATGTCTCAGCAAAACACAAAACCACCTGTTTTTAAGCGTGGTTTGTTACACTTCCTCCCCCAGCTTCCATGTCCCAAAGCCCACATGTTCTATGGGTTGTAAGGTAAAATCTGCTATTGATTTTAAATGGCTAGTCAAGGACCTGGGCTGGCTTTTTTCCAATGGGAGGGATGGAGATTCATTATGGGCGAGGTGACTGGCATAAAAACAAATCCTTAGCCTCCAAAAAAAAGGTCAAAATTGACCAGTACAGGAACCGGAGGGAAATGGAGAATAAATCAAAAGCCACTGCAGTAAATTACAAGTTTTCCATTGACTAATAAGCACTCAGTCAAGCCTTAAGAGTACAGAACATGTTCCATTTTTAGAAAAGAAAAAGTAAAGCTGGCTTAATGTGACTCATCAGGTAGGAAGTCTCCAGATCTAAAAGAGTAATCAAACAGTCTTATTTTTTTTCTGGGATGGATACTAGAGCAGTGATAGCCTGTCAGAGCAGGGTTTGTTCAGGAGATAAGGTCACCAGTGACCAGTACCGTTTACTCAGGTGGCTGAGGGTTGTGCTGTCACTATGTTAAGACTGACTGCAAAATATCATGACTCTCAGCGATAGCAGTGTGTTCTAAGAAAGGTCCATTTCTAGGACCTTCTCATAGGAAACTATCAGTGACAGGGACCTCTACAAAAACATCAATTAAGGAGAGACCTCCTCCTGCACATTGCTTAAGAGAGAAGCAAGTACGAAAGCTGCAGATGAGGAGGTAAAGAGAGGAAGGAACCAGTCTTGGAGCATTACAGCAAAAATCTCTGTCATAGAAAGGAATGTAAAGGTCCAGCTAAGCAGTTTGTCTCTGCAGATATGCCTGAAATAACCATAAGTACTAGCATCATCACAGTTCCCTTTGCTTTTAAATAGTGTGAAATAAAGCAGTATCTTTTTTTCCTCTGGAAATACCGATGCTATAGATTTGCAAACCAATATGGGCATTGTAGTGTTGACAAAGGCAAAAAATAGACACTCAAGAATATTGGCTCCAGAAAAAGGAAAATACATTTTTAGAAATCTCTTCAATTAGAAGGTAGAATTTTGGATTAGATATGCTAAGGCATAGACTGAATGTGCTAAGACTGTAAATGTCTCTGCACTTTAAGTCTCTAAAAACCCATGCGTACTTTACATGCAGAACACATCACCAGTATTAGGTCTATGAGCTCTCATTTTTGGAACAGAGATAATCACAGAATCACAGAATGCCTGGGGTTGGAAGTGACATCAGGAGATCACCTAGTCCAGGTCCACCTAGAGCAGATCTCACAGGAATGCATCCAAGCAGGTTTTGAATGTCTTCAGAGAAGGAGACTCCACAATCTCTCTGGGCAGCCTGTTCCAGTGCTCTGTCACCCTCAAAGTAAATAAATTTTCCTCATATTCAGATGGAACCTCCTATGTTTCAGTCTGTGCCCATTGCCCCTCATCCTATCATTGGGCACCACTGAAAAGAATCTGGTCCCATCTTCTTGACACCCACCCTTGAGATATTTATAAACATTGATGAGATCTCTCAGGCTTTTCTTCTCCAGGCTTAACAGAACCAGCTCTCTCAGTCTCTCCTCATAAGAATGATGCTCCAGACCCCTCATCATCTTTGTAGCTCTCTGCTGGGGTCTCTCCAGTGATTCCTTGTCCTTCTTAAACTGGGGAGCCCAGAACTCAACACAGTACTCCAGAACTGTTAGGATGTGATGCGACAATATTTCAGTCATACTTTACAGTGGTGTAAATGACTGTAAGAGGACTAAAATGGTGGCAAGCATGGCTGAGGTAAGATAAACCTGAACAGATATATGAAAAAGCTATCTGTATAGGGAATTAGTATTGAGTTTAATCTTAGCTGAATGTTTTATCATCCACGCTCTAACCTTCATAAGTACGCACATATAGAACATAGCCTACAAACATGCAGATATTAATAACATCTATGGCTTTCTAGAAAACTTTAGCTGCACCTTGAAAGATTCAACTTCAAACATGCTAAACCCAAACTCTTTTAAAATTCGTTTTGATCCAACCATACCCATAGACTGCTACGGAGCTGTATTAGCCTGATGACTTTCATACTTCAAAAATGTAAATATTTTATGAGAAATGTGTGCTCAGTTTGCTAATATCTAGAAAAAAAACAAGCAGACAAAAGAGCAAGTGATACCACATAATGTACCACGAATCATTCCTTCAATGACTATTAGTTAGTTTTTTTCCTGTTTGCCAGTCATTCAGGAACACTCCCTGTCTGTCTGCAATTCTGGGGGTTCACTGCGTGATTTAGATAGACACATCCTGCTCTGCAGATAGTCTGCCAGGAGAACACTTCAGCATTATTCACTGCGTATTGTTAGTGGTAAGGAACATGTCATCGAGACTATACAATTTTGTTTGTACTATCTGGTTGTGCAACAGCAATGTTGAAGTAATGAATGATGAACATACTTCTCAGATGAAGTTTCACATGAATGACTATTCATGGTAACTACCATAAGACTTTTGTGATTTACTTATGTTTTCCATGAATATGCTTATAGTCATCCAAACAATGAATTTAATAATCAGAAGAACAAACTTGTTCTGCAGATTCCTAGAAACAGATTCATGTCAAGAGTTCCCTGAGCTCTAAGCCCTTTTCAATATGCAGAAGTGAATTTCAGCATTTTCAAACCCTGATAAATGCTTTCCTCTTTTTTCCTTATTTTTTGTCTCCTCGCAGAGGAAAAAAAAAAAAAAAAAAAAAAAAAGAAAAGATTTGATTAAAACTACTGTTTGTTTTCATGCAGTCCACAGAAGACAGGAAGATTGTGAACAAAGAACTGGAGGACAAGAGCTCCTGAGATTTAAAGCAAGCTCCAACAACAACTGTTTCTGTGACTGTTGGTCAATTATGTGTTGTGACTTGGTTTCCCTGTAAGTGTACTCAGAGTGTTTGCTTGCTTCAAGCAAATAACAGGCAAAAACCCCCTTCTTTGATAAAGCTGGTCTTTTGCTTGTGACATATCTGTCATCTGTTTGCAGTTTACTCATGCTATTAAACTTCTGCCTTACTTTTTTCTGATTTTTTTTTTTTGTAACTGTGAAAGGAACACAAGACACTCTTTATAAGGCTTTGTGGTCAAAGGTGTTGTATAACCATCAGTTATTTATTATGAAATGAATGTACTCTTGTTCAAGCGGATTCAGCATGAATATCATATGACAGGACTGAGAGGAAGCTTGTTTATTCTATAGACCAAAGTAGTATTTGTCTTAATAAAATGATAACATTGTTCATATATCTGTAGAGAACTGATCTGCTAAGTCTCTTGATTAAGCTTCAAGGCCAGATTTTTCAACTCTGATTCACCTTGTCAACTATTTATTCATGTGAACAGTCCTACATAAAGTTCAGATCATATTGTGTGTGAAAGAAAAGGAACAGCTTATGTGTTAGTCTCTTTTCTGGGAAGCCCTGGGTCTAGCAATGACATTGACTGGGAATATAACTGCAATAATCTAGGCAATAATGGAACAACATTGGAAATACGGTGACATTAACCAAAAGAAAAAGCAATTAGTTTTAATTAAACTAGGATATGAGGAAGAGTAAAGACAATGGGGGTTCTTCCTGTTGAAAATAAAATGTTTCAAGGTGACCCTAGCAGAAGTTTACATAGCAATAGCTTGAAGCAAAGGATAGATAAATTATTAAAATAATCGGCTAAATATTTAGAAAACTAGAGTAAATAAGAAAGTAACACCACAATCAGTCTGCAGTGAGAGTGAGCTATGGTGCCTTCTTCATTGCTCATGTGTTTTTTCTCTACGGGTCAAGAAAAGAGCAGAAAGAAACATACCTTCATGTGTATAGGAAAATGTACTCTTTTAATGAAAGTGTTTTCTGATCTGCCAATATTGCTTGTGCAAGAAGTTCTTTGTGGAATACTGTATCCACAGTCCTTAAATGAAGGAGTTTCATTCAGCAAATATTGAACTTGATGTGGGTCCATGGGTCATGACAATCAGCAAGAGTTAAGAAATTGCATTTCTTATGAAGTCATGGTATACACATCACAAAGAGGTTGCATACATGATACTTAAAATGCGTGGTTTTACCTTCTTCTGAGAGGCCATGTCCAGGCCAGTGCTTGGGCTAAGACATGAGGCCAGCATGGCCTAGCTCACGTAGCAGATCCACATTAGATCTAGTTCTGAGGATTTTTTTTCCACACACAACCTGCAAACAAACTAATCATCCTTAGAACTGTTTGTTACTGAATTCACAATAAGAACCACAGCTGCCAAGTGTTACTACCCTCAAAGCATGAAATTTAAATAAGATAGACAACAAGTATATCAAATCAGAAAGCAAAGCAATCAGGAAGAATGCTTGCATGAGCTTCAGTAGGGCCGTGTTTATTTTTGGATTTTAAAGTTTGGTACCTGAAAGTCTCAACTCTGTCTCCTACGCACATACGCAACATATAGCTCCAGTTTCATGTTATGAAAACACCACTCTGATAGCCTGTAGGCCAGTCCCTACATTAATTTTTTTTCCAACTGAAAAAAGCTCTCAAACAAAGTAATTATTTTGCTTTGCCTATATTATCCTTTGAAATTTTTTTGCATTTATTTGACTCCCACAGGAGCTCTAGTAGAGCAGCCTTGTTTTATTTAGAATTACAGATGTAACCAAAATTTCTCTACCCTTGACATAGAGTGCCTACCAAACTGTGACTACCACAGTGATAAACATGAAATCTGCATGATTTATAATGTCACTGCAATTCATAGTTTGAGGAATATCTGCATGCTACTGCAACCCCCTGCATGTAGCACTTAGTCCACAGAAGCAGGATTCACCCTGAGTATTTACAGCACTTCAACTGAGGCTTATGATTTTTTGGTTTTGGAGGTCCCAGCTTCAGCTCTCTGCAGTTTGGCCAACATGCATTCCTGTGTTGTAAATCCACCTGGCAAGTTATGACCATGCAGTGACACGGTCATGACTGTGACTATAATTCTAAGCCCCAACGCTGTTAGCAAGCTTCCTTTTCTTTACTGCTGCATTTTTAATGCTTGAGCTAACTAAGATTATTCGAATTGCTTAAACCATGTAAAATATTTATACTGCTACGGAAGTCTTAAGGTCATAAAGAGATTGCTACTAATAGAAGCAACATATTACTGGAGTCAGTGTTTGCGAGTCTTAACTTTTTCCTGCTACATGACTCACCGCACTCAGTTATTCAGAATCAAACATTTTTTTTTAAATTACTGACTTCCTCACTGAAAGGGCTCTTTGCTTAGGTACAATCATAGTAAAACAGATCAAAAAAAGCTGAATTGAGGGAATGAATCAAAAAGGAACCTGTAAAAACTGATTCCTGTATTATTGTTTTCAGGCATTCAGTATTGCACCATATGATCTGCCAGAGAAATCCAAGGGAAAGACAGCAAATACAAGAATCTACATTCAAAATACATGCAAGACTTGACCTGGAAACTTGGTTTCTAAAATAGCTGAGACCAGAAACATCTCCACACTTACAATTGGGAGTATCTGTGCAGAAGTTGTCATTTGCTCTGCTGCATTGCTTTGGAGGGAACAAAGAGGAGGTCTGCCTCCTGTAGCACACCTGCATTTCGTAGTCCTCCCCCAGCTTTTGAACTGGATCAAACCTCAATCCCAGACTGGAACAGGCAAACAGAAACCTGGAGGTGTACAGGCTCCAGATCTGGATCTGTTATTCACATTTTATACAGGTTTCTAACCCCAGGGAAGAGTAGGAGAGCGAGGGTAGCTTTGGATCTGCATAACACTGCAGGTTAAATTATCATAACAAATCTTTCTGATGCATTTCAAGGTACTTAATCTTATTTCCTTACCTCAACTCTCTTCCTCCAGCCCCCCAGCTCAGCAAGGGGGGGAAGGCACTGTCACCCCACACTACTCCCCACGGTGCCAACCAAACAGGAGGAGGAAATACATCTTGTGATCAGAGGAGATATGGTTCAGCAGAGTCCTAAAAGCTGTGTGTGAGTAGAAGCAGCTGCTGTGCGGGGAAGCCCAGGCAGTGAACTGCTGAGAAGCAGGATCTGCTGGCAGATCAGACGTTGCCCCAACAGGAGGTTTTGCAAGGGCAGCCAACCATCAGGTTGTAGCCGTGCCTTTATGTTTGCAAGGAGGAGGGGTGTACCCTTTTACAAAGGTATTTTCATGTGCCTACATGAGATATTACATCTGGACAAAACACTATTTTTTCTGTTTGCATTTCTATAGATCACTTACAGTAGTTTTGTATTCATGAGCTAGAAGGTATTTTGAAATCCTGTGCAGGACTCTAGCCTTGTACCTGGAGGAAGACAGAGTGTGCACCTCATGGGAAAATCAGCTGCAGTAGGAAGGGTTGTAATAGAGTGAAATTTCTAGACCTAGAGCTAACAGAGAAGGAGAGAACAACTAGAAGTAATGAGGATGTCTACAGATTGTAAACTGTGCATAACTCTTGAATTGTTGCACCATGGCCCCTGTGGTAGGACTGCACTGCATGACTGGCAGTGACACTGTCCTGGTGCTGTTGGCACCATGATTCCCAATATGCGGGATAAATTAGCAAAGCCTACTGCATATTCATTGCAATGTGTCCACAAAAGCACGTTAGGAAGCCTCTGTCACCTCCATCTATAAGCACTTCCCTGTCCTTTGGATCTCTGAAATAAGCAGCATGTGGCTTGCAGCTCCCATGTCCTTTAAGAGCAGTCCTGTCTGATTACAAGAAACAAATGTTAGATGTCATGTCCTGGGAAATGCCAATCTGCATTGCCAATGTGATACTTCAAATCCACACCAGATGTTAACAGCTGTGTACTCACAGGAGCAGTGAGGAGCCATGGACATGGCTGTGGTCACAGCAGATCATGTGGTGAGCATCTGTGTTTTTAGCAACTGACCTCTCTGTCCCATGTGTAACCAGGATCCTGCAGAAAAGCATGTCCTAACATCATTTTCTTACCTCTCAAGCACGGGCTCTAGATGACTGACAGAGAACAGCTCTGCTGGTATCCAAGGTTTGCAAGGGCACGTCTGACACTAAAGGAGAGGGTCTCCTTTGCCATGAACACACCTCCTGACCTGCCTGGGGCAGGTTCCCAGCAGCAGTGGAGATTTTCTGCAAGTATCTGTGAGGCTGTGACTAAGTTAGTGTCCATCTGAACATCACTGGTGCATGACAACACTGTTTATGGTCTCAGCAGTGATCTCCTGCAAAGCTTGTCCACATATGTTTAAATGAACCCGGGCTCAACATGTACAGCTGCATGTGAGCTACTGCTGATCCCACTACAAACCTCTTAAATGGCCATTTATTCAGAGCAGATTAAGTATTTGTAAAATAAGATACACAGTCTAACTATCTGCTACTTATACATTTTTTCACCTCACCTTAAGCCTCTATTCATTTCATTTGGAACAACCTACTTCCACCTTAAACAGTTTTTTTTTTAGAAAAAAAAACAAAACAAACAAACAAAACCAAAACAAAACAAAAAAAAAAAAAAAAAAAACACACCAAAACCAAAACCCAGAACACTCTCTTCATATTTGCTGGATCATTTCTGTAAATGTAACTTTTTGATATTAGCCTTGAAATTTTACTCTAAATTTGTTTGCTGCAATCTACATGCTGTCTTTTCTGCAATTTATGTTATATGCTCTACTCTATCCCATCAATTAATTTCAGGATACATTTTTCGTGTGACATAGTCACAAAACACATCTGTATTATATCTAATGCTGCCTAGGCTCAAAGCCCAAACAACCATGATGTTGTTTAGTTAAAAATCATCTGGCTTACCCCACAGAGACATTTTTGTAGTCTCTTTTTAAAAATTTGGTCATTATGCTTGTTTTTTTAAAGTGGTGTTTTGAAATGTCATCATTTGTCCATACATCATAGCTTATCAGTACAAATCAATTTCTAGTCATAAAGCTTGAAATCAAACTCAAAGTCCTAAAAGATTTTGAAGTACCTAAAGTATTCAAAGCATTTGAGTGGATTTCCAGCATCACTTGTTATTCATGAAGGTTTATTTTTACTGGAGAAATAGACTGTCTTCTGATCATCACAATATAGTAACTTTGCTAAGTACAAAAAGTAGTAAAACTATTTTTCAAGCAGAGGCTGAAGAGTGCAAAATATGGTGCTGTGTTTTTTTCATTCTTTTTCAAAATCAAAACAAATATTGTAAAAATTTTGATTCTACAATATGTAACTTCCACTTATGGAGTTAAATTAGTTGTAGCACAGACACTGTCCCTCAGTGCACACAGTATTTCATCATTTGAAATCTGTTTCCTATGAAAGCTTCCAAGGCTCCAAAATGTGGTACATCAGCTGAAATTGTCGATGTCAGCTGCATTTTAGATAGTCTGACATGAGGCATTTGCCATGCTATAAACATCCTATAAATGTTGGCCTGTTAAGGTCTACCTAGCTTTATTTAGCAATGGAAGCCACCACGGAAATATTTAAGTGATTAGAAAACATTCCTGGATTTTAAAACTCTGTAGTATAAGAGGTAGTTTATAGTATAGTTATTCCCTGATGGTTCTGCTCTGTTTAATGAGTGTGTATATGATGCAACCCATCAGGTCAATGAACCCCAGCCTGGCTTGAAATGTTTGTGCTGCTGGAACCAAAAGGACTGTATACCCACAGGTGATCTTGGAGGGCTCAGCACCGCAATGATCCAATGTGACCAGCCCTGGAAATAAAATACATTAACTGGGTCGGATGGTGGCTTCCTTCCTTGCCTTGTAGAATATAGAATATTTATGATTAAGCTTTGTAACTGAAAGTCGGAGCAGTGTTTGTGCTCATTCAAGCTGCACAGTCTTATTCTGGGTGATTCATTCATTGAGTCAGGCAGCCATGCATGCAGTCATTCATAAGTAATGCCACGCTTCCCTTCAGCGTGCAACAGCGATTTACCTCCCTGCTCCCTTCAGTGTTTGTTCAGCAAACACACTAAGCTAGACAGTTCAAATTTCAAGCTTTACCCCTATTTTTAAAGAAACAGTGTTATTTAAATGCATGTATACAGGGTGCTGTATGGAGAACTGAGCACAAATGTCAATAAGAGATGGCTGCAACCCACAATATCCCTCCCAAAATATTCTGTGTTTACCTGACATCTATGAAAAGAGGCTTGTACTTAGAAGAAAGATTTCAGCTCCTTCCACACTCATGCCTTGCCATAAGTAGGCCTATAGAAACAGACCCATTTTAACATCCACCAGGACTCCAAGAAAAGGACTGATAGCTCACCCCTAGCCCTATGCAATAAAGCCTGGAGCACCAGCATTTGATTATCTGTTATCAGCATTTTTTTGCTAATTGCAGCTGCTAACAGGAAACAAAAACATTCAGAAAATCACAGACCAAGGAAGAGCTTTTGACCGGTGTATTTTTAAGGAGCTATGAAGATCTTGCCAGAGCTGCAGATTAGGCAATAACAAGTGCTTGATTTTTGTAAAATCATGGCATAGGGGATTTGTCTCATTCAGCTTTACACAAATAAAAGTAACACACCCAGTCTAAGCTAATTATTGCATTACCCTCCCCACTTAGAGAGAGACAGAGTAAATTTACATGGAATGAAAGCACTATGTGACACTGCTTATGTGATCACTGAGTCTTCTGGCACCAGCTAATTTCTGCTTTTAGTGAAATTACAAGGTCAATGCAAGTAAATATCAACAAATATACAGCTCATGGCAACCCTCACAACTAACAAAATCCAGAGTGCAGGCACACTTTGAGTGAAGTAAAATGGTTATGCAGTATGGTGTCTCTTCCATCTTTTGGGAAGGAAAGAATTGGTTTTTTTTTTTTCTTAATTTCTAAACAGAATTCTGAGCTGAATACATTCCAGTTGGGAAAGCTGGCCTCAAACAACGTTTTATTTCATGCAAATCTACAGGAAAAAAGGAACAAAATGTTAAAAATATTTCTGGGTATGACATGTTCATACATCACAAAGGTCAGGGGTATCACAACTCAAACACCTTTGTGGACATATTTTTATTAATCACAAAAAATACAACTATTTTTTTCCTGTTTTCTCAAGTTTTCAAAGCTCTACACTGTATTGCTAAACACAAGTTATTAAATTATGTTTCAAGCTTAAGGAACCTGATGCTTTGAAACTCTTTTGAAGTTAGGAGATTATTTTATTTCTCTGGGCTTTTTGTTGTTGTTGTTGTTGTTTTGTTTTGTTTTATTTTTAATTTTGGTTCTAAGAAAAGAACTTCAGTTTATCTGCCATTATTGCTTTCTTTTATAGTTTACCAAAGGACATCCTTATGAAAATGTACATATTCATGTTAAAGAATAATGTTTTGAAACACTCTTCTGTATTTTGAATCTTTGCTAACAGCAGGGCTTCAAAAATACCTGTTTAAATTATTTACCTTTCTTCCTTTTAATCGTATTTTCAAGGAAATTAAAATTGTTTTCTTTGAATTTTTTGTTTCTTTACTTTTTGATGTATTTAACATATTGTAACAGAAAAGTAGTAATATTTTTCCGCATTTTTCTGCTGTCTTTTAAGTTCTAAAGCTTTTAAAGTATTCACTGTATTCAGGACAGTGTGTGGCTATTATTCCAAGTAGCAGTCTATTGCTGATCTTAACTGTTTATAAGAAAGAAAAATGCATTTGCAGAGAATACAGGGATTGCTATTTTATGGATTTACTCAAGTGTCTGGCTGAGAATAATTTTTCAAGGAAAAGTGAATTTTTCACTAAGCGATAAATTCTGTAGAGTGGCTGGCTAATGCAGAAAATACTGATTGTTTGTCAAAAGAATCAAACACCCCAAACACCAAACCTGAAATACTTTGGTTATGGTACTTTGTGTCTCTGTACTTTGAGTTTTGAGTCAAATTTCTTCCAAGTAATTAAACAAAATATGCATGCTAGAACTATAAATGTTTCATTTTTTATTTTAAAGGATTTCAGCTGGACTTCATGTGCACAAGAAACAAGAGAAGCAACCTTCCGTTGCTATGAATATATGGCACCCAGTTCTCTGAAAGTTCATATCACAAGCTGATACTCAGCAAAACAAATCAAGGGACAGTGCAAAGTGTGGATGGAGTAAGAAAAAGATGAGCCTTGTAGTGTAGCCATGAACATGGGGTTCTGCTAGAGTTATTTGGATTCAAGACCTATGACCTCACATGCTTTCTATAAACTTTTCTGGACTCCGATTGCTCACATGGCCAAGCATTAAAATCCACTGTAAGTGACCGTAACTGATAGTCCAGAACACGAGGCAAAACCTTTATGCACAGCAGTCATAGGTTTAATTCAGCAATACTACTATGTTATATAAAGTGATAAGTGCTCCAGTAAATGCAGTAGCTCCTTTTCTGTTCAATGCTTTGCACCCAGCTTGGCTACATCTCTACGTAGCTGGGTACAGGTCTACAGTTAGAGTGTGGAATGTAACTTCTTCCTGTTTAAAGAGTATTTGTAAAATAAATATTAACCTGACAGAGTTTTGGTGTACTGATTTTACATATCTACTTAGTCAAAAAGGCTAATGTTCTCTCTGTGCTTGAGGCACAGTGGAAAGAACAGTGGAAGCACAGTCAACTCCCAGTGTCTTTCCTGATGCTACTTAACACTAACACAACTATTATTGTTAGCATTAAGCAGCAATAATCTTCTCTGCGGTTCAGTGCAGAACCTTAAGTGAGGTTGGATCACCCTGGCACAGGAAAAACTGGACAAGATTTGGGTCCTCCTGAAGGACCTCACAGCTACAAATGACAAAGATTTGGAAATTTTGTAATTACCTGGTTTTTTTCAGATGAGGAAATTAGACAAATGAAGCTAAAGCCTGCATTGGCTCTAGGAACTGAACCCAGAGCCTGTGATTTCACTAAATCATTGTTTGGCAGGTAGTCTTCTGCCAGTCACTTATGTAGGCTGGTGCAGTAACTCCTGCCATTACCATTTTCTTTATCTGCTTCATTTTTAATTGCCTCTGTTCACCTTCCTGAAACTTCAGCAGTGTCCTGCTCCTTCTGTTCTGACCTTGTGCTCTTTGCAGTATGGATGGCTGAGGAGAAGTTGTGGCTGAGCTAGCTAAATGCAAATTGGCTGCTTTCTTACACAAGAGGGAAGGAGCCTGCCATGACTGAAACATATAAACAGACAATATTTCCTTCCTCAAGAATGAGCTGCTCTTGTTCTTTCTGCGGCAAATTAGACTGTCTACACTAACTTCATATCTGAAAGAAAATCCCTGGTGATAAGTCCTGGAAACACCAAACTCACCTACAAGATAAGAGTCTTTAGCAGGATATGCTGATGAGGACCATTGACTGTTAAAACCATTCTAACTTGTTATTTGGTCTTTGTACTGCAATGTGTGTCCCCTTATTAATTTGCTGCATGCTCTTTAAATCTCAGGTTGAAAATCTTGTGGAGCAGATGTTCGTTTAGGATTATTACTCTGGACAGCACAGGGAGGGTCATATCCTCTTTGGAAGCCTGGCCACAACAAAGAGCATGAATAATCACCAGTATGAGTCTACAGAATGAGCACGTTTTACACGCCAGCCCCACTAGAAGCACAAACAGCTCGGTCATCAATGTGCTGTTCATCAAGGCATTTCCAAATAACAACTCCTCTAAGAATCTGGGTATTATCGGTTGAATGGCATTTCTGCTCTACTTTTCTCTTTCACTTTGAATCCATTCAGGCACCTTGAAGTCACATGTAGAAGCTGCAGTGACACTCGCTGGAGAAGGCTGAACTGATTACTTTCTGCTTCATGGGCTGCTGAGACTCTAGGCACCAGGTTGTTTATGGTAATGATTACACTTGCATTTTAGCCCATTAAGCATCGCATATCTGCTGAGCTATCCAGCTTTTATTCAGAAAGCTAAAAACCTGTGCATCATCCAGCACTCTGCAGATGCCCCAGATATTACAGCAGCACAATCGTTCTACTGTTTAGAGTACTTTGTTCCTGTCTCTCTGAATTATGGGATGTCACATCATGGCATGTGTTGCTAAAGTACGAGGTAACCCAACATGACATGACATAATGGGATACAGCCTGTGGGTGCAGGGAGAGAGTTGGGAAGGGAAATACAACTGGATCCATATATGATGAAAAAAAAATGACCAAAACTTTAGCCAAGCAGTTCCTTGTATCATACCAAATTATTCAAAGAAACAATCAAATTTTTGTTGCACAGTGACCTAAAAGCAAAGTAACATGATTACATAGCTGCAGAAAATTAGACTCAACATCTTTGTTTGTATTTCAAATAATTGTAACTTTTGCTGATATGGATGATGCCCCACTTTGTCATCATTAACAACCTTTGCTAAATTGAAACATTCTGCAGAAGCCCTTCAGTTTCACCAGTTTTGAACAGAACAGGGGTGAGTTTCAAAATCCATAGGTTTCTGTCAAAAACATATGTACGATTTCCTGTCAAGCTTATCTACCACTTCTCCCAGTAATGCAGCTCCTTGGCAGCAAAAGGTCCCCAAGATCCACCAGTCTGCTGTGGGTTTAGAGCTTCTTTTGCTTTCAGAGATAATTTTGGCACTTGTGGTTGTCAATCCATGGCAGAACAGAACCAAATGTCAAAGTGCCAAAATCCTTTGTGAAATGGCTTTACCTTCCTTCAGACAACTCTACTCAAATGTTATAGGAAGAACCAAATTAACTGCAGAACCACTGTTGCAATGACACCGAAAATCAATTCCTTGGGTGACATTTAGTGTTTAGTCACACACAAGGCTCCTGTCCCTTTTCTTGCTTCTTCACCTACATCTAAGTACTCTCAGCAGCAGGCAGCAAGGAGTCTTTCAAGAGAGACGTACATTAATCTGCAGCCTTACTGTTCTCAAAGGAGAAATACTTTCCCTGTCCTAGAATAATTGTTTTTAATTGCAAAACATCCTCTGCCTAAATAAAAATAAGATTCCCCTTGGCAGACTCAGGCAGGCCAATGATTATTTATTACTTGCAGTACCATTACACATAGGAACTCAGTCATGAATCAGAATCTCAAGGGCCATCTTGCTACTTATAGATAAATCTAAATGTACTGTTTCATATCCTTCCATTTCTGACTAAGTTTTTCAATAAGTGGGTCATCGAATTAAAGAAATTGGTGCAGATGGCAAAGAGCACTGGAAAGCCATTCCCTACAAAGTGCTTGTCTTCTATCAATGTAGTACTTACCCCACTAAGTGTTTTTGAGCAATAGGTACAGGGTTAGTTTCTGAGAGCAGGAAAAGGGAATTGAAGAAACCTGTCAAATGGCTGAGAAGCTTTCAGAGAACTGAGAACAAACAGGAATCTTTCTCCTGCTAGTTAAGAAAATGTATTATATCCTGTAACCTTACTAGATGTAAAAGTTTCTGTTCTTATCGGTATAACACTTATTTCAGCTCTATTTTTAGTGTTTTCTGATAAGCTTTGAGAAAAAAAATCAGGATTCTCTTCCATGATTTATCAGATCACTGGTACCCAATCTTTTCTCACAGCTGTTTACCTTTTTGTGAAAGGTAAATCAGAACAAAACTACATGCTGGTGTGTCACTGCACATTTAATGATGTCTTCTCCACTCCAAAGCTGCCAGCTCCATCAGGTGCACACCAGAAGGATTCATTCTAGTTCTCTGTCTAACCTTATACCTACAGCAACAGAAAAATCTCTTCCCAAACACTGATTACCTCCACAAAAAGTTTGGTGACTGTATGCTTTCCCTGTAATCTAAGTGTTTATAAAATCAGTCCAATAGGCCTCCAAAGTCTGTCTATAAGGGCACTGTCTGATGACTCACACTCATGTTACAGATGAGAACTAAGATGAAACAGAATCAGCAACTCGCTGCATCTTTGCTGAGTTGGTAGAAAACTCAGAAATTGTAGCTCTGGATATGAGAAAACATAAGCAAAACAGCAAAGTAAGTCTTCCTACTCTCTGTATAAAACAAACTTCACTCAACTTTGAGAAATTATTAATGGATGTCTTCCTAGATGGAAGTTAAAAATGCATGTTAAAGAACAAGGGGTAAACTCACTAGTATTTTATGCTTCCTGAGCTAACCCCACCCCCCTCAGCTTTGCTCTTGTGTGAATGTTTATAGTAGACATCAGCTCTGTTTTTCTATATTTTCCCATCTATTTGCTGGTTGCTATGTGAAACTTTGCTGTGTTTTGAAAAGGTGATTTAAAAGGATCAACCAGATGTTCCTTTTGGGTTGATTTTCCAGCCTGGGTGAGCGGAGGATGAATCTTGATCCTGTGACTCTTAATAGAATTCCATCCTTCCTTACACATAGTCCCTCCCATGGTGGGGAAGTATTCTCTTCTCCTAACCAGCATCTGAGACTGGACACAGAAAGGGAAGGGGATAGAATGAATTTTCTCAGATGTCCTGCCTGTGTGCATTGCTCACAGGCCCAGGGACATACAGGTCTCCAAATTCAGAGTCAAGGAAAGAATTCCTTCTTTTTTTCAGTTTTTTTTGGGAGTCTGAGAGGCTGAGGAGAGTAGATTAATGGCCTTTTTATGCATCATGCTTCACCAGCTGCTGTGATCTGGGTGTTTTTAAAATGATACTTTTTTTGGCACTAGTGACGTTTTGAACTCTTAGATCTTCACACAATGGCAAATCTGGCAGGTTGGTCTGTTTAGTTGGGTTTTGAGAACTGAGGCATCTGATCTGACTAATGCTTTCATAGGAATGGAGTACATTGTGTCAGAGCAGGTGAAAGCGGTGCTGGATGAAAGCCCCATAACCAATTCTCAGCAAAGGCCCACAGTGGTTCATAGGTGAGGATACGAGAACCAGATAAGCATTTGTAGAGGCATTATTATTACCCCACAATACTTTCACAGCCTGCAGCAAACTACCATGCGGGGAATTCTTTAACCAGAAACACTGTCTCTGTACTTAATAAGCAACCTAATCTCGCTGGGCTTTTATTTAATGAACTGAATGTAACCAATCACTTCTTGAATGTCCTTAATGTGTCCACAAGCGTCAAGGAAGACTGACAGTGCCTATGGGGGTGAAGTTTAACAAACTAGGTAATCTTTAGTAGTTTCTTTAATTTAAAAGTTGTGAAACTATTTCACATTACTGTTAATTGGCATCTTATGTCATTCTCAATATCAAGGACAAAAATTTAGTGCCAGCAAATTTAATCACATTCCATTTTCTCATTAATAAATAAATAATTATTCTGAATCTGTGTTTTCTCTGTAAAGCAATATGGAGATGCAAAGGCTAAAAGCCCTCTAAGCTTATGTACATACTGTATTTGTTGCTTTTCACATTCTCATTACAACATAGTGTAATCGAATCATTCCCCACTCTTTTATTTTGGTCACATGCAGATTCTGAATGGACTTTTCTTGGATTGCTTGAAGGAAATTCTTATTAAACAGGATGTGCCTCTTCCTCAGGGTGACAGGTTATACACAAAGATTTTTCATCAAAATGAAAACTACTTTATTTGCTGCCAACCATATGTAGAGCAAGAAGGAAGGTCTGGCCTTCTTAACTCCTAGGAGACTGAAAATGGAGACTAAATGGAAAACACATACATTATAAATGTTCTTTTTAAAACATAGTTTTACAAGACTCTCAAAATGTGGGGAATTGAAAAATATATTCAGAGAGCTATGTAGTCAGGGAAGCAAGCATATACAGTTTTGAAGATCATATTTTGAAGATAGATTGGTGGATTTTAATTCTAGAAGGGGCAGTTGTGATCACTTGTCTAATATCTTGCGTACTACAGATGGACAGATGGGTGGGAGGAATCCATTTCTGCTTTAAGTCCAAATTTATTCAGAATGACAACAGTTGGTCCCATGTACCTGATGATCTGAAGGGCTGGCTGGTTTGGGAAAAGAAGCATGTGAAATTTTTCAGCTGTTTTTTCAGCAAGTCCTTCCAGAGTCCAGAGTATGTAAAATAAGAATTTTGTCCAAAAAGACCAACTTCATCTCAAATGCTGATGATAATGCTGGATCTCTAAAGCACTCATTCAATATATTTATGTCCTGTTATTTTTAGTCATACGGCCATTAGTGGGTTGAGGCTTTCATTTCTGAGTATTTCCTCTTTGTTGTGGTAGATCAGTATTAATTTTATTATATAGTACTACTGACAGAAAAGGCCTCTAATTATCTAGCTTGGGATTCTTTATCTGGGGTTTAAAGGCTTACTATAAACTTATCCTAAAAAGTGTGGAAGAAACAGATGGCGAAAGATAAAAAGCAGATCATGTGAGTGGGTTTCAGAGTGTTGTGTTATCCTCCTTCTTCTTATATTTTGACCGGATATTTTTTGCTTATTTTGACGTGAAGCATGGCAAGCTTGAAAAAAGTAAATCTTGCCTTGAGATAGGAAAAATACTAGAGAGACTTTTAGATAAAGACATCAATTATACAGCAAGACTTTTTGCATATTTGTTTATTCTCTGCAATATTCTTGTGCTTTCTGCTATTACTTTTTTATTAAAAATAAAGAGCAAAAATACACATAAACTTTTGCAGATTATGATGCAAAATCAACTAGTGTCCTCACTTCAAGATTTTCCCTTTGGGAAAGGAAGCACATTGGGCAAGCTTCATACTAACCTAAAAGATCTGATACCAAACACTACAGAAGCTGGCCTGGTGCAACTTGTTTTTTCAGACTATGTAGTATTTTTGTCGTTATGCCATATTATTGATGTTTTACAGTATTATTTAAGCTGTGCTGTTTGAATATTTCATGACAACAATTATGTTAAAGAGCTATTGCAATATCCCTGACTCTTGCAGTGACAGCAGGACTTGGATTACAGATGTAGAAGGCAAGGATCTCTCTTTCCTGAGTAGTCACCTATGGCTTCACCTATGTGATCCTTCTGCATGCAAGGTCCTGGTCTCATATGACAAGAGGGCTACTTCACTCTACAAGGAAGGCTACTCCAAGATGACACCAGTGGTGGGACCCCTTTCATGTCATGATCCCTGTGCTGCCTTATCTTTGACCCTCCCAAGCCCCACAGATTCCCACAAACATCAGATGTGTAATAACTTTGCTTTGCTCAGGCACTTTGCTAGACAAATGTAAAAACTGTTTGAGTAAGGTGGTATTGTGGGTGTCAGGATGCCATCTCCCCATCACTTGAAGCAGACACTGTACAGGGCAGCTACTGGTGTTGCTCAGGATCCAACTGGGCAATGCAGTGCTAAGCAGAAGACGCTATCACAATGTCAGCCCTCTAACACTGATATTTGGGGTAATACATATATTGTAACTCATGCAGTGCCTGGTTGCCCTATTGCTTCTCTCCATTCTGCTTCCCAGTTCTGGCAGGTAAAACCATCTGTGCTCTGTATACAAAAGGTTCCACAAATATGTTACAAGTTACCCTGTAAAACAAACACGTCTCTTTTTTTTGTCCTAATTTTGTATCTGTCATCATTCAGTTAAAAAGTCTGTCTTTCTCACAGAAACAATACAAGTCACCAGGAGAAAGGTCCTACATGTCAAAGAAAGTGGATCCTGTACCTGACTCTCAGCTTAGGGCAAAGTACTGATGAATAAATACAATGAGCTTGTATACAAGGGTATTTTCACTAGCAAGTAGACAAAGATCTCACTTTGCAGAGTAACCCAGCAACAGAGAGTAAAAACTTCTGAGAGACAAGGCACTAACCTGTTTCACTAATTCACTGGGAGCTGGCACTTGCCTGCATCTCCAAAAAAGTGGGGGTGGATTTGAACCTGAGATAGCAAGTGGTTTAAGTTACCTCTGTTTATTTCACACTTGCAACACTATCCTCCTATGATCTGTACCTAAGATAAATTGTTCTTCTGTGAGCACATTACTTATCTTAACAGTACTGCTCAAAACAACTAAAGGTCAGGTTAGAAGACAACAAAATGTATCAATTCAAATCACATTAGTACTTCAGAAAGTGAGAGATATGGGCATTTGTGGGGTTATTGTGAGGATAATACAACATTTGAAGTTAACTGAACACCCCACTTTTGGCAGAATCGTCTTCAAAATTCCTCAGTTGGCTCATGCAATGGAGCAGCAATCTCCATTTAGAAAAAATAAAATAAAAGGTCAAAATGTTAAAAGTTACAGTGACAGCAACTCAGGCTCAATAGGAAGCTAACTAGCTATTTAAAAAGCACCTGTATTTTTCTGTTCCCTATCAATATGTAAATGTTAGTCTTACAGTGCTGGAGAGACGTGATTCTTAAAAGAGAGAGGTTTTCCCAACTTGAGAAATTGTCCAAATTAAATTCCAATTGCTTTATGAATAGGAACCACGATAATTTGCCATTGTAATCTACAGGCAGTCAGACCACAGTTATTTATTTTTATTTCTTTAATGTAAGGCTCAAGCCCAAGGTATTTTATATTACTTTTTCTTAGGAGGACTGAATCAATGCAATTGTGGTTGTACATGCTGAAAGTGCAAAAGCTATAGAGAGACACAGACATACTAAAAGGCATAAGAATACCTATTATAAAGTGCTTTGAATATTTTTTTAAAAGCCAACAACTGGATTTATGCTCAGAATCATAGACTGTCCTGAGTTGGAAGGGACCCACAAGGATCACTGAGTCCAACTCCTGTCCCTGCATGTGACAATCCCATGGTTCACACCATGTGTCTGAGAGCATTGTCCAGTCTCTGCTTGAACACTGTCAGGCCTGGGGCCGTGACACCTCCCTGGGGAGTCTGTTCCAGTGCTCCACCGCCATCTGGGTGAAGAACATTTTCCTAATGTCCAACCTAAACCTTCCCTGGCACATTTTCCTGCCTTTCCCTCGGGTTCTGTTGTTGGTCACTAAAGAGAAGAGTTCAGCACCTGCCCTTCCTTCTCCCCTTGTGAGGAAGCTGTAGACCACGATGAGGTCTTCTCTTCTCCAGGCTGAATAAACCAAGTGACTTCAGCTGATCCTCATACGGCTTCCCCTCCAAACCCTTCACCAACTTCGTAGCCCTCTTCTGGACACTCTTCAGTAGCTTTATATAATTTTTATAGTGTGGCGCCCAGAACTGCCCACAGTGCTCCAGGTGAGGCTGCACCAGTGCAGAATCAAGTGGAAATGCAGGGTAGAGCAGGAGTGAAAGCCTAACACAAGTTGTCATTCTACATCACAGCAATGGGAAGAATGATTCCTGATAGCAGTCAGCCCAAAAAGTGGGAGACATAGCTTTTTTGTAAAGCTCTTCTCCCGGGATGCCGTGGTGGTACAACTTTATATCACAGTTTTGCTGGGTATCAGATAAAGCCCAACTGAATAAGCAAAGCCCCAGTAGCATAGCCCATGCACAAAATACAGATTGCTTGCCTAAATCCCAAGGAATCAGTCTAAGACAGGAGCAGGATTCGTAAATTTTTCCCATGGAATGACATGGGAGAAACTCCACTGAAGATTCCTGAGGAAAGCTGTTTATCCTCCAGGCTTTTCTCTGGCAGAGGGGGTGAAAGTGTGGGCCCAGAGCTGTGTCACCCACATGTTGTGATATGGCTCTTTGTCCAGTCCTTCTGCAGTGAGTGTGACAAACCTCATTAGGGCAGACAAGCTGAAACACAGCAGGTATCACCCTACCTGAGGACCTCAGTATGGAAGGAGTCAGTGATGTCAGAGGGACACAGATGGAGAAATATTTCTCAGAGGCACCCCTGCGCTGCCTGAGCAGCATTTGGCAAGCAGAAAGGCATCCATCACACAAGCTGGAAGAGGAAGATCAGCTTTGGACAACATGGTGCACAGTAGAGCAGTTGTGCTTTTGAGGTCCAACACACTGTGTGGTAGTGGCAGATGTTCACATCTCCTCTCAGGTCTCAAAAAACTTGACCCAGTTTCATGTCTGGATGAAAAACTACAGGTTTTGCCTGAAGTGCTAAGGAAATCCATGCTTTTAGCTGGCCACAACATGATATCAAGTGCTTAGCTATCTTGCAGCTTGATTTGCATGGAAACAAAGTATTGTAGTTTTCTATCCTGAAGTGGACTAGACCCTGCCAACCACAGACCCACTGTTAACAACCCTGTGGCAAAAAAAGGTTTCTGTTGTCATCAGTGACAATGTTTGAGGCTTTTGGTATTTGTGAAGACAGAGCAAAAAATGCTGGTTTGGGTAGACAAAAACAGATGCACTAGCACATTCAGGCTCTTGATTTATTTTCAAGTCTTTGGGAATAAAATTATTAGGAAATAGCTGCAATTTCAATGCCACAATTTTCCAGAATGTGTTCTCCTAACTCATTCCTATGCTAGAGTTACTCTGGCTTCTGCTAGTGGAAATTGCATCAACAGTCTAAGAAGTAAATTAGCAGCCTGTTTCTTATTTCCAGTAGTTGATTTCTGTGTCTTTTAGCAAACTGTTCTCTATTACAAATGTAACAGGAGATTTTACCCACCTGAAACCTCACTGTACCCTCTTCTGCCATGGACGTACTTCTGCAGTGCAGCATCCTGTTGTCTGGACTGCACCTTCAGCAGAGAGAAAATGCAAAGGTGCTGGCAGCAACAGCAAAGCACATGGGAATGCTGGAACAGGGACAATCATGCTAAAGATAAACAAATTAATATAAAACTAGTGTTTTCATAAAATGTACTGTAACAAGGATGTTCAAGCCAAACAGGACAAAGACATTCTGGCCTAAAAATATGTTTGACCTCATAATCACAGTACTTAAGTGTGAGTGAAGATAGCAATGAGTAAAATACTCTGTGAACAGAAAGAATATTTACACTACAGTACAGTGAAAACATTATTTCAGGGTCTGGGTAAATAACCTAAGGCATTTCCAGAATAACGCCTCCCCAGTCATTGAGACTTTTCTTAAATTGGATGAGCACCATGCTGACAAAAGCTCAATATGTCCCTTTGAAAATCACCCCCCAATAAATAGGCTCCAATGAGTTGCAGACCAAACTACTGCAGTAGAAACTCTCTGTAAAATACTCTCTGCAGGATAGAATTTTACACATATTTTTGTTTCCTGTCTGCAAATACTTTTGATTAAAATTTAGTCTAGGTCTTTTGGTCATTTGGACAAGGCATTTGATTTATAAATTATGCAGCACTCCCCCTGCCATACAAGCTGATGTTTGATCAGTGGCCTATGCCTAAACAGTGATGCTAACCTAAAGCCCCTGCATTCTTTTCTCTTTCTGCATGATTCTTGCTCACAGAGCTTCATGCAGGGAAGATGAAAAGAGGATTCCCAGTGAAAAAAAGCTTCCAGAGGCAAACAAACCCAGAGTCTTTAGTACCAGATCTGTCATTATAAAAGAATAAACCAAATGAACCCAGAAATATTTTACACAATTTACAATCCTAATGCTTCCAGGGAGGCCAAATGAATAGTCTTAAGAGACATGGTCCATGCATTTGGTGTTTCAGTTAACCTCCTATGAATTATTAGCTCACTGTTGCATATCATGGAAATAGCCAACTGATCTTAATTTACATTAATTAGTTGTATCCTAAACCACAGCTAAATGCACACTGAATATCAGATTAAACTCTTAATACACAATGTGGTCTACCAAATCTACCAGAAGAATTGGATTCTGCTCCTGGCTGACTCCAAAGTATCTAACTCTTCCATCTGTGTCTCAGATACTCAAGTAACGCAAAAACTTTCTCTGAACAATGCTCGTTAATGCATATCAAATCTTGCTCGTGCAACTTGCAAAACATTTAGGGTGTACCTGCCTTTGCATATCTGAGAATGGCAATGGGTTGCCTTTGTTTAAGGACTGATTAGAGTTAAGTGCAAGTGCTTGCCCCCTGGGCATGAATGACTAAGCCATTGAGGTACCAACAGGTGAATATCACAGTATAATTAGCCTCTTCTGCTCTCTGTCAGCAATGGAACCCTATCCTTGCAAGTCAGTGACCTGCATTCTTGTTTCAGGAAAACCCTCTTTTTCTGCAATGGCTGTAAAGACCTCCTGCAGAAGCGGTGAGTGCTTCAGTGTTCAAGACATGGGAAGCTCAGAGAGGGAGAAAAATAATTAGAGACATTTACCTAGATGAAAATACAGATACTGAGCCAAATGGGTAAACATTCCCTAACTATTTTTACCAAGGTCTCGAAAGATAATTGTTGGGAGCAGCTTGCTGCATTATGGTCCTGCTGCCAAACAAACACTATGAACAAGGATTACTGGAGATCAGTTTGTCACAGCCTAAAGGTCAAGACACACTTTTACATCTCCTTCAACTAGTGACAATACTCACAGAGTGTACCTGTCTCACTCCATCGTAGGATGTCTGCAGAATACTTGAGGCTGGCTCTCCTCTGTACCGAGAAAAAGAGGACAACTATCAGCTTTGAGAGAAGATGGGATTCGGTGCTCCATTTTAAACACAGAGATTGTTTGCTTCCAAAGTTACTGTTTCAATTGTTTCGCTCCTCTTGGTCCATTCTTCCATTTATTACTCTTTCTTTATCACAGATTGTTAGGGATTGGAATGGACCTCAAAGATCATCTAGTCCAATCCCCTCACCGGAGCAGGAACATTTAGATGAGGTTACACAGGAAGGTGTCCAGGCGGATTTGAATGTCTCCAGAGTAGGAGACTCCACAACCCCCTGGGCAGCCTGTTCCAGTGCTCTGTCACCCTCACTGTGAAGAAATTTCTTCTCAAATTTAAGCGGAACATTTTGTGTTCCAGTTTGAACCCATTACCCCTTATCCTACCATTGGATGTCACTGAGAAGAGCCTGGCTCCATCCTCGTGACACTCACCCTTTATATATTTGTAAACATTAATAAGGTCACCCCTCAGTCTCCTCCAAGCTAAAGAGACCCAGCTCCTTCAGCCTTTCCTCATAAGGGAGATGTTCCACTCCCTTCATCATCTTTGTTGCCCTGCGCTGGACTCTCTCCAGCAGTTCCCTGTCCTTCTTGAACTGAGGGGCCCAGAACTGGACACAATATTCCAGATGCGGTCACCTAAACTCATTTTCCTTCCTATTTTTTGGCCCTGCATGGCAAATACGTCTTATTCATTTTAAAGAAGACTCTTGCCTTTAGTCAAACCACAGTAACAGGGAATGTCATCAAGTTCCTATGTTTTTTTACTAAATACTCCTGATTTTTCCCTCTGTCTAGTGTTCCACAGGGTGGAGCTCCTTCAAAGCATCCTACAAGCAAATTCATTATCCGTCCTCAAATTTCCCTTTTCTGCCTATAAAAACTGTTACAACACTTACTTTGCCATTCATTTCACCATAAGTTTGAGCCTGCAATGGAGAGCACCACCACTAATTAAGGCACTTTTCTACCACCCATACGGATTGCTCCATTTTGCACCTTTCTGGACCCTTAACATGTGCCAGCAGAAACAGTCGTGTGGCAGCGCAATGAAGAGACGGGAAGCTGACATGGGTAAAAATAACTATATTTTGCTCGGTTAGCTGTTTTCTGCATCAATGTTTGTGCAGGGCTAGAATTGCTGGCAAAGGGATGGGGCACAGGGGATGCAGAAGCCAGAATAATCAGACAGAGAAAAAGACGAGGCAGGACTGCCTCTTTTGGCAATGCTACTGATTTCTGCTGGCTTAAACTGCTTGTAAACACATAGTACCAGGCCACTGGCTGCACTGCCTGTCATGCAAAGATATATCGCCTTGCTGTTTCCCTATACCCCTCTGTCTCTGTCCTTCTGACCATCTTTTGTTCTGCCCTTTGGCACAGTGGAATTTTAGGATATGTTAGATTTTGTATGATTACTTTTAAAAAGTAATGGTAGTTACAGTAATAGCAGCAAATGCCTGCAGTAAGATAAAAAAGGTTCATGACAGTTTGCATCTCTCTGGTCAGGGCCATGGCCCAAGTCTCTCTTGCAGAATGTTTTTCTAATTTTTTTAAGAGGTACCAGCAGTGATTCTTTTGTGACAGGCAAGTCTTGATGCCTTAGAAAGTCATTTCCCACAGCCACAGAATCCATCTGTCTGAAATGTTCCTGAAGGGGCTTTAGCAAAGCAACTTCTTTTCTCGCTTCCCCTCAGCTGTTATCTCGCAGCCGCCTGTGGCTTTGAAGACCCAGAAGGTGAAACACTATCTAAAAGCACTTCCACATGGCAGTGACAGGAGCAAAGGGACCTTTTCAAGCTGAAATAGCAGCGGAGGAAGAAGACAGATCTGATAGAAATCCTGGGGAACTTGAGGCATCTCTAGTATCTTCAGTACTCTCTTCTCCCTTCCTTCCTGATGAAGGGAACAGAGTCTCTGGTCCTGCAGACCCCTGGGAGGATTCCTGGGGCTGGAAAGTGGCCTGTAAAATCAGCACAGACAGGCTTATCAGCAGGACTTCCTCATTCCTGGGAACAATGCTTGGAGATCCACCCTGTCCTTGGCTTGTTTCCTCTCTTCTCTCACCTACCTACCACATTGTTTGTGCAGTCTCACCTCATGGTCAGATAACCATAGAAATGGCAGCCATGCGTGATGCCAAGACAAGGTGGCTGTGAAGCTCTAAAGGTGTACAGGAATCTCTTTCCTCTCTACCTTCAGGGCAGAGGTGGGCACAGACCACTTTCTTTGGGTTTGTGAAGAGCCTATGGCATTGCTGTACCCTGGGTTTAGCACGTTGTACCAAGGCAAGGCTGGGCTCATATTTCCACATATTGCTGTGCCTATACTGGCACTTCGGTTTGATGTGTTAGCATGTCATTAAAGTGATTTGCCTGAGGGTCTGCACTTGCCACACACTGATTTGGCCCCAAAGCATTTCTGGTGCACTTTGTTCAGATTCCTCCTGGGAAAGGCTAAATACATGCCTTTCCATGTGCTCCAAACTGTACATCAGGCAAAAAGGCCCAAGCCAAAAAAACCCAGTTTTCTGGACAGCTTAGAACTGCGTGTTCCAGGGATGCATCATCCAGGAGACAAGACAAAATCCAGTCCCAGTTAAACCCTCTGCACCACATAACATGAAGGTTTAAGAGCCTCAGTGCCACTTGTTTTTATATAATAATTCACTTCTCTCATGCCAAATCACTTGCTAATGAAGACTTAGCCACAGTTGTGTGATTATATCCTCACTAATTTTCATCATCCAGGCATGAGTTTCTTACATTTCCTTCTGTTCTCCTTACTAAAAGCTTTGATTGCAGAAAAACAGCATAAAGAAACCTGCTGTAATACTGCCAATTTGATGTGTACTTTGAACTGAATTTTGAAATATATTTGAAAACTTACTATTAAAATGTTTGATGTTCTCATTTCTATCTTCCACTGATTGCTGATGCTCAGTAGAAATAAACCCTCCTCCCAGTTATATGTATTTTGATGTTTTAAATAGCATTTTCTTGCTTTTTTAACAGCCACATGAAAACTTCACAGGGCATATTTGAGTATGGGTTACACACATCTGGCTCTGTAACTAAGGTTGCTCAGACTCCAGTGATAACTTTCCCTGGGGTTTTTCCCTTCTTTTTCACAAAACAGACAACTCGTTTCTTACTCTGTTAGGTTTTATATTCATATGTGATCTATGTTAGAAAACTCACACTTTTGCTGTTGCCTGAATGTCAGACAATGTTCTTTCCCCCCCAGGAACTTATCACAAGAAACAGGCAGAATACCAGGAGGGCTAATAATATTTGTCTAATGATTCTGTCTCAGTTGCATCAGAGCGATAAACCAGCAAACAGAGTGAGCACTACGGCAAAAAGCTTGTCTTTGAAGGTGTATGATATCATGTCAAGACCAGCTACAGAATATTTACTGATGGCTCAGAAATATTTCTCACCTCTGTCTAAACATAACACATTTGAAGCAAGAAAAGAGGGACTACATCACAGGCAGGAAACATTAAATATTTAATTACTTCTTTTTGGCACATGTTGTACGGCCCCAAGCTTCTTATAACGTATAAAAAAGAGTACACCGTACACCTGTCATGTCTTGAATGAACATGAAACCAGGGCTCGCAAAATTAAATACATCTGCATCAAATTGTCTCAGTTTCAAACTGGAAGTTATATTTGTAGTAGGTAGTCACGTAGTAGGATAAGTAGTTTATGCATGTGTGTGTTTTTAGTAGGTGGATTTCAGTTTCTATCTTCTGTCTCAGAAGCAGCAATAGTATTTTGGCATTAAGGCTTATACTGGAGGCAGTGGTAGTGGTCCTAGTAGATTGATACATAAGTATATTATTTATATGATAGATAGAAACTACCTTTGTTCCAAAGGTGACAGGAAGAAGAACCAGTGGTATAGGGCTCAATCCTAGCTTGCATCCACTGTAAAATCTTGGTCAAGACAAAGTGAATACTTTTACAGTCTCTGAGTGTGTTTTTACTTCCCACTCTGAAAAAAGTACACTTTGAGGGACCTAAGCTCAGGGTACCAGAAATTTAACTGATACAAAATGAGCTTTTTCCTAGACTTATTTGCTGAGCTGAGGCATGTCTGGGCATTGCTTCCAGCACCTTTGTTAGGTTAAGCAGAACTCACTTTGCTATCTTGGCACTACAGTGGGCTGCAACATGTGGGCAGAGCAGTTCTGCCATGCACGTGCCATAGAGCTGATCTGTACGTGCCTTAAAGTAATGTGTTAGGGATTTCCTGATTTCCCACAGCCTAGTCAAAGCTGTAGCTTTGTCTGGGCTAGCAGACATCTAAAGGAGCATTAGCACTGTGTCTGATAATAGGTGAAAGATAAAGGAGATACAAAGATAGTAAAGAAGTAAAAGAGTACTAGAGAAAACTTGGAGATGCTCATTAACAGAATGCTTGGAAAATCAACACAACCTAAGAATCCTTTACTGCCAATAAGTACTGGTCTTGTTTTCCTGCAGATCAAGGAGAAGGGTTCTTTTCTATCTTAGTCTGTTTTTTAATGTTTGAAAAAGTTTTATTAAAAAAAATAAAATAAAACCACCAAACGACAACAAAACCCCCCAGGCTGGAAGTGGCCTCTGGTAACGTTCTAATCCAACCTTCTGTTGAAAACAGGGCCTTACACCAGGTTATCAAGTGCCCTGCTAAGCCAGATCTTGAAAATTTTCACCCTTCTCATGGCAACCTACTCTAAAGTTTGTTTTTTCTCTTCGTGAATAATATTTTCTTTACACCAGACAGACCTTCCCCTGAAACAACTCACTCCCATTGCCCCACGTCCTGTCACCATATATCTGTGTAGCAAGAGTACTTCTGTCTTTTCTGTAACTACCTTTTAGATTTTGGAAGACTGTGACAATGTCATGCCTAAGCACCCTCTTCTCTAGTCTGACTAATTAAAATTTGTTTAATTTTTCTTTATATGACTATTTCTCCAGCTCCTTAATCATATTCACGATCCTTTGCTTGACCATCTACTTCTTTTTCTTTAATCTGTCTCTTGAACTGGAGGGATCAAAAGTAGACACACTATTCCAAGTGAGGCCCAGAAAATGCCAAGTAGAATGAAATAATCACATTATTTGACCTTAAAAATGTTGGTGTTGAAAGTACACGACTTTTTCATCTCTGCTCTAACATCATCTAGTTTTGTCTCTCATTTTTCTGTATCATTCTCCGGGTTTCTCTATACTTCTATTCTGTTATATTTTCTCTTCATCCTAAGGCTAATTCAGGCTGACAACACTCATTGTGAAATATGAATCCTTCCCAGGGAACACAATGAGATTCAGAGTGAAATAGCATAGAAATTTTTCAGTATATTCTCTTGGAAAAGTGGAAGGCAGCTTTATAGCTTTTCAAATAGTACAATGAAGAAACCATTTCTTCTCCTCCCAACTAGTAGGGTCTTGCTAGAAGGAACTCATGGGTCATCAACTACAGAAATTAAATTTAACCAATCAAGCTTCCCAGGCCTCCCTCAAAAATCAGTGGGAAGAAAATAGTTCCTCCAGACTTCATAATAATAATAATAATAATAATAATAATAATAATAATAATAATAATAATAATAATAATAATAATAATAATAGGAAATATTGATAAGCTGTTAATCTCTCTACAGCAGACTTGACACAGGAGTGAGCAGTGCTTATGATGGGAAGGTTATCACCCTTTTGGTACAGTTTCTTAATGCCAGCAAGCCCAGGGGGTTGGTTCATTCCTATTGCTGAAAGCTCCGGAACAGCTGTTGGGCAGAGTTTTGGCCCCCTTGTTCCGTGGCTCTCTTGCAATTTGGCAACAGCATAAATTAAACAGGGAGAAGAGTCACCGGAAACCTGGGCACCTGTGGCAAGGCAGCAAACCAGGGGGACTTGTGCGTTGATCCCATTTTGAAAGAGAACAAATGCATCAGGAAATGGGAAAGTTGAACTGTCTATGGGGTGGTTTTTATTCCTTAATTGTTATTATTATAGTTCAAGAAGTAAAGAATCACCAATCTCTTAATTTATCAAATATGTCAAATACTCTGTTTTGGCAGAAATGCTTGTAGTTCAGGTATTGCTCAGCATTTGCTGCCATATTCCTCTATTGTATCTCTCAAGTATGTTTTTAGTCTTTGAAGGACAACGAGAGCTCTCTCCTGGGAAAAGGGAAGTTGTGAGTGGCAGAGCCACTGAAATGGTACCTGAGGTCAATTTGGCAGCAAGCACAACTGGTGAGCTAATAAAACCAAAGCTTCTTACAGATTCTTTTCATTTTGGCCATGTGATTAATGTCATCCTACACCATCTTCAGTTCTTCACAGGGGAAACAGAAGTTTGGAGTATTTTTTGAATATGCCTCTGTCAGAACATGCTCACTCTCTACCTCTAAATCACCTTAACTGAATGCTAATTTCAAAGCCTGGAACATATGAAAAAGTGCATCTTGATTCTTTGACAAGAACTGATGATTACAGGAGGAAAAAAGAAAGGTGCTGATCCATTAGATCAACACAGAGGTGGAACACTATGGTATGGACTATGTGGTATTTTATTGCTTAGATTTCATTAGGAAGGATGTTAGGTCTTTTCAAGTGTTGGTTTGGTTTCTGTGACACTGCTAACATTGATTAGACAGGGGCCTTGAGTTTTAAATAAACTGAAGAGTCTTTCAGATTCTCCTAGAAGTCGATCAAATAAGAATGGCTTGAAAGAGCAGGCTGCAACATCACAGGGCTTTGCATCAGCGTGTTTCCATGGTCACAACCAGGTAGTGAGGAATACTTTTGTAAGCGCATCTCAATGTTCTTTGTCGACATCTCCCTTCTGGTGTCTTATGGCTTTCTTGAACACTATTTGTCATTCATTCTGAATTGCTTTCCATCATGCAAGTCAGGTTACAGATAGGAAAAAGAAAATGCATCTTGCCCAAGGGATAACAGGACTTATATTTGAAGAATGCTTGGCAACCTTGGAGAAGCCAGTGACTGTCTTTGGCAGGGGCTTCTGCTGCCTAAAGTTGCTGGAATAATCGTGTATGAACTAATACCTTCAAGTGTCTTAACAGTAAGATCCAGTGCAGCTCTATGTCTTGTCGTATCACTCATCTAACCCAGGTTCTGGAGCTTCCTGTGCTGGAAATGTGGCTCTTTCTGTACAAGGGGAAGCCTGAATCTGTTGCAAATGGTAGAGGCATTCAATTGCTATTTGTGTGTCCACATGACTTGGGCTCCTCTCCCATCTCCAAGAAGAGTTTCTGCAATGCACTGAGTGATGTCTTAACATTCAAAGACAGCTAGCATTCTTGTGGTGGGCCCTTAAATACACACAACACAGAGCACCCTATTTCCAGCTTTGCTTGCCTCTTTGAAGAGAGCGAAAAGAGGTTTGAACTTGCTTTCTGCTCAAAAGGGAACCATCCCAGGTTTCCTATCCTGAAGAGAGTGATCACCATACAGCCCTGTTAGAGCTGAGGGATTTTCAGGCAATGATGCTGAGTAGAGACAATTTGTTGTCACCTCAGTCCTGGTTAAGATGTCAAAACCCTCACCTGATTTAGACCTCACACCCCTTATAATGTGAGGAATGTAAATAACAAAAGGACAAGGCTTGCCACACAATATTACACAAATATCTGTATTTGAATCTCTCAACAGCTGTCAGCAAAACTCATCCAAAACTGTCCCAGCTGAAGCCTGAGCTCTGGACCAGAAGACAGTTGCTGAGATAAAACCATCTCTTGGGAAAAACTTCCCCTGGGAAGATGATAGTGGTCCTTAGTAAAGAACAGGGTAGCAGTGCCTGTCTGGATGGTAAGGTCACGTGTCTCTCACAGTGCTGTCCTGTATAGCTGAGGGAAGTTAGCACCTAAGGTTTGGAAAATTATTAGTCCCTCAGTGTCCCAGAACATTACAGTCTGGAACTAACCTAAGTGAAGGTTTCTGTGTGAATACCAAAAATAAGTTTGTTTGCTTTTTGTTTGTTTTTAAGGTAAATTGCAAACATGGCATAGATATCATCCCTTTTTACTATCAAGAAACAAGAGCAGGTTTCACCACTGTAGTTCTTGACCACCTTATTGGAGAGCAACAGTGAAGTCAAACATTTTTGGCCATGCTATGCAATGAGCTTCGGTGGAGAGACTCCAGAGCTAGTACAGATCCAGCCCAACACATCAGCACAGCCCAGTGCAAGTCAGTGGAAAAGGGCACAGCACTTTTCACATAAACCTGCACTGATACAGGTCAGAAACTAGATCTGGTAAGTCTCTGCTCTGCTCTATTTATATGAAGAAAAAAACCTCCAGTGATTTCAAATGAGTGAGGCAGGATCAGTTCAGAGTTTTCAGCAGAGTAAGAAAAATAATTTTTGCTGCCAAATGACACTGGGCCATGTCCCACTGATAAAATAGGCTGCTCAGAAAGTGGAGCTGGGGAAAACCCTGGAAAATAAGCCTTGCTGATCCTTTTGGAAGAACAGGAGCAGTGAATGCTACTTCTGGAAGTAGCTATGCCCCTAGTCATGCCTGCTGTTACAAATTCCCATGTCACAGCAATGCTCCTGGCTTTCCAGTATTCTGACATCCACAGAACATATACTAGTCACAAGCACTTTGTCCAGTTTGTGTGCCCTGGAGTTCTGTTGCTCTAAACAACTGCCTATGCCTAGAAGCAATCTAGCAGTGACCAGTCTGACAGTGGTTAAGTTCTTCATTATGATGAACAGAATCATTTAGAACTGTCCTGGGGGGATTTTAGGCCATTTGCATTCTCTGTGTATGTAAGGGACTAGCAAAATTTCTTCAAGTTGAAAGAAACAATCTGTAATTGTTTGAAGAACATCTGTGTGATGTTCTTCAAACCACTTTTAGCAGAGGAAACCAGGGAAAGTATCCCACAATTCTACTTCTTGGGTTTGGGCATTTTCAAAATGAAACAGTGGAAATTTGTTGCAAACTATGATTAATTTTGAAATTTATTTAAATATAATGAAATTAAAAATGAGGACTGACAACCCTGTAAACAGAACTTTTTGTTTGATGGGATTTGCAGGGATTTTGACCTTGGGCTGTGAACCAGAGAACCAGCTCTCTGTGCACATCTAGCAGGCACAGCTTCCATTCTTTTCAGATCAGCAGTTTCTAAAAATTCATTGTGATCAGAGTAGCTATGAAAGTTCAATTCAGGAACAATGTAACACCTGACTGGTGTCAAACATGGCTACGGAAAGCAGCCCAAAACAGATTTTCAAGAAATTCTGGCCATGAGGGTTGAAAACGGATGAAAATTAATGCTTTTTAGATTTTCATGCAAGAGTTCCTTAAGCTTCCTTTAAGGTATTTCAGTGAAGTAGTTGAACTTTCAAGAGTGTCCAAACCGAAGCAGCTCCTCCTCTTTTCAGTGTCCTCAGTGGGCTGGAAGGTAAGGTTTTCCCTGTAGATATGGAATATCTTTGGGGAGTGGTGAAACAATCTGGGTGTTTTAAACTTCAGATTCAGACTTCATGATTTGCATGAAAAGTCTAAAGTGCTTTCACTAAATGCAACAGGTTATAGGATAATCTGTAGACCTATTAGATTCTACTGTTCTCAAACATATCTTGATATACCAAGAATGCTTAAAAATAAAGCAATTGTACAATTTCTTGATTGTCAGATGATCATTTTTCCCAAATTTTTTTTTTTTAAATAAGTAAAAATGGATATAAGACGTGTTGTTGTCAAACTTTGAACTAAACACGTTAGGAATGGACACAAACTGTCTATTTCAGGGGAGCAGAGGACAAGGTTAAAAATAGGGGGTTTGTCCTAAAGTAATAAAGCGCCCTGAACCCAAAGTCTATTGTGAACATTCCAGGTGGACAAATTTCTTTTTGCTATCCAGCTTACAAACCCTATGATAATGATTGTTAACTTTGTTATAGAACACTTTAAATCACTAACACACTATAATTCTCAAATAAACTAAGAAAATAGCATATGTTCTCCATCATCTGTTAAACAGATGGCAAGGAGTGTAAATTCATTTATTTGACTTTCTTTTTTTTTATTGCTTTGGGCATCTGAAATTTAAATAATCAGATTCCAAGCAGTAGTTTCAATCTAAAACAGGCATGCTTTGGAGAAAGGAAGGATCCTTTTTCAAAGGGAAAAAAAGGCTCTGGTAAACAGTAAGCAATTAGCCACAACATGCTACCAGGAATTGTTTAATTGAGGCTGCCATACTAAATTAACCAAATACATGCCCTTGGAAGGACTAGCAAAGCAGAATTGCTTACAGATGTTTTCAATTATTCTGTATGAAACCATGTGCTGCTTCTTTGATTGTTTTATTTATCTTTCCGCTCCAAGGAAAATAAAAATGCAAAACAAACTAACCCGGTTCTTCTTCCTCCCTAAATGGTAAGACTTGAGCGATTGCATTTTAGCTGCCAAAATTTCTCTGGGCTTCTCCACAAAACTCTCTGTGGATGGGTTCACAAGACACAAGTAACTTACAGTTCTCATCTGACCTTAATGCCCCTCCTCTCAAGTTAATCTGCCTAGTTTTAAGCTTTAAAGAGCAATTATGACTTCTTAGCTTTACATGTCCCATAGATCATTTGCTGCGGAAAGAATCTGGAGAACTGTAAACAGTTCATACAGTAGTAGGGAAAATGTCCTGGCTACCACATCCAGATTGAGTGCTCCCAGTATAGACAAGCTCTCTCCGAGCACTTAGCCAAAGATTATTTTGATTCCTATTAATAACAGAACTGCTCTGTGAATGGTCTTTCAGTCTTGTCTCTGAATTTCCTCACTTTTTTTTTTGAGGGGGTTTTTTGGATTTTTTTTTTGTTTGTTTTTTGATCTTTATACACCATTTTAATGAATTTGTTATCTTACGAGTTCCCAAATATCATATGAACTAAATTTGTGGGCAACCAACAAAACCTCTGTCCGCAAGGACATTTGTAATTAGACAGTATATGTCTGCACTAAGGGTACCTTAAATGCACAAAAGCAGACAGAGTAAACAAGGAAAAGGATCACTTGTGAATAAGTCATCAATGAGATGAGCTCAAATGTCATTATCATTTATTTGGAAGCAAAAAATACCCGTGTCCTTAAACTCATGATAAGTTTATCTCTCGTGTTATTTTAATGTAGCTTTGTGGATTTCAATTTCCTTTGAGAATTTTATAGAAGTGTTACCAGATACATTAAAAATATTTGTATTTCCAGACTGTTGTTTTTTTTCCTACAGTTTAGAAGCAACTGTCATAAAACAGGAAGCCATTAAAATACATAATGTGAAGATATTGCATGGGATAAGACATTTACTGATGGAGATAAGGAGTTTGGAAGCTTGTTTTCATTATGGCAATACTGACAGCAGCAGTATTCTTTCATTAACATCACAGGACCTTATAAAATATATATCTAGAGAAATCTATACTTTAGGGCTGATTGTGAAGATTTTCAGAGCTTGCAGTTGTAGGAAGCCCACAAAAAAAAGGATGCCTCATACAAGTTATAAATGTGAGCAAGCTTAATTGCTTTTTCAATTCTGAAGATTCACACCTAAAGCATAGCACGTCCTTGACTCCCCTGACCTTTGCTTTTAGGAAAAATAGACAAATTGATATCTGCGAATGAAACGGTGGGGATGAAACACAAGCAGCAATTGATGAGACCTGCGAGATTTATGACTTGAAGGCGGCTGGGATTTAACCTGAAGGTGTGCTAGTCACCGCAGTGCAACGAAGTTAAAGACCTTTACTAATCTGCCCTGCTCAAAACATTGGCATCTGCATCCACTGCACTAATTTAACCTTCTGAGTAGCCAGAGGGTTTAGTCCCTTATTTAACACTTTCCACTGCGCTGTAAAAGAAGCTTTAAGATTGCTATTAAAAATTATTATTGTTTCATGGAACATCACAGTAACTATGGTCTACAAGCTTGAATTTGTGATGTGTTCCCTCATAAGTGATTCCTGAGTAAAGCCAGAAAGAAACAGAAATGCAAAGCCAGACTCAATTTCAAAGAGAAAGAGAATGGTAAGCTTACAGCAAAAGACCATTTAAATAAAATAAAATAAAAAACCAAAACAAAAGTCTGAAGTCAAAGAAAATCCAGAAGTAAAAGGAAAGCTTAAAGTCAAGCCGAAGAAAAGACCATGTAGATCAACGAAAAGAAATAGAAGACATTTATAGATAGCCATATGACCATGGAGTAGCACAATCCTCCTGGCAGATTCTGAGGTTGAGATAGCTTGACCTTTCCTTTGTTAAATTCCCATTAAGGCACTGTCAGGCTCCGGAATATTATTAAGTAAGCATTTCTAAAGCTAAGAGAACAAACAGACTAGAAAACACACAAAGAAATAACAGTCTCATGACCCCTGGAAATTTAATGCTTGTGATCTGAGCCCGTGAGCATCCCATGTGCTCCTGTTTCGAAGGATCTTTGTGCTACTTGTTTGCAGCAGATTTCTGCTGCATTTAATGCCATGTTTCAGGGGTTCTCTAGTAGTCTGGAAGGGCCAGAAAAGAAATTCTAGTCTTGCTCATACTTGGTGCCCATCTTGGCAAGGTAAAGAAGACAGCCTTTCTCTGACCATTCTAGGTTTGCCACAGCAAGGAGTCTTGAGGCACATGGTAGCATTCAATTCCTGTACTGCTTGTAACACTATCATGTTCAGAATTTAACCTGTAAACCTATCTGGAGTCAGAAGGTAATTTTTTCCAGGTCAGGCAGGAACCTTGCTCTTCTTTGTAACATGTCTGCCTCATAAATAAGCTATTAATAATAGCATTATTTAACATATTTACAGTTATTGCGAAAATGCAGGATATCGGATTCTTCTTACTGCTAGCAACTAGACATAGTGAACAAGAGGAAACATCTTTCCTGATCACATATACATTTCTAAATGCCTGAAGCTGAAGCACCAACCTTTGAGGCACCAAGTGCCTTTTTCTGTCTTTTCTTTCTTCTTACCTACTGCTTAATAGTGACTCTAAGTTCCCAGTGGTTTGCAAAAGGGTTTTAAAATAATGTCAGTCAAATCTGTGGCGAATCCATCCCTCCAACACCTCCTTTTCCCAAATCTGGCTGCATTTTAAGACTGAGAAAATCTTTTTTAGGTATTGTCAGTTGACTTGCATGGTAATTTAAGAAACAATTTTAGCAAAAATTCTCTCTTCTGATGAACAAACTCCAGGTTTGCATACCCAAGTTACATGTAATTCATTCCCTACAAAGCAAATAAACACAAAAAACAACATTTCTGTAGTGACTGCTCCCAAGAAGGAAGGAGGAACTGAGAGTAAGTAGCTCCTGCTCTCACTGACCCCTATTTTTGGCACAGCAGAAGCACGCATCAGGAAGCCTCCTCAATAGGGTGTAAAAGAAACAAGAGTTTCCAAAACTCAGTGTTTGTGTCCTGCCAAATATTCACAGAAGCTGCTGGCAAAATATGTGCCTCCTCCCATTCCGCTGATGGTCCACAGAGAGAAAGACAACCTTCTTCAAGAGCTCAAGTGCTGTGCATTTTTCTACAGCACAGAGTAGAACTCACTTCCCACAATCACCCAAAGCAAAGCCTTGCAGTGTATGAGACAGGAGGGTAACTGAAAATAGGAAGGAGACTGGAAGAGTCAAGCCATGAGGTCCATTCCAGTCCTGTGTTCTCAAAAGGAATAAATGACAGCACCTCAAGATAATTGCCTACATTAATTTCTGTAGATTTTTTTGGCACAACTCCAGTGAAGGAAAGCAAAATCCTAGATTTGCTCTCCTTTCAGTGAAAGTAAGGTTGTATCCACTGCAGGTATAGATATATATATACTTTGACACATGCAAAGAAGGTGCATGGAGACAAACACAAGGTCCCATTTAAATCTCCAGCTAGTAGGCAATCCATTTTGTATCTCTTTGACATTGTTCACCAAGGAATGTATCAGGACCAAAGAACTGAGATATTAAAAAGTGAAGTGTTCCAGCTTCTTGCAACTTCCACAATTACTTAATAATCCCAAGAATTTAGGATATTTTCAGGTTATGTTAAGTCAACTAAAGTGTCACATGCTGTTAGCTCACTTTAGGTCTGTTCTTATATAATGCAACTGTAAAGTATACCGTGGTAGGACACATCAGAAATAAGAACTTTAAGTGCATGGCTCTGTGTCCATAACTCAAAGAAAATTTGCCTATGGGCTGGTAACAGTGGGCATTTTCAGTCATACCTATGCTGAATGGCTGCCAAATCCAATTGCTTGGCAGTGGCTTAGCAATTCAGGTTTTATAGGGTTATACATGCACTATTAAGAAGTATGAATGAGTCCATAAAAGCAGGGCTCAGTATTCTTTGTGCTTAATTTATTTTCATTACTGTCTGAAATGAGACTTTTTATTGCATAAATGGATATTCTGGTTGTAAGAAGATATACCCAGAGATATTGCTCCTGGAGAGCACATTACTGCTGCCAGTCTTCCTGCTTATATAATTTCTCAATGGTCAAAATTTTAAAGCATGAATCTTTGCACCAAATGGCCTGTTTAAGCATCCAACACTGACTCTAAACCTTCTTAACCTTCCCTATCATTTCACTTTCACTTCCCCTCTTTTAGCTGGGAAGAGCGTGCAGACATCCTCACCATACCTATGTACTTTACGTCATACAGAGATCCTTGAGGTGGTTCTGGTAGAAGTCACTGAGTGCACATGACACACATGCCACAGAGTAGGCTGAGGTAGTCACTTCATATGCTGAGATAGCCTGTGGATCTGAGCTGCCTTGGTTGGACAGGCAAACTCTGCTGTTCTCTGTGTTCTGCTTCTGTAGTTCGCACCGTCAGTTCAGGTAGATACTGTTAGATACTATCACCTAGACACCTGAACTGATGGGATATTTACATTACTCTACATGTAATGTAACAGTGGTGGCATCAAATTGTTATCTATTTTAAAAAAGAAAAATTCAGATCAGTTCAAAAAACGGAAAACAAAACCTTTGGCCATGCCTGCTCCTTGGACATGCAAAACTACATGATAAAACAGTAAGAAGATAAGCAAAAGATCAACCAGAAGTATCTATTGAACAATATTACAAAAGCCTTCATATTTTCCAATCTGATTTCTTGAGAGCCCAGCTGAAATTGTTTCATATACCTCTATTTAACTTGTCACTAACACACTGGCCAGGCTAGATGTGATGAAGTACAGTTTTCAGTGTCTTCTGCAATTACGAACATCTTCCTTATCCTGTCCTCCTCTGTCATGACTTAAATTCAAGGTGAAAAAAAAAAAAAGATCCTTGTGGAAATCAACATAAGAATAAGTGTTCTCTATGTGGTGTTATTTTTGGGATATTAAAGAGACTGGAAATGAAATTAACAGTTCACCTGCATGTGTCTGTTCCAAGGTGAGTGCTTCTACATGTCTTCTCCAAAGAGCATCATCATCTAATTCTATGTCATATATTGGCCTGATCACTGTTTCAGAAAAGCCAGAGATACAACCCTGCCACAGCCTGAGTATTGCTGGAGATGGACCACTACTGATCTGAAGCAACGCTACTCAGAAAGGGAAGGTTAGGGGAAAAAAATGAACTGCAGTGTTTTGGAATGAAATAAGGTTTCTTAACACTGATTGGACTGTGATGTATTTCAGTTTGATTAACAACTATGTCTCCTTGAGAACAGCATTAGCTGTCTCAGTGTTGTGTCTGTAGTCACTGGCTAATAATGAAGGGTAGAGGGTTCATTTTTTACGTGAGTGATTCAGATTTACCCTGGTGCTTACCAAACAACTGATTGTGTGGTTAGGTTAGGCTCTGTCCAGTTTGTCATCCTTTGTTTCTGTTTTTGTTGTTCCAGAGAAAATATCACAGATGTGGGCGAGCTTTTCCGTATGATGGGATGAGAAATCTCCTCAAAAAGAAGAACTTGGTTATGAGAGAGGTTTGAGGTGGTGTGGGGAGATTAGTCACTCTGCTGACTGGAACACTTTTGTTAACTGAGGTTTTACGACTCTTGCTGTAGATTCTTGATCTCTCCCAAGGGATGACATAGCAATAGAATAACGATGTTTGAGATAGTCTTCATGCAGCCACTAAGAATAGACTCATTCCTCTTACTCACCTGCATATTGCCCACCTTACCGTGCTTTTCCCCATTCTATTCAGTCCTCTACAAGTCCACCCTTATTACCTCTTCCAGTCTTGCCTGTGGTGTTCTATCCTTATTCCTGTGTCTCAAATTCAGCTTCTGTATTTCTCTTTCCAGTCCCTCCAGATTTTTCCTTCCAACAGGGATGTTTCCCCTAGCGGGCTGTCAGATTGCTCTCAAGCCACAGGGCTACAGCATTGGATAAGGCTAAGTACAAGGAGAACCAGGACTAAGCCTGAACATCAGAGGCAGAAGAAAGAGCTGTCCCTAAGCCACCAAGGCCCCCTCCTGAAGCAAGGTGTGCAGTGATGGGCAGGGAGGGTTGCTAAAGGTGCTTTTTCAGTCAGTTCAGAAAAAGCAGTGCTTTTAATATCTAGTTCCACAGAGATAGATTTAAAAACAGAGATTCGGTCTCCATTTCTCCCATGTTAGAGCAGGTCCTCACCACTCCCTAGGCATTGAACTACTTCTTTTTCCTTGAACATGCAGTTGTATTATCCAGGTTAGGACAGTATTACATACTTTAATGTTCTATGTGTGGCTGAGCTAGTTAAGCAACTGGAAGCACCCAACTGTGTAATACAAGACTCTACCCAGGGAATATTGTGCAGCTTCACATAGACACACCATCACTGCCAAACCCCTGAGTTTCCCTCATGTTGGCTTGCTATTGCCTACTGTTTGTCCCATCCTTAAGCAGACATTTATACTGTACACAGTACTATCATATCTGAGCACCACCTCTCTTCTGAAAGACGGGAGGTAACAGGAGGTTTCTTTTTTGGAGGCAGCCATTCTTGTCTCTTCTAATAATGCTCTTGCAATCATGTCTCTGGTCTAAGAGAGCTCACGAATGCTGTAAGAAAAAGTCACCTCTGTCTGTTTTGCTTCAGGCACTTTCACCTGCTGCTGCACCTTGATTTTATTTGATTTTGGTAACTGACCTCTTTCCCTGCTGCCATGGTTCACACATGTAGTCCTTTTCTTACTTTTACTGTTGAATGACAGATTTACCAAAAAAGGCCACCACAAGAAGAGAAACGAATATCAGGCATTGGCATTCCAATCCCCACATTTTCCCTTTTGGTTTCTTTATCTTTTCTTTTCTTTTCTTTTCTTTTCTTTTCTTTTCTTTTCTTTTCTTTTCTTTTCTTTTCTTTTCTTTTCTTTTCTTTTCTTTTCTTTTCTTTTCTTTTCTTTTTTTCATTTTATTTTCTCCCTTTTGTGTGTGCATGTGTATGTGTTTGTTTCTTTCATGCAGTGCTTAGGTTGCATGTGTGAGGAATGAGTGCTTTCAAGAGCAGCAATAGATTGATGACAATCTGTGTTCCTATATGTTTTTATCCTTTTGCATTCTCCGTGAGTATTGCTTTGTTGATCTTTTTGTCAGCTTTGATCCATAAGACCTTAACAGGATTTGAACAAAACCTGTTGGTTTAGGTACCATCCAATTACAGAAGCACTGGTAAGAATACAGCAAAGCTTATGTTCTGTTCCCGTAAGTTCCTCATAGATCTGTTTTTTCTAGATCACCATCCAATGTATTACCCAGACTGCAACTTGGCAATTTCTTGTTGTGGTCACTTGTATTTGAATTTGGTTAAATCAAATCCATTTTTCATTTAGAATTTATTAGTTTCAATTGCTCACCTTAAACAACACTTCTAGTTTTCCAAGGTACTTGATTGCTGTACTTAGTTATGATTTCAGTATAACTCAGCTGTTCATTACAGCCAAGTGAGATGATTCCGTTTTCTTGCTGATATACTGAATTCTTGTTATAGCAGGAAACAAACATTTTCTTGGTAAGCTAAACTCATTTTTAACACTGATGAATGACTCACTGAGAAATCATTCCTGACAGCGGCTGTAGCCATTTTTAAACACTATTCTTCTAAGGGAGGAAGACTTTGTTTAGTTGTTTTGTTTTATGGTACAGACTGGCACATCTATGAGCATTATTAACATTTTACATCCTCTAGAAGAGAACTGTGGCATCCATACTAATATCACAGAATCTCAATTTATTTCCCATGGCAGCTAGCAGGACACATTTATTCCAAGATGAACTTACTAGTTCACAAAAAAAAAAAAAAAAAAAAAAAAAAAAGGAGTAATACCCACACTTCATTAAGTCAGTCTTAATTACCTTCTACACAAAACAGGCCCTTTCCCTCTAAGGGGATGTAGGTAAATCCTTGCTGCTAACAATTGTGGGGTAAGTGATAAGAGTTGTCTGAGACTGAAACTTCTCTATAGTGTCTGCAATATCAATATTTGTCTTCATAGGCTAAAAATTTGGAGGAGTCTTTAGATTTTTGGAGAGTGTGTAGATTTGCTCTTTTCATATAGCAATGGTTTCCACTCTGACATTTTACATGACAAGTCTTGGCCCCAGATGAGTAGTCTACGCCCCTAAAATGTAAAGCTAATAGCCAAGATGCTGATGGATCTTGATTTGTCCTACTACTCTCCTTTTACTGTTTCTTACGCATGTGCCAATGTGTGCTAAAAAGAGCCCTAAAAAGATTACGCTTTAGAGTTCTTTTTCATGCAATCACATGCATCACTGTTTAATCTACACCATGAGTATTTCCATACCTGTTTGGATAATAGGATCAGGGTTGTAAAGTCTGGCCATAATGTTTCAGGCGTATCTGTCAGTTTGAAATTAATCTGCTTTTGATTGTCCCTCTGCAAGCCTGTTGAACTGAACTGAGAGGAGCACAATCAGACATGACTTCAAGTGGCTGAGCTGAAATAACTCAGAGGTGAAAATCTGAGACTCACCGGTTGACACTGTGCACCTAACACAAGTGTGGCACAGGTGAAATATGCTGTTCCTCCAAATACAAAGAATGCCAAACACTTTCTATTTTAATAGACAGTTTTCAAAAGCTTCACCAAATATGAGTCACTGAAGGAAGTGGTAAGAGGAGGGTGGCTATGAGATCAGGACACAGGAAGAGAAAGGGAAATTTGGACTGTTTGAGCACAGCACACAAGGAGAAGAGTGGAGTCTGAGACTGGATGAGAAGAAGGAAGTTAAAAAAGGGAGGTAGAAGTAAGAAGATGGAGTTATATGTGTTAGAGAGAGAGAAAGAGCAGAAAGGGAAAGTGGGACTGGGATTTAGACTGGAAATCAGAGCGCAGGAGCAGCCTTGCCAGCAGGTTTGTCCTCTCCTCTAAAGCCTAAAAAAGGCATATTTCCCCTGTTGTCTACAGAAACACAATTTTAAAGCACAGGTTTCAATTTTTCCAAAGCTAATTTGCAGAGAAAACTACCAATTTCATACCCTAACTTCCTGGTACCATCTATTCTATTAGCTCCAGAGGCTCCATAGACATCTGCCACTGGAACCAATTTGCCTGCCTTCCTCTTGTAGAAGCCAGTATAACATTAATACTAGATTATGGAATTTCACCTTGTCATTTTTCTCAAAAACTAGGAAATAAAAAAGCTGTATTCAAAGAACATGAAGAAAGCATAACAGCATACTTAGAGAGTTAAGAAGGTCCAGATGACTTCCTTAAGCAACCGTATAAATTACAATAGCCAGAATTAGCTCATTACGCATTACCATTATTTGTATAAGATGCCTCACCCTACCCTTGCCTGAACTACTAATGCCATTTCAGCAGCAGCTCTTCAATATTTTGGTTTTCTGTAGATATTTCCCCAAGGCTTATTTAATGCATACTACTCATGATCTCTCAAGGCAGATTAATTAATTGTTTCACAGGGTTTTTTTATGTTTGTCATCACTGTAGAAACAAGGTGTTACCTTTTCTTACACTGATATGTGGGAGGAAGTGGGAAGAGGGTTCATTTTCCCCTGTTTACTTCAGAATTGTGGCTCAAACTAAGGTTAAAAACTATATATCAGTAAGGACCATTTGTCTGAGACACCTGCAGCCTGACCTTTTAGCCTACTTAACAACACCAGATATGAGGCCCAGCTACATTTGACTGTATCAGGGAGCGCTCAGCAGGCTCACATGGGTGCACGGAAGATGAGGAATGTAAGTATGGAAGCATATCAGCATGTATAAAGTCTCTGGCGGAGGTAGGAGGAAGTTCAAATATCTCAACCATGGCCATGTTGTATGTACCTCAACTATTAGATTGTCCTTGCTGTTTCTGATGTTCTCAGCTTCGTTCACTGCACATCTAAATATCTCCATGGTTGAGGCAGGGATCTGGGAGAGCAGTTTAGACTCCTGATCTGTTCCTAGAGAAGAGCCTAGTAGTGTGTGCTGTTTGGAGCAGGGCTCCTGAAAAAAAATATTTTAAAATTGTAATTAAGCATCATTTTGATCCATATACAACTTCAATTCTGTTGTGTCTGCTCTTACAAATACTTAACTTGGCCATTCAACTGAACTTTCATTTTTTTTCTATAGAGCCAAATTCAGAATAATGTAAAACTATTTTTGAGTGTTTATATAAATTATTTGCATCTATTTCTTTTTTAATTAAGCACTATTTCAATGAATCTTTAATATTCTAAAATGTAATATTGGACTAATAGATAGATTATCAGTGTCACTACACCATATGTACCTCCCAGCATGCCTGAAACCTGTGTTTTCTTTCTCTTGCTCTTATATTTTGCGGGTTTTTTCTGTTCTAATTTAAAATACCAAAATATCTATAGCATCTCCTCCTACTCCAAAGCATTCTAGATCTCACATTGGGTGGTCCACCCTATTTTTCTGTCCCTGTAGTTTATATGTTCATGCACCTTTGGTGGTGAAGTTTTCTCTTAACCACACTCAGTGCATGGCAGAGTGCTGAGCATAAGTTTTTCAAGTCCCATAAATAATCCACATTCATACACACCAAGTACTATGGCATAATGCCATTTGAAGGGATGCTGAACAGGTTTGCAATGGGCATTACAGATGCTTTTTCTCCTCATGGCCCAGTAGGCCTCCACATCATTGACTCCTACAGCAACCACTTCTGTGTAGATGTGACTCTAGTTTCTGTGATGGTGGTGCCTATGGCACTTATGGGAGATGTCTTCACCATTTTTCCAGTTTGCTCAAGCCTTCATGCTCTGTATTCTGCTCAAGCCCATCTCTGTCAATGTTTCTAAATGTGAGAAAAGTTCTCATTGTTGAGCTAGAGGAAAAACACAGGGAGAAAGCCATCATGCAACTATTGTAGCAATATCAGACTTCTCCAAAGTAGCCAACAAGTCCATTCTAAGAACAATATGCAAGTCTTTCCCCTTATTCAGAGTTTTCTCCTGTGTGATTGTACTTCAAAATTGGCAAGGACAATCTTTGTGTGGGTGTAGTGTGGGAGTTTTGTATTAAATCGTTTGAATTCCTTCTTCTTTTTTTTTTTTCACATTATTTTTATTTTCCAAAAGAGTAGGTGGAGAGACAGTCAAGCTGGATGGAAAAGGTGCTACTGACTCATAAGGATGAGAAATAGCCAGCCTTAAGAAGGCATTCTGGATTTATGCTTGCTGATTCATAACTTCCTACATACATGTGGGGAAAAAAGTGTGGATTCTGCCCTGAGCTATAATCTGCAGGAAACCCGCCCTCCCTTCACAAAGCAAGACAGTAGTTTTGAAACTGTAGGAGGACTTAACTTCAGCTCCCAGAAGATGTCCCCATGAAAAATGTCTAGAAGTATGGTCTGAAAATATGATCTGCATCCACCAAGTCCTACTGTCTCTGCTTTCACAGAGAAGTCCAAAAGAAGTTAAAACTCAAATTTCCCAGTTAAATCAGGTAAAAAAAATGTACAAATCAAACACATAACAGAAGACAGTTGAACAGGAAAAGTACTAACAATTTTGTAGCTAACTGCTTTTCCTTTTCCATTCAAGTGCTACTAAATCAAGTATTTTCCTCATGTTCCAAGCAATTAAATAATATAAAAAGAACATTAAAAACAAACAAACAAACAAACAAAAAGTAAGAACAACACAAAGACAATAATTAAATAAGTGCAAAAAATACTTAGTTTCTAAGGGACTTAAATCTCTATTTATACCCAAGAGTTTATTGATTAATTGCATCTTCATATAGCCTGAACAGGAAAGATGTGGTAGGCGAAAAAAAGGGATTTTGGAGAAAACAGAACAGGCTCCCATTCTCACTGCTAAAAACTAAATGTTTATTGCAGATCATGTGAAACATGAGTAGATGCAGATCTCATCTTCCCTTACTTCTTATTCCCTGAGTATGGCTGCACAGTGGACATATCCAGCCTAAGGCACTGAGTAATGTGCAAGATATCCCTGAGATGGAAATAAAAACAAGATATTCCCAATTTCTAACACCATGGACAAAAATTAAGATATTGTGCCTGACATGTTACAGGCATGGCCATTCAGACTGAAGTCTTTTGTTAAAGTTGGCTTGTTCTTGAAAATCTGTGCTTGGGAAAATATGATAATCAGACAGTTTGGTGTTCTGAAGTCAGTTTCAACCATATAATGTATGCCCATTGGAGTAGAGATAGTTAAATCTAGACAGGCTTAAGTAAATAGTATTAAATTATTATTTCATTTTCCAGGACTCTTACATTCACAGGTTTGAGCTTTCTTATATTTCTGAATCAGGACAGGATGAGGATCAGAAAAGGAAAATAATAATAGCAATGAGAGAAAGGGTTGTATTTAATAAGCTGAGATGCTGAAGAGATTTTAGGCAGGTTGTGCTGGCAAATTCAAGGCAATTATTACATAATTTACCAGAATCATCCTTGACTAGGGAAAACTCTATGAAGCAATAACATGAGCAAGGGAAAACATTTGACACTGGTAGAATTACAGGAATGAACGACGCAGAATTTGGCTGAAACTGTTTAAATACAGTGCTTCCATGGCAAGTGATTATACAGGGCACAGCAGAGTCTACAGTCAAATTCACAGTCTTCTCTCATGTCAGCTTATTTTTCTCGGAAAATATTGTTTTTTCAACTGTCCTTCTTGGCAAGCTTTGCTGGCACCTAGAGAGTAAGCAGACAAATAACAGGGCGATAATGGCCTCCAGCCAGCAGAAGAGGTTTTAGTCAATGGAAGTGCCCTCACCCCACAAGTCTTCAGTTGGCTGAGGCACATCCTGATGCACCAGCTGGCTCTTACGCTGAAGATAATTCACTATCAGCTGGATGAAAATGCTACAGTTGGAATTGTTATCCCCCAATTCCTACCACCTCCCCCATTCCTGGTGTGATGCTTGCCCTCATACCAGTCTTGGAGGTCCTAAGGCCTAAGGAACCCAATGGATCACGAGCAGGCACTGGCCACTGACACTTTACAAGGATATGGGAAGCAACTACCACACACCTCACTGGGACATGGACATCCCCCAGACATCCTCACTGGGCACCCAGTTGGGATGTGGGCTGCTCCTTTTGAGACATAGGCACCAGCAGTGCACCTCTCAGGCACAACCCAGCCAGGCTGGCTGCAAAGGGCTGTCTTGGAAGCCTGGCACTGTGCTCCACTGGGCAATTGCATCAGTCCTTGTGAACTGTGCCCCCTAATACTAACTTCTAGTGTGCCATATTGTGGGGCAGGTGGCCATTAGATGTGGGTGAGAATCACAGAACGTTAGGGATTGGAAGATACCTCAAAAGATCTTCTAGTCCAATCCCCCCGCCAGAGCAGAAACACCTAGATGAGGTTACACAGGAAGGCATCCAGGTGGATTTTGAATGTCTCCAAAGACGGAGACTCCACAACCCCCCTGGGCAGCCTGTTCCAGTGTTCTATCACCCTCACTGTGAAGAAGTTTCTTCTCATATTTAAGTGGAACCTCCTGTGTTCCAGTTCCCATTGCTCCTTATTGCCCTTTCAAGGGTTCCTGAGTGCCTGAGAACTTAGATGGGACTTGGACTAGAGCTACTGCTGCCGGATGGCAGGCCCATGATATCCCAGTGGCTGGTGTTGCCTCCACCATAGGCTGTTTCCTCCGAGGCTTGAGTGAGTTTTGTATGTGTACTTTCAGATCAAGTTATGGTTAATTTGTTTAAATGACCTGATCTGCAGAGGATCTCCAATGCCAATTTTGTAAAAGGGAAAAATGTGCAGAGAGTCCAGGTTAAAATAAAGTTTTGATTGTAACAAGTTTTTGTGACATTGTTCTACTGAGGATCCTCAATAAATCTGCCTGTCCCCATAGCTTTGGGTGACAAAATTAATTGGCATAGACAGCAGGATCCTTGGGTTAGAAGGATGACTGATTCCCCAGATAAATTGTGTCTACTGCAAAAGGGTTTTATGGAAAATGGATGGTAAGATCCTAAGTGGGATAAGGAATGACTAAAGGCAATAAGGTATCATCTGAAAGCCATATGGAATTAACTCAGTAATTAGAAGGATATGTGTAAAATAAAGAAAGAAGGAAGGAAGGGGTGTTCTGGCTGCTAGCTGCAATATGGAAAATTGAGAACTAACAGGCTGAGAAGTTAGAAGAAATTAGAAAGTAGAAGAGTGAATTTTCAACAGAAGATTTAGAATTAAAGCTAAATTAGAGGCTGGCAGTGAATCTGGGAAAAGGGCACATCTCAAAAAAAAACCCCAGTGCCACAGGGTATAGAGAAAGCAAGAAAACATTGTGAAATGCTATTACAAGGCAGTGATCTGGACTCCAAAAAAGTCTGCACGGCTATGTATGATAGCGACTGGGATGGAGGCATTTGGAACAGGCCAGATGAGTCTGATGGGGAAGTAAGGAAAGCAAGTGACTCTGTACCAACACAGCCCCCGATTAAACAAGAAATCACTATTGATGATCCAACTGGAGATGAACCACAGTGTTCATTATTTTAACACAGATGTTCTGAAAAAAAATCTGATAACATGTCAAGAACAACTTGCGGAATCAACAGTTGAATGGTTGTATGAGCTTTGGTGTGACAGGGCAGGAAGAGTGTCTGCTTGCTAGAGAGGCAGAAGATTTAGTCCTAGGCCCTGGATTTTTCCTTACCCTCTGAGAAGATGTCACTCTGACTTTATGGACTTTATTGATTAGGTGGGGAAGAGGGGTCTGTTATTGAGATGGGGGTGAGGAATCCATGTTCTCTTGGCAGGGCCCAGATGAATTGCTGGGAGCCTTGTTACAAGCAGCATTGCATTGAGCTGAAGACCAAGGTGATTAACCTAGCTCTTGGGACATTCCTGCTACATCCCCAGATTTGAGACCTGTTGGGAAGGGAGCCACAGGGACAGTAAAATTAGTTTTTGTGTGGATACATCAGAGCTATCTGTGGAAATCACTTTTCTACAAGTGCTCCAACAGACCATTTTGTAAATGCAAGAACTGAACCCTGACAATTAAGACCCTGAATGGCCTCAGTTCTTAATCATCTTGGCCTGACCCAGAAGTTGAATGAGTGTTCCATGAGACTAATGGACTAATCCAATCAAACAAAACAAGACTGTTATTTGATTTATCAACCAAAATGAGAGCAAGTGAGCCACATTAAATGAGTGGTGGCATGCCTGTCTAGATCAGGGGTACACTCACAACTTCATGTTCATAAATCACAGGGGAAAAGGCCTCAGTTTGCACCAGAGAAGGCTTAGATTGGATATTAGGAAAAATTTCTTCATCGAAAGGATTATCAGGCATTGGAACAGGCTTCCCAGGAAAGTGGTTGTGTCACCAACTCTGGAGAGCTTTAAAAGGCATGTAGATGTGGTGTTCAGGGATATGGTTTAGTGGTAGCAATATTAGGTTTATGATCGGACTCAATGATCTTAAGGGTCTTTTCCAATCTGAATGATTCTATGAAGTCTTTGGGTCAAATTCTGGTTTTAATTGCATCTGTGTAAAACTGTTACTCACAAGCTCTGCCTGCAAGCTAACTGAATCAGAAGGTCATGTTTGGCTGTGGGAACTGGAATTTGAAGTCATTATCGTCGCCCTGGAAGATTATTGTGAAGCCTACTACAAGTTATACTGGTGCTTTTGCACTCCTCAAGGGACTGCATTTTTTCTGGTGTCTGATAGAGGCTTGGCTCCTATCACCACTTTAATGAGCAGCCTTTTCCCGTATGCAATGACTCTTGGAACAACTAGAATAGAAACTTTGTTTGTTAGCTGTGCTGAACAGCTTTATGAATGAACACAGCGAGAAGGATCTGTGGTACCACTTCTATTCCGCAGTTTCTCAGAATAGTGTTGCCCTTTACAAAGGGGGAAGGTTGGAGGCAAAATGTGAAGTACAGATCAGGTTTGCAAGTTATCACAATATCTGCGATTGTTCAAAGATGAGGTTTTCTTTCAGATGCCTCTAGATAAGGAATTATCTTGTTTACTTTCATCACACCAGATGTCACCAAAGTAATTTTGATGTTCAGTGGCTAACATGAAAGATTTACAGTGTAAAGCTGTGCCAACAGAATGTTTGAACAGCACAAGGGTTGCTTCAAAAATAGACATGGATCAATAGCGGTTGAGTTCATTAAGATGTCAATTTCTTTATTATGTTAGGAAAAGGCAGACATGATAGTTTCATTAGTAGTAAAAGGAAGACTCCTGAAGAGTTTAAAGCTTACTGTATTAGTGTTTATATTACTGGTAAAGAATTGATATTTAGGCCTTTTTCCTGGTTTTATCCTAGTTGCTAGGTAACAGAGTTGCCTGTGACATGCTAATCTTTAAGGATCAAGATGTAAGAAAATTATATCCAACAAAGATATGTGTGAATGATTGCCTTTTTTCAACCCCACTCTAGGAAAAAGAGGAGCCGGGAGAACACACTTTTAACAGTTCTTGGAAAAAGTGTGTGGAGGTTACAGAGACCTCTGCCTGCTCCCCTCTGATGAAGTTTTAACATCATGCGACTTGAAGAATAAAGTTATTTTCTCACATTCCCTGAAAGAGACTGAAACCAGTGCAAAGGCAAATGACCGCCTCGTTTGCTCCTTTGCAGTAGGTGCTGGGCTCCTGTCACCCTGCCATTCTTCCAGCTGTCATTCCAACCCCAAGCATCATGTCCCACCTGCTTACTGGCGGTGGTCCTCATAGGTTTGGTTCCTTCAACCTCTTGGCTGTGAAGAAGAAGGGAGGGAGCGTCAAGGTCAGGTTGCATGGCTGCAATTTTGTTCCCTGATATCCAGCTGCCAGAGTTCAGCTTTGAGACTTACAGGTAAGGCAGGCTGCAGTGGGTTTTTCTTTCTCCCCTATCCTCTGGTGGGCTGTCAGTCACTCGTCAAAGCAGACGGAACAGTGGCAGAAGCAGGTTTAAATGTCATCAGGCAGAAGTCATTAACCTTAACTAGACAAGAGGAACAGCCTTCAGGGATCCATTGTTATCTCTAAAGGAGACAGAGGAAATGAAAATGTGACATGTCTCTGTGGGGTCTGTAGATGTCTGAGTTCATTTCTTTTAGTGCCTTAGGAAAGGAAAACAAAGATGAATTTCAGCTTTTAGTGCTTTGCTACTAAGATTAATGGTTTGGAGCACTCATAACAACTATATTATTCCTGTAACAATAAGAATTATTATCTAATGGTTTTCGCATTGTGCTCCCCTTTTGCTCACAGCTTCGGTGTATCTGTCACACACCTGCTTGGTTGAAACAAGGATAATGAATGGTTTACTTGACAAATTCCAACTTTCTGCTGGCAAAGAGCAAGTGCTTTTCTCAGGTAAAGGGTTCAGCACGGTATTTTGAGGGCTAGCTCTTCTGTTGATAGCTGGGACCTCATTCTGCCCCTTGCTCACGTTGTTTACAAAGGTTTCCACAAAGAAAGGCAAACTGCTTTCAGCAGACATTTCACCACTTAACCTGTAAAGAGACATCAGCAAAGGCGGCAGACTAAGGCTGTCTCTGAACAGTTTGTTGAAAATACTGAAAAGTGAACTCCATGGTGTCCTTGTAATTGGTTACAGAAGTCACGTGTATCATCTTTGTTCTGCAGACATAGCAGCATAACTCTAAGAATTACACTACGGTTACAAAGATTTTTCCAGCCCAGATGAAATAATTAGGATATTAATTTTTTTAGAACATCTGATCAGTTAGGATCCATACTTATTTACAAGTAAACCAAAGAAATAAAGCAGGGGGGGACTGAAGGCAGATCTTTTGCATTTGTATTTATATAGTATTTGCTGAGATCCTTAGCTAAATACCTAGAGGATGTAACTCATAAAGTGCGAAGGCACATTAACTTGGGTATTGCAATGCCTGTGCTGTGTTTTACATGCCTGGTCCCCAGAGGGAAATCCCAAACCCAGAGTTAGGCATTTACCTCTCCTAAGCAGATGATATTCATTAGATGAATCCCAGCTCTGATTAGGCACTTACATAAATACAACCAACTAGAAATTGCACAGAAAACTTGTTTCAGCTCACTCCCTTTTCAGAAGCTGAGTTCCCACTTCAGAGCTAACAAAAAGCACCTCCAGCCCCTTGGGATCTGGAGCCCACATTATTTTCTCCTACAACTCTCTTTCAAAGAGCTGGGAAAAATTACTCTTTTTGCCTGTCTCTCTGCAGGAGTGTGAGATGAAGATCACTCATCCCACAGGCTCTTGTGTAGGAAGTGGAAAGCTAGGACATCAGTCTCTCCTACTGTGCCACAGCCAAAACCTCACCACTCAGTTCCTTTTTCTCCTCTGGATCCCCAAAAGGTTCATTAAAAAAACAAGAAAACCACTGTGCCACTTGCTATCTCTGGGAGATACAGTCAGGGCATTGCTGGGGCTGTATCTCCAAGGCTGGATGGTCCCAGGTGCCCGAAGTAGGAAGTGGGTGTAGGGCTGCTCCTGGCAAGGCTGCTGGAGACAGCCCTGTGGGGAGCAAAGGACCTTTGAAATCATGAAACCCGAGGGCTTTGTCCTGTAACATTGTTAACCCAGGTCACTTGACCTCCAGACAGCAGGATGGCAGTTTGAGTTTTTACTTAACATCCTCCTGCACTCTAACTAGTCAGAGAATAACCGCTGAATTTGGCTCTTAGTTTTGCATCTAATAGGTACTACCTGCAGGTTTGGGAGGATTTATTCGGGTTGTCATAAAATCTAAGTACTGCAAGAAATTAGGAATACATCTTTATTGCTTCCAGATCAGGCTAAAAATACACAAAATCTTTCCAGTTTACAAAAAATTATTGCGGGTTTTTCATTTCTTCCTGGCTTAACATAAAAGGAAACTCAGTATAAAATCTCTGATACACATCATTTTATACTGCTTCATTAAAAAAGACTGAGAAGATTTTGCTCTATTTGAATTATACTACATATTAATGCATATTGTCCAAGCAGATAGATAGATGAATAAATATACACAGAGTGAATCACATGTGCACAAGCCACTACTTTTTCCTAGTCATAAACATATCTTCCTTTCAAGACTATGATTTTCTTATGTAAATCTAGTCCCCAAATATATACCAATTTTCTTTAAGTAATCAGAATGACATGAAGTGAAATCCTGAATGACTTAACAAACTGTATAGATGATTCTACATTGTATACTGCAAATGATGTAAAATGAAGTTGAGTGAAAGCATAGCTTGGGTTCTTCATGCCTGGCTTGTGGAGAATGATTGTTCGAAATGAAAAGTCAAAGACATCGGGCTTTTGGCAGAACAAGGGAAGTGGAAAGGATTTTGCCAGTTATGCCCATTATGATATTGGTAAAGATATATAATCTCCATGACTGTGGCTGCTGACTGGACAAGAGTTGCAATGAACAATAAAGACGTCATTTTGCAATATCTGGATCTGCAAGAAATTGCCCATTGAAGGTTCTGGGGTTTTTGAAGGAGTAGAAGTAGGAGAAGGTACACTCCTGTAACACATTTCAAGAGGTGACTTATGCACTACATTTCTCTTGTTTCAGTGATTATTTCCCACTGAGATCTGCAATATATTTGAGTAATACAGCCACAATAATCCTTCAAATTTATAATTATGTACATTTACCTATCTGCCCAGATACATAAATACATCTGTCTATCTATCTAGAAGTATCTATCTGTGCATAAGTAGATAGCCACAGCATTTACAGGATGGCAGGTACCTGTGTATCATGTACCAGGAATGTATGGGGCAGGCCTGAGCCTCACGCATCTCAGATATTCAGAGTAAATATCAGAAAACTCATAGCCTGGAATCTATGGGAACACTTCTCATTTGAAGCTTCCTGTGTCACCAAAACTTACTTTTCGTTTGAAGTTATTTATTTTTATCATAAAATATTTGTCACTTTTTTAACAATTGACATAACACAGGGGTTTTATTGTTAGTAATAATAATTCATACTATCTGGTGCAAATACACACAGTGATACTAACCACAGATTGGATTGCTTGCATCTTGCCTCCATCTTGGAAGAGACTGGGCACTTCTAACCCTAATGAAGCTGTTATACAATCCTGTATTTCTCACAGTTCTATAGGAGGCCAGTGGTACTAGCTGATGGCATCATTCTAAGGGCCTGCTGAACCAATTTCAAACCCCCATTCACAGAAGTTACTATTAAAAATGCAGTTATTCAGCTTATTTTTGTAATAATTAGGAGACTTCCTGCACTCTTTTTCCTCGGTCTAAATCTTGTTTTCCAGTTCTGCACTTTCGTGATCATTCAACATTTGTCCTTGTGTTTCCTCTGGACCAAAGAAAACAACAGTGATAAATTTGCTCTAAGATTTGCTCTTAAAATCCTACACATCTTTTTCCCAGGCCTTGGAGTGTCCCAGCATAGTTTAGGCTGTCACACTGGAGTTACAACAGAGACCTGAGAGAAACAAAGTTCTTTAATTGAAGGCAGTGTTTTTTGAAGCAGTGCAGTAGTCAGTTGGTGAACATCACACTGACCAACATGCTGAGTGATTCTCATCCCAGAGGTGCAGTAGTTTCTGCCTTGTAGATTAGTGGATAACAGCAGAAACGGTAAATGATGCACTCTAATCAGTGCCAATAATTCACCATGACTCGAAAGGACTAGATTCTTTCCCAAATTAATCAGGAAAGGCTTTTTGTTGTGATGCTTTTGTGCAATCGTAAGCCACCTTCTTCATGACCTGGAAACAGTCTCTATCATAGAGTGCTTAGTGGCCAGCTGCATGTGGAAACATGAACTGTATGGTGCCTTTGTTGTAACCTAGACATTTATGTCAATCATCATGGAGGGTTTTTTTTATCATCACAGAAGAAACCTCAGTCACCTATTCTGTCACACTCAGTCAAGCTGCTCTGTCAGCTCTCAGGTTGTTAGTTCAAATGGGAAAGAAAGCAGGGCAAAAGCAGTTCAACTTTATTCATGTGGCTGCAGCCAGAAGGACTGAAAATATTTTTATCTTGCAGGCACCAGTGGTAAGTGCATTCTTTGGTGGCCCTTTGGTCTCTGAAGCCAGGGTTGTAACAGAGATGTCAGATGACTGTGTACTATCACACTACGGGGTCAGGGTAAATACACAGTTGTTATGCACTCCCTGAAAAACAGAAAATCCTCCCTGAAAAGCCCTTTGCAAGCACAGAACTTGAAGTTATAATAGAGACCATCACAAATCAAAACACACCCACCTTTCAGTGCCACTAAAACAAAGCTAGGTCTGTGCCCACCAGAGCTCTTTACAGATGTCCCTTCTCTTTGTACAACCCTTCTATCCATCTTGCCCCTTCTCTGTACCTACCCACTGTCCCCGTTTCCCAATCAAACTCTTGAGGGTTGTCCACCACGCTTTCTCCTCAATTTCAACTTCAATGCAATTTTCTGCAATACTTCAGTTCCTCTTTTGGGTCACCGAACAATAGCAGAGACACCAGAATTGTGAATCATTGTGAAGACATTAAGAGAGTTATGTACCTGCTCTGCTAATCTGCCTCTTTCTAAAAGCAGGCTGAGACAGTGACACTAAGGATTTGAACATCTGAAACATTTGAAGATTAGAAGCTGTGCATAATTCAGTGTTCAACTCTGAAGAAAGATGAAGGGAACTGCAGGGTTATGTCCTGACATGCACATTCACACCCACACATCACACATCTCATCAGTCTAATTTCAGATTTAGGAGATTAAATGAGCAGTCTTTAGTTTGAAAGATGCAAAATTGGACTCTATTTCTAGTACCTGCATAAGGTATTGCAGAACTGAGTGAGTGTATTTGAGATGGAGAAGATTTTCCTCTAAGAGAATACATTTATGTTATTGTTTTTCTATGATTAGTGACAAATCTGCCAACTTGTTAAACACCTAGTCATAACAAGTGATCATTCATATGTGATACTGGACAAAATAAAATTCAGCAAGAAACCAGAGGGTTTTTGTTATTCTGAAAAAATAAAAATATTTAAAACGTTCTGGAAAGTACTTTTACGTTTTCCTTTTCATTTGCTTTGACTGATTTTGAGACTTTCCTTCTCTTAATGATTACCAGAGGCAAAAGTAGATGATAGAAGATTCTCATGTCAAGCAGAGCAGGTTCTGCTGATCACAGAAGAGAGACTTAATCAAAACTCTGTCACTAGAATGGTGCAGTTATCTGTCACACAGGAGAGATTCTTCTACACAGAAATATTTGTACAGTCTGTTGGTAGAAGTTCAGGGACAAACACTCAGCTCGGCATCTGCAGGCAGTTTTCACAGCAAGTGAGCTGATGTCAGTTCATTGTGAAATTTGAATGCACCAACCAAGGAAGTGACAAATTTAAGTCAGACTATTGTTCCCAGGAGAGAAAAATTTGTGGCTTGAAGGAAGATAAATATTATAAATCCATGATAATCTGATTCTGGAAATATTTTTATAGCATGCCTGTGAGGCTTTTAACTCAGATTATCATTTTCTGATGAAGAATGAAATAGTTCCCGCTCTCCGAAGTGTGAATTTTAAATTGATTCTTGAACTTAAGTAATCCTTCAACTAGTTCTAACTCTTCTTTGAATTCTAAAAGTTTATTCCCAGTAATATTTTTGACATCAATTTTGAATAGCCAGTTTAGAACCTGGAACGCGCAGAAGTTTCTGCCTTTGGAGCAGTGGAATACTACATTTATTAGAATTGCATATTAAGTCTGTGTAATACATTGTTCTAGTTACCATGACTACCTCTAATAAATGTTTGTATACCTCAGCAGTGTCTACATCCACTTAAAAATCCTTTATTGACATTCACTTCCTGCTGCATTTGGCACAATAAACTGAAGCCAGGAACAATTACGATTTTAAAGGAAACAGATATCGCATGTTCACACTTTCAAACCTGTTTTTTCAAAATCCCAGGTGGTTAGAGTAGCACGCACACAATTAGAGCATGCACAATGATTTCAGTCATTTATGCAGCAGCCAGTAGGAGGGCTGATGTCTGATTTGTGCATACAAACACATGCTCAGACAAGCTTTAATGCCGAGTCCGGTAGTGTTAGTTGTGTTAAAGTACAGACTCCTGTGCAACCTGGAGCTCAAAAGGTTTTACAAGTCCTACTTCATGTCTAATTATTTTGCCTGAAAATTTCACAGGCAACGGATACAAGTTGAGACTGGACTTTAGGAAATCTTCTCAAGAAGGGCAGTGCATCACCAGAGCAAGGCTGCCCAGAGGAACATGGGATCTCCATCCTTGGAGGTTTTTGGGACTTGGCTAGACAAAGTCATGGTTAACCTGATCTGGTGGTGGAAACTGACAACCATTTTGTACGGAAGGCAGAACACACTGACCACCAAAGTCTCCTCTAAGCAGCATTTTAATGACTTCTGTCTGGTTTTTAAATTTAAGAGACCCTATTATATGAACTGGATGTTGTAAGTTTAATATTCCCATAGCTATATACATGCACACGTATGCTTACACATACAGAAATTGCAAGTAAATATACAATTTGTACTTTTAAAAACACTAAATATGCATGCATTTTCATCCATACCTCTGCAGACAAGTAAGTTCCAAATCAGGACTTCTAAATATCTGCTTGACATATGTGTCTGTGTTATTTTTCCTCAGATTGCAGTTGTTGTCTCCGTTGGGGTTTGCAAGATGATTCAGAGAAGGGAGGGTTACAAAATGTAGAGTGCAGCTGTGGGCAGTAGCTCAGGTCCTCCATGAAGGAGGTAAAAGTGTCAACAGCTGCTGCAGACATTTTAGCTGTTTTTTACTCTCCTGGCCAGAAGGAACTGAATGTCTGCTGGCTCAGGAGATGGTAGAAAGATAAGATAAAAGTGTGTCACATTTTCTAGGGGTTTGACAGGTACTGATGTTATCTGCCTCTTGCAGTGCAAAACTTCTGAGTTTTAAGGTTCGATGCACTGGATAGGTTTATTATCATTGGTCTCCAAGCCTCCATAAGGGCAGTTTGGTTTTGACAAATAGACCAGGCTGTGAGTAAAGCGTGTTCAAAGAGGAGCAGCTCTTTTGAGCAACCTCAATAAATCTTTGAATAACTAGAATGCAATGAGAAGGGGAGTATGCCTCTGAGGAACAAGGAAAATCTTCAATTAAGTGAATTTTGCTGTACTGGACTGATGCTAATTTGCAGTGTACATTTTGATAGGAATAAACCATTGTTTTTAATTGAAGAGTTGATTTCACCCTAAGTCTCTCAGGCACTACAGTGCCATTTGTAGAAAAATAAAACTTTGGACCACAATTCTTGATCTTTAGTCAAAAGCAAGTATGTCTAGAAGTTCGATAAAATCTACTTTAAGAAGCAGATAGAACAGGCATTTTATCTGCTTTCAGAAATATTTACCAGCCTGAAAAGACACTTACATTGTAGATTTAATCACCTGTGTATAAAGTGTACAGAAAAAGAAACATCCTGTATTCAATATGTTTAGCACACTCATTACTCACAAGACTGGTGGACAACATGTCTCTTTAAGGATCTGTTTTAAGGTTTCCTTACATAGAAATCTTCTAGCAGCCAAGTAAGCAGCAGTGTCAATGCAGCGCAAAAAAATTTTCAAACATTGACTAACATTTACTTTAGTGCCTGAACTGCAGCACTGGATAGAAATATATTGTTGACATATTTGTGAAATTCGAAGTTTACTTAATATTAGTTTTGTTGTTCTAAATACTATTTGGTCCTGCCTCTAAGTCCTTCCTCACAAATCTTTCTGTTTTCTGTCCTCTACCCTCAGCCAAAACACCCTTTGGGAAAGCAAGCTTGGAGTCTCTGGTGCACACCAAATCACACACCTTTTCATTCACCTCTCCCTGATCCCTGATATTTCTGTCTCACTTCAGTTCTTCCTCTTCCCCAGATCTCAGTTTTCCAATACTTCCCATCTACCTCAGCTGGCTTTTGGTCGAAGGGGGACAGTGGGAACTGGCAGCTGGCAAGCAGCAGCTCCCAGCAGATGAGCAGACCAGAGAAGGAAGGAAATTCTGCAGCAAATGGTGCACATGGAGCCTGACCCTATTGTGTTCACTTGGCCCTGCCATTCAATAACAAATCCTTTCCTTAGCCCTGAGCAGCTCATTCTGTGGCTGCTGCAAACCCAAGGCTAGTCAACAACCCATTGCACAACTGGACACTAGGAGTTTGCTTTCTTAAATGTCAGGCTTATCACAGGTTTAGTCTGTCACAAGGAACAATAGCTTCTGCATGTATGAAGAAGTAACCCTTAGAAACAAGAAAATAACAGAAAAGTGCTAAGAGTTACTTTAACAAGGTGTTAGGTAGGAGGCATTCCAGATGAAAATGCCTGAACACTTTTTTCTTTCTTTTTTGATAAACACAGATATCTTGCTGCCACAGATATCTTACTGTCACAGATTCCTGGCAAGCAAGGCACACAAGTGTATATTACAAATAATATGCAACAAGCTGTGCTGGCAAGCAAAAAACAAACTAAAAAGTCTAAAATCTATCTTCAGAAAACATCAGAAGAGAGCTTTTATACTAAATCATAGTGTTACACGCTCATAAAATTCCCTCTAAGACAATTAGTTAAATGATACTTTCTATTCAGCCTTAACATACAACTTCCTGTTTACTTGGAATTGTAGTATGTGGTTTATTTTCAGTCTGGTGTTTATTTTCTTTTCATTTCTTTCTTTTTTTTTTTTTTTCCCAAAAATTATTTCAATGACTTGTAAAAGCTGATAGGGAAGTTCGTTCCAAGAACAAAGTTAATGAAGGCAGTGGATCTTGATTCCATACAGAGTTAGAAAACTGTGTCCATGGAAACAAAAAGAGAAGTAAAACCTGAGATTACCCTTCTCTTCTCTGCTGTATGACGTGATGAGAAATAATCAGTGTAGTGATATCTGAGGACAAATATTTTGCTGTAGCAACTCCAAGACATGAGGTGCCAGGAAACTAGCATCAGACAAGCTCCAAATGATGGCACGTGGTAAAAGGTAACACCTGCCATTTCCCCAACTACTGTGTCCTGGCATGCAGCTTTTTGACAAGTATTCCTAAGGTACTGGTCTGTGGGTTTGTATTGTTTTTGTAGGTATTGGTTCTGTATAAAAACAGAAATTAGTTTTGGTATCGGCTCATGGAAATATGTCACAATAGCTCTTTAAACCATGCATTAATGGATTACCATAACTTTAACGTTGCCAATATTCCAAACATGGTTTGGGAGATTAGCTCCTTCACACAGCCACTTCTTATTTGTTATTGTAATTGGGAAGTTTACAGCATTTTTTATGGTGTTATGTCAGCAAGCTTGATCTGGGGTGGCTTTTATCTCCAACTATGTTTTTTATCTTCCAAGATTTGTTTCATTGTCTACTAAGAACTGTGTGCACATATTAGCTCTCTTTCTCAGCAGAACGCTATATTTATAGTAAATATTTTTTAAAATCTTTCTTCGAAGAAACACCATCTTAACAGGATAACTCCCCTCTCTTATTTCCCTCTGACATGACTCCCAACAGGCTTTTTACACCTTCCTTTACTCTTCGTTTAGAAATGTGGACCTCCCATCCTTTTACTTTCCCTGAGAATACAGACCTGCTTTCCCTACTCTTTTCTAATAGGTGTTTGAGTTTTTTTTCTGTATAGCAGAAGTCTACTGCAACTTCTCTGTTGCCACAGATATAAGTTAACCACCTCTATTTTAATAACTTGTGGCAGCCATTTCATTTTAAACCTATGAAGATTTATATCCATTTGGGAAATTTGAATAAACGATTTAGCAAACATAGTCACAGCTATGAAACATGAGTCACATTGAAGTAAAATACACACACACACCCGCCCTCACACACACTCATACTGGTCATGAACAGAGCAGTTTGATTTAATTTTAGTGACCAAAAGCTAAGCCTCATGACCTACTCCAGGTAGGGTTTTGCTTTCAAAACTTCCAGTTCTTCCAAACTGAGACTGCAAGGACAAAAGGCCCAAATTACATTTTGACCGGCAGCAAGAAACTAAATGCTCAGGCTCCACAAGACTACTACAGAGCTACTGTTTTCCTCTTTTTCATTTAGTCAACACGGTGAAGCCATTCCTTCCTTCCTTTAGCTGTCTTGGTACCTCCTATAACTGCAACCATGTTTGTTCAAAACGCAGAGCCAATTTACCCAGCTGTACTCCCTGACTGCCACCCAGTAGTGATCTGAAGCCTCACTCTATCTGAGAATAATCGGAATGATTAAACAAAGTACAAGTCCAACAAATGGTCAGCACAGGAAAATCAGTAAGGTCTTCCCTGGTTTAAAAATCAGTCTTTTCTCATTCATCTGCCCCACTGACCAGAACTGAGCAGGAGATACTGATGTGTGGCAAAAATGATGGTAAATTTCCACTAAATTATGCTGAGTAGCTTGTGATAATTTAGTTGGAAAAATGGCCTGTTACTTCATCTTAGTCTGAAAATCCCTAAAGCTGAGTCTTGAATTGGCAAGGCTTCAGAAGTATCCTCTAAGCACACCAAAAAAAACCCTGTCTACCCCATGGCAGTGATTAATTTCCTTTGCATATACTTCAACATACATCTTCTCCTGAAAGAAACAAATAAGACAGATACTTATGCTATAGCAAGAGCATATCTAGCTAAAAATGCTCCATAATCATACTTTTTTTAACTCTGAGTGACTTCATCTTTTAGAAATCTTTGGGATATCTTCTACAGGAAGGTTGATACCTGCCCATTAATGGAGATTATCCAAACACTTCTTCACACTATTTGAATGTATTTCATTTCTAGCCTCAGCAGGTCATGGCCTTCATTGCTGTGTCAGAGATACCCAGGGTGGGTGCTAAACAACTTATCTCCCAAACTGGAAGCAGCATTGATTATGCTACTGCAATGCTCCCCTTGGGCTAATTAGTCCTGATTGAGGGGCACAACACTATGCTAACAGCTGTGCTGCTGTCAAGGTCCCCAGATAACTCACGTGCATAGCAAACTCGTGTATATGTGCTATCTAGGCAAATCCACAGTGTAGTTTTTTCACTGACACTCCATAAAAAAACTTTTTTAGAAGTCCAAGATTATGAAGTTCTTGGCTTCACTTTAAAATTCTTTCTGGCAATTCCTCCAATTAGTCATGTGTGACTTCATATTTAATAGCTATAATTAAACCTTAATTTATCCCGTGCTTTAACTGTGATCTGCATGAACAGCTTTGCTTTCCCTAATAGGAGAGTCGCCCAAGTCAATAGTTTCCTGGCTATTCCATAGAAACGACCAACATGGTAAAACTGAGATTAACTTCTGGAGAGTACTGAAACATCCCTCATTCCAAAGGACAGTTAAAGTATTTGATCTTGTTTCTTTGCCTTGGGACAACAACAAGAACTCTTCCTGGCACAAGAGTTTTATTACTTCTACTTTTTCCTTTTTTCAGCTTGCTGCTGGTAACATCTCAATTTCTTTGAGTAATTCAGCTTCCTACGGAGGAAAAAAGTCTTTCCTGTATCTACTCCTTTTCTTTACCTTATATGGTGAAAATTACTGTAATATTTTAGCAATGTCTTTATAAACAAATTACCACCTTTGGAAGCCTGATAGCCTCTTTCAGATGTTTCCTGTTTTTCCTGTAATGAAAATAACTGATTTGTTATTGGTCTTTGTGCAGTCTTTCTTTCTGTTAGTACCACCTGGTTTACAGCTATGCCACTGTCACTGCTAAGGTGACACTCTGCTTAGGCTGACTCCTGGAAGAAGGGACTGGTCCCACTTCAAGAAGTGCAAACAGACCATACACACAGGGAACTGGAGGCCAAACACACTACAAAGTTGACTGTGACTTCTCAGGAAAGTCCATTCAGAGCAAAGAGAGTAGAGCCACATGTCAAAGCATACCCAATACCTTAACCCATAAATCATTCTTTCATTGGGCTATTGTTTTTTTGGTTTTTTTTTTTTTCATTCTTCTGTCTTTAGGATCATACCAGACGTGTTCCAATGTTTCCCTTTATCCTTTGACATTTGGGCCTTGAATCATGACTACAGCAATCTGAAATTGAACTGCCAAATCTATCATTATTAATAATTTTCAGCAAAGGTACCAAATACATAGAACATGGAGGAATAGAAGAAAATATGAGTATTCTTGGGCTTTATTCTTGCCTTTCTTTTAACCTTGCTAGCTCTTCAAAATTCATCTCGAATTACTTATCCATCTCTCCCTTGGCTGCTGGAAATGGGTCCTTTCTTGTTTTTTTTTCACTCCCTGGCTAGTTCTGCTGCTTTTAGAATTCTCTTTCATCTTTCTTTCCCCATCCTTGAACAAAATAGTTAACACTACTAAGTAAGAGATTTGCTTATGCATAATTATCAATTGTAATCTTGGTTTACTGGGATACACTTTATCAAGGGCTATATTTTAACTTTCCTGCTGACTTCCCAATAGTCCTTTGTCTATCTAGACCATTTAGCAAGAACTCATCAAGACAAAAAATATATCAGTTCAAATGACACTTATTTCTTAGTTTGTCATAAGTTCTTTATTTTGAGACTGTGCGTCTTTCACTTTTCAGTCTGCCATTTTTCTGCATTTTCTTTGCTAGCTATAAAAACATAATCCAGTTGAAGGTGTTTCTTTGGCAGGCGGGGAGAACAACATTAATGTATGAGAAATGATGTACTTTGATTGATTAAAAGTCTACCTAGCCCAATCTACCAATCTTGATAATAGCTAGCAAAAGTTGTTTAAGGACTTCCTGAGCCAGAGGTTCCATCCCAAATAGTTGGCAAGGGTTGTTCTTGCAAGAATTTGTCTGATCCTTTTTTGAACACATGTAAACTTTTAGCTTCTAGAATATCCCATGGCAATTAGTTCCACTATGTATGTCTGTGCTGCATGAAAACAATTCTTTTTGTATCTGTGTTTTAAGCCAAATCACTTCATTTGAAATGCTTTCATTTCCAAATTGCTACAAATAGTGAACTGTGGTTCCAATTTTTTCTTCCCTTCACCATATATGATATTAGAAATTCTTTCATAGACCCCAGCTCTTTTTTAAGCTCAAATCCTCATCTACTTAATATTTCTTTATCTGGAAGGAGGTGAATAATCATTTCCAAAAGGCTTCCAGGAACACCTTGAGCAGACCCACAGAACATTTGATTTGAGGACCAATGCTCAGGTTCCATGCACAGCCTCTCAGTTATAAGACAGGTGGTGGTGCTCTGCATCACTCTCTGGTCATTTGTGTGGCTCACTTTCAGACTGATTGCAATGCCTTCAAAGTCTGAAAGGTGTGGGGTCACTTTGCAGCTTCCCCTGTCACAGGAGACTTACAGTTGTAAACTGTGCATCAGAGTCATTTGGCAAAAATGTAAGAAGGGAGAGCACAGCACAACTTGACAAGATCTTTCAGATCCAGCACATCTAGACCTCAACTGAGCCTCTGAGACATGCAGGTAAGCAGCCAGGCAAGCACCTGCTTGGTACTCAGCCATCTCTCTGTTACCACATTGCTTAAGAAAAATGTGCAATTACTCCAGCAAGCAGTTTTACATGATATGTAGGCAGACTGTGTGTGCTGCACTTTAACAGCCTCTAGCTATAAATAACATTATTAGGAAAGCACATTGCCTTAGATGGAGAGAACAGAGATAATCACCTTTCTGACTGTCTAGAAATATATTTAGATTTCATGTTTAAAGATTAAAAATAGACTCAACAAATGCATTCAGTTTTAGATATTGGGTTAAGTTTCTTACCCAAATGATACAATTGACACAATAATGCCAACAGTTTATTAAAAGTTTTGAAACTCATTAAAATCCTGGTCAAAAATCTGAGACCTTTAAAGGATCTTTAATTAAAAGATGAAAATCAGGGCTGTGACAAATTTGTTCCAGGAGGTAAAACACAGCTGGCTGACACAGCTACTCCCCAGCTTTGTACACGTACCACCCTCCTGATGGACACCACCGCCCTGAACCTGGGACAGCTGAACCACCACAGATTTCAGCTTGGGTTTCCACCCAGTATTAAGTCTGCTTTGTGCAAAATGCCAGCTGGCAAATTCTGGCTGATTTTGAGGGGGCCATTCTGCATGGCTGCCTGCCACATATGGGCTAAAGTAATGTTCCTGTTGTCCCTGCCCCAGGACCAGGTGGTGAGGCTACTTGGCACGTCCTGCACTGTCCTCTTCATACAGAAAAATAGAAAAGTGGTGGCTGCAACCTATCACTGACGTCTTTCTTGCTCTCATACCTTCAATTCCTCCTTCTTGGTGATGGAAAGAAAGACCCTGAGCCCTGTGCCTCTGTTTCTGCTGTTGCACTGCTTTGTCCATTCCACCTTTCAAGCACCACTGGCCCATAGATATGCTGGCTTGCTAAAAAAGCTGAGTGTCCCACATGGCAGAGCCTAACCTGGGAAGCCTGGGAGCCATTTGTCCAGCCAGCTTTCCCTCAGGAAGCTGTGTAACCACACAGCATGCAGCTCCCTGTGGGCAGCCACTTCAGCATACCTTCTGACTCAAGAAAGTCCATATGGCTTTGTGGTAAGTTAAATGAGTGAGTTTTCAGAGAAGCCAGATTAACCCAGCCACCTTGTGCTCTTGCAATCTGTGGATGTTCATGCTGCAGCTTTCACAAGCATACACAGAAAGGTCTGCACTGGGTGTCTGCAGTGGACACGATCAGGACCATTAAAGACCTTCATATTGTTTCTTTCAGTTTGGTCCACTGAAGGCCCAAGCAGCCTCAGAACAGCAGCATTGCTCCAAAGCCTCCCAGCCTCACCTGTGACCAGCTGGATATGCATATCTCTGTAGAAAAAATTAACTGGCCAGACTAGTGAGCTACCTATCAAACTAGGCCAACTAGGCTGGACTTCCATTTTCTGTTTGTAGAGATACAAAATAAATACATGTGTACACTAAACCACAGCACATTATTTAATGAGCAGAGGACATAACTGGCCTGCAGCCCATACAGGATATTCATTCACACAGGATACCTGCTCCAAACACTCCTTGCTATAAATTTTGGTTTGGTTGTTTTCTTGACAGAAGGGCAATCCCACACCCAGGCACTCCCAATATGTTCTCAGTAAAGTTGTAAAACGAGCTCTCTGAGTCAGCAGTTACACATCATGGGTAAATACATTTGATAATGACCCACAGACTCGCCAAAGGTTTATGTTCTACAAGGATGTCTGGTGTGGGACTTTGTTGGCATGCAAGGTCTTGTGTGAGTGCCAAATCTAGATTAAATCTTTCATGTGGGATAAATTATTTTTATCATTTATGTAGAGTATAAATAAGGTAAAAAATCCTGTATTTTTGTCTTCATAATTTTGTTAATTTGAAATCAAATTTTTGCACCTTCTTTTGATTATCACATACTTGCCTCTGCTCATCATCTGTTCACCTAGCCAGAATGACTGGTCCTTGATCTTCATAACTTTCCAAATTTCATTGTAGCTGACCTATTATGGTTGTTCATCTCAACTATTTATTGAGAAGGAGAGAATGACCATAAATAGAGATGTGTCTTAACAAAGAAACACCGAAGACATAGAAACTACCTTTATCTTAATGGTTATATCACATATTAACTGAGTAGCTGATAATACAAGTGACATCCAAGTTAAAAACATACTGTCTCATTATAAGCAAGGCAGTGAACAGACATCTGGCTTCTAAAGGATATTCTACTTCCTGCTGCTTTCCACATATGCAATGTTTATTTTACATTTCAGCAGGCTTATGCAAACGGGACAACTCTACAAATTTCTGATTAGATTGTTTAACTTTCTGGTGAATGAGTGGTACAAATCCCTCTTTGTGACAAAACCCAGAAGTCAAACGTATTGCAGACTCTTGCCATAGAGATTTGGCTCTTTAATTTGAACAGTGGCAACTCGGGGTCTTGGTGTGATGGTGAAGAAAGTACCACCATCCTTGCTTGCACAGACACTAAGCCAGTGGATAATGCTTGATATGTGCAACTTTTGTTTGCTTTATTCTAAAAACATCCACTTCGTGATTGCTAAACAGGGTATTTAGAAGCTTCATAATAAGATACTTCTTTAATTAAAACAATTTCTCCCCAAATGATGAGACTGTCACCACACACTTCAGTCAAACACAGTGCCTCTAAAGCAAGGTGAGTTACACAGTCTTTTTGCATAAGCATTTATTATAGAATATTTTTAGATTAGTTTTAGTTGCTATTAATTCCCATGAATATTCCTGATCTAACCTCCTTTCCTACTAGGGGCATGACCCAGCTCTTAGCAAAATAGATGGGAACCTTTCCATTAACTTCAGTGGGAACTAAAGTGATCCCTAAAGATCAATTAGCAGATCATTGTTTAGTTATGTGCAAAGCTCTGCTAGGGATGGATTTTACAACTATTTTGTAAAGGAGCCATCCAGAAAATGGAACTTTGTTTCCTGTGATTCATGGCCCCATCAAGTAAAGCAATAGAATGCATTATGAGTGCTAATGTGAGCACCAATATCTAGACAAATATATCGTTTATTCACTGCCATCAGGGCTCTTGAAAAGAATACCCCATAAATTCTTAATGATAAGTACCTAAAATAAGTGTCACTGAGACACGATCAGAGCAGAAAACAAACAAGATATCATATTCTGAGATCTTTTTAGTAGTGTTTAAGTATTACACTTGAAGAGAGTACTGTCCTTTCTGAAATAAATATTTTTCTAAAGGTGACATTTACATAGATCATAAAATAAAGTCTCCTAATTAGAGCATATATGAGGAAATCAATGGAGGAAAAAAAGGTTGCTTCACTGTTTCATACTCTCTCACAGCTTAGACAGTTAAAAACAGATTCCAATTTCCAGATAATCCACATTTGTCCAGAACCAAATGCCAACACTTGTGTTTCTGTTAAATCAGTATCTAACTAGCATTTTGAAGAAATATTAGTTAGAGATGTGGGGGAAAAAAAAAAAAAAAAAAAAGTAATCAAATAAAGTGCAACATGCATTTACTATGCCAGGCTATCCAGACATCTGTCTTTCAGGAAAAAATGAAAGGTGGGTAAATCATTTGAGAAGCTTCACTAGGAAATTCTTTATTCAATAAAGAGGTTTACTGCAAATATAGGTGAATAATGAAGAGAAGACAACAGGTAATGTTGAAAGGATAACTTGGGGCTAGAGGAAGACTAGCAAAGGATTTTCTAAAAGATCAGTCAGAGCCCATTTTCTTGAATACTGTCATGAGAGAATTTGGCACAGAAATAGAAATACGCTAATGAAAGCTGGTGACAATTCTTACTTGAAAGTATTTGCCGTCACATTGAGGGAGCAGGCTATTTTAAAGGAAGAAGTCGACAGCTTTGCAGTCTAAAGTATTAGAAATGGGATAAAATGCAACATTATCTTGGATTTGATGATCTGAAAGGTCCTTTCCAACCTGAATGGTTCTATGATTATGACTGCAAAGTATTTCAATTACTAATAAGAAGATATGTTGCTAGAACACACTGGGTGGAAAAAAGTGAGGAGTAGAAACAACTGAGAGCCTCAGTTGTTCACAGGATGATTACGATCCATCACTGTGATCTGACTGTGAAGAATACAGCTTGCAGCCCCCATAAATCCTTTTTCCAGGAGACAAAATAAACTATTAATATAATCACGAGACCTCCTCTGTAAATAGATCTATTGCCTGTGTTCAAGAAAGATGAATACAAGCTGAAAGAAATATAGTTAACAAAGTAATGACAAGCAACTGAAAGAGCTTACCTTGTCTAGCAAAACAAGAACTGTGAGGTGATATGTTTGCCACACTTCTGGGGTAAAGCAGAGGAGACAGAAAAAATAGTAGAGCTAGAGGACAATGTCAGGATGATTAAGGCCACATATAAACCGGCCATGGGTGAACATAGTCTAGAAATTAGGAAAAATTTTGTAACCATCAGAACGTTATGATCTGGAACACCTTTTCTTCTACAAGTGTGGGGCTATACTGTTGCAGTGGAGCTTCATGAGTTTGTAAGGAAGACAATATAATGTGGCCATCTGAGACAGCAAAGATTTGCACTTCCATGCTGAAGTTTTATACACATTGATTTCAATCTTCACTTCACTTAAAATCTCCTTGGGTGCTTTTTATGAGTAGATAGGTGAATCTGCATCATTCAGGACCCAGCTGCAGTTTCACCACCAGCCCTTGAGCCTGATGACTGGTTGCAGCAAGTTCAAGAACAATTTACCAATCAGACTGTGAACGAGAGGTAAAATGGATGTAATCTATGCCAGAATATTTTCCCTTGCATCACACTGTATGAAGTGTCTTGAAGAGATGGAACAATTTTTTTTTCATTCCCTTCACCTTTGCGTCATATTTACCTTCATAAATGTAGGCCATTAAATTGACTGATGCATAAGTATTCCCAAGGAGAGAAACAGAGTAACTCGTATTCTTGATATATTCCTGTTACCAGTTGAACCTAGGATTATTTTCTGTGAACATTACAAAAGCTTTCCACAGGTGCAAACTACAGTGATAACAGTGTTTCTTCAATAAATGCTTCTCAGTATCACCAAGATTTTTTGTTCAAACCTATAGTTCTGCTAAGTATCTGTGTGGCTTTGTTGTAAAAGCAAGAACTGTCTCAGGTTGTTGGAAGGATTCAGATACTAGAAGTAATTTTTGTACAGTTTACTTTCATTTGTGGTCTTCCCTTTTGCTGAATGAATGTCATGCGCTAACTTTCACAGTGTTGTGTGAAGTGCTGTTAACTTTGCTTTACACATGGGGACATGAGAGACTCTATGACTCACTGAAAAAGAAGTACAGAAATACTGTGAAGAGATCACAAGCAAAATATCCCAAGGCCTGAAGTAGCATTCTAGACATTGAATAACCCTTCTCTTTCAGCCTAGAAAACTTCAGCTGAGGTTACCAGGGGTTCCTTCATGTGAAAGGCCAATGGGATACATGCTTGGAATAGAAAGTACTCACTGAAGTCACATATATTTCTAGTCTGGGCAGCTGAAATGACAAACAAAAGGCCATCAATACTTCCTACAACACAGAAGAGATGTGGCTACAGAAGGACTCTTGGCACTCAAGCCCGTTAATTTTGGCTCTCTAAATAAAGGGTTGTGCTGTCCTGGAAAAAAAAGGCGTTCTGTTTCTGTTGTAAAAGGGGATGTGTAAGAACAGAGACAGGCAAATACACAAGAGAGCTTAAAGAAGGAAACCTCTGATGCACTGTGTGTTTCAGATCTTTATCATTGATTTAACTTGTCCGTGGCAAGTACCTGTTGTTTATAGACCTCACGTTCCTCTCTGATGAGTGATTTGGGCTGCGTTGATTATGAATAGTGAATAGTCTGACTGTTTATAACTGATCTGCTTTGCCTACTTGCCCTGTAGAAGTTATCAAGAAGTTTTTTCCAGTGAGATATTCTCCGTGGCTGCTGAAATCTTGTCTTATGTCTTCTGTTCAGGACTAAGCACCTATTAGAAATACGGGATAAAGTTGTACTCACACTGCTTTACTTTTAGGGACGTGTCTGTCAGACATCTCAACGTCCAGTACCAGCTGACAGAGTTACACACCCACATCCCACTTGCTGAGGCAGTTATTTAGAGTTAGTCAATAAGAAACACCAAGATTAGGGTTGTGTTTTAAATAACCTTTTCTTTAAGAGTTAAGGTCTCTGAAAGACACCTATGAGGAAAGACCTTGCAATATCCTTGAGGTCCATACCCCTAGATTCTCACTTTTGGATAGGGTTAATTTGCACTTTTTCTTTATGTGGTATCAATAGAGAAGGAACCAACCTTTTCCATTATGGCCTAGTGGCTGTAGCATCTTTCTTTTGCCTGCAGAGGATTAGAGCCATGTCTCCCTTCTAAAGTGAGATTACACAGATAAGAAAGTTATTGATTAGCCTGCAACTGACAAGACTCTTCTCTCCCTCTGCTAAAGTATGAAGCAAAGAGGTAAAGACTGGTGGGAAAGAGAAATAATGGCTCCATGGTCCCAGTAGTCAGCCTTTCTCTTGTAGGAGAGCTCTGCAAAGCCACTGCTACCAAGGCACTGCAGTCCTGGTCCCTTGCTGAACAGTGGCATCACTGACAAAATACACGGGTCTTCCTGCAAGTTTGGTTTGAAACTTCTAATGCTGAGAATGGCTCCAGATCTTCTTCAGAAGAAATATAAGTCATTACACAAAAACTGGACTCCTAAATCCCTGGCTTTTCAAAAAGAAAGTGGCCAGCATTGGTTTTTTGAGAGGCTTTATGCTATCAGCGTATATTAAGGATTCTCTGAGCATGAAGTGTCTCAAGGAACTTAGATGATGGAACAACTACTGCTGGTCTCAGATGAGGTCTGCTCAAAAGAGATCTCTGTGACAAAGCACAGACTTATAACTCTAGCCACCAGGACAATTTCAGGTTGAAGAGGTAAGCACATACTGAGGTTAGCAGCTTTTTCTAGCAACCAGGTTTTCTATCATGATTTCAGATTTAGGTTCCTCAGAAACACTTTTTTCCTGCTTTAGGATTAAAATCCTCTGCAGTACATAGCCCTTGGTCCAGTCACATGCATTAGCGGGAAAGTCCAAAAGCAAAACCAAGCATGAATTGTCAGCTTTGTCCACACAAAAATACTCATCAAAAGTGCAAACATGAAAGGTCTCCGGAGGCTGTTACTCTGGATATGCACTGTGGCAGATTTTGGACCCTGCTGACTTCAGAGGCATGTAACTGAAAACAGATCTTCACCGTGTACATCTAAATGGCTTTGCTTTATATGTATTACGATCAGTTAACTCACCTTAGGTGCCAAGTGTTGAAGGTGTAAGTGAAGCTAAAGTGGAAAAATAATGTGTTGTTACATACCCAAAAAGCCTCTTCATTGTGCGAACTCTGCCCATTGGTACTGGTGATATTGTGGTATCAGTGTCTCATAGACACTGCAGTGACATTCCTTGTGAATACAACAACCTGGCAAGAAAGCATAAAGAAATCACATTTAGAGGAACTTCTCTTTCGTCTTGATTGCCCTACATTTTGAGAAAAACTGGCAGAAACCAGCTTTGAGGAACAGCTTTGCCCTGCTTGGCAGATGCGTCCTCTGCGCCGGCTGCCGGCAGAGCTCCAAAGTGATCTCACCATCATCTTCTCTTTAGCCTCATTTCCTGAGGAACTTGAGCTTCTCTATTCATGCTGTCTTTCCATTTGTATCCTAGTTTGTCTGTCATTCACCTCCTACCCTGGTAGCTTTTAAATCTGACAGCTGCTGACAACAACATCAGACAAAAAGGGAGGATTTCCAATGGGAGGTAAGTTCCTACAAGATTTGTGAAAATCAACAGGTGGGTAGAGGAAAGTAATTAATGCAAATTAGAGAAAAGAGAAGCAGAGAAAAGTTTCAATATAAGCTCCACAAGACCTTCTGGCTGGAAAATCACTATGCATGTTTCTACTTTCTGATCAGCATGCATCGGCAGCACTGTGCTACCTCAGCCCATAGTTAAGGGATATAGGGGTAAAATGAGGTGAAGAAAAAATGGGGAATTAGAGAAAATAGGAGTAAGTAAGGATTAATGTGAGGATATATGGCAGATGTGAGGGAACTGGGGAAGTCTTACAGACTTTTGAGAGAAACTGTGATTATTATGGGAAGGTCTGATGAAAATCCATAGGAAGTCAGGCTTCCTTGTTCAGTTTCTCATGAAATAGGATACATGACAAATTTAAAACTGAACCAGCTCAAAGTATAGCAGCAAAAATGCAGGCGTTCAGAATACAACCAATCTACAATTTCATTAGATACTGCCTTCATTCTAGATTAGGCCCAATTTAACAATAGATACAGCTGCGCCTGCGCGGTAACCATATTCAGAGTGAAAAAGGACTTTATAGAATCATAGAATGTCCTGAGTTGAAAGGGACCCACAAGGATCATCGAGTCCAACTTCTGTCCCTGCTTATGACAACCCCACAGTTCACACCATGTGTCTGAGGGCGTTGTCCAGTTTTTTCTTGAACACTGTCAGGCTTGGGGCCATGACTGCCTTCCTGGGGAGCCTATTCCAGTGCCCCACCACCCTCTGGGTGAAGAACCTTTTCCTAATGTCCAACCTAAACCTCTCCTGGCACATCTTCCTGTCATTCCCTCAGGTTCTGTAATCGGTCAACAGAGAGATCAGCACCTTCCCTTCCTCCTCCCCTTGTGAGGAAGCTGTAGACTGTGATAAGGTCTCCTCTTAGTCTTCTCCAGACTCAACAAATCAAGTGACTTTAGCCGCTCCTCATACAGCTTCTCCTCTAAACCCTTGACCAACTTTGTAGCCCCCTTCTGGACACCCTACAGTAGCTTTATATCCTTTTTATCCTGTGGTGCCCAGAACTGCACCCAGTGCCCCAGGTGAGGCCACACCAGTGCAGGGCAGAGTGGTACAATCACCTCCCTGGTTCAGCTGGCAATGCTGTGCTTGATGCACCCAGGACACGGTTGGCCTTCTTGGCTGCCAGGACACACTGTTGACTCATGTTCAACTTGCCATCGACCAGAACCTCCAGATCCCTCTCTGCAGAGCTGCTTTCCAGCACCTCATGCCCCAGTCTGTATGTACAGCCAGGGTTGCCATGTTCCAGGTGCAAAATTCAGCACTTGCCCTTGTTAAACTTCATGCAGCTGGTGATTGCCCAATCCTCCATTTTGTCCAGATCTCTCTGCAGGGCCTCTCTGCCTTAAGCTTTCAATAAAAGCTCTTGCTTTATTGCTCCACTGCTGCAAACTGAGTATCTGAGTTTAAACTAAGGAAACATTGGCTGCACCAAGTACTAAATGTGGGTTTTTTCCAAGCATAAACGATACCCTTGCCATGGATGAAACAGGCCCCCATCAAAGATCAACAGACGTCTCCACTGTCACATACTTCAGCTTCCTGTTTGCTGCCAGCATCTGATCCTCTCATCATTCACGCTGAATATATGCTTGCTCACTCCCAGGCTCCCTTCTGAAGCAAAATGACTAGTTTCCTTGGAGAGGAAGCCTGGATGCAGTTGACAGAATAGTTTGCTCCAGGCTCCGCTCCAGACAGACAAAATGCACTTGGACTGCAGCAAGTTTAACTCCCTCAGCCCATGACAGTTGTCTGATGTTATTCCAACAGGCCCTGTGTCCTCAAATCCCCTACATGCTGTCATGGCACACCACAAACAGGCAATACATACTTTGAATTAGTAAATCACAAAAGCTTAATAAATAAGCTCTCAGGGCCATATGGGGCCAGAGAAGACCTGAGCCAAGCACTATCCCAAATCCAGCCATGCTGCCCTAAAGAGAGTAGCTACTCCTGAGCAATACAGACAGGAGTCATCTTGCATCACTTGGCCTGGGGTCAGAGACTACCCTTGGGGCAGCTGCCCCGGTAGCACCAAAACGCAGCCCCAGAGAAGCCAGGGCAGAGGCTGGAGCTTACAACAGAAGAAGTTTGCTGGACTCACCTCAGGCTTATGGCTGGAATTCAAACTATTCACACTGATAGGTGCCACCCCTCACCATCAGCTTTCAGTCGGGAGATTCTGGCAGCCCCTACAGCCCTTATCCTCAGAGGCTGGTTAAAGTATTCTCTCAAAATAGATAATGAGGTAATAATTTTATTTTCCTAGTTGCTTAAGAATAGTGTTAGAAGAGTTAATCCAGGGATCAAAGGTCTTTGTTAGCAGAGTGTCTTTTGAATCCCATGTGTGCTGGTCACAAAAATAACACAGAAAGTGTACAGATCTGAAAATGACAGACAGGGTGGAAAACAGATAAGCTGCTACCTTTTAATGGCATTTATTGTCTTCTAAATGTTTGGGTCAAGTTTGATTTCACTGGTTTATGTAATTTGTTGGGGGATTTAGCCAGCTGCTGAATCTTTTCATGCAAGTAAAACTTTCCAAAAGGGCCTTAAACTCCAGTGACGAGTACAGTTGTTTGTATGTCAACTGCAGCTTCTATTTATAGGATGATGAAAATATCCCCCAATCAGTAAGTCTCTAAGAGACAGGCATTTCATAAAAATAGGTTATTAAAAAAACAATCAAACAAACAAACAGAAACAGAAACAAAGCATGTTTTAGGTTAACCAAAACATTGATATTCCAAACTCTCCTCACAACCCTTATATTTAAGGCATTCATAAATTCAGACAGTAAACCCATTCAGGCACAAACACACCAGCTTTACATAGGATAAGGAATTCAGGTATTCAGAGAAAAGGAATATTAATATATACTATGGCGAATGAACACAACACTAAGTGGAGGTTTTTAATGACTCACATAAAATTAAATTAACCGCTTTCTGTGATACCCAGTAGAGCTTGCAAGAAGGTACTTACCAGAGGTGTATGTGTTTTTAAAGGGTGTTGATTTAAGACCTGATTTGTTTGAAGATTGACTTGAAAGAATTTCAAAGGATGTAGCTTAATTAAAAATATTCCAAACTCTGCATTCCTCGTAAAACCTTTTGACCTCTCACGACATTTAATGCTTGAAGGTGAGGAGCTGACTGACTGCTTCTCACTTCACCAAAGGCATCCTGATCCTTCCCCCCATGCAACAACCATCATTAATTGTTGATAGGTGCTCATTACACCAACCTAAAACAAGCGTCTGGAGAAGTGGCAGGTTAGTGTGTTGCAGGCACCTATGGTACTGGGGGGCCTTTTACCAGCTGTGCCTCAGACCTGGCTCACCCTTTCAAAGATCCCAAGAACAGAAGATGCACGCAAAGCTCTGTGCATTGCAGCCATCACAAAGTCCAGCATTCCCACCAGCGGAGGAATCAGATGGAGCTATCCATTAACAGGCCAGCGAGGAGTCATTAGAGGGACTCCTCCAACCCCTGCTGCCTCCCATGACAGATGGTCTGCTGTCACCCCCTCCAAGGGGGCCTCTCACCATGCAAGCTGTTTGCATTCAGTCAACACTTTGCTTTTATAGGCCTGTGGAGCCAAGGATTGCTAGACTTTTGAACCCCAGGCTAACTTCTGTCTGGCTACAGCCTCATTTTCTGGAGCCGAAATCTTTTTTAACAACTACACAATAACAAGTAATTAGGGTAAAGTCTGCTAATCTTCTCCTTTGGGCCTGGAGGTTGTGTATTCAGAATCCGGTGAGGGTAGAATTACCGCCATCAAAGCCTGAGGTTACTTTGTAAAAGGGGTTGAACTCTAGGTCAAGGAAATGTTAACTGGACAAAGAGAGATCAGGGCAGATAGTGTTAAAATTAAAACTGTCTTACTGAGATAATGCAGAATTGACTGCTTTTGCTCTGGAAACTAGCTGAAAGCAAGATGTGAAGGGAAGGCTAGAGCATTTCTTTCAAAAGGTGTAGCAATAAAGAATCTATTGACTTACTTTCATTTGGGAATTTATTTTTAGTCTCTTTATTCAGTAAGACAAAAGTAAAAGGTCTTATTTTTTATGTCATCTTGTATTTGGGCCAGGCTGTTTCCTAAAGCTGTTTGATTTACTAAATTAAATAAGCTATTTCTTAAATATCTTCCCTCTCTCTCCCAAAAGCCTCAGCACAAAATTCTTTAGAAATTGAGAGGTTTCTGCTTTTGACTTAAAAGTTCTGTGGACAAATGGGACTTGCTGGGTGGTCAGTAGAATAAAAAAGGATAAACTCACATGTACAGTGGAAGAAACAAGCAACACAAGAGAGTGGCATCTGTGCAGTGTCCTGAGTATAACATGAGGCTGAGTTTTGTGCCTTTGCTGCTTGCCCATAGCACAGGTTGAGGGCAGATTCCAGTTTTTTAAGCGATTAGGGCCCAACCACTGAAAATCTTTAAACATTCAAAACAAGATCAGAGATTTTGCCTGGAAATCCATCACAGAGCAGGGCAGCCCTCATTCCACAGCATGGAGTCACTCCAAAATTAATTCCGCTCGCTGCCGTCAAGGATAACAGACACGCCGCTACCTCCTTGCCGGTATCGAAGCTGACAGCTCCAACAGGATCGGCGGCACTTTGTTCTCCCTCATCGCTGTGAGCAGCCCTCTGCCTGCTGCTGCCAGTGGATTTTGAGCCCCTATATGGGAGCGGAAGAGTGGAAATGTCGAGGCCAGCTATTTCCCGTGCCAGGTCCCGCTAGGCTCTGTCACAGCACCCTGGCCACCTCCCTCGCTTTTGGGAAATGGACGGAAATGCTTTGGCTGACACAGGCAAGGGATATCTTTGGAAATCCTCAGTATGTGATGGCAATTAGCACAGCAGTGGAATTACCTTGCAGTTCAATTCTCAGAGCAAAGGTGTATTTAACAGTGCTGCAGTTGCCAGCTGGATTAAGCCAAGCACAGTAAAGCACACACAGCTTTCTGCTTCCAAGCTGAGCTGTCAGAAGGATCCTCTCCTGACTCCTCTGTGAAGCTGAAGGCTCCCAGGGTAGCTGGTACATATACTGTCATAGCAGAAAAAGTGTTTTGTACAAGAACAATGGTAGCAAAAACAACTCTCAGCTCTGTGGTGGGACACTTGTGTGTGCGCAGAAAGATGCCTCCAGCCCAAGGAAGTGGCATCCTAGAGCTCTCCCCTGGGCTGTGGATAGAAGGAGACTTTCCAGTCTCTCCAGAAAAAAAAAATATAATAGCCAGCCTTCTTTAGTTCTCTGTCATTTTGTTGCCATTTCCCAGGGGTTTTTGGGAGCGCCAGGCTGGCATGAGAATGCAAACTTTCTCCACACGTGAACTAAATGAAACAGGTCTCATCAGTTATAGCTTCCTTTTGTGATGGGAAAGTTTTGCATATATTTTCTTTTAATTATATCAGAATAAAATAAATTAGTGGTGATGACTAATCATAAGACACAAAGCTTTTTTTTTTTTTCTTTTGAAGCATTCTTCTGACGTGGCGATAGAAAATGACAAGTGCATTTTTATGTTAATTATGGTCATGTGAATAACCCCACATAAATGGCACAACAACAATGCTAAAATCCACCAAAATGAAGGGTGCCTTTTTTTTCCAAAACCTAGCACAGGAGCAGTGTCCATGGTACAGCAAACATTGGGATATGGTTTTTCAAGGTTCAGATTAGAGGAAACTGCTCTCTGATGCACTAGCAGCAACACTAAAACTAGTTAACTTTTGCAGCCTGACTGTCAACTCCATCTCAATGTGGTGACTATGACTGTTTCCCTTATAGTCTGGTGGCTTTTTAGTTTTCTATACAAACAACAGCTTGTCCATCGTATTCTTGTTATTGCACACACGGAGCAAGTATTTTAGTACTGCTCAAGCTTTGTCACACACTCCTTGCCTTGGGCTATAACCCATGTCTGCTTCCTACCATCTTTGTATAAAAGAGCATTTATTAAACTCTCTGGTACTGAGTCCAAAAGAAGCAAACATACTGTCTTTAGCCAGGTCTGTGTTTACCAACAGATCAAAGACACACTTGACAAAAATTGTGATGTCTAGGCAGACACTCGAGATACAGAAGGAGCTAGAAACTTCTACAGGGAATGAATCAATCATCACCATCACTGTAAACAGAAGGCACAAGGAACAGAATCATCTGATGTTCACTCTGGAACAATACAGGTTCCTTTCTGTGTTTCTTGAATAACAGAAACTCAGATTTACAATAATATATTCGAAAGTTTATTTTTCCTTTTATCCCTCAAGTAATGGCACTCACACATGGCTCCTGGGCCTCATTCCTCACTGTATTACTTCAGCTTTATTTCAGGGACCCAATTTATAATGCTGCAATGACATGAAGCATGAGTCCTGTCTGTGATGCTCTCAAAAGCAAAAGCATAGGATGGACTTTTAAGTGGCTTGTGACTTAGGACCAAGTTGCCTAAGTTCCCTGTTTGATGCTCCTCTGTTTGTGAGGACCAGCTCCCCAGGGTGTGAGGGCTCTGTGCTTCCCAAACAGTTTCTTCCTCCCTTATGCTGAGCAACCAAAACACAAGGGCATTTATAACAGTTCATTAGTTAATTCAGAAAATTCTAGTACTGTGAGAAATTGCCTTGCCCAAGAATTCCTGGCTTCTTCTATTATTAGTCGATATTATTAATTATTATGCAGCTTGCAGTGTGCAATGTGTTTTCACAGCCAAAAGAAAGCCCCAGTGTCTGATTTTGCAAATAGTTAAGTGTGTGAATAACTTTACTGACAGGAATAAGCTCACTGAACTCTGTAATAAGACTCAGCAATCTGAGGAGGTAGATAAGAACTGTCATTCTGGAATACAGCAACATGCACATTCTTTAAGTCAGGCTACACACTACCTGGCTGTACAGGACTCAGGAAAAAGAGAAATTTACTTTTCACCACAGATAACTATCGTATTTATTATTAACATCACAATAATGCCCCATAGCTCTAACCAACCTTCATTAGACAAGGTACTGTATAAACATAACAGATGATTAAATCCTTGACAAAGGAAGCTTACATACAATTTGAAGCATAAAAAATGAGAATCCTGTTAATTCTATCTCACAGTAATTGACAGATTCTTTTAAAACCTTAATACTGTAATAACAAACTGAGGCCTTGAGTATGATCTCCACTACTCTTGTGTAAAGCCATAGGAATGCCGTTCGTTTAGATCTCATCAGAGAGGTTCAAATATGTATTACTGGGATGAAGCAAAAAATGCTATTAGAAGAATATTATTAAGGTTGCGATGCCAAGCACTTTGAAGGTTACAGAAGAACTTGTGCACCTACCTGACACCTGAGACTCCTCAAAACACACAAAGTTTAACTGCTGATGAACCTCAGAAAGAGCTATCTTTCGTCATCTCTTGCCTTTCCAGCAACATCACCATGACACCTTGCTTTCTGTCAACTGGCATACATTTCCTCCTCTGTCTAACCCCAAAACTGTTCCTCCATAACTGATCTCATCCATATTTTGCCCAGGAAAAAAAAAAAAAAAGGGGATGTAAAGAGTACACTCTTACACATATATACTGCACAGAGCAGAGACATTCGAGCTAGCTGTAATCGGTGGGGCTGGCATTTCTGCAAGCTGCTCAACACCAGGAGGCATCTCAGATAAATTTTATTGCTGCTAACTTTAAAGAAAGTTCAAGATGCAGTTGCTTCGCATGTGCAAATCACCATATTCCAACTGCTCAAATCCTGGGCAAACTGAGGTTTTCGGGGAAGCAGCACCAGGCGCGTTCCCAGCGTACCCTGCCAGATCTCACGTCTCTTCCTGCAGGCACAGAGTGCCGAAGCTGTGCAAGGAAACAGTAACAGATTTTGCTACACAGACAAAAAATAAGGCTTTTTTTTTTTTTTTTTTTTTAAAGTGGGGGGGGCAAGTCTATTAGAACGACATTTTCATAGGGACATTCTTTTCTTTTCATCTTTATAGACTGGCCTGAGGCATTTATATTCAAGTCCAAACAAAGTCTATCAAAGTTGTAAACATCTGAAATTAAAGTTCTCTTATAAGAGGAAGCATTGGTCCACCTTAATAATAGACATTGTTGTCTGCTCTTATGGTAATTTGCAAATATAAAAAAGCTTCTGTCCACATACAGTAGCCTGCAAAATTTCACTTCAAACAAACAAACAAACAAAAAACCTGGGTGCAGGACTGTAAAGATGTGTGTGAAAGACTAATTTGTTTTTCCTGTTTTGTACTCCCAGAAATCAAATGTATTTTGTCTGTATATGTAACAAAAACATCCTCCACGGAATCTGAGTGTTACTGAATTCCTAATGCTTAAATGGGATATCAGCTAAGTGCTGGGCTTCAGCATGGGCTCAATTTCAGCCCAGATGAGAGGTGCTGCACTACATTTCTTCACAGAGAGCAAGGTTGGCCTAGAAATTCCTCAAGGGAATGGGAAAGAAACACTGACACAAAAAATGAAATTTAGATCCTAATCAACGGAGCAATAGCTGAAGTCTCACTGATTCTGAATTTTTTTTTATGTGTTAGTAGGTTCCCAGGACACTAAAATTATCATTTTTTGAAACAAGGTGAAAATTTCTCTCTCACTGCATGTAGATGTTTTTACTTTTTCGCTCAATACCTAGTTCAGAATCCTATAACATTACTGTACACAGGAAAAATGTTCTACAAAAATCTATAACGTCCATAATGGTCTCTATATAGAGGCAGATAATGTCTTCAAGGGGTTCAAGAGGGTTACAACCACCAGTCTGTGGCAGAGTCTCTACTGGTAGTCTCTGCTGCTATACTGATGTACATCATTTGTGTGTCCAACCCACCAGCAGAACAGTTAATGTGTTTTCACAAATACTAAATACTAGTGCTTCTAGTCTGCTTTTGTTAGGACATCATTTTCCAACAAAGGGAAAAAAAACACCACCTTTAAACTATTAAGAACTTTTGCCCTGAGTAAACCAAGTGTCAGCCATCAATTTGTTTTTCAGATGGCTTCACTTGCAGATGGGAATCTATTTCCTACAGAGTTGAGGTCAGCAGGAAAAAAAAAAAGAAGAAAAAAAAGAAGAAAAGAGAAACTTCTGTAACGCCCCAAAACATGACTTTAACAGAAAAACAGAGAAGTTTGTTAAAATAAAAATCTTGGAGTTATGCAAGGACATTGCCCATTTGGGAAAGTAGAAGATCTCAGCAGCAGGACTTTCCAAAACACTTGTGCCTCCGGCGAAATGAGCGAAGTGCTTCACCATGGTCTCCACATTATGGTAAACAGACCTCCCACATAGTATCATTTTATGTCGCTGGTATCTGCAGTGCTGGAACGGCCTCAGGATGGGAGAGCGCCAGCATTGCTGCGCGCTTCCTGCGTCCTGGGGATCGCAGCTGTGAAACGGAGCAGGGTGCACTTTCTGTTGCATCTCTCAAATATAGTCCTGAATGCAACTCCTGTCATTAAGAAATATTTCCTAAACAGACTCTATACCCCCACTTTCCATCTGATAATCATCTCCTTATGTTTGTGGTAAGTCAACATGCTTCATCATTGCCTTATGAGGAAAGGCTATGGCTGTGGGCACTCCAAAATTCCCTCAGCACTTGCAGATCCCTACGATAACAAACAACAGAAAACATCTAACATTCTTTTTTCTTTTCCTTACAGAGACAAGCACTTTATTCAAAAGACAGCAGCTCACATACCAGCTTTCTGCCTGTGCTATCTACTAAGTTACAGCACATGCTTATCTCAAATCTGGCAACGAAGAAAGGAGGTGCGTGATGCAGCCCCATCCGTTTCTGGCTGTTGGGCGTGGAAGGAAAGGGCAGAGCTTGCATATTCCAATGTCACCACACGCCATGAGAAAACACCAGTGGGTAGCCTTTATTTCCCTTTGGCTATAAGGTGTTTGAAGCAAACTCAGCCACCTTCCTGGAATGCAGCATCGCACTGGGGTCTCAGGAGTCACTCGTGTGCGCTGCTGCATGATGGAGAGGTCTGGCCCCATATTTGTGTTCCTGAGGTAACTGGGCAATGCTGAATACGCACACTAAAGGTCTATGGGGGCATCGAACTGAGCTTAGCAATTTGTTCCACCATCTTCACTCAGGCAAAGCTTCTGGTGATTTATAGCAGTGTGGAGAGAAGGCCTAAGCTGTAGCCTTGTTATAATGTTCACATGCAATTGTTTTTGCTGGAGCTCTGGATAAAGTGTCATCGTGCTTCTCAACAAGGAAAAATTTTTGAATAAGCTTTTCAGAATGCAAAAGAAGCCAAACAAATACTCTCCAGACACACGATCATTAAGCCTGGCTTCAGTTTTGTCAGCAGAGCCGCCTTTGGCGGCCATGTGTTAGAACTCTCCCTGCTTTCCTCCCCACTCCCTGTTCCTCAGAGGGGATGAATACTCTGGATGGATCCAGACGAAAGGCTGCTTCCCCATGCCCACATTCTCTATTAGCAGTGGCAGAGCACTGGGTGCTATATAGGGAGGACCCAGGGAAGCCAAATCTACACAATGACAGGGAATGGAGATGGAGAATAAATTCGTCTTCCGGTAACTGGCAAGAGGACAGAAGTGGTATTTTCTTACTTCTTCGTCTCATATACACCTTTCCTGTAGTTCACTAAAGCTGATCGAGTCTTTGATACTCATCCTGTTTTTCACTGTGAAAACAAAAAGCAGCAGGGAGGCTTAAGGCTGGGAGAAACTGGAGTTGATTTAGGAAACAAGACAAACAGGAAGAGAGCAACTGGGAAAAAAAGGTAAGAAAATGGAAGAGAAGAAAAGATGGACCATGGAGCTTAGGAAAAGATCTGGAAGAAAGCATGGGAGAAGAGAAGCATTAAAAAAGGACAGAGAGAATGTATAAAGAGAAAGTGATGGATATAACAACAACAAACAAAAACCCAACCAAACCAACCAAATAAACAACAAACGCAACAACAACAAAACACAGAAAGAGATGGAAGATATTTCATATGTGGCCATAGAGGGGTTTGAAAGGGTGTGACAAAGAAAGAGGAAATGCAGGAAGGGGAACCAGCACAGTGAGCTACACAATGTTCTTGCAAAGAAAATCTAAAGCAAAGTGCTAATGTGCATCCAAATACTGAGGGGAACCTCAGCCTCACCAGAGCAAAGGGTACATGGATGCCACAGGACACAACTTCACTTTTAGTGTTAAAGACACAGATGGGTCGAGTGAGAAAGCTCTGATCACTCCTGAGGGTACAGTTTTCCTTTCTGAGATCTCCATAGCTTCTGAAATAATTCAGTACCTCCCACTTCTATAGAATTATATTGTTTGGAAGTGAACCTCCAGTTCACCAAGTCAAAGCATAACCTAACTCTAGCATTAAACCATGTCCCTAAGAACCTCATCTAAATGCCTTTTAAACACCTCCAGGGATGGTGACTCAACCACTTCCCTTGGCAGCCTGTTCCTATGCCTGGCAACCCTTTCCAGGAAGAAATTTTTCCTAATATCCAATCTAAACCTCCCCTGGTGCAACTTGAGGCCATTTCCTCTTGTCTTACCACTTGCTACTTGGGAGAAGAGACTAACACCCTTCATGCTACAGCCTTCTTCCAGGTAGTTGTAGAGAGCAATAAGGTCTCCCCTCAGCCTCCTTATCTCCAGGCTAAACAGCCCCAGTACTCTCAGCTACTCCTCATCAGACTTGTGCTCCAGACCCCTCACCAGCTTCATCACCCTCCTCTATACTCTCTCTAGTACCTCAATGTCTTTCTTATGATGATGGGCCCAAAACTGAACACAGTATTCAAGGTAGGGCCTCACCAGCACCAAGTACAGTGGCATGATCACTTTTCTATAATATGAAGTAGGCTGTGACTTTCTTAGCTGCAAAGGGGGGATATTCTCCCTCCTTTCCCCTGTATACATTAGGTCTGTCCCTACAGGCACAAAGGATTTATTCTTCCCTTTACAAATTACTTTACCAGTTGAGGAACTGCAATAGCTGCCAAACCCCCCAGAAGTCCAAGACCTCTGCCCCATCCCAGCAAGGACCAAAATGAGGGAGGGGAAAGATGAAGCAAGTTATTTTGAAACAAGGGCTGGTGGGGGGCGGGGAATGGGAGCAAGTAAAGCCCAGCCTCAGTAAAGCTGGCAAGTGTTTGTGTATCGTGATCCATTCTCTTCCCTGTGCTAGAGCAGAGGTATGCAGGAACCTGCTTGGAGAGGGTAAGCATTACTGGTGAGCAGCCTCTCCATTTTTCCTTCCAAACCATTTGTAATTAAGAGCTGGCACATGAGAGAAAGTGAACATTCCCAGCAAAACCAGAGGCTGAAGCAGGTTTGGGTTTGCCTGTGACCAAAATTATTCCCACCCAGACCTGGTTCGAGTTCAGCCAAGGTTTCTGACTAACAGCCCTGGTTCAGGCCTCGCTCAAGGAAAAATCTGGAACAAGTTTTCTGCCCAACTCTGCTGTAGTGTGCGTGTGTGTATGTGTGTCTGCGAGCAAAGCTGGCTTGCGTTGCTTCCTTGTCCTGAAAAATGATGAATTGCAGAAGTACCCATTTGGTGTTAGTCATTCAGTGCAGCAGGAAGGAAGCAGGAAGCCCTTGTGAGCACTAACTTTTCAAAGCAGCTTGCAAAGAAAGCCAAGGCCCTCCTCCCCAAGGCTACATCTCTGCGTGCTGCTCTTTACCTCCTCACCCCAACAGGGCACCTCATCACAATTAACATTTGCAGCTCATTCAGCCAGAAATATTTGCTCAGTGCAAACAGCTGAGGCATTCGGCTCCAGCCCCTTTGCTGTGTGAGGCATATGAAAAGGTGGGGGGAAGAGGAGCCCTACACTTGCTGAACAAGAGAGACCCAATTGCACTCAACAGGTTCAGTTCACGCTGTGACCCTGCCCGGCTTCCTGCTATTCAGATGTGTTACTTCCCCTTTGTGGTAATGGCCTGTGGCAGCCGGCCAGAAAACACTATTAATTTCAGAAGTGGCCTGACAACAAACCCACAGCGAAAACGAGAGGAAGTGGCGGGGAGGCCATCTGTTGACTTCAGCAGAACAGTAGGGACACAGCTATGTAGGTTCTACAAGGAAAGCAGATTAATAATCCACAAAGAGGAAACTGGCTAAAATTATCCACAGATCATATTTAAAAAAAAAAAAAAAAAAAAAGGGAGTCACTTGAGCTGCAGCTGGACAGGAAATTGCTAGAGCTGCTTGCAAATCTCCACTTTGAACAGAGCAGCACAGGGAATGCCAAGAGCGGAAACGGTTCAAAACTGGATTAGCACAAGCCAAGTTTAACTGCAACCCACTTCTACTTTCACAGTTTATGCACTCAATCTAGGCCACTACTGCATGAGACACTGACTCACTTTTTTCCCATGTTTCATTTGCTTTTCATTTCACACACTTGCAGTTTCTAAAATTACTTGAAATTTACTCCGGCTGTCAGTTCTGCAGAACCCCAGACAACAGCCTCAGCTGCAGCATTAGCCCATCGCCGCGGTGCTGCACGTGGATTTTTGGCACCATCCTGCCTTGGGCCACTTCTCATCAGGAAGGATGTTAATGGAAATAAATGGCAGCAGGAAGCTTTGCAATCACTATAATCCCCCTTTTTCCTTCTGCAGAGGCAGGACTACTTGGAGGGTCCAAAGAGGAAATGAGGTGACTAAGGGTATATAGAGACTTTTCCTCCTTGCCTTCACCTGCTAAATTGAAATGTGGCTGAACAACAACAGAAAAAAAAAAATAAAAAATTAAAAAAAAAAAAAATCATTTACAGGCTGCAGACTGTTGATGAATCTGTGGAATGAGCTCCTGCCAGACAGAAAAGGAGAGCACAAACCCAGCTCCTGGCACCTGTAATAGAGCGGTCAAAACTTGTACTCAAACCCAGAAAACAGCAGCTCCCCACTCTTACAAAGAAAAATCCATATGGCCCAGGGCCAGGTATATCCCTGAGGCAGCAAAGGGATGACAAAATACTTACAAAATACTTTGCAATTAACCTAAAGGCCTTCAAAAGCATTCCCTTCACCAAAGCAAGACAAAAATCCAGCACATGCACTGTTTATTCATTTAGGCACCAGTGGACCAAAGGGGAAATCAAGGCTTTATTGTCTTAGGGGCTGTACAAAAGCTATTGAAAGCAATCATTACCTTTAAACATAACCACATGTGTATGTGCAATTAACCACACCCACGCAGAGGGGAAAGGGGGAAGAAAGCAGCCAGGTTCTCAATAGCCAAAAATAGTTATTTATTAATAATTTAAGGTTTTACATTCTTATAGTAAACTCCATCTTAAAACTTTTACACCGTGAATTAGACTCTCCCTTATTGGCAACCGTGTGCAGGTTCACTGTGCGTACACACAGGTACAAATGCTCGCACATACTTCCAGTTTTATATGAAAAAAAAGAAAGACGCAAAATATTGCATTTGAGGTGAAGCTCCCTGAAGAGTTTGTACAGAGGTAATGCACTGTTTAGCACATCTGAAGTTTTAAAAAGTGATCAAAAATCTTTTGCATTCAAAGACAAATCTCCTCCCAGATGATCTATTTACAAAAGGTAAGGCAAAAAATTAATTTAATTTAAAAAATATATATATATATATATCATGTGGAAACCACATCAAGAGCATGAGGAAAAAAAAAGTCACCACAAGAAAAATATATGAAAGAAGAGACTGTACTTGCTCACAAAACATGACTTACAAACTTCTCACCATTGCTATTTCTCCCTCATGGAAAACTTGCTTCAGCTGAACAATAAAATTATGCATGCTGCAAATATATTCTTTGCAATTAAAAAAAAAAGAATTTATGAAGAGAACAAAAACATGGATCTCCCTTGGATTGATTTCTTGAATACATGTGAATTCAAAAAAAAGAAAAACTCAAATCGATTTAGGATTAAATATTTACATAGATCAAGTAGGATACTACCAAGCTTCTGGCAAACAAGTACTCCAAATACAACTAAGCTGAAATCTCTTTCTTTGGCTCCTCTAAATTAAAACAAACAAACAAAAATAACCAGTCTTCACTGAAGACAAAAATGTGTGTCACAGATCCGAAAGCAGAGAGGGAAGCAGGACAGTTGCAGTCTCCCGAGAACACATGCTCAGCCTGTCCAGCCTTACCCTACCCCCCTGCAAGTCCTCAGATCCAAGACACTGCACAAGCGGGGACAAGCGCACTGCCCACCTGCCACCAGGTCACTGTGGTGCTTCCCCGAGAGCTCACCACGTTCCCTCCCTTCGTCATAGCCGATTCCATACTGCGTAACCTTTCCTAGCTTGCACTGGCAGCTGCTTTTTGATAGCAGAGGCCAGAAAAAGAGAAAGCTGTGTTTTCTTTATCACTGCCAAAGAGAAACCGTTGAGGAGTGATCCCATGAAATGGACAGGAGAAGGGAGGTGGTGGGAGCTCACGTGGACTGCAGGGAATCCACCTGGAAGACGTTCTGGTTGGAAGGGGTGGTGAAGTACAGCTGCTGGTTTGGCACTCTATTGTCACAGGGGCTGCTCAGCCCCAGAGTCCGCTCAAAGTCCAGCAGCTGACCCATGAAGTTGAAATTGGGTGAAATGTTGGACTTCTTCATTTTGACAATATCATAGGCATCATTCATAGACAAGTTGAGCTTCTGCATGAGGTAGGCCACTGTCACCGTGACCGAGCGGCTGATCCCTGCTAAGCAATGCACCAGGACACCGCAGTTCTTCCCCCGTGCTTCATCTGTACAGAGACAAAGAGGCAGAGAAGGACACATAAGACAGGGGGTTGGTAACTGATCTCTCAACACAAGTGAGATCAGTATCAAGCAGGAAGAAAGGACGATTCTGATCCCAGTGGCCAGCAGTGCAATGCAAGAGTTAACCTCACTGGTTTAAAACCAGAACAAGAGGAGAATCAACCCCCCTACGTATAGGTACCCAAGTCCAAGAGCTGAGAACACCAAGAATGAGACAAAGGGAGCAGGGTATGTTGCATGACACTATTTTAAAAGTCAGTTTTAAAAGACAGGCTTTTGCCTGGAGATTTGCCTCGAATTCTTACAGTCCCCTTGCCCCAGCATGGAAATCCTGCAATATGTCACTGAATGCCTTTTATACAGACCAGCAGACTGCAAAGGTCTATTAAATTATTCTCCAACTGTTGTGCAGCTAACAATGGAGGTATTCAGGCATTTTAAAAGAATGAGGGAAGTCACAGGGGACAGCCCATTAGGAGGAACAGGATGTCAACATTGGTTGAAAATGGGTTCCTTTGTAATAGGAAATGCATTACAATGCCTGGAGATTAGTTTCTTTGTGGCTTCCAGCCCACATTTCTTCCTGCTGGGCTCAGATTACCTACATACTCCACTACTACCGGTATCATTCAACCGGATTACAGCACAGCTTCCCAACAGATAATGCAATGCCCAACCCGCCGCACCCCGATGGGGTGTTTTTAGTCCTCCCTGAAACGAAGGAGAGTTCAGATTTTAACCAGAACTTCTTGAGCCCAAGGGGACGTGTTTCCAAAGCTCACAGATAACGTCTAAGGGCTGGTTAAGCGAGGCACCGAGCCCGAGAGGTATATCATTATTACCATAAGATTTAATTAAAGCTCTGACTATACATTTGCCAAGGATACCCGTTATGAATGACTTGTATTTAAAACTTGAAGTTAGCTTCTCAGGTATTTTTTATTATACTATTATTTAGTAACCTCAAGCGGGAAAAAAAAAGAAAATGAACAGCATGCAACAAAAGTAAGGACGAATAAGCCATCAACCCCTGGCTCATTTACCTGCCCCCTCCCGCCAGGAAGAGATTTTAAAAGATCCCCCATCCTGCGCATTGCTCAGTCCCCAGCTCCAACACAAACTGCTCGGGGAAGAATCCCGGAATCCCAGAGCCTGCCAAACCAAACCAGCAATGCGTTTGCAACCTGCAAACGTCGCTTACAATTCACCAGGGCTCCCCAATAACCCCCAAAGAGCCCCCATCCGCCCCTCAAATTAAGAGGACTTTAAAACTAGAGCGAGCATTCCCAGAGACTGACAGAATCGCTGCGACTGCTTCTCGCCCGAAATTTCCTTAATTCTGCTGCTTGACATATAGGTAGTTATCAAATAATCGGGTCTCACCTATAAAGGAGATGGCCTCAGGAAAGAACTGAGACAGATTTTGGCTCCAGTGGTCAGAGATCGGGATCTGTTTGTACTTGAATTCGCCGGCATTTTCAAAGAGATTAGGCAGGTTGGGGGTAACATTCAAGATGTATTTAATGCCAAACTCTTCTAAAACGTCCAGATTAGTGGAGTCCTTGGCACAGCCTAAGTAGAGGTAGGGTAAAATCTCCACCGGGAAGGAAGGCTGGTTGTTGGAGAGAGGGCTGCCATCGGAGTCCGTGGCACTATTGGGGTCTCTGTCAATGTCAGATTCAATGTCTGATGAGGAATCGGAGCTGATTCGAAGGCCTCCCAAGCCCAGAACTGGCAAAGGAGGAGAGCTGCTGCTACACGAACTGTCTAGGTTAGTTTCGCAGTGCAGGGCGAACTCGGCCTGGAACTTGCTGAAACCACCTGGGGAGAAAAACGAAGTGAGGGGGAAAAATGTAGCCTGATATAAGATGGCAAGCCGACTTCCCTGGTACCGTCCTGTCTGCAAAGGGTCAGCTGCTTCCCACCCTCTGGAGCCCCGGGAAAAAAAAAAAAAAGTCACAATCTCACGCAGCCGGACTAACCTAAAAGAAGGCTTAAGAAAATCGCCCGCTGCGGCGGAGTGCTCAGCACGGTGAAGATTAAAGCTCTGTGCCGCTTCGCCCTGCGGGGACCTCTGGAGACATGTCTCGGCAGCAAGTCCTTCTGTCCTCCCCGGCTCATACCGGGATTCCCGTTAGCCCTGTCCTTCCCACGCCGCTATAGCGACTCCAGCCCTCGAGGTCTCTTTAAACAAAGCGAGGACAGGGATGCTGGGGAGGGAGAGGGCAGGGGGCTTTTCAGGTTGGCGTCTTCCAGAAGCCTCAGTGTGCAATGCCTGGGGGACGCTGCGGACAACCCCCCTCCCTTCCCCGGGCAGAGAACCGCACAGCCCCGGGCCCCCCGGCAGGCAGGCGACGATCTGTCCCCCAACCCCGGGCGGCCCTTCTCACCTTCCAGATAAAACGCCTTGCAACCTTCGTCTTTAAGGCGTTTGAGGAGCAGCCCTAGCACAGACTCGCCGCCCGTGTTCTCGTTCCAGTCGCGGCTGTGCTCGTCGTACAGCACCACTGTGTCGGTGCCGCACCGGCGGGCGAAGCGCTCCCGGTCCTCCTCGCTGCTGGAGACGAGGGAGCGCAGGGGCAGGTTGCCCTTCTGCAGCCGCCGCAGCATGATGCCAGGGATGGCCACGTTGATGGCCGACTCGATGTGGGACGACTCGTACAACTCCTGCGGCCGACAGTCCATCAGCAGCAGCCGGTCGTTGCCCATCTCCAGCTGCTCGTTCAGCCACGCTACGGATTTACTAATCGCCATTTCCGACGCGAAAGGGACGGGTCTGAACGTATCTAGCATGAGGAAGGACGGGGGAAGCGGAGCGTGCTCTGGAAGCGCCCCTCTCTCTCACAGAGGCATGCGGCTGGCTCGGCGGGCGGGCTGCACCCCTCCAACTCCGCACAACTTATCTCCCTCCGCCCCAGGAAAATGAATCACGCAGCCCCCCCGCGCCGCCTCCCCCGCGCCGGGCGGCGGTGGAGTCACGGGGAGGCAGAAGCAGCCCCGGCGTGTGTGTGTAAGTGTGTGCGCGTGTAAGTGTATGTGTGTGTGTGTAAGAGTGTGTCTGTGTAAGTGTGTGTCCCTGCGTGCGCGCAGCCAGCCTGCCCGGTCTCTTCTTTTTTTTTTTGTCAATGAATCCCTGAATGAACCTGCCTAATCGCTGCTGCAGCCCGAGCCCTTGGGCTTTTCCTCCGCCCGGAGTGAATGAAATCCAATTAACGTGCCGCCGCGCAGGGCTCCCCCACTCAGCGCAGAAACGCGCCGGGGGTGCCGGTGTTGGTGCCGCCGCTGCCCCTTCCCCGCCCGCAGCAGCAGCCGCCCCTCTGCCGCGGCCCCGCGCAGCCCGGCGACTCCTCAATGGGCACAACCGCGGGACGCCTCAATGGATACATTCTCCGGAACAGCCAATGGGGGCGCGCGGAAGGGGCTTGTTGCCGCGGCGACGGGCCGGCTGGAACAGGTTGTGTTGATGAATCGTTAATGAGTTTGTCATTCACAAAAAAACGGAAAGGAATTTCCGCTCCGGATAAGCCGAGTGCAAACAAGCGGCAGCCGCGGCGCGGCGGGCGGGGGTGGCGGGGGCAGGTGAGGGGGCGCGGCCCGGCCCGGCCCTCCCCTCCCTTCCCCGCCGCGGGCGGAACAAAAGGCATGTTTTCTCTCTCTGTTTTCTCTCCCTAAATCTCACAGTAGTGGGGGGGCGGCCGCGTCCCCCTTAATTCCTCAGCACTGACCCCGGCCCGGTTTTTCATTAGGGAGTTCCGGGAGTCCCATTTTTAGGGAGGCGGGTAGCCCCTGTCCTCAGTTGATCTCTACACGGGTGAAGGGTAAACCCCGAGCTAACCTCTTCCTACGTGGCCCGGCTTTATTCGCTGCACGAAACGCAGCTGAGTAGCCTGCACCGCCGCAGGAGCAGCCTGCGGGCGCTGCTAGAGCCTGGCCGGGCCACCCTAACAACGCGACCGGGGAAGGCGGCGCGGCCGGCCCCTCCAGGTAGCCGCTAACTGAACCGTGCTCACCCGGCTGCGACGCGGGGCCGCCGCTAGCGCTGAGCCAGCGCGGAGCCCCCAGACGCCCCCGGTGGCACGGGGAGCGCCCTGCCCGCCGCCAGAACGTCGGGGTCCGGCCCGGGGGGCCCGTCGCACCTGGCAGCCCCCGCGCAGGCGGCCCCCGGCCGCCGCACCGGCTCCTCCCGCGGGCGTCCTGCGGGTGGGGCCCCGGCGTCCAGCGCTTCCCCCTAGCCCCGGCCGGGCGGAAGGGCACTGCGGTCCCTGCCGCACCGGCAGGCGGTCGTGGGGGCTGCGAGGCTCGGCGGAGCGGCGCCGGGGTAGCTGGGGGCGGGAGCGACCGGGCGGAGCGGCGCCTGGGGGCCGGTAGAGTGGGGCTGACGGTGCCGAAGGCTGAGCCGGGTGGGGTTGTTCCAAGGTGCGGGTTAGCAAGGGGGTAAGTGAAAAAACAAGGAGAGAAAATAAATCGGGAGAAGCCTGGCTTTAAATGCTAATCCCGTCGCCAACATCTGCCTGGGAATAAAATTGTTCTGAAGAAGCTAATCTCATTTACACTGCTGCTGTGCTTCAGGGCTGATTATTTTTAACCCCGGCTGAAGGAGGTTTCTTAGGTAGGGAGTGACTGGAGAGCGTTGACCCTGGGAACACATGGGGTATGGACAGTCCTGTGTGTTGTGCTCAGAAAAAAGCCATGACGTTAATTAAAGTTGGCACATCAGTCACTGTGGTTTCAAGCAAGGCTGACACCCAGATGGCATTAAAGACATCCTCCCAGTGGGGATTTTGAGAGGATCCCTGCTTGCTACCTTTTTCAAAGGCCTGAAAGTAGGACTGAAGTGTTACACAAACCTTGCCCTGGCCCTAAACTGGGGCATTTGGCCAATCCAATGTGCATTTCGCTGGACACATGCACACACATCACCTACTTTGTCCCACCGCTCAGTGGGGCCAAATTCTCCAGTTTGCCTTGCCCAACATTAAGGACTTTCCACGCTGTTCTTACCAAGTGTTTTACTTGCTGTTCAGCTCTGTGCCTTCAGGGTATGGTGTTTAATTGTTCGGAGCAGTAACAGAGCAAAGCAGGAACCTTTGATTTTTATGTATTAATTTGTTGATTCCCCACCCCACTACATTTAAGTCTTTTTTTTTTTTTTTTTTTTCCAACCCATTATAAGTGCTCAAGCAGGACAGCAAATTTTTGAGGGCTGGCACTGTTGGTCACGCCGTATTGATATGGCAAACAGCACAGTCCTGGTAAAATGAATAATCAGGTCATTATTTAAGTCCTACTTTTATTTATTCTTAAAAGTGGCACCATATTTATTCTTTATCTTCTCAAGTGTATGAGGTGAACTTTTGTTCAAATTTTACAAACTAATGTAACCCTGACCTCAGCCTTACCAACCATGGATTTCAGGCTTAAGAAATGGAAGTTCTGGAAACAGAAGTTCTGTGAAGCACAAGCAACTGAAATAGAAACTCTCAAATAACCATAACTGTAGTTATCTCTTAAGTTGCAGTGTAATGCAATGTTTGTCTTACAGCCATCCTGAACATTTTCAATACAACGATTTCGATATAACATTGTGACAATTCCCAGCTAGTCTGACATAATGGTAAATACATTTTGTTCCTTGCAATCCATGTTACTATTAATTAACATGATTCTTTGGGGTCACATTGTATTTGATAACATTTTTAAAAATGAAGATACACAGAAAAACATCAGCATGTTACAGAATGAGGATTAAAAGAAAACAGAACAAGCCCCAAATTACTTCCATCAAACACTTCCACATTCATATAAGGTAAATTTGCCTCTCTGGTGACTAAAATATTTTAGGAAGAAAACATGTTCTAATTATCATCTTCAGGGCATTTTCAGTGACGTTTCATGGCAGTGGTTTAAAATAAAAATCTTAGTCATTCAATGTTTCAACCGAAAGCTACGTATTATGCAAGCAGTTCATCAAACCCATTGAGATACCTGCCTAGCAGTAATGCAACAATAAATAATGATAGCATTTAAAGAGATTTTTATTGCTAGCACTGTCAGATCAGATTGAAATGTTACGAGCATTAAGGTTAAGTATATAAAGGCAATAAAATGCTAGATGAAGCATGCTCAAGAGAGTTGTATTTCCCCAGTGGAGCTGGGACAGAGACTTGTAATGAGGATGGCTATCACCAGCTAATTGCATGGCAGCACTCTGAGGGTGCCATTTGTTGAGCTGGGACCCAGGCAGGAGGTTTTGCACTGCAGCGGAGTTCAAGAAGTAAAACTCTAATTACACCTTTTAAATTTGTAGTGGTACCTCCCTCAGCACACACCAGCTGAAGAAGACTAAAGGAGAATGAAAACTATGTGGGACATTGTTATCTTTGTGTTCATGTGCATGTATGAGCTCACTTTTCCTCTTTCTGTCTGAACCACATTGTCCTGTCAGTCACTGAGGGATGCAGCAGTGGACTCAGTTAACCATGCTACTAACCATTGATGCTTTGTCAGAGACCAGACCTACAGCCCAAGCCTCACCAGGAGGTGAGGTCACTTATCCTTCAGCTTCCAGAAGTTTTTGCAGTACCTAGGCAGTATAAAGAGCCTATTCCTGTTCACCATGACCCCCTCAGTCATCCACTCACTGACAGAGTTAGCTTTTGAACCCTGAAATGTGGGGTTTCTCTTACTTGTGGTTTATTTTTTAATTTTATACCTCCCTGGCTGCAAATGAAACCTCTTCGCCCCAACTCAAAGCATACTCATCACAAAAAGCCTGTTTTGCTGGTTTTTGGATCATAAGCTTTTGCTCATTCTTGGCATGTGTAGAGGCTTGAATAGATCACTGTGAGTGTCTATAGCCTGAGCTTGTCTTGCCCAGAGATGCAGACACAGAGGACAAGTCCCTCATGGAGGATGGAGATTGGAGTTCAGTGTTGCTTTGTCCAGTTCCTTCATGTCTCTCCCTGCAACAAGAACCCTGGCCCTGAATTAGGCAGGCAGGCTATCTACATAGTGTAATGGGAGAGAGAAGTACCAAGAAGGCAAGTATCTATGACATTTTGAAACCAGGCCAGCTGGGCCGCTGTGAGACATTTCACAGCCTGGGATACTGAGGCAGCGATGTGGAGGCATCCTCAGGAGGTCAAGTACTGATGAAGTTTCTTCTTTCATCAGACATCAGGGATGGGAAAGTTTTCTTCTTATGTGTTTTCTTCCTCTAAAGGTGCAGGTTTGGCCTTCTACTTGACTTGGAGCAGAATTTGATAGAAGCCTGTCTTTCTATGAGAAGATGAAGCCTAGAACAGGAAAGGCTTTTCTGCTGCTTTGGTCAGACCTTTCCCATGTTGCATCAATCAATATTTATCATACAAATGCAGGGACTCCAGCCTTGGTTTTCCACATCCCACTGATGACTTGAATCGAATTTGCAGACACACTGTCTTTCTCAGTGCTGTTTGATGTCAGGCAAGTGATGTATACTCTGGGATTGCCTGGTGGAGAAGGCCAAGGAGCATGAAACATGCTGACATCAGGATTTTGGTTGAGAAGCCAACTCAACTCAACTCTGCAAGTGCCAGTGCTTGGAAAATGTAATGAAGAGGGGTTTCTCCACTGACAGGTCATGCTTAGGCATGGGTTTTGAGTATCTTGACTGTCAGCTTTGACTGAACCATCAGATGTCTGTGGTTCAGCTAGGTAGTCATTCAACTTTAGATGTCAGAAGTTAGATGTTATGTGTCAGCTAGACGTTTCTCTTAATAATCACTTTCAGGGGGTCTTCAGAGAGGACAAACTGCACACTGGAGCTGCTCAGTTCCCTTCACCATCTCTAAATAGTGCCTAGTGCAACCAGCCCTTGCTTTTAGGTGCTTACCTTACAGTCTGTGATTCTTACCTATAGGTTTATCTGTAAGTCCCTCTCATAGTTCCTTTTAATTCCAGTGAAAGTGAGAATTAATGGTCTGTCTGAGTTGGTTTGTGTGAATGATCTATTTGAAAATAGAAATACAGAAACCATCCTGCTGTCCGTGAAGTACAGTGCCTTTAGTGCAGCACTGGTTAGTGGAGGGTGCCTCAAAGGGAGAACAAAACTGCCCTATAAAGCATTTTACTTGTTTTATGTAAAGCACAAACAATTTATGGAAATGGCATTTAACCGATTATTCAATGTCCAATTATTCGTATCTAAAATAATTCCTGAAGTTGGAGAAATAAAACACTGAATGACTCCATTTAGGAAATCCTTTTGACTCAAGTGCTTTCCTTGAAACAGCAAATAGCTGGATGACCTCAAACACGTATTTAATTGTGCCTTGTAATAAAGTAATTTAATTAGCAATTACTTAGGAATGATGCTTTACAATACTTAACAGCTGTTACAGGCATGCATTTATTCAAGAGATTTTATTTTCTTTCAACTTCTTACATTATAAACTAAGTTCCCTTCTGAATGTAGCTCATATGCGAGTTCTCCAAATGGTTCCTCAGGGTGCACAAAGGTGAGCAGTTTTGTTTGACAGGAGATCACTAATGACTGTAGGAGTCTCCTTTCTTAGAGGATAAAACTAAGCTTGTGGGAGGGCAGTGCAAGGCACATATGTAGCCAGGCTCACAGTGTATTGGCCAAGCAAACAGGCCAGCACTCTATCTTTTATTTTATTTTTTCCCCACCAGGTACTGCCATTGGTAGTGGCAGTTTTTGTGGCACTGACCTGTGTATCACTTTGCATTGGTTTGCATTCTGCTGGCAACAGAATCATAGCACGAGTGGGCAACTCTGTCTTAAAAATAATAAATATTAAGAGAACAGAAGTCTATGTGTGTGCATACTTTTCTTGTAATCAAGTACATGTTAATTTGAAAGCTTTCAAATTAAAAAATGGACTGTATAATAAAGGCAAAAAAGAGAAGCAGATAATTTTAAAAGTGGAACCGAGACTGCGACTGAATAAAAATACTGATATGCCCTTAAATTTAGTGGTAGTAATGAAATTAATAAATTAGCTTACTAGCTGGAATCCAGTTTCATATAATTCTATTACCTTAGCTGAGGAAAAAAGCAACTCCTATTCAAAAGTCCCAATCTGTGGTGCTATTTATATAGGGACAACAATGTCCTTATATCAACTCTTTGCCAACACCAAAGAGTTCAGTAGAACCTCAAGCGTATTCTCGTGTTTTGCATGCTGGTGTGTTTCTCTCTACTGTTGCATGCTATTCAGGGACAGCCTGTATCTCACTTTACTGGACACATACATCACACCAGATGAGGCTGCTGAGAAAATGCTATAATCTCTTTAGTGCTGCCCTTTTTAATGTGCTTGTAAGGGCTTACTAGGCACTAACACGTGGGCTTACCTGGGAGGGTATTAGTGCTATCGCTGAAGTATGTTCCTTCAATAGCACTATCCCATTTTCATCAAGTTCACTCATCCTGCAAGGAGGCAAACCTGACAGCATCAAGCAAGTATAGAAACCAGTGCTAAAGTTGTATTTTCCTCTATGTTTACAAGTCCCCTGCTCCCAAATCTCTCTTGTTCTCACCATGAGAATGAAGCCTGCCCCTAGGATGACTGAAGGCTTGTTCTAGACCGTGAAAAGAGTAAACAAGGACTGTGTTTGCACAATGCAGAGTAAATCAGCTGTGCAGAGAGCAGAGCAGGGACAAATTACGTAAGAAAAAAGATCTTCATCCTGGGACAGGCATATTCAGGAAAAGAAATGCCGCACAGCTATCTTATGTTCTGGTTCCAAAAAGAGGCAATTAGGAGTCCAACCCAGGCATGAACAATTCAATTTCCGCTGTCTGGTTTTTATATGGCCACTGGAATGTGTCCTGGGGACCCGATGGAGCCAAGCACACAGTTTGGCTCCAGGATGTCACAGGGGGAGAGACATGGGCAGATACATGTCCTGGCACCTGCAACTCTCATTTAGCACATCTGCTTTACTTTTCACAGATGTAACCTGCATGGGGACCTCTCCTGGGCCAGGCAGGACCTGCTACCAAGTGGGGTAGATGCACTGACAGAGACGAGCATTTAGTTGTTACTGGAGCTGGGGGTTTCCCTGGTGACCTGCTGATGTCAAACACAATTTGGTAAAAGCTTATTGAGGGGGAAGCACCAAACTGATGGCCTGACTTAGGTGCTAAAAAGTCCTACTCTGTTAAAAAAACAGGGCTCAAATCACATGCTGAATTTGAAGCACCAGCGGCATTGCTGGCTTCCAGGGGACAGCATGTCACATAATTCTTCATGTCCTGTGGTGCAAGGACCTAGCTTTCTGGTTTAGTTTGCTACATTGTGCACCACCACACTTTCCTCCCCATGCCCACCCCTCTTCCCCCAGCTCCCCTCAAAAAGGCAAAAACCAAAAACAAAAACCAGGAGATAAAAAAGAAAACTGCCAAACTACAGTGGTCTCAAGGGGTCAGTCACCATAACTCCTAAGTCTCACAGATCAACCTAGTAATTTAATTTGGAAGCTAAAGAGATGCTGGTTGGTGTCAGAGGGAAACCAGTAGAAAGAATTTGGTGCAAATAGAACAAATGGGGAAAGGATAATGCTGTAAATATGGAGCAGTATTTAAAATGTCCAGGGCAGTACTAGGTTGTACATATTACTAGAGAAGTATATATTTAAGGTGTGCAGTTTTTTTAAAGGTATGCATCTCAGGTACAGCCATGAATAGGTATGGTAGTTATTTCTTCACCTTTGATTCAGCATTTAAGAGCTTTGCAGTATACAACATGCCTTGAAGACTGGGTGTGTACAAGTGTAATCTCTGCAAATGTTGACAGGAGAACTGCTGCTCTTAAATTTATCCTGGCTTTAGTATGCTTAGATATTTATGAGGATTTAATATGAGAACTGTCCCATCCAAGTACCAGCTTATCACTGGGTATGTCAGAGCACAGTGGTTTGATGATTACAGTACTGTTCATGGTCACAGTTCATGTTACTCATTTGGTACATCGGTGCCATCAGCATACCGCAAAGGTAAATTATGTTAAATTATTACTTTCTCTGAGCAGTTTTGTAGTATGGCAGTAAAGCATAAACCATTTTCACAAAGTTTCCTATTCTGGCTAAACTGTGCACGTACATCGTTCTTCAAGCATTCACGAGAGGCTGCTGTAGAGACACCTGCATCCCTGAGGGTGTATGCATCCAGTGATGCATTGGAGCCTCCCTGCTCTTTCTCAGAGGTATTCTCCATACTTTATAAATGTTGATTTCTTATTTTGTTTTTGCTTCCAGTCCCATTTTGCACCCGCCTGCTTCATTTCATGTGGCAGTCCCATCAGATCAGAGAAGTATTTCTGGATCGCGTTGGAATGTGCATGGAGATAAAGAAGCGTGCAGGAAGCAAGGACCAGGATCCAGCAGTGCCCTGCTCCCTTTCCAGTCTGTGCCAGGTCAGAGCTAGGATGAGCTGCACGGAGGGGAGTGCTGTCCTGCAGATAAGAAGGTCCATGGCCAGCTGTAATAGCTGGGTTCAGAAAGGATTACACAGCACGGAGGTCAAAACTGAGTAGGCTCTAGGTACAGTTGCTTCTGTGTCTTTCTAAAGCAAGGAGAATCCTGAAGATCATGGCCAGCCACATCGAGTCCCAGCTCTGGCCTTGTATGGGGCTCAGACATTTTCAGAGAGCAGATACATTCTGCAGCACTGCCATTTTTGACTGCTTCCTCTGTGATGGGTGGGCAGGATCTCGAAGATATAGATTCCCTTTTTTTTTTTTTTCGGAGTGAGGCGTAACTTTCTTGAATCAGGGAAATCACATTAGAATTACGCTGTGGATGATGTATCCTAGATGGTTAGATCTTCAGATACGTAGAGGAATGCTCAGTGAGTCAGCCCTGCAATTTTTGGTGGAGTAGGTCTATTCCGGCGTGTGGGTGTTTGCAGAACAATTACGTAAGTGTCAGGGTAGCGAGGAACTTTTGACATTTCTGGCAGCTTAACTTTCTTTTCAGTCAAAAATATATTAATTGTTGTTCTCTTGCATTAAGCACACATCATTGCCTTAACTGGATTTGGGGGACATTTTTTTTAAGCATCAGTTGTCAGGGCAAGTCTTGGAGCAGTTTTATTCTTGAGGAAACGGGAGATTTTTCACAGCTACAGTGAGACGAACATTTGTGAGAACCATTTTAAATCATATAAGAGGGTGTGAAAGTTGCTGTGCCATATGCCTAGAATTTACTATGGTAAAACTAATTACTGCCACTGAACGCAATGGCCTGTCAGCATTTTCATCATCACACCCACCCTCAACACCTTTTCTTTTTATTTTTTTTTGAGTTTTAGTTTGCCTGTGTAGTTTTTGGGCTGCAGAATGATAATGCAACATCCTAACTAACACTTGAAATGCCTTATGGTTTATATTTGAGATACGTTTGGTACCCCACTGAAGTATGGTGGATATCAGGCAACTGCTTTCCTGTGTATTACACAGGGAAAGAAAGAGAACTGGTTTTTCTCCCAAGAGCAAGATACCAAAATTAGTCTGACTAGGTCAGTGTCCAAATGGCATTTTTGAGAAGATTTCTCTCTAAAGATTAACAATGAAAGAAACAAAAACTGATAACTTTTATTTCTTATTTAAGTTGTGCCTTTTGTACCAAAACTCTCCAGTCAAACTAGCTAATGAATTTTTTTTTCTTTTTTAATCTGGATAAATGTGAAATATTTCTAATTATCATGACCTTGATATACTGTCTCTTCTTTTACATGGTACGATTAATGAGCTAGGTCACAATGCTGAATGGTGCTGGTCATGCAGCTGACATGCCTGAGCAATCATCTAGCAAAACAGCATTTGTCTGTGGCTCTTGGAGAGTCAAAAAACAGCTGTAGGATGATTTTCACTTGAAAAAGTGTATTTTCTGAAGTCAGTCAGAGAGAAGGGCTCTCTTACATGCTCTGTGGGTTCAGAGGGAGGACTGAACCTACCATCTGTGTGGATGCTTATCTACACACAGCATGTTGGCTGTGATAGCTGTGATAGTCCTTACAGAGACTGGGAGTGTGTAAGATGAGGACTCTACCACTCACAGTATGTAGTGAGGAATCACTGGCATAACCTGTGGGTTTGGGGCTCTCACCAATATATTTTTGTCCAGGAATTGTCCTAATTAGCGAGGATAACTTCAGCCTGGTTGTTCTGGCTTAATGATATCTACATTATACCAGCTCAGACTCTTTGCATAAGGGGGTACATTTTATCACTTGTCTCTGAAAATAGCAGACTCAAAGTTTGAATCTCAAGTCGCTGCAATCATCCAATTGTTCCTCCAAAACTTAGAAAATTCTGGAGATCTGCAGTGTGAATCCGTGGCCTTGTATCACACGCAGCCTGGTGGACTGAAGGGATTCATTGTTCTGATGTGTGCAGAAGGAATTGCATAAATCCAATGAGCAAAAACAATGGGACTCTCAGTGCCTCATATTTCCTCCCAAGGTTTTATGCAAAGTAAATAAAGGAAAGAAGTGTTCTGCATTGAGTGCTCGAGACGAGAGCACTCTTCACTTCAGGCCAGTGCTTATAATCACCACCCATGTCAATATATGTAGTTACTCAAAACTGGGAGCAAATATGCATGAGTTCTTGCATACCAAGAGCTCTCTATGCTCGCTGATAAAATTAATTTCTCTTACACTCAGACACAGACTAATTATTTAAAAACAATTGCTCCCACTCCCTTGGGACTCATTAACAAGGCATATGATGCCTCTGCTACGTCAGGTGGATGAGAACTGTTACATACAGGTAGGAAGAGGTCACCTACCTGCATCATTCAGCTTCAGGACAACTCAGAAACCTTCAACAGGATATTTCCTTTGAAGAGTTTTGTTAGCTGGACTTTTTTTTTTCTTTACTGAAAACCTACAGAAGTAATTTCATGAATGCTGCATTATTAATTGGGAAAGCTATAGGAAAATACTGATTAAAATCTGCTAACTGTCAGATGAACACCTGTCTGTCTCTATTGAGGATGTATCACTTGATTCAATCACTTTGATGCTATTTGTCTCATATGAGTAAGATGATCAGTATTCTCAAGCTAGAGACTGAACTGGAAACAAATAAGGACTGGTAGGTATTCTGGTTTTAGTGGAGACAACTATAGGTACTTCAATCCAATTCTCTTTATCAGTATGTTTCACAACAAATAGTAACTGTAACATTAAAATAGTAGCAAGAAACAATAGGAAAATTCATAGCCATTAGATTAACATCAGCCTGAGCTGAGGAAACTGTCTTAGATGTAGAGCCTCAGTTCCCTGTGAGTGGCGTTACAGCAGTTTTCAAGCTAGGTGAGCTGACATAGTAGGGCAAAAACAGTGTCTGGAATAGGACCCATGATGTTAGTTATCTGTCTGCTCTTAAAAGCATAGACCATATTCATTTTGCAACTGAGCCCCTGCAAAAATATATTTCATTTTACTTGAGAAGGCAAATGAGGCCAGAATTACTGAGAAATTAACCAAGGCCTTTTTCTTCTCAGGGCTTGGAATTGATCAGTCACTCTGGTCATCCATTAAGCTGGATTCAGCTCATTGCCTTTAGAAAAAAAGGGGAAAATGAACTTCTGACCACAGAGTCAGTAGACATGAGATGGGGAAAGGTTACCAGAGGGATCAGTTCCAGCTGTGGCAAGGCAAGCTCCAGCAGGGCTTGCAAGTAAGGTGAAGGTGACCCTGAAACCTCCCCTATGCCAACAGCTACCCTGTGGATCTGTGCAGCTCCAGCCCTGAACCCCTTATCGCCTTTCCTCCCAAATTCCCACCTGACCTTCATACTCAGGACTCCAAAAAAACATGTGAGCTTCCTCCATTCACTGTGGGTTGAAGAGTTTGCCTGTGAGCAACTCCTGGGCATCTGATGTGTGTCCTACATGCACTGCGGTGAGGCACGCTGATGAACGGGTTACACGGGCTGGTGAGGAGGGAACTGAGCATTTGCTGAGGTTAGTTTTGCCTAAGGCCATCCCTTAGAGCAAAAGCCTCTTTGGGAGCAGCCAGGAGATGTTTTTGCTCTCTTGAGGTGGATTTATGAGCTGTGCCTGAGGTTGGTGAGGAAGTAGCAAGGTCTAGACAAAGTGGGGCTGCTGAACCTGAAGTAACAGCCCCCCATGAAATGTGGTCTCTCTATCTGAAAATGGACTGCCCAGATAGTCCAGTCTCTGTCTGAGCTCTTCTTACTGGCATCAGGAGAAAACACCTTAGCCAACATATTCTTAGAGACTGTTTTCTATAGCTCTCCATAAGCTACCCAGCAAGGCCATCTGTTGAAACTCAAGGTGTTTGTTTTTGTTTCTGCTGCTGGGTGAGATGGCATCTCAGATTTCTTTGTGGGCATGGTCTAGTTCACTTTTGGAGGAAATACAAAATGCTTCCTGAGAAGTGGCAGGGAGGACTTTGTTCTCTGACTCCTTTCCTTCCCTCAAGTCTGAAGAAGGGTTTCTAGGAAGCAACTTTTGGTTTGGTTTAGTTTGGGTTTTTTTAGAACACATAGCACTTCAGGAACCTACGGTCACAATATACTTGGAAGAAAGAAGATGGGTGTATGATTTCAGAGGAATCAAAATGAATTCCTGAGATCTGTATGTCAAAGATTTCCTCCAGGGGTTTTCTTAGCACATGTCCATGCTCTTCTGAAATTTCCTGTGTGTTTTCAGGGCTTTCATAAGAACATGTGTGCAGTATTTGCTATGGAGTATCCCTTGGACCAGTGTGAGTTTTACCTTCCAAGAATCAACTTCAGCTGAAGCAACCTCAAGATCACATAAAAAAAATATTTTTGCCCTGCTGTCAGGGACATTTGTGAATGATGGAAAACCATCCATATGGCTATCTCCACTCCCCCACAAGTAGCGACTTAGAGGATGAAAGTAATATTCATCCTGATCATCTGTTTTGTAACAGGATATTTATCTCAAGCTTTCAAGAATGTCATTATTATTGGGGGAGGAGGGGAATGGGCAGTACAACAGGTTCTGTAATAGATTATTGCTGCTGGGAAGCGGGAAAGCTGGAGGGAAAGAAACCTGCCTGGACCCCACCAGCCCCGCTGTTGCCCAGGAAGAAGGGCTGTGGGCCCGTGATGATACAAGGAGGAGGAAGCATTCCCACCATGGTCTATTAGGAGTCCAAGGAGACTAAGTGGGGTTTGAAAAATGGTAGGACCCTGAAAGGGAGGCAGGGGGGATGTGTGAAGAGAGGACTGGTTAGGACAAGGACTACGAACAAGGCTGCAAAAGTTTCTGTGAGCACATCCTTGAAAGAGAATCCCATTGCACTGCACAGAGGCTGGTAGTGGAGGAGGCTGAACCTCGGGTCTGGGTCTCTGATCCAGTTAAGCAAATGGCACCATTCTGGTTGATACTGACCCAGAGTATGGCTTAGTGTTTGTGTATGCCTAAAAATGACCTAATTTAAACTCAATTTCTGAACTGAGGAGCATGAAAATTTCAAAGCTTTTTGCTTCCAGTCAGGACTTCCAGGGCTGGTATTAATAGCTTTGGTGTACTGTACTCCATTGATTTAAAGCACCTGTGCTTCTAAAAGTCAGGATTTTATCATTTTTTTTATCACTTACACAGGAAACGGTGCTGGACTTAATGCTATTTATCCAGCTGGACATATTGACTTTGACTTAGGAGATCAAAGCATTTGGGTTAGGGATTGTGTAACATCTTCCTATAAGAACTGTCAGGGGTAAATTTACCAAAGCCTGAAACTTTGATTGATGGTCGTTTTGCATGAGTGTTCAGCCTCAGGAAGCACACAATAGATCCTTTCTCTTCATGGAGCTGCAGGCTGTGGCACCTTTAAACATACATATTTTGAAACACATTTCATCATCGTCTGGAACATAACAGTACACAAAACCCTGGAGGTACACTTGAAAGTGAGCTTTCCCTTGGCTCCAAGGTGGTGACCCAAGACCCTTTAAGATGCAGCTTGCTGTAGTGCCAGTTGGGAACAAGGGAAAAAGTTTTTTTGTTTGTTCTGGAGTTTTGTTGGTTGGTTGGTTTTGGTTTTCTTTTGGTTTTGGCTGTTTGTTTTGTTTTGTTGTGTTTGGTGGTTTTATTTTGGGGTTTTGTGTGTTTGTTGTTGTGTTTTGTTTTGTTGGGGGTTTTTTTTGTTTGTGGGGTTTTGTTTGTTTTGTTTTGTTTTGTTTGTTTGTTTGTTTCCATTGTATTACCAGCATTTCCCAATAGGTGAGAGACTGGAAAGCGCTAGCTCAGGAGCTCAGAGATTCAGTCCTGTGCTCCTGTGACGACTCCTCGCTGCACTGGAGGCAACAGCACAGCCTGCCAGAAAGATGCGTCCCTTCCTCTGAGGCTGGATAGGAGAGACTTGACTTCTTGTCCCAGCTTAAGGTGAGACAAATCACTTTTGGTGAACTGACTTCCAACTTTCCCCATCTATGTATATATGAAGGTACTAAATACACTTGTTAAACACTTTGACATCTTATGTCGCCAGTTATTGAGGGTTTATTCACATCCTCTAACTTTTAAAATGTGAGGTACTGGCCCCCTTCACTAGGGTAATGAGGAAAGACTACACAGAGCAAAGTTCAGCAGGGGACCCTAATTTAGGGGCACTAGCTGCCTCCTAACAGAGAATACCTTCTACTGTTGGCTATATATAAAGGGAGGCATGGAGAGTAATCTCTTGCCTCTGTCTCAAATGAAGCCATGCAAAATATCTGTCCCAGACTCAGTGGAATTGAAATGATACTGCTCCCTCATCATAGGAGGTGTTGTCAGCATGGATGTACTCTTTGTTGAAAAGTTGTCCTTGCTCCAATAGTAGGGGGCATGTACAGACTTAAAATAGATGAAATATGACAGACAGTTGTCTGAGTTTTTCCATCAACATAAAATTAAAAACCAACAAGTTATATAGCATTATACTAGTTCTATTACTGTCCATCCCTAGGTTTGAAAGCCATACAGAGCTTTGATCTGCTCTGAAAATTATTACCATTGTATAAGACAGCATTACTCTTTTTTTGGCCACGTGCTGAGGGTGCAGATGATGCCCAAAAGATGGGCCAGCTATATTTTGGCCCATCCCATCTCTGTAGCTGTGCCCTGTGGGTCTGCCTTTGGGGCACTTACCCAAGACTTAGTTATCTGTAGCCAGCTTGCTCTGATCTGGAGCAGTGAGGGCATTTTGAGTGGTGGTAAAGGGGCTTGTTGCTACCACCATCATTTTTTTGTAGCCTTTGTCCTGAGCATGCCACCACCTGCCTGCGCACATCTGGCCTGTGTTGCTGCAGTGCACACAGGCCTCCTGTCCTGCAGAAGTGCAGCAGTCTTAAAATGTTCTGTGGGCTTTTCCTTTTTTTTTTTTTTTTTCTTTAGCTACAAACAAACAAACCCTAAATATTTGGAGTGCAGATTGCATGGCTCAAGGACTCAGGATGAGTAAAAGCAGGAGCCACACAGAGACATCCAGAAATGATTGTTTTTAACAAGACAGGAACTTTGTCTGAAAACAGGATGACCTGCTGCAAAAGACGCCAACAAATCCCCGTAGAGCTTTAGAAAAATACAAGCAGGCGCCTGAGTGTGCTTTAAAAAAAAAAAAAAAATCCTGCCTAGTAATAAAAAGAGATGTGAGGGTAAACAGGAAAAGAGCACTCCACACTGCGAGAGCAGCCAGGAGGAGGAGAGGCTGGGGAGGGCGCTGATCTGAAAACCTGATATGGAAACTGAAAGGACAGATTTCTTAATATTCCCCAGGACAAACTCCCTGTGAAAACACAGCCTCAATGCAGCTTTGAGTGGCAGTTCCCTACTATTTCTCCTTGTGGCTTTGTACTGGTAGTATGGAGGGTTTAAGAGGGTGGCACAGGCTCTGCAAGTTTTGTTGGCTTGCTTCACTTGCTATAAAGAACTGTCATTTCAGATTTCCATGACATACAGACTTAAGAGAGATTTCTACTGCATAACTGTATTTCCTGACGATAAAGTTCCTCAGTTCTGCACACCTGTGCTTCAGTTATACTGCAGTACGTCTTGCTTTCCCAATTTTGGTGTGAATCTCAGGACATATGTTGTGTTTGCCACTAAGACCTAGCTTCTGAAGTTGTGTGATTTCACGACAATCTCAGTTTTCATGTATCTGAAACAAATCTTTCTAGGCTTCATGCCTAAGAAATCAAATCTTGAAATCACGTAGGCAGCTTACTATAATGTGTAGACTGAAAATCCTAATATTGCTATTTTCTGATGGTGAATTTTAAAATCAAATACTGTTTTGATTTAAGTAGTGCACTGCACTACTTGAGTTTAAGGAGTAACAGTAGGCACTATGATCAGAGAAATTTCCAATTTCCAAGAAATGAAACTAAAACTGAATTAAATTTTTGTCTTATCAGTTAGGATATTGATATTTGGGCTTGATTATGATGACAACTTCTGCTTGTTGGCAGAATTTGTGGACCCAAAAATAAGCAGGTTTTCCATTGCAACTGTCAGTGAGACACCTGTAGCAATGAACATGATGGGATATGTACCCAGCACCAGGCCCAGGGATGGCAAAATCCTTTACGGAATGTTTCTCCTCAGTGCTGCTCCAAAGTCAAAGACTTCCTCAGAACTAAAATCTCAATTTAGCAGAGCTTGTGTTCATATATGACCAGAGACATCACAGAATCATAGAATGTCCTGAGTTGGAAGGGACCCACAAGGATCGTAGAGTCCAACCCCTGTTCCTACATAGGACACCATGTGTCTGAGGATGTTGTCCCATCACTTCTTGAACACTGTCACGCTTGGGGCTGTGATGCCTTCCTGGGGAGACTGTTCCAGTGCTCCACCACCTTCTGGCTGAAGAACGTTTACCTAATGTCCAACCCAAAGCTTCCCTGGCACATCTTCCTGCCATTCCCCCAGATTTTGCCATTGGTCACCCATGAAAAGAGATCGGTGCCTGCCCCTCTGTCTCCCTTTGTGAGGAAACTGTAGGCCATGATGAGGTCTCTGCTCAGTCTTCTCCAGGCTGAACAAACAGATTCAGCAGGCCATAAAATCCAATGATGAAAAAAGATTCATCCTCTCAAATGTAGCTCCTGGCCCCTACCAAAAGGCAGGGGAGTAGCTTGGGCTGATGTCAGTGTTTTGGCTTTGTGTTGGGGCTTTCAACACAGAAGTTGCTCCCCTCAAGCACCAGACATCAGGTCTACTGCAGCAGCGATGCTTCTGCCCTTGCCCAAAGACCACAGCTTTTCTGTTCCAGTGGTTCCTGTGGAAAACACTGTAGTTCAAACACCAATGGCCTTGCAGGCACTGAGGGGAATGGGAAACAGGCTTTTGGATTGTCTTTCCTGGAAGCAGCCCTAAATCCCTGGTGATGCACCTCTGGTGCCCTGGTGCTGGTGCTCCATCAGCTCCCTGTGGGTGTTCACAAGCCCTGGCCCGGGAGTGCCTCCATGTCCCTCCGTACCAGGCTGCCTTCCAGAGAGATTACAGCCTTTTTGGGTGGGGGGGTTGTGGAACAGGGAAGGAAGACTTGTTTGTGAGCTCTTCAGATGATGGAAAAGACATTAGACTCCACCCTCTTCTGGGTATTGCTTCAAGGCTGACAAAGAACAGCTCCTCCCAGGAGGAGGAGGGGTGCTGGGAGCGCTGCGGAATGTCCTGAAGCTGGGCACCTTGTGTTTGGGTCACAGCTCTGGGGAGGGTCATAGGGGCGATGGCTACCCCTGCATGCCTTTTTGGCCCCTGCATCTGATACAAAATGCTTCCCACTGAGGAGCTGTTCAGTTTCGATTTGCCATCAGCTCACCTGCACTGTGTTGTTTTGTACCTGCTTTCTCAGGGAGCCAAGGACCCTGGGCACAAGAATTTATTCATTCTCTTTTTTATTATATAACGAACACTGGGGATTTGCTTTTCTTTAGTATAAATGAAAGGTGACTTGGTACTATTAACGTATGTGACTGCCCATAGATCAAATACTTATCTGTGGCCTGCAGCACCCTTCAGCACTGCACTACTTGAGATTAAGGAGTAACAGTAGGCACTATGATCAGAGAAATTTCCAATTTCCAAGAAATGAAACTAAAACTGAATTAATTTTTTGTCTCATCTAGATGGATAGAAATACCAGCTTCTTAGTCCACCGGTTACCTAGTTATCTGATCTTCACATGCATGCTCACAAGGACACAAACACCTATAGCAGCACACTTCAGGTTGCTGCTATAACTTCCAAGCTCACTGTGACCATAGAACACAAAAACCTGCTTGCAGGGCACAGATAAGCTTAATTGTGGAAGGATCTTGAGAACTGTATTCTTACAAGGTGTTCTTGTCCTCCTCGGACAAGCAAAAACATGATGTCATTTATATTGGTCTGAGAAAAAATAATTCTAAGTCGACATGTCAAGGCAGTAACAGCTTGATTAAAAAAAAAAAAAAGATTGTACAATAAGTGTGCAAGATATTTCAATACAACATTGGCAAAAAAAGAAAAAAAAAAGTTAATTCCTTCTCCATAAGTCAGAGATGCTTTAAACTCTGCCTTAAAATGAATATAAATTGTGTGAGATGTCCTAGGTCCCAAATTCATCTCATGAATTGTCAAAGGAGTCGTAGCATCACTGGAGATCTAACATGGAAAAAAAAAGTTTCATTTATACTATAAAATGGTGAGTTCAGGGCGGCTGCTCTAGATTTCTGCAAATATTTCTTTTCCGAAAGATCTGTCTTAAGTTAGAGGTAATGGCTTCTGTTTGTCACTTTTAATTTGAATGGTGGATCTTATGAACCTTTTTTAAATTTTGCATTTGCATTTGAGGACATTTAACTCTTGCGAATGAATTGTTCACCTCAGCCTCTTGGAAAGGAGTCATGGAGGACTGATGCCGCTAGTGTCTGATAACTTCTAGGCCATTCACTCTTTAATGGGCTATGAAGTAATTGGCTGTTTTGGTGCTGCCCAGCAGGGTCTCTGGCTTGCCCAAGTATTGCTCCCTGATAGTGTCTGCAAACTCCTGACCTTCTTCACTGACAAAAAAGGCCATTCAAACCAGCCATTTTACTGCAAAAAGCTCACTGGTTTGAGCAGTGACACAGCACCACCTTCTCTCCAGGGGGTTGCTGCCTTTTGCAAGGGTCAGCCAGTGGGGAGGTGGATCCTGGAGAGAAGGCAGTGGGGAAAAGAGCAAAGGGGAAGCAGGCTGTCATTAAGATTTGGGGGAAAGGGGTTATTTAAGCAACAGGCCAAGGCTGACGGGGACCTCTGGAGACAATCCAGTCCAGGTTGCCTTCTCAGAGCAGGATCAGGCAGAGCAGTTTGCCTGGAGCCAGATTCTGTACCTCTAGCTGTCAGCAGTGCAGAAGCAAGCCCAAAGTTGGAAGCCTTGAAGCCAGAAGTTGGGCATAGCACATTTTATGCCAAACTCATGCTGAGAGGTTCTAAGTTATGAGGGATGATACTCTGAAAAGACTATTTCAATGAAGCTCTTTGTATTCCAACTAGTCACACACTTTTTTTTTTTTTTCTCCCTCCAGATATTATTTTGCATCATCTTTGCCATATGGAAGAAAGGAATGATGCTGTTCTGATCTGCTGCCATAAAAATATGAAATGTTGTTTGTGTGATCTTCAGAGTAGATTAGAACTGGGAATTTCCACTTTGAAGGGATTTTCAACATGTTGAAATTCGTTTTCCTTTCAATCTAGACAAGTTACAGTATTGTCAAGTTTTCCTACAAATGAGAAATCCTGTCACAAATGGATTTGTAAAATATGTAAATGTTTTATTAATCTTTATAAACAGTGTTTCAAAGCAAGATATTAATTGATAACTGCCTTTTATTATTTTTGATAATTTGATTTTTAAAGTAAAATTTGATCTTTTTGGCTATCTAGATTCTCAAAGTATTCCATCAGGAAGGACTCTTGGAGACAGTCAGCACCTGCATTGCTGCTTCCTCTGAATTCATCATTGACTTCTGGGAACAGAAAATAACAAAAACATGAGTGCTGTTAGCAAGCCCAACTTTAAAGCATGCTATTTAGCACAAGGAGTTAAAAAAGAAGCACTGTGAAGATGGGAGCTGCGGGTAAGAATCTCTCCAGTGATATGTGTCATCTATGATTAGTTATACCTGAGATGTGAGGCATGATGATGGGGCTGCCAGTGCAGGGCACCTTGAATACTCTATTCAGTTTTGGGCCAGTCACTACAAGAAAGACATTGAGGTGCTGGAGAGAATTCAGAGGAGGGCAATGAAGCTGGTGAGGGGTCTGGAGCACAAGTCTGATGAGGAGCAGCTGAGGGAACTGGGGCTGTTTAGCCTGGAGAAAATGAGGCTGAGGGGAGACCTTATCGCTGTCTACAACTACCTGAAAGGAGGTTGTAGCAGGGAGGGTGTTGGTCTCTTCTCCCCAATAGCAAGTGATAGGATGAGAAGAAATTGCCTCAAGTTGCACCAGGGGAGGTTAATATTGGATATTAGTAAACATTTCTTCACAGAAAATGTTGTCAGGCATTGGAACAGGCTGCCGAGGGAATGGTTAAGTTACCATTCCTAGAGGTGTTTAAAAGACATGTAGATAAGGTTCTAGGGACATTGTTTAGTGCCAGAGTTATGTTAACAGTTGGACTCAATGATCTTGAGGGTCTCTTCAAACCAAAATGATTCTATGATTCTACGGTAAGTCTCTGTTTTCCTAACATAAAATGACACACGGATTTTCTTTACAGGAGACTGGCTATTCCTGGTAATAGAAATGATACAGACAACACAGGTACAACCTAATTCTCACAAAGGGCTCATGTATCGCTACGTTGCCTTTCCCAGCAGTCTGGCTTCTGAAGAGACACATTGGCTGCGGTGGCAGCGAGCCAGTGCTCCCTAGGCAGGTTCTCTGTTCCAGCTAATAAATACTCCAGGACCTGCGGCTGGTAGCGCAGACTCTGGTGGAGTGGCACTTCATCGGCTTGAACAAGAGATGGCCCAAGTGTAGGGTTCATACACCAACAGAGCCACACTAGAGACAGTCTGCCCAACGTCCCAGCCACTTTTCCATGTCAGCAGTTGGTGCACTCGTGTCCCAGCCAGCGCTGCCTAGAGCTGATGGGTTTGGGCTCAGCCTCGTGGGGACATAGTCATCCTTCTTCTTGTCTTACCTGGCTCTGGAAGCAGCACAGACATGTCTGTGTGGTGATTCCCCAGAGTCAGCAGTCCTAGCTGGTTTAAGCCATCATCCCAATGGCATTGTTTGTCCCCCAAACAACTCAGCAGTCCAGACACTGGGATAGAAACAAGCTCAGGGAGACCACCTGGCATAATTATACCTCTATAAGAACCAGATAAATTCGGTACTCTTACAAGGGCACTTACAGTACGGGGGAGATTGGACTTTGCATCACTGAGTTTATATGCTGTGGCTTGGGCTGTGGCAGCCCAGTCCCATGTGAAGATGGCTTTTACCCCTTCCTGTCTTCATTTCTTTATGGGGCATAAGCAATAGAATATGATTTATTATGATACATTATACCAGTGCTTAAAAACAGTGCAGCAAAAAGAAAAAATACAATTAACATAGGACTGTATCCTCATGTATCCTAGTAAGTGTTTACAATAGCACAGAACAGGTTTCTGAGGCATTTGACATACAAAGTTCACCTTATAGCCTTTCATGGTATGAAATTCAGAACATTTTTGAAGTTTCTTGGCACTGCAGACTGCAAGTTACTGTTGACTAGATGAAGTGATGCCACAAGTGGGAAATGATAGATGAGGAGACAACGACAGATCTTGGGGTGAAGACGAATGCATCTCCACTGCAGCACAGGAACAAATGTGTCTTGTTCAGTCCAAAATTGCTTGTAAGTTATTACTGTCCAGTGTCACTGCTGAGTGAAATAAAGCTGAACTGATTGCTAATACAGAGTCACTAGTCCTTGTCTCGTAGTCTGAATCTATACATCACAGCTCCAGGTTAAATCATATGTATTAGGAGCAAACATAAAACAGCTACAGAGCTCAGAAGTGCAGATGACTGGGGAATCACATGTTAATGAGATAAAAAACTATATTTTTCCTCCCAAATGCAAAGGGACTGCTTAAAGAGGAGATTTTTCCCTGGGGGAAAACCATTTCCAAGTTGTTGGTTGTTGTGGGGTTTTTTGTTGTTTTGTTTGGTTTGGGTTTTTTTTACATTGTTTTTGAGCATCATTCCAGCCCAGATAAAACAGCCAAGCTACCAAGAACAGGGTGATGTCACCCATGAGTGATGCAGGAGCAGCTGGGAAAGGGAAGGAAGACCATCAGGGGCAAGGTGCTGGGGAGATACCTGGGAGCTTTGGCAGGGTGTTGAGCTAAATCCTGAAGAAAATCAAGCAGAGTCTAACTGGAGTCAAGAGCTGCTGCATGAGGGAGAGAAGGAGATGGGTGGATTCTTCTTCCCCATAATGATCCTGTGGTAAAAAAGGACCAATAACTATAATGAGAAAAGAAATATAAGTGACCAGTGGAGAAAATGCTTAGTAAGGGCCAGAAAATGCCAGGCCTTCTCATGGTCCACTGACTCTCTTGCCAAGTAGCTGTGTCCTGCAGCTGATGGATAATCCTGGACACGGAACAGTCAGCCAGGGAAGGCTTTTCATGAGAGTGGTGTATACAAGACAGTACTTCATCTCGAGGCTTCAGTGGAGGAAAGAGAGCAGAGATAATGTCCTGATGGGTCGTAGTGGGCAGAGATGTGGTGTTCTTTCATCATGCTAGTTTATACTGTGACAGCTGGGCTGAACACATTCATTTGTATTGAATTGCACAGTGTGTGAGTGTTCAGCAAACAAAGAGGCAGGTATCTGAAAACAAGGTATTTATAAAGGCTACAGATCAAGAGCAGGGTGAACTAAACCTGATCAGAAATAGGCTTTAATGTTGCATCGAGGACAGTAACTCCCGCACAAGAGCAAAGAAGGCGTTTGAATGTGTGGGCTGCTGGCTTCATGCATTCTGGCAAGGACCATCATGCTGATGTTTATAAACTCTCCTGCGGGGTGTGTAGGAATAGCACAGGGGCTCTGGAAAGGCAGACGAGTTCTCCAACAACAAATTGCATTTGAATTTTTTTTTGGGGGTGCGGTAACTGAGCTGGGCTTGGGCCATCCAGCAGCAGTCCAAACCTGGCCAGCTGTGACAGGCTACACACTGGTGCAGTCCTCACTTGGGCAAAGTACTTCATTGGGGCTACCATAGCCCAGGCAGCCTTTGCTGGTGGGCCTTTCACTTCCTGAAAAGATCAGAATTAAAATGAGCTGGACAAGCAAGGAAGAGAGATTTCGGACTCCTCTGTAATGACACTATAGCTAAGGGTCTGAAAATGTGCTTCCTGAGAGCAAACTGTTGCACATGAAACACTATGTTGTGACACGGAGTTGAAGAAAAAAAGATCAACGACTTTGCAGATGAATGAGCAAAGGGCCAAGACGACAAAACGAGCTCTTAGCTTGCCATAAAGCTGTTTGTTAAGCTTTCAAGTGTTGAGCAAACGGAATGTAAAACCTTTTTTCATTTTGGTGGCAAGAGGCAGCTGTGAAGGACGGGTACTCGTCTGCATTAAAAATTGACTTTTGCTAGACGGGTGTTCCTGGCAGGTTACACCTGCTTCCCACCCAGTGCCTTGCTGCCACTCTGTCTGGAGCAACGTGCTCTTAACAATAGCTGGTGGCTGGAAGGTACAGCGTGTGCTGCGCTGCTCATTTCCCCTTCCTCCCAGCCTGATTGTTATTGCAGTGCCCAGGAGCAAGAAGGGCTCTTTAACACCATTAAGCTGTGAGAAACTGCGGCTGTGACAGTCAGGGTCTGACTTCACGCTATACGAAGTTGAAAAACATGTAGAAGAGAGAAGATGCCTTCCTGTAAGTACTTTGTACTGTAAAGCATGTCTAGATACACAAACACTCGCAAGCACATGCATCCGGGAGGAGGTGTGTGTCCATGGGGGGAAATCCTGCCTGCACCGAAGTCAATGACAAAAGTTCCCACTGACCTTGGCAGGACAGAGCTTCAGCAACCGCCTGTGCATGTGGTGGGATGTTGTGCAAGCGTGCAGACACACTGCGAGCGTATTTACTCACGGTCGGGCTGGGGGGTGGCAGCCTGAGACACACTAGAAATGTGCTGAAATACAGCTGGGGAGCGAGGGCTCATCCTGAAGCCGAGCCCGACACGCCAGCAGTGCTACATTGCCATGTTGTCACGTCCTTCTGCGTCACATCAGAGCTGGAGCAGCTTTATCTGCGTGCAAGTCACGAGAGCATTCCCAGGCAGCGACCTTGCCTACCTCAGGGGACTAGAAGGGGTCTTGGGTTGCTTGTTTGGTTTTGGCTTGGAGACTTTTTTTTTTTTTTTGGTGTTTTTTTATGTTTGTTTGGATTAGTCTAAAAGTTGGTGAATTGCTTTCATTTATTCTGTTCCCAAAATAGGTAGGATAGTTTTCAAGGGTCAATTAGAAGGGCTAAGAGGCCCTTGGCTAACCATAATCCTACATTCAGTGATTTCATCCAGTTTATTTTACCATTGGATCTGCCTTTGGGGAGGCAGAAGTTCAATCACTTCAGTCACTTCTACAACTGACGTTAGAGTACTGTCTTGAAAACTACTATTTAAAGGTTGATTATAATTCTATTCCAGTGATTTTTTTTTCAACTGTTTTGAATTTGTGCAGCTCTAAGCATTTTTCAGTATTAACATAGATGGAAATTTAAGATCCTAGCATAATGACCATGAAACTTGGTTTCCTTAGACACCTTTTGGAGATTCATTAAAAGTAACTTAGGGCACCAAAGTTTAAAGACCTGCTCTAGTATGTTTAGCTATAATGTGCCAAAACTTAAGTGGCTATTTTCACATCAATTCCTGCATACAGTGGTTATTTTCAGATCAATCCCCGCTGTTACATTTTAATGTAAAATGCATATTATATTTATGGATTCCTCCTGTTCAAAACTGTAATTTTGTAATAGCTGGAGTGTCATTTTTTCTGTCCTTCTCTGGCACCGCAAGCATTGCAAACCTCTGTGGGGCACAGAGTTAGGTGACTCCCCAAATTGGAGCTGTGATTCCTGTAGGAAAGCACCATGTACCAATGCCTGAGACCAAATTGGGGGCAGTATGCCAAGTTCTTTTGAGAATTTGGCCCTAACTGTAATTACCATAGCTGATGGCTGCCCACTTCTGAAAATCTGCTGCAATGTGCTGAACATTTGGAAGCTCTGGTGATAAAGAGCAGCCAGTCAGTGGAGTGCTGTTTCAGTTTGAGGGTGATATGAAGGACAGTAGAATGGGGGCCGGAGCTTCCAGTAAAGAAAAGCAGAAATGCATTCGGACTAATAGACGGTGTCTGTTCAAGATTCCAAACACCTGCTGAAACCAAACCAAAACGGAAGTATTGCTAACAAACGTCAAGCATACCTAGATCTGCCTAACAAGTATACAATGCTAAATCACTTCTGGCACAAAGAGTCTGAATTATTTTTGCAAAAGACTAGCATGTCCTTAGCTCCTGCAGAAGAGCTCTGAACTGAGATCCTGAATCCAGAGCCTTACTGCTTGGCAAATGCATCCTCACATCCCTACAGAGCTGTGACCCCTTGGCCATGCTCTGTGTTTCACTGGAAGAGCTGGGAATATTGCAAGCTGCTGCTGAAGAAAAACTGCTGAACTGTTTTGGAGCTCTGAGATCTGGGTGGGTGAAATTTATTAAAATTTAATGTTGTTTTTTTTCATCCATTTTAAAGATGTGTATGAACTACTTTCAGGATGTTATTGTCATCTGTAATTTTTTTTTTTTTTTCAGTGAATCTTTACACTGACTATTTACATATTCTTTATGTTCTCTCTTTGGCATACCCCATACATAGAAACCTGTTCAGGATAACACATAAACAACTGTAGTAACCACTCTATAAAGATTTAAAGTGCGGTCATTGCCACAGTGCCTACAAACCAGATTCTGTCAAATTTACCTTCAAACAGGGATCTCAGTTACCCCTGAGCATATCTGGATGACCCCTACATGTGTTAGCAATATGCTGCAATGACATACATGTGTTCCCACGTGGCCTATCCCCACACTGACGGCACAGGTTTCTTTGTTCAGAATCACATTATGCATGTGTTTGTTATTCATGTTTCTGCTTCCTCAACTTTCCTTTGATGTAAATTTAATACAACTTTTTTCATCATTATTTGAAACAGAAACCTTGGGACAAAAGGAGCATCAAGTTTAGGATATACTGAATAACATTAGGCAATGTTTAATACTTTTTCTGCAAGCCTAAGCCATAATACATAATGCATAATTTTAGAAGGAAAATGAAAGTCTCAACTTTTATTCAGGAGCTACAGACCTAAAGTTATATTCAGACTGGGATGAGCTCAATGGCATTGAGCTGACCGAAGTCTACTGTAGAGAGTTTGTGTCAGGAGAGGCAGAAGGAGATTCAGATTGGCTTCAACTGTGCTGGAGACATCTTATTCTACATGGACATTAGCTTCTAAGTCCCCTGCAAGTCCTATACTGTGTCATATGCAGTTTCAGAGAATGAAGGGAAAGATGCTTACATAAAGGCGCTTAATCTTAAGCTTTACTTTTCTCTTTAAATGTTTCTGAGCAACACCTTCACCTGTTATTCTCTTGTACAGTGTATGAAGATAAAGCTACTCTGTGCTTAACCTTTAAACAAAATTTCTGTGATTACTGGCCCTGATTCCCAGAGCGACTGTGAGAAATGAACAGGGCAGATGGGAGCAGCCTTTCCCAGTGGATGCTACAGAGCATTTCTGTAATGATTTAAAGCCATGTTAACCAATAGCTTGTTCACATTCTAATGCAGAGCATCCCAAGATGCTGCATGAGGCAGGAGAGAGAACTCAAATTGCTTTTGCGGAGATGCTAGGCATAATTAAAGGCTTATGTCTGAATCTTACAGCTAACAAACTGCTGTACAACAAGGGAAACTGCTCCCTAAGTAGCTTTTTACAAAACACTAAATATACTGTCATAACAATAAAACCTAACTATCCAGCTGCCTGTGAATTATGTGCATGTGGACATCACGTCCCCTCTCTCCACTTGAATCCATCTCTTTCTGCTGCTGGAAAGTAGCAAAGGTCCTCCCAGGAGCAGCTGAAAAGTTTAATAAAAATAAGTCAGAGCTGCTTAATCTGCTTTTGCAATCTGGCTGCACTTTTTTTCTGAAAATCATGATTGTTCCTTAGGCAAAGTTCAGGGTGAAGAGAGAGCTGTTAGCATGGCCCCAAAGAAGGGGGGGAAAAAAAGCCACTTGCTCTCTCCCTTCTTGACATGACAAATAAAGACAAATGTGTGAAGGTATTAGAGCCCCACTGCAGAGCAGGAAGAGGAAAACAAATGGCAGCACACCATATGCCCATAATCCCAATTAAAATGTATTCAAATTCATTTCTCTTCTCCTCAGCTTCCCTTTTCCACACCAATGAGCAAGCATGTTTGACAACAGTGTGGGAATTTCTAGTTCACTGGGCATGTTTCCTTTCTCTTTGCCCTTGCATCTACCTGAGGCTGCTGCTCCAAACCCTCATTGTACACCCCAAAGCCACCCCTGTCTCCCCTCATGATACAGCCACACGTTGTTGCACTGCACCATGGACTGTGGGAGAAAGCATACTGGGAAGCAGAAGACAGGGCTTGAGGTAAAGCATTCTCAGTGGCAGTGCTGGGCTTTGTAGGAAATCATAGAATTGGAGAATAGTTTGGGTTGGAAGGGACCTTCAAACGTCATCTAGTTCAAACCCCTGCAATAAGCAGGGACATCTTCAACTAGAACAGGTTGCTCAAAGTCCCGTCCAGCCTGGTCTTGAATGTTTGCAGGGATGCGGCATCTACTACCCCTCTGTGCAACCTGTGCCAGTGTTTCACCACCCTGATTGTAAAAACTTTCTTCCTCATGTCTGGCCTGAATCTCCCCTCCTTTAGTTTAAAGTCATTACCTCTTGTCCTGTCATAACAGGCCCTGCTAAAAAGTCTGTCCACATCTTTCTCACAGACCCCTTTTAAGTACTTAAAGGCTGCAATAAAGTGTCCCTGGAGCCTTCTCTTCTCCAGGATGAACAACCCCAGCTCTCTCAGCCTGTCCTCACAGCAGAGCTGTTCCATCCCTCTGATCATTTTTGTGGCCTCCTCTGGACCATCTCCAACAGGTTCAACTCTTTCCTGTACTGAGGGCTCCAGAGCTGGATAGAGTGCTTCAGGTGGGTTCTCACCAGAGCGGAGCAGAGGAGCAGAATCACCTCCTTCGACCTGCTGGCCATGCTCCTTTTGATGCAGCCCAAGACACGATTTGCTTTCTAGGCTGGAAGTGCACATTGCCAGCTCATGTCCGATCTTTCATCCACCAGTACCCCCATGTCCTTCTCAGTAGGGCTGCTTTCAATTCCTTCATCTGCCAGCCTGTATTGATACTAGGGGTTGCCCCAGCCCAGGTGCAGGACCTTGCACTTGGACTTAGTGAACCTCATGAAATTTGCATGGACCTACTTCTCAAACTTGTCCAGGCCCCTCTGAATGACATACTGTCCCTCAGGAGTGTAAACCACACCATTCATCTTGATGTCATCCACAAATTTACTGACAGTGCACTTGATCCCACAGTCTATGTCACTGATGAAGATATTAAATAGTACTGGTCCCAGTACAGACCCCTGAGGGACACAACTTGTCACTGGTGTCCATCCAGACATTGTACCATTGACTGCTACTCAGTGCCACCAGCAAGGAAGGGGCAGAGAAAAAGTGCCGCAGGGTACTTAGCAGGCTGGAAAATGTCTTGGAGTCAGCGGGGTAGTGAACACATGAGAGGAAGCAGCATGGGCTGTTCATTAGAAGCTGAAGAGATGGAGAGAGGGAGAGGATGTTAGTGTGGCAAATCGATCTGCAAGCATCAAATTGATTTTAAAAAATGTAAAAGGATGCACTCACCATTATAAAATCGAATAGGAAGAGCAACAAATAAACATCATCTACAGTTCATAAAATCGTAGTTAGATAGATAGCAGAAACCTTTTCTTACACAGGATAGCAGGCAACCTCATCTCCAGCTTTTCACATTTCTACTTTTCACTATTCTAACGCAGAACTAATTATTTCCTTCTAAAGACTGTTCCCTCTCCTCTTCATCTTCCAATTGACATAAAAGCCGTTGATTTTCCTTATAATCACAGCATTGCTTTTCATTATTTGTCTCTTTCTTCAAACTCTGTTGCTTTCTCCCTTGCAGCATCTCTCAGATCTCAACCAATAATTCAAAACACTTGCTTATAACTTTGCAGTCTCCAGGTTTTGGGTTTTACATCCCGCTCCTTGCCAGCCTTTTCACGTCTCCAACCCACTGCTTCCTACACAGAGTACAACTGCCGAGTTGATATTACAGATGTAGAGATAAAATTCAATTCTCAAGGGCTGCCTTAGTGAAATGATTTTAACATACAGTTCCAGATAGTTTTTCCTCTGTGTATTTTCTTTATGCTTTTAGGTCCAGCACATTGACCTCTCACCTCTTGAGCAGGTGAACCAGCTGAGCTAGTATCCATCCCACTGTATCTGCTTTTCATCTGGCCTGGATCATTCGCCCTGATGTCTTTCAGTGAATGACCTGCCCATGCCCTCAGAAGAAAGGTCTCCTAGACCAGTTTGCTCCTATCAGGTCTCCATATGCTTTCTGATGCCGGAAGACCTCCAGGAAAGGTTCAAAGGAGGCGGGGGGAGATGTCACATATTATCTCGTTCTTCGAAAAGGCTGAAAATTTCTAGAAAACTTCATCCTGAAAAGGATACCTAGTATGGAAATTCCATTCAAACGCTGGGAAATTTATGGGAATGGCCTGCTACAAAAAGAAATGTAGGAAATGAGGGCTATTTGTGGCACACCTAGTCTGTGGTTTGAATAAATATTGGAGCTCTTGCTCACCGCTTTCCTAACCAGGATTCCCAAATGAGCTAAATGATTCTGCATGTCAAGCCATACTACTGCTGTATGAACTGTAATATTTACTTAAACTCCTCTTGCAGACAATGTACTGATTCAAGCTTGATCCCAGAGCTGCTGCAAATAATGTCATTATTATACAGCTCATTATCCCACGACAGCTGGCAGAAATGAGCTTGGTAATCCACATGCAACTTTGAAAATGTGCCTGCACTTCTAACTGTCTTACCCACCATAACATCTTAATGGCCTCTCGGACAGGCAACTACCAAATAGTATCGGTACCAATGCTTCAGGCTCATTAAAAGAAGTGACAGAAAACAAAGCACATTCCTCTCTGCCTCGTGGAGAGGAGACTGAGGGGAGACCCCATTATAGTCTACAGCTTCCTCACAAGGTGAGGAGGAGGGGCAGGTGCTGATCTCTTCTCTCTGGCAACCAATAATAGAACCCAAGGAATGGCAGGGAGATGTGCCAGGGGAGGTTTAGGTTGGACATTAGGAGAAGGTTCTTCACCCAGAGGGTGGTGGAGAACAGGAACAGGCTCCCCAGGGAGGCAGTCACAGCCCCAAGCCGGACAGTGTTCAAGAAGAGACTGGACAACGCCCTCAGACACACGGTGTGAATCTTGGAGTTGTCCTATGCAGGGACAGGAGTGGGACTCGATGATCCTTGTGGGTCCCTTCCAACTCAGGACATTGTATGATTCTATGATTCACCCTGTCAGCATATGCTGAGGTTATGCCCATGGTCATTTTTGCTGTGTGACTGTGGAGGCCACAGCATCTCTGTTGTGTGAGGTAACCCATGAGAGAAATCTGTGAGGAGGCACAACATTTTGAGGTTGCCTCACACTATTCAGGGTTTGGCAGACCCATTGTTTATACAACGTTATTACCAAACTGATGCTTTTGGGAAACTCCACCCATGAGCAATCCAGAAAACTTCCTGATATGCCCAACAAGACTTCAGCCAAGTGCACTAATTGTAGGCTGCAAAATATTTTTTCAGAGGAAAAGGATGGGAGAAAAGACAGGGTGAAAACAGAGAGAGGAAGAGATAAGCAGAGAACTGGCAGGCTACAGTAGGACAGACAATACAGGCAGGACAAAGTATTAGTGCAGGAGGCAGAGATGGTGGGTATGTTTGGGAAGACCGTTCAACATAATTATCAGAGGCTGTACTTAAGCAGAATGGGGTTCATGTTTGTCCTCTCCCTGTCTCTCTCTCTGCCTACTGCTTCTGCTGGTGTTGCTGCTTCCAATCACACCCCCAAAAGTTAAAGCTGCTGCTTCTCTTTGGAGGTTTCAGCATTTGACAGGGCTTACAGCATCACGTAGAAAATTCCACTGGGGCACATCCCTTTCTTTCCCCTTCTTTCTATAGCTCTTGGCCATGCTGTGACAGCAACATTGTCTGATTGTGCTGGCTGAGCTAGCCTCTTGGACAACCCACTTTCAGATGTAATGGGTTTCCTGATTGAGAAAATATCATTAAAACATAGGGGTCTGAAAAAAAAATGAGATGTTGTTGGGTAACACCAAGACCAACTCCAGAATTTAAATCACCTATCTTCTTGAAGTTGGCCAAATGCTTCTTCTCAGTCAGATACTTTTCAAAGCCAAATTAAGACAAGTACATAGACACAATTAACATACTGATGAAACTCGTGGGCTGAAAGAAAAATATGTATTGGAGATTATTAGAGGTTGAGGGCCTGGAGTACAAAGGCAGGTAAAGGTGACTGCCTACAGCCTGAGCCTTGAGGTGAAAGAGAAGTTATCTGCCTTCCCCAGCCCGCTTCACCTATTAAGCCTTCAGGACCACAGCACACGCCTGTGCAAGGTCCTGCCCTCAGATAACCTCACATTAAAGAGAAAAAGTGAAACAATTGACACCCCCCAGGTGATTCAGACTGAAGCACAGAGAAATATCTCTGGCTCCAGGGAAGATAGAGCAGATAAACCAGGGAGCAGCAGGCAAAGCATAAGCAGTTGGCCACTGAGGTGGCTTTCTAGAGCGTATCTCTGTTCCTAAAGTTCCAAGAAACCACCTCATGTCCACAATTCCAGCAGCTGTGAGTGCCCAGAAGGCACCAGAGAGGTTGGTGCAGCCTCTGTGCCAGAAACAGGCCTGGGAGAAGTCAGTGAAGGAAACAGTGCTGAAGGGCATTGCTAGTACAGAGAAACTGCAGTATAATTAGGCATTTTAGAAAATAAGGAGGAAGAGACAATATTGGCACTGGAAGGTCTCCTGAAAATGCTCAGAAATTAAGCTCAGTGTGGTACAAAAATATTTCACTTCCAGGGCAGCTTAATCCAAGCAGCTTCTCTGGAAGGGAGAAAATCTGCTCTGGGTCTCCCATGTAACAAACCAAGGTACCGGGCTGTGCGAGGTCCTTATTATTAAAATACCAAATTCTGAACAATCAGAAAAAGCCAGGCAGAGCCAATGCGTATTTCTCCCAAGACCTTTTCCCTCTAATTAAAGAAAAGAAAAAAAAAAAGAAGTCAGGAAGAATCACAGGTTCAGTCCAGAGCCGTCCCGGAGCCGTGGAGCCTGGAGAGCTGCCAGGCAAGCTGGCAGGAAATCAGGAAGGCTTGTGGTGGAAACCTGCCTGTGTTCCATCGGAAGTTCATCCAAACAGAGGCACTTCAGCGAAACGTTTTGCTTACGACAAATCGGCATTCTCTGACAAAACCCTGTGCTGTTGGAAACCTCCCAGCCAGTGTTTCTTATTGCATAATTGTTCCAATAATAATAATAATAATAATAATAATAATAATAATAATAATAATAATAATAATAATAATAATAATAATAAAAGAAACTGGGTGTGTCAAAGCTAACATTAACGAGCTACATTAGATATAGTTTTGTAAGTGGCTCCTTACAAGGGGGCAGATCTTAAAAATGAGATCTTGGGCATTTCAGACTTGTTTTTCACCATGACTGCTGAAGGCTCAGCTTTGCTACCCTACAACATACACAAATGTAAAAGTAATGGTGAGATGGTGGGTGAGGATAGAGCGATTTTATTGTATCCATCATTTTTGCATTCTGAAGAGCATTTTTCAAATATTACAGATTGTTAGCTTGGCGTTCCTCCCAAATGCATTAGACAGAAATATATGGATAATTCCCTCCCAAAACTCAGATTATGTAACAAAGGCATAAATCGCTCACTTTGAAATGACTAACTTGAGCATCTAGAGAAAAGAGAGAAATGTGGAAAACACATACAGAACTTGGAATAGCTGAATAGTTGAGAGCAATTTTTACATAGAAGAGAAAAAGGACAAAATTAGGAATATTTATAGTTTTGAATGATACTGGAAAGCTCTCTCATTCTAGCATCTCTTCCAAAGGAGTACCCAAAAGGCCACAGGATAAGGTCTGCATACAAACTGGGGACTTAGTCCTGCATACTCTTCATTCACCTGGGCAGAGCCAGAAGTGGGAGGCTCTAATTCAGATAGCTGTGAAATAAACAGCAAAATATCCCTTTAACCAGAAGCTCGAATTATAATGGCTGTATTTGTTTTCCACCTACCTTTGAAAGAGAAGAGCTATCAGCCGCTATTCAAATTTCCCTTATTTGCCCCCAAGCTATGTGAACACAGTGCACAAGATTAAGACATTTTCAGCATGTAACTTCAATCATGTGAGAAGTCCCACTGATTTCAGGCAGCGACTTCCTATTGAGTCAGCAAAGTACTTCTGCCTGCGTGTGATGTGAAGATGACTAATCCCCCTGGCTGTGTCTGCGCCGACGGGAAGGTACATTGGGCAGGATGTCCTGTGGCCCCGGCCCCCAGCAGACGCCCTGGCTGCATCCTGGCTCAGGGCTGGGACAAGATCCTTGTGACCATGAGCTCTCACATGCTGTGCTTTCTTTTGGAAAGAAATCCCTGTGCCCGGAGCTGGCAAGAAGTGCATTGTACTTTTGCAAGAGTCTGCGGCCGGAGCGATCGAGGGGATGGAGCCATAGAATCATTTTGGTTGGAAGAGACCCTCAAGATCATTGAGTCCGACCATAACCTAACTCTGGCAGTAAAGCATGTCCCTAAGAACCTCATCTACGCATCTTTTAAACACCTCCAGGGATGCTGACTCTACCACTTCCCTGAGCAGCCTGTTCCAATGCCTGACAGCCCCTTCTGTGAATAAATTTTTCCTAATACCTGATCTAAACCTCCCCTGGTGCAACTTGAGGCCATTTCCTCTCATCCTATCACCTGCTGCTTAGAAGAGACCAACACTGGAGATCTGGTCTATGAATGGAGAGCCAACTATTCTGCCGCATGGCCCAAAGCCCAGCTTGGTGCTTAGTGTTCCCCACATGCTGAAACTCCCTGGTGACTTGGAGTGGTACTATATCAGCCCTGGCTTGAACGAGGCTGTCACAACTTCTCTAATGAACCTCTCACAGTCTTTCAATAATGCAGCTATTTATAGGCTGAGTCTATACTGAATAGATTAGAGAAGCTGTACAGAAACTCACAGTGTTTCAGCAATGAAGCTGTAGAGAAACATCAGTGCAGACTGAAACCACTCAGTACAGTAACATACAATCAAATATTATAATTTACTATGTTTTGCGTGATTACAATCAGTGCTTAACCAAAAAGTTAATGGCATCTTATTACATTTATAAACTTTTCTTAGAAGGGAAAGCTGGTATTGTGAAGTACAAGAATTTTCGAGTCTTAAAGATTAAGAGCTAAACCCTGCTTTGCTCACAACATCCATTTTTAGGTGTAGCGTCACTCGATTTTAACAGAATAGCCCCACTAATCAGTGCAGAACTTGAACATAGTCAGAAACCATCAACAACCATCTCATCTTTCTCTTTCAAGTTGCTCTTTTTAGGCTCTAACAAATATCCTGGGTCTTGTGCTCCCAGCATGTATCACAAGGTGAAAATATTAAAAAAAAGAATGATTAAAAATGTTCAACAAGGGCACTTATGAGGAAGAATTGCTGCCAGGAGCACTCTGTCCTTTTCACCACCAGAGTGTACTGCATCTTAAATGTTTCTTTTTGCGATGTGTGAGATTAAAGGCAGCATGAAGCAGCAAGACGTTTTGCACGTGGCTCACCTGGATCTTTCTTAGAAGAAATCAGAGAAAGGATTTTACTGCTTTGACCTTTGCTAACTTCTGTCTTTATGACACTTGTTCCTGACGTTCAAATAAACAGCTGACTGCTGCAAACATGCTTTGCTTATCAATCTTAGAAATCTTCTTCTGAATCTTACAAGAGAATTGACATTTGATACAGGTGTTGCAAAAGCACAGTGAGCCTTTGGCTTCCACTGCGGCCAGAAAAGGCTTCAGGGACACCCTCCAGCACAGAAACTGGCAGTCCCTGCTACTTTCTCTTTGTCCTAATGTTTTACCTCTCTAAAAGGAGCAGAGATTTCCTCTGGAGACTAGGAGGAGGAAAAAAAAAAATCAAGACAGAGGTATTATTTCATTACAATACAAAGCACAAAAGGATGAAAAAGATGGCTAATAGTTGTCTGTTCTTCTTCTCTTCTGGCAATCGCTTCCTCTTTAGCAGCTTTGAAGAAGTTTTGAAGAAGCTTTGAAGTTGGGTCCCTCTGTTTTATCTAGGTCCGTAAGGGCGCAGGACATAAAAGGACTTAAAAAACTAACAACTACTACCCTGAGTTCCAGAATCCTTTTTTTTAGATGGCATCAATACCCTCAGCATGTCTCAGCCCACTCCTGCCTCTGCCGAGTGCACTGAGCCCCCTTGATGACCAAGTCCCCGCTATAGGCGTGTGAAAACGGTGTGATCCCCATCACCAGCAGACTCGGTACTCCCGTTAATGCCAAATTTTCTGTGGGATTCCTAAATTAGATATTCCTGCACTGGTTTAGACCATTGCTGCTTCCCAGACAGCCAAATTTTACATTCAGCTCTCTTCAGGTGCAGGAGAGGGACTTTTGAAGGAGGAGGTCAGGTTGGGCACATGGACCCAAACCCTGCTACAAGTAGCCTAGATATTCTCAAAACCCTTTGGAACTACACTATCAAACAGCAGCTTTTCTGATCCTGACACATCCAGATTTTTTTTTCCTGTTTTTAATTAATTTTTGCTTCTGAAGACAGGGAAGATGAAGGGGAGCAAGGTGAAGAGCTTAATCTGATTGTGTAGCTTCGTGGCAGGAAATGTGTTAGTGAAAATAAGCAGTTTTTCTGCTTTAAGTTGCATTTACAAACACACTGGTGGTACCTTCTCTAGAACTGCTGACTCTCTTACAAAATAAACATTTTTGAACAGAAGACATATTTTGTCTTCTGTAAGATTCCCCAGTGCTCACCAGGAAAAGTCTTCAACGCTGATAAATAAAGGCCTTACTTTCATATTATTACAACATTTAAATGTAAGTACAATACTAAGTTATAAATATGCTCTGTAACAGGTAATAAATGCAGCTTACCACTCAGCGACTAGTTTAGAAGGTCTATTTTTTTCTGCTAGATTTAAAATTTCTGGTGAAATTGGTGAGGAGTGCACTCAGCACATCTTGTTAGCTGAGTCAATTGAAATTGCACCTGTTCTTGGACGCAAGTCACAACAAATGCAACCCATATACAATGTAAAGAAAAGGACTGTGTGCACTTTTTCCAATTAACATCTGCCTTTTGGCAAGTCATTAACCTATTTTCTCACAAAGGAACAGCTTCAATTGTATTATGCATCCGAAGCGTGCAAAAGTCCCTGAGGGGGCACTCTGACAAAAACATACTGTTCCTGGATCCAATGTGAACATACATATTCATTAATTGTTTGGAGCAAAGAGTACAGAATTTCTGATTTTTACAAGCCTTACAAGGCAAACAGGTTACATAAAGCTGTGTCCTTGGAAATACATTCAGATCCTGGCTACCCTTATTCAGTAGAAAATGCAAGAGCGGTTTTGTGCTGTGATATGGCAATGAAAATAATTCAGCAACGTTGTAATAAGACTTTTAGGAAGAAAAAAAGGAAACCTGCTTACCCTAAAAATAGTACAGGATATTTATTTAAAGAAATGTTAACAAATAAAGGTGAGAATTTGTATTTCTCATATCTCTCATGCTACAGGGACCTGTTCAGGCCATCCAAAAATGGTGCGAATAACCTATTCTACCACTATTTCTGCAGCTAGAAGATTAATCAGAATTTAAAGCTAAAGTTAAGTTTCTCATCTTAAAGATGATGATAATGAAACAATGAGTTATTATCTTACACCCATAAAAGCAAGAAAAAAGAATCCCCCAAAGATGGGAAAGTTGTTCAAATATATTTGCCTCCAGAAAATGTTTGTCCAAAACTGTAAGTTTATAAAAAAATGTGTTGGCTCTATGTTCAGATCAAAAGAAAAATTGACACGCCTTAAGGTTTGATGTTGCAACCAGAGGAGGTTTAGATTGGATATTAGGAAAAATTTCTTCCTGGAAAGGGTTGTCAGGCATTGGAACAGGCTGCCCAGGGAAGTGGAGGAATCACCATCCCTGGAGGTGTTTCAAAGGTGTGTAGATGTGGCACTTAGGGACATGGCTTAGGGGCGGACTTGGCAGTGTTAGGTTTATGGTTTGACTTAACTTCAAGGGTCTTTTCCAACCTAAATGATTATGTGAAATAAGATATAAGACACAGTAGTAACTGACAGCATTTCTTTCAGTTTGGAAGAGCATTTCTGTTTGGAAATGGCTGTAGAAGCACATACAATGAGTTACTGGGCTACCGCATAACACTTCGAAGTTTAAGGAATTAGAAGGTGTGTTCCCCCAGCAACAGTGTCCCAGCGACACCAGGAGAGGTTATTCCTGCTGCCACCTTCTCTCTCTCCCTCACAAACCTTGGGGATCTACTGCTTGTCATTCAGACATGGGTGTTAGTGTTGTTAATAAGTAACTGAGGCATTTTTGCCATAGCTGGCCTAGATGCCAGAAGTAGTCTTTCTCCAACAGGACAGCCTGTTTACATTTACTTAGCTTGAGGAAAGCTCAACTGCATCAGGTACGTGGTTCAGCTTCTTCAGAACATGTATGGATTTTCAGTACTTCACTGCAGTCTGCAATACAGATATACTTTTCATAATCATTTAAAGACCTGTGCAATTATTTTTTCACGTGGTACAGAAGCACAACTAAAGCTAAACAGCTCTAGCTCTATAAGATAATTCAAATTAGTCAAGTTACCAGTTATTTGCCAGAGCACAAACCTTGGAGTAAGTGTATCTAAGACTTTAAGCAGCCTCTTCAAGTACTTTCAAGGGAAGTTTCTCTGTTCCATAGCTTTATTTGAAATTATATGGATCAAGAGAATGAGATAACTAACCCACATCAAAGTTCCTTTAAATGAAACACAATGTGAACTGGTTGTGGTTGTGTTTTAGGAGAGCAATCACAGCTTAAAAAAAAAAAAACCAAACCTCCATCCTTTCCTCAAAAAACCATCTCAAGTTACAGACATCCCAAATGTCACGCATGTCGAGTTTCAATATGAAGAGGCCATCTGACAGAATGGAAAGAATACATCTTAACTCGGAAATGTTATTTTACCAGATTTACAAACAACAGAGGAATAAACTGGATTAAGTAGTTAATGCTCCAGGTCATAGGTACTGAAAAGGAAGAAGGATTAGTGATAGGAACTAAGGCAAACAGGAAAAATTCAGCAGAGTTGTTATTAAAAAAAAAACAGAAGTAAAACAAAATTCCAAATCTTTTTGATAAATAATCCTGAGAAGCTTAAGAAATAAAAAAAAAAAATCTACAGATTTAAAGCACATATACATTCCAATCAGAGAAAACAAGAAACAAGCAAAAGTTTTTAATAGCTACATGGTTTTGTGTCTTCTAATGGAGCAAAGAAAAGGCAAAGGCCACAACAACATTTGCAAATGCATAAAGGAAAAGACATCTGACCCAAAAGACAGCATTTACATAACTGCAAATTACATAGCATTATAAACAATTGCGTATTCAAAGGTCAGGCTGTATGCATTGGAATATGCTGGACCATCCTTCCACAAAAAAAATCTTCAGCTAGAATGTTGCATAGAAATAGCTGCATCTAAAGACACTGCTTCTTTGTGATAAAACAGTGCTACTTAAGACTATGCTGAAAATACACGGTACTTGCTGGTAAAACGAGGGGATATCTGGCTATCTGAAGGTGATCACTATGAAAGAAAGTTATAAAAGAAAATCTGGCTGCTCATTGCTTTGACTCAAACTGCAATAGTATTTACACAATGAGCTTCTGTACTTAAGCTGAACTCTCTTGGTGTTAACTACGTTCAGCCTGGGAAATGGGCTTTACCTATATACAGTCAGTTGCAGAACTGGATTAAGATGCTCCCCCCATTTCATATTTTTCAACATAAAAAATGTGAAGTTGCAAAAGTGGATGACTACCAAGTTTTGATTGTGGATTTACAACAGGTGTTCTGCAATTGCCATTTAAAAAAATAATAGGTAGATCTAAAGCAGCACTGATTTTTTTTCTATTAAAAAAAAAAAGACCTCCAATCATTTTGCTAAAAATTGCATTTTTATTAAAAATAAAACCAAAATCATCATACATTGCAAAGTCTTTCCTCTTTTATAGCTTAATTCATACTGCAGTAACTGATGGGGGACATTCATAGCATGAAAAGCTTGAGCACCTGTGGAATTCTCTGGAGAATGAGAATCTTTTGTACCTAGGATATAGATTTCGCATCATTTTATATTTGGTTCAAACATTCTTCAGAAGTATGAAGCTGATTTTTATTTTTCTAAATATGAAAAGTGAATTTTGATGGGGATGAGATAAGCAGAAGTGCTTGACTGCATCAGTCTGGCAGCTGAATTCACAAAGATGCAATTACAATTTCAAAGTTCAAGTAACTTCATGTTTATACCTAAAAGTTTTTAGACTACATCTTCTTGCAATCATCACTAAAATATTTAGAAGATAGAGAGTAACTGTTGCTACTGTTTTGTGAAATATTTGAGAGTATATAAGGGACAAAGAAAACCTCTGGCATTCTTGGAATTAGGGCTAATTAGGCATTATATAATGTAGGTGCTTGAGTAATGTGGCCTTAACACGAAGAACATTTTTTTCACAATCCTTACCTGAATTAAAAAACCTGCATAGTACACTTCCAAAATAATTGCTATTAATCTAAATAGACATAGTTTGTTGCTTAGCCATATCTAAAGATGTTATTAGGTTGAAACAAGAGTCCTGTACTGTTCAGTGGGAATGATTTTAGAAAAATATCTGTTTTGGCTAGGCTACATTTCATTAAATATAGAGCCAGAATATCTGCCTGCTAACAATGTTTAAAATGTGTTGTATATTTTTTTCCTCACTTGTTATTACATTGACTTGCTAGAAAAGGAGGACTTTTGTTTTGCTTATAGCAAAATCCAATGAAGTAACCTTTATTATTTCCTTGTGAATATATGAAACATATTCATCAATACCATTTTGATTTCATCTTTTATTCTTCCCGCCTTCCTTGAAGTAACATTTGTTGCTGATTTTCTAAGCATTCTTTCAATTTATCTTCAGTCAAAGTCAGACGTTGTTCCAGGATTGAAATAGTCTGCATGAAAAGGACAGTAATTTAAATTTGGTTTTGTACTACTCACAGAGTACTATAAAAGTGTGCAACATAGTAACGTAAGAAAAAACATTTTAACTCAACAGGAAAATATATCCAAAGACAGCTTTTCCTTAGCTATTTCCCTGTTTACAACTGTATTTAAAAATAATGGCTTTGTATCTTTGGAGATTGTCTGCAGCTTTAAAATTGTTTTCACGAATATTTTCTCTAAGACAGTGAAGTGTATATGTGCATACACAAATGACTTTGGGATACTATGCAAAATTTGCATCCAAATTTCAATAGAAAACCAGCCATCACTGATGACCCCAAACAACATCTTCCAAAAAAACCTAAAAGAAACTTACAAGGCATCCTCAAAAAAAGGAAGTGAGAAAAAAAAGTACCATTAAAGGCATTCTCCCAGAGATTACCTTCATCAGTAAATGTAGCTTTCTGGATACAGTCTAGCAGTTTCTTTTTAGTCCAATTTACTACACAAATCATTTTCAACTGATAACTTGACTCCATACTTCTCAAAACTTATTTCTTCGGTTAACATATATATTGGAAAAGAATGCAGAAAAAAACCAACCAACCAACCAACCCTCAGCCACTCCCTTTTGATTTGGCTTCATGTTAATATATCACAGACTACAGAGTAGTATCTTAAAATATAGGTTGGCTAAATCTGGATTACTAAAAACTGTTGAGCATTTGTAAACAAGTGATTCAGGGTCGCTGACTGAGACTAGTATTTATACATTTTCACTGACACTGGGAATTATTCCACTGCTTAGTTTCTTACCTAAGCCAACACCTTGAACACTAACTTTGAAAAGGCATTTAATGGTACATTGCCAATTTAGTTTGTTCATCCCTGGCTAATACATGACCGTTCAAGGTGGAACCTGATGTCTGCTCAATAACTGGCTTCTGGTAAATCTTCGCTAGATCTCACTACTGAAAAATGGTGACTCTTTTCCTCCAGAGTTACAAAGACAACAATAATCTTTATGATTATGTAGCAGGAAGCTTTCATTTAGCAAACACAATACATGTGATCAATATTTGTTGAAAGGAAAAAAACCAGAACAGTCACTTAACTATACAAGTATTCAAAATAACCCCATAGACTTTAGTATTCTGACTTATGAACGTGGCTCTTGGGTTTTTTTTTGTCCATTGACAGCATTATAATTTTCCACTGCAAGTATTACCTGTTATTGCATACTTACTAGAGTTAAAACATCCAGCTGCCCCACAATTTGCTCCAAAGCATTACCCAGGGAGGGGGAGATGCCTGTTTGCTTGTCCATGTCATGCACAGCTGATCTGACCTCATTCTCTGTCTTCCTTTTTGAACTTCTTGCCAAGACTGAAGCAGGGGAATGCTGCAGATCCTCACTGCTGGCATCACCCTTGAACACAGAAACACCATTTGAAGATTCAGTTGCCTTTGTTTTCATTGAATTGTAACCACACAATATAGGCAGAAAGGTCTGGCTTTTAACTGAAAAATAAAATTAAAAAAATCTATTTATACATCTATGTACATACACAAGGGCCTTCAGATTTGCTTCTTGTACCAGGTCCAATTCCTAACACCTCGATTTGTTATGACCTAAGAGAGAATTTCAGCTATGATGGATGAGGCAATAAGAGAAATCTCAGCAATCTTTAGTTACATGTTTCAGGTGCATATGATTGAGGAACTACATGCAGTACTACTAGAGCTTGAATTAAAGCTTTGATAAATACTATTGCTGACTGGAGTTTTCTTCAAAAAATATAGCTCTAGTTCACAAAGGAATTCATTCACAGCAGTCATATGGACAAAAAAAAACCAAATCCATATGCGTCTAGATGATCACAAGGGTTCCTTCCAGCTTCACAGTATGAAACCTTTGTTTAGTATGAATTAACCTCTTTTTTTCCTATAATAAATTTTTAATGTCATTTTTAGTTGTTTATTCGGTGGTACTGCTTTTTGAGAAACTGATTCCTTCTGGAAATGGGAGAAGGAAACAACAGAAAAGACCTGCACAGTGCAACATTCAGAGATAAACAACTTTAATGTATAAACATTGCTCCAGGGTAACTGAGAAAACATGATCTTCCCAATTACTTCTGGCTTTGTTCATGCCTTGAAGTTCTTAATGGCACTTTTGAGTCACAGAAGGTTAAATAATCACTAATTCATTAGAATGTCCTTCATAACAACTTTACGTGATTTATCAATGACTTTTTGAGTCTTCTTTGAAAACTTCTTATACCTTCAGATAATTTTAGTCTATTTTTACACTAAAATAAACTGAGGTAGCTAAGTTTTATTAACTCTAGTTACATTTCTAATATCCATTACATTTACAAAATGACACTTTAAAATGGTTATGGTTTAACTGTTTCTCTGAAACATATAGACAGCTGACGAAAATAGCCATTAGCTATGCAAAGGTTAAATTTAGTCTTACCTGATATATTTAAAATACGCAATATTTGCGATGTAGTGAAAAATATATTTATCATGTAAAACTGAACAGATTTTCAAGAGAAAAAGTCTTGAAATCAAAGTCAGCCATTAAAATAAATTGTCACAAAATAATCTTGTAGAATGTAAATTGCTAGGCAGAATTAGTGACAATCCTTTACAAGATTACCTAGGCATGTTGATGAGTTTCTGTCAAGAATGATTTATGTGTAGTTGACCCTGTCTTTGAATCAATCAGGATCAGAGTGATGGATTAAATACCACTACTATGATAATGTCATGATTTTAAATATAGATAATATTGTTACGATTTAATATTATTAGGAACTGAAACTGCTGCATTACCCCCAATAACTTTCCTGTGTCTTCAGTTGCATCCCGCACAGTCCTGACCAGCTCTCTCTGGACTCACTGTGCCGATTCTCCTAAAACTTGTTGGGCTTGTTGCTATCTACATCAATGAGAGAGGACTATGCAAGAGACAAGTTGTGTCCACCATTTATCTGGAAGGGCTTTTCTTTTTACTAACAAAGCACAAGAGCAAACAAAAAATGCCACACACACAGCCAGTAGAAGACAGTGGGTCTAGGGAGGGGAAGGGCTGAAAGCAGAGATTGTGGTGGGGTAAGAGGGTTTCGTACCTTAGGAAAAAGAAGAAAGTCTCACCACCCTGTCTGGGTTAAAAGCTCCCTCATGCAGTTAAGCTCTGCAAGCACAGGTCTCAGCCCCCAGGTATGAACTCCTGAAGTGCAGAGCATGGGGTTGATAGGCACAGGGGAAGATACCCACACGTATACTTCAGACCTTCATTTACAATGCTACAAAACCACATGGGGCCCTTCTCAAGGTTTGATAGTACCATGGTATTTGATGATATGCCACTTTCATTGATTCCATTATGATGAAAGAAACAGAAAAATGAACTAGAAGATACCTCTGGTTTCCGTTCAGCCCTCTTTTCTGTGCTTGGTGACTGATTTATGCAAACAAACTAAGCATGTCAAGTCATAAATGTCTGATGGAACTAATACTGAAATCCAGTAGCGATTTGTATTGATACTGGGTTGTGTCAAAAAAATAAAAGTGTGCCAGACATCAAACTACTGATTTCAAACATTAAACACCAGAGGCCATTCTACAGAATGTCCTAATGGTTTAAAACATTTGCACTGGACTACAGAGAACTGGCCTTCTCAGTCTAGGGTTATCTAAACTCATGGCTCAAAGCACAATGCTTTGTCAGCTATGATGCTGCCTTTAAAAGGCAGGAAACTGTGGCAGATAAGGGTACTCTCTCCAGCCATGCTGATTGAGTTTTGTCACTGGTCAACAGAAAGCAGCTTTAGTTCAGAGGCCAGGATGCTCAGTCAGGAGCAGGTAAGTTCTGTTCCCATAAGAGGCTTTATGTATTTAATATTTAATAGCTAAGGGCTAAAATGAATAAAAACTCCATAGGATAAAGGATTTGGACCCAGAACTTCTCCACTCCTCACTACCTGGTTTAATTACATCTTTCTCTCCAGTACCATGAATTGCAATTTCTTCTCAATATGAAAAATCTTGTGATGTCAACTTCAAATTATTCCAAAGAATTGTACCTAGTGAGGGAATCAGTTGATAGCACAAAATGAACTAGAATATAAATAGTTTGATTTTTCAGACAAGGCAGGCTGTAAAAAAAAAAAAAAAAGTAGAAAATAGACAAAAAAGAAATTCCCATTTAATTTTACTTTGCTTTAGCTCCTTGCTTTTTAGTATTAGAAGTCCTCAAAAGAAAATGTTCCAAATATCTCCTAATATTCTGTCTCACAACGTATTCCATGTACTTTTAGATGAGCATGAAGAATATAGGATTATTGCATCTTAAGACTGCCCATATCTTCCCTTTGCAGATTTCATTATATGAGATACCATTAATTCAATCCTAGAAGAGCTCAGATCCACTGTGTTATTTCTGACTTACCAAGTTGTAGCTGAGGTCCTTGAGAAACAGGATTAACAGAAGCTTTTTGGTACGTTTTCTAACTCACAAGATGGAGACAGTTGCAAATGCTAGTTAACACAGAAAATACTAAGCTCAAGCTGGCATTCAGACGTTAAAGAAAATATATTGCCATTAAAGATTTGCTGCCTTAGAACCAATCATACTATGAAGACGACCATCCTTGTATTTAACTGCAGCAGGAGAGTCTGTTAGAATAGACTTCTTAGTGAGATTTCTATAGAAAGATGGTGAGATTACAGAAACCTTGCTTCTGTCTGTAAATTTGACTGCTTGCCCAGAAGCTTCCAAACCTCAACCAGGATTAGTTAAAATTTACAGAGAGGTAGGGGGCTCACGGATTATGTTGCAACAAATTTCAGGAAAATTGGAGGCAGAGTAGATAGAACACATTGCAGACAAGATAGAACTCAAATGTTATATATTCTGCATGGCAGCAGTGAACCTGCCAGGTTATCACATGCCTTATGAAACACAGGCAGTTGATAAGGGAAGTGAAAAGTGTCAGTGAAAAACAGCCAGTTGGTGCAGGAACAATTTGCAAAGATTACGCAACTAGTCTCTGTAGACACCTGTATGTGTCCTCTGAAAATTTTGGCACCTTTTGCTGCTTTTAATCAAACCTAATGAAGAGGTGGGGTCTCAGAAGTAACTAAGTTTCTGAAAGCTTCAGGAAACAGTTTGCCAGTTTTCCACCTGAGGGTAACGTGGCTGTACAAGTTCACGCTCCTTTGCTTCGAAGGCAAATGAGGATGTGAGTTCCCGAAGTGCGAGAAAGACCCTGACTGGAACCCACTAATATCAATGAGCGCATTGGAAAGGAATCTAGCATAGTTTGTCTAATATTAATAAAGCTACTTGTACTACTGTTTTGAGAAGTAAATTCATTGTCTTGCAGTTTGAATGATACAAGTAATTAAATAACACAGCCAAGAGAGACGTAACTGGAAACTTCAACTGATACTCTTTGACTTTGCCTACAGCATATTGCTTTGCAAGTTCAGTGTCCTAGGGATAACCTACTAATTGTCAAGTACTTAAAAAAAATTAAAAACCAGATTTAACATTCAATGGCACTCAAATTAAAGATTTGCTACCTGTGATTTGAAGTTATTAGGATTTAAAATTAATTTACACTAATGGAGCTGGAGAGGAAAACAATCTGAGGTTATTAGGCATTGACAAGTTCTTCTAAAACAGATCTGCTCTGAGGTTGCTGTTTCACAGCTTCTTTTCAAACAAGCCTCCTGTACTTCAGACTGAAAATGAAGTAGAGATTTCAGTGTAAGCTCCCACAAGGTGATTACAAATTTTACTATTACAGCCAATCTAGAAGGATTCTTCCAAGATAGGAGGAAAGCTGTCAATTCAGGTTAACAGATCAAATGCTAAGCTACCAAAAATCTCACCAAACATTTTTTTCTTACAGTAAAGTTCATCCAAAATTCAATGTTTCAGACAAATAGGCTGTGAAAAATGCTTTGTAGCTCAGTAAATTGCCACTAACATTGCCAAGTCAGAGTATGGGAAAAGCGTTCTTGTAATTTAGTGGGTTAAACAGGAAACTGAGATTCTTTGGTTATATATTCAAAGTCATTTAGGGACAATGCGACACAAAAGTAATAATGTAAATAAGGCAGAGGCCTCAATGTTTATAAAATCTGAAAGGATCAAACATAGTTAAGCAAATAATTGAACTTTCAAAATTGGTAAGAGCAATGAAATTACAGAGTTTCAAATTCTCAACTTATCCAAGTTGTGCCAAAATGGTTGTCATTTTTATCCTATCCTGGAAATTTGTACACATTTTTAAATGCTGTCAGACATCAAGTATACTGTTATATCCATGAGGTGCCTGATTTATATTTTAACTGCTTCTAGTACTCAAATTTACAATCTTGCTCAGCGATGGGGCCAAAACTGCTGAAATCTAATGCAACACCCAAATGCCAAAATGTTATAAAGCAGTGACACTAGTCTTAGTAGATTTCCTTTACTCTTAGATACCAATCAGTTCACGTCCACCACTTCCATTCAATGTAACCTTTTTAATAAAAGGTATTTTTAAAGGAACTCTTTCTATGCAACAGCCTATTTTACACAAAGTGTTTCAAGAACTAGATGCTCCCTTTCCTTCAAATTAGCCCCTTTCTAAAGTACTTCATATAATACCAATTCAGGACAACAATTCTATATGTTGCCAGCAATGTAAAAGTGCCTCATAATTCAAAAAACCACAAACTGTTCCAAAAGACTTCAGAATTATAGCTTATTTTGAGAGAATACATTTCAATAAGGCAATCAATTTTAAATTGTTACTTCTGAGAAAGCTAAAAAGAAGATGAAAGTGTGTACAGTGTTTCCATTCGCAGCCTGTTAGTAATAAAATGGACTGACATTTGGGCAACTTCAAGTGTGTTACAAATACGGAGGAGAAGGACCAGATTTAATTAATCAATAGGAAGTTATTACCATGACATTACCAAGCAGATGTTCGGTAGAAAATTAAGTTTAGCTTATAAATGATGTCACAAGCAGCAAACCATAATTGCTCATCTTTGTTTCCTGTCAAGCAAAATAGCTAAAACCCTGTGGGTGGTACTTAATTGAACTGTGAAAAATCCTTACATATAACCTTATCACCTCTGCCTATTCCCAAATGTTTCCCCATGAAACAGTCACAGATCAGATAGAAAGAAATGCTGCATCTCGCTCTCCTTTCACTTCATGGTGTATAAGAATAGAATCTGAATGAAATGCATCCCTATATAAAGATGCTTGAGGAGTTTTATTTATAGAGAGAAAAAATTCCGTCAAGAAAAACACATGAAAAAATACAAGTCTCTGTTACTTAATTGAAAATCATTAGTCTTCAATCTTCTAAGAGCTTCAAATTCAGAAAATATACACCAACAGCTTCCAAATGAATATCTTAATGATCTTATAATTAAGATGGGCTTATATGAAAAAGTGACATTAGTAAGCTTCCTAATGAATCACAAAAATTGGCATGGTCTGCTTTTTAAAAATAAACCTTTTGAATTTTGAACACATGGCACATTTCCCTACTAATATTACAACATTTCTGATACCGTGATTAAAACAACTACAAACAATTAGTCATACATAGGGCATTAAGCTCAAATAGACCCAAGAGCAAAGGCATAACAGAGTAGTTCTTACAAGACCTTGTTTTCCTATATTTCATGTTTTTATCAAAATCACAAGAAGTTTCTCAGGAGATTAAACAGAACTATCATTATCACCATTTTTTTTCCTCCATCTTGTGAATCTGCTCTTGAACTAAAATGGTTCACTGTGGATACGCTAAGTTGTACCGTTTGGGAAACGTCTGGGGCTTTTTAGGCCATATGTATTCACAAATCGCTTCCATTGCTTTGAAAGATTTATTTTTTTTTTTCAGTCAATAAGTGATCCACATAAAACAGAGCTCTCTGATCTATTAGGCTAACACTGAGTATGTTAAATCACGATCTGTTTTATCAGTTCCTACTGCAGAAAACTTCCCTGTCATTTCGGCTGATGCCAGCACTCTTCATTTCCTCTCCTCTCGCACGCACATGAATCAGCACAGCAAAAACCCACCCTGTGCCAAACTGCAGTTTTCTGCCCTTTGCTATCTGATGAGGTAGTGCTGGTATAATGTCATTGCCAACTTTAATCGAAGTTTCACATTCAAGCAGTAAAATACGATGTTGCGCATCTAAAAGTTCTACCAGGCATTTCTAGCTCAAGCAGATCTCTTTCAGAACAACTCATAACACAGAATTTCACATTTAATTGAAAGTCTTTCATGGTCTCTTATGCATTTCAGTCTTCTCAATCTCTTAAAAAAATGTCCAAGGTAAAAATAAAAATTGAAAACACTTAATGTAAGTGCACCTCTTCCAATCTGACAAGGAAATATTTGGTCTCCCCCTCTCCAGCATGGGTATCGTCACTGAAAGTAACACATTCATCAGTTCAGAACTTGGCCACAAGTGGTGGTATCAGGATACAAACTCACAGCTACAAAAAAAAAGCCAGATTATCAGACCGTATTCCTTAGCAAAAAAAGGGCATTTTCACCTAAAATGGAATAGCACTTTCTTAGTTTAAAAAATAACAAATTCAGCCTTAAGCTAGCTGAGTTTATAGAGGTCACAAGGTCAGTGCAGTACAATGAAAACTACTTGCTAATTTTTTCTTCTTTAAATATCAGTATGAAATTAATGGAAATCCTGATGCGCTTACAGCTTGGTCAAATTAATCAGATTTATTTATTTCTATCAGGATTAGAGCTATGTTAAATTTAGCATTGCTGGGATAACATGAAACAATAAAATATTCTATTCACAGGCACTTCTCAAGATATCCTGAACAGATAATTTTATGTAAAGAAATCATATCATACAAGTGTTCTTTCACACACATAATGAGAAACTGGATATATGGTTTTGTTATGTCACCTTTTCCCCAGCAGTTTTATTTGCCTTTGCTGTTGAAGGTCTGAGAAGACACTGTAAAATAGTGCACATCCTATGCACCAAGTATTTTCCAATCCCACATGTACAGAATCTAGTACAGAACAAAAAATTTTCTCCATATTCCATTAATGTCAAGACAACACAGAAAAATAACCAGAAATAAGCCTTGTTTTCTCCAAGAAATATAACAATCTTATTTCCCCAATAAAAAACTAATAGAAGTCCACACATATTTGAGCGCATCCAGTTAGAAATAAATAATATTTCTGAAATATTTTTTCTAAACTCTTCGACCATTAGGAATACCTAAGCTTTACTCAAAACCTGAAAAACTGATTATTTAATTTCTAACAGAAATAGTTGCCTGCACAGTCAGAGTCTGATTCAGTAAAGGGATGCACAAAAACTAAATAGTTATGCTCTGTTTCCACTGGATTTAGATATACCTAACCCTTAAAATTAAATACAGTACATACATAGAGTAAACTAAGCAGCTTGTAAAGGAAAAACAAAACAACAAAATGCACAGCCCACTCAAACATGTTCCAATCAAACCACTACATTTTAAGGATTTAGAGAAAACAGGATTTCCCCCCATAAAGCAAGGAATAGTGCTGAAAAATTAATAAACAAATAAATGTCTTGAACATTCCACTCAAACTAGACAGAAATCATTAAAGGTTCAATTTCCAAAGGTAAGAAATTCCCTGCCAGGAAGTCAGTTCTAAATATAACAGTTCAGGAAGATCACATTCAAACACTTTCATAAATTATAAAAATACTTGCATCACAGTCTGGTGAAGTTCCCATGGAGTGGAAAAGGGAAAACAAACCCCTCATTTTTAAAAAAAGAAAAAAAGGAAGACCTGAGGAACTACAGGACAGTCAGTCTCTCCTCTGTTCCCAACATGATAATGGACCAGATCCTTCTGGAAACTACGCTGAGTCACATGGAAAATAAGGAGGTGATTGATGACAGCCAACATGGCTTCACTAAGGGCAAATCATACCTGGTAAATTTGATGGCCTTCTACAGCAGGGTTAGAACGCTAGCGATAAAGGAAGATCAACTGATGTCGTCTACCTGGAGTGGTGCAAAGCATTTGACACTGTCCCACACAACATCCTTGTCTCTAAATTGGAGAGACACATGTTCGATGGATGGACCACTCGGTGGATAAGGTATTGGTTGGATGATCCCACTCAAAGAGTTGTGGTCAACAGCTTGATGTCCAAGTGGAGACCAGTGATGAGTGGTATTACTCAGGGGTTGGTATTGGGACCGGTGCTCTTCAACAACTTTGTTGGCAACATGGACAGCGGGATTGAGTGCACCCTCAGCAAGTCTGCTGACAACACCAAGCTGTGTAGTGATCAAGGCCAGACTGGACGGGGCTTTGAGCAACCTGGTCTAATGGAAGGTGTCCCTGTCCATGGCACAGGGGTTGGAACTAGATGATCTTTGAGGTCCCTTCTAACCCAAACCATTCTATGATTCTACACTCACTAAAAACAATATGTACCCTATGGAATAAATGTAAAGTAAGGTAATAAATGATCTTCAATATATCTTCAGGAAGGAAGCTTTGTAAAGCTGAGGACAGATAACATGAAACCATAGAATCATTTCCACCTTTCACAGTTACAAAATAAAGCAGACAATTTAAATTTAGGGAAATAACTTTGGATTGCATGTGTGCACATCCAAGGGAAAATCTTGTAACTAAAATCAGTGTTAAAATTTCAAGTGATAACTTCGTTTTATCCATATAGAGTCCTAATAAAAATTATATTATGTACTCTGCTTGAACTTCTTATCCATACTAGGGCAGGGAAAAGTTGAAGGAGGGCAGGAGGAATACTTGTAACAGAAACTGGAAACACGATTAAATAGATACTAGAAATGACAGCAAATGAACAACCCTATATGGACACGGCCTCCTTTCTAATACTATAAATAGAATATTCTGCTATATTTGAGACTACAATTGCTAATGAATAACGAGAGAAGTAAAAAAGCCAAGGATTTTCCTAGCACATGGGCAAATTCCCTACACACCAAGTAGCAGATTGTGGAGGGTCACAGAGGGCATCAGATGAATGGAACACCAAATACATGGAGGGACAGAGGCAAGGTTACCTCAGAGTGTGAGAGCACAGCATCCTCACCAGGAACATGTCTACTCAAAGAAATGACAGCCATGCTTCTGGATTGCCTGCTTATGACTTCATTCTGTCTTCTTCCCCTTACTGAAGAAACTGACTGACAGTCTCTGCTTTAGACCGATAGCTGGCTAAATCAGTCTAACTGAAGTTCACGAAGAAACAATGGCTGGTAACAGTATGATTTATTGTGGAGAGTCTTAAACTATATATAAGGGCCAGAAATTCATTTATCTTATTCAAATGGCTGGCAAAGTCACCTAGTATATTAATTGGTATTGTTCAAAATGAATTGACAATGAAAAGAAATCAGTCAACAAAATCCAAGGAATTTCTTATTCTTGATAGCATATTCACTCCATGGAAAACCAAACCAAAACCATTTTTAAGTTTAATTTTTAAAACTAAATCATATGCTCTACAGTATGTGATTTCTCTAAGATAAGTGTCTCTCATAATTACTTAACCTGTTGGGCCAAAACCAATATTGATCAAGTTACACTGTACGTGAATGAGAAAAGCTAAAAGAACAGACTTCTGTCTGCAAACTCCACCTCTCCATAAGAATGAACAAAAAAATTACTGAAGATAAAAGCCTGAAAAGACAGACTCTGCCAGGACTAGAAGGACTGAAGGACATGAGTAACCTCCTCCTAAACCCAGCGGAAAGCTGAGAAGAGCTGCAGTTCCTGTGCACCAGGGGCCTGGTGCTTCAGTGGAGCGGGAGGTGGCTGCACAGGACAACCAATGCAGAGCAGGAGGTGGCTCTCTGTGCTGCAGGGCCTCCCTACATGCACATACATATGCTGCATTAGCAGAGGCCCCTGCTGTAGAAGGAGCACATAAGATCTTTTTGCCAGCCCACACATAAGTGTATACTCATACATATCTACACACAACCTTCTCTCAAAGTTACAGGCAAAGCCAACAGAAGCTCCTTTCAGTTGGCACAGCAGCACCTGTACCAATGGTTTTTGTCAGGGTAACAGTTAATAGAGGAACACTCTTCCTCAGCATTTGACCAAGGCTTTTGTTAATAAAAAGTTACACCTATAATGGATGACGAAGAAAGTTTTGACAAGGATGTAAAATATTCTAACTATAGTGTCACAAAAAAAACTCCTCTAACAATGAAATGAAGCTTCAAAATTTTCATTGAAAAGTCAAATTTAAATGCTGTTGTTAGGTTTCATTTAACACCTAGAGAAAGAAGCAGAAGTCTACACTGAGCTATTTCAGTGCTCAGCATCAATAATATGCTGAGGATTTGGTCAAGTTGTCCAGTTTGTCCAGGTGAAAACAATACTCAGTGCTGCTGAGCTTAGTTCAGAGGTGGGATTTTCAAAAATTGCTTTAACAGCACTAGAATAACTTTATACTTAAGTCAGTTGAGGTTTATAATTTACTGTGATAAGAATGAAATTAGAGAACTGTAGAAACTGAGAAATTTGAGAACTGCATACAAATATCCAAGAAATGTTAACTTTGGAGTGGTCTGACATGCCTGTTATACTCTTAAAAATCATTTATTTTAATTAGTGTACTACCACAAATTTTTGTCAAAATACACACAGTGTTCAGCACCAATTAAAACACTAAATGTGTTGGCACATAAGATTGGTAGGTAGATAGGTTCTGCTTGGCTGTATTAAAAAAGGAATTCAACAACGATAAAAATTACAGTAAAAGCATTAAGTTTGCCAATAATAGGTTTATTTTGAAATGCTTCATAATTTTCTCCCGCTGTTGGGCTGTGACAGTTGGAACTTTGAGGAAACCAAAATAAACACCTTACTGATTTAAAAATATGTTCTGTAACTCTGCCAGCTCATTAAAATCAGAATTCAATTAAAAAACCAAAAAATCTGTGATAAACCAAGACAGTGGGTTTCAGTGCTCAAGCAATTCATTAGCTACCAGGCTCTAAAGATTGATCTTCTCCCTATTTGATACCTGATATTCATATTTTAGCCAATTTCTTCCTACTTGCAGTGACAAAAATTAACAAACCATTGGAGATGACTAACTGTCAGCATGGGATAAATGGCAGGGTAGGGAAGGGTAGGGATAGTGGCCAACTCAGCAAGTTTCAATTCCAGTAACATTTGTTATTCCTAAATTTCGCAGGAATTAGAACTAGGAACTAGAAAAAGGTCTTGATCACTAAGTCCAGTCTTCAGGTATGAGAAAGAGTTTGCATCTATACCATTCTCACTGAGCAATCTCTTATTTTGGAACTGACAACATTTTCCATGCTGAATTTCTTCAATTATTATTTAATTATTCATTTTAATTAAAAAAAAAAAGAAGAAAAAAAGAAAATAATAAATATAAGGCAAAACTTTTTTATACAGGTTATGCTCTAGCCAAGCAAAAGCATAAAACCTTCCCACTTCTGCCTCAACAGATGCGCTTAATATCACAAAGGTCAGATCCACAATCCCACTGACTTTTTAAAAAGCAAATACAGATAAACTATTTTGAAAATAATATGAGTAGTTAGTTAAAATTTAGGGGTGTGTTCTCCACTTCTGCAAACGATGCTGGGAGAAAGTCAGAATACAGAACCCTGAGGTAACAGGAAGGGTGGAGAAGGAAAGCGATGACTTTACAAACTGCTGTCCCCATTCTCTCAGTTCTTTGTGTGAGAACATCCTATGGATTAAGATCCTGATTCAAATTATCAGTAATGTGACATGGCTGGCTGCTTTGCAGTCAGCTTTTCCTCCCTGCCAACCTGAAAGGAGAGGGAAAAAACAACAACAAAAACCAAACAAAACCAAACTACAACCACAAACCACTGTTACAAACTCCTGTCTCTCTCAGCAGCAAAGTGCTATGAGACCAACAGCTTGTGCAAGTTCCACTTCATGATCCTTACAGGATCCCATCACCCCCGAGGTGCAGAGAGGCAGTTGGCAAACACAGCAGGAAGGACACAACCTGGTCTACTGTCCATGACAATTCACAACCACATGTTCCAAATTCAGTCACTCTCACACCTTATTACTCTTTCTTGATACAAGAGTAAACTCAGCTTACAATTTCCACTCTCTGTAGCGATGCTCATATGACAAGAAAAACTGAGTTACTACAAGCAGCTATACAACTTATGAGAAACAAGACCAATTCTTACTCTTTCATTCAGCAAGGTGTAGCATCTACTGCACACAAGAGGTTCTGAGGACCAGGTTCACTCTGGATTGGCACATCTCTCTTCCCTTAATGTACACAAGTTGAAAACAGTAGCACAATTTGTGTTTTTTAAAAACACATCACACAGGGTAGTAAAATACATACACAAAGAAATACAACTGAGGAACTGTTGACTGGATGGTCGGGTAGGGAGGTGGACTGTGAACTGACTGAAGGAAAGAAGTCAGAGAGTCACAGTCAATGGGGCAGAGTCTAGTTGGAGGCCTGTATCTAGTGGAGTGCCTCAAGGGTCAGTACTGGGACCAGTACTATTCAATATATTCATCAATGATTTGGATGAGGGAATAGAGTGCACTGTCAGCAAGTTTGCTGATGACACCAAACTGGGAGGAGTGGCTGACACGCCAGAAGGCTGTGCTGCCATCCAGAGACCTGGACAGGCTGGAGAGTTGGGCAGGGAAAAATTTAATTAAATATAACAAGAGAAAGTGCAGAGTATTGCATCTGAGCAGGAACAACCCCAGGTTTTAGTATAAGTTGGGGAACAACAAGTTAGAGAGCAGTGTAGGGAAAAGGGACCTGGGGGTCCTGGTGGACAGCAGGATGACCATGAGCCAGCACTGTGCCCTTGTGGCCAAGAGGGCCAATGACATCCTGGGGTGTATTAGAAGAGGGGTGGTTAGTAGGTCAAGAGACGTTCTCCAACCCCTCTACTCTGCCCTGGTGAGACCACATCTGGAATACTGCGTCCAGTTCTGGGCCCCTCAGTTCAAGAAGGACAGGGAACTGCTGGAGAGATTCCAGCACAGAGCCACAAAGATGATTAAGGGAGTGGAGCATCTCCCTTATGAGGAAAGGCTGAGGGAGCTGGGTCTCTTTAGCTTGGAGAAGAGGAGACTGAGGGATGACCTCATTAATGTTTACAAATATTAAAGGGTGAGTGTCATGAGGATGGAGCCAGGCTCTTCTTGGTGACAACCAATGATAAGACAATGGGTAATGGGTACAAACTGGAACACAGGAGGTTCCACTTAAATATGAGAAGAAACTTCTTCACAGTGATGGTGACAGAGCACTGGAACAGGCTGCCCAGGGAGGTTGTGGAGTCTCCTTCTATGAAGACATTTAAACCCGCCTGGACGCCTTCCTGTGTAACCTGATCTAGGTGTTCCTGCTCCGGTAGGGGGATTGGACTAGATGATCTTCCAAGGTCCCTTCCAACCCCTAACATTCTGTGATTCTGTGAAATATCACACCAGAATATAAGGAAATATAGATATACATACACATACTATATATATACATATATATATATACACACACAGAAAGTGGTGATAGCAAGAATATATGGAATTGTGTCTCCATGCAAAGTACAAGAGAATATATCTTTTCCCATACTCTAATGAAAACACACAGCATCTCTGATCCTCCCTGCCACCTGTGTCTCTGCTTCTTAAGGAAAATAATTTCTAATAATAATAACGGACAACATTACACAAATATTTTCTACTGATCAGTCAGGTTAAGCACCTGACACTTACATGTAAGGTACTCCTGTTAAGAAGTGCAGCTCTGATTCTGAAGTGTGCTTGCACTCCCTCATGCTTACGGTCACCTGGCGCTTTCGATCCAAGTAAAGTACATTTTTCTAAATAGTTTGGTTGTATGGGTTAAGAGTTGAATTAAGGATATAACTGAATTGGAAGAAATACATATAAAGCTATAAATACTTTTTAAATACTAAACTAGCATTAATGAAAAACTGCATTAAATAAATACCACTGGGGTATAGAAAAGAAATATAAACACAACTATGCTAAAGGGCATGTAAACCAGAATATCATAATGTAATGTTCTCTTTATTAATTTCATTTAATTAAGGCTGATTGTGTGCTTACAACTGCACAGGGGAGCTAAACAACGTGTAATCCATTGTACAGTATCAGTTATGACAAGTAGTGGTCTAGTCAAGATGGGGAGATGCCACACTCGGTGGGATATGGAAGGAGGCATATCCCTATTGTGTGCCACACTCCATATTTGATGTTAAAATGGCAATAAAAACAAAAGCAGTTTGCACTATAATCCCAGATCAACAGCTGGCATTCCGGTCCTAAATAACAAATTCCTGTTGGGGACCTGGAGACTTCACAGATAAAATATACTGTTGCTTTTTACAACTGTAAAAGGCAGAATAATACAAATGACCATAAATTAGAAGTGATGGAACACAGCTGATCAGGATAACTGAAGGTCTCAGCAAAAAACTCTATAGCCATTAGAATTAGGAGCAATAAAAATGACATTTTAGCCCTCTTTCCTAAGGAAACAATGCTGAGACTATTATTTCCATCGGCTTAAGCCCACACCTCACTTTTAAGTTTCGAACTTGTAGCAGATTTAAGAGGGTCTGATGAAGAGATATCCTAGAGAGAACTGATTTTATATAAGTTTCCTGAGAAGAGATTGCCAGTCAAAGGAGAGAAATCATTAAGAAGCCCCACTGGGTGAAAGGCTCTGGCATAAGTTTACACATTATTGGAGACCAGAGAATACATACAAGAGAAACAGAACTTATAATTACCTCAAAGCAAGGGAAAAAAGCTTCAAATAAAACATTACAGTCAGCTTTGAAACACACATTTGTAGGAAGTTAGTCTACAATGTTTCTGTCACTTAAGGATTATTCATACATTACAAATATAAGGAAAAAAGTAGTCCTAGCAATGGCATACTTATCAGCTAGAAGTGTTAAAGAGTGATGCAGAAAATTTTTGAAGTGGTTAATCGAATATTTTTATCTTCCATTTTGGAAGATAATAAACACTGTAACTATAATTGTAGCGAAATACTTTCTATATTCCAACCACAGAAAAAAACCAAACTGTTGAACAGTTTACACTGTATGCAAATATTTTAAAGTCCTGGGTTACATAGTTTGTACTCAATGGTTTTGAAACAACAACAAAGGTAATGGTACTGATTTTTAATATATCATAGAATAATAAAGAAATACAAGGGGAATGGGAAAGCTGACATTCCATCAGTAGTTAGAAAGGATAAACAGGATAAGGATGTGGTCACAGGTCACAGTCAGCTTGGGAATTGTGTCAGGGAAAAACACTGAGAAGTTGATTTAGGACATATATAGCAAAGATTTAAGGCATAACATCAAGAAATCAATACGGTCTGAGAAAGAAATCATCTGTCAAAGTAATAATGAAATATTCAAACTGTTCCTGACAGAAGTACTTTTTAAAAAAACCCACATGATACGCATGCTACAATTTTAATTAACACATTTTAGGCTGTAATGCACTATGAAGTCAATTATCTAGCTAGTGTTCCTTCAAAACCAGTTAAATCAGAAGATTACTACAGAATTATGCTGTTTTTAGTGATTATGCTGAAATCCATTCTTGTTTTAGTCCCATGCAAAACGTACCAGCGATCTGGAAGCTCAAGTTGACGGACAACACAAAAGGCATACTGGAAACTACTAAAATAGTCAGGATTACTTGGAGATCTGACTTCATTCAGCTGTCCAACTGCAACTTTATGTACACATGTAAGATCTCACAGATGAAAACACCCTAGAGGAATACACTACAGAAAGCAGAGGTGTTGAAAAGAATTACAATAATATAATACATAACTGAGTGAAATTATGAAACTTTGATTTATAAGGTTGAGTGAAGACTTACAGTAACTTCTTACACATAGTTTTAACTAGCTGAAGAGCACTGAGCAAAAGGTAGTATTACACTGTTACACTACACTGGCAGAAATTGCAAGTATGGACACAGAATTACCACCCTAAAAGATGTGCGAGAAATGAGGAAACACCTATAAGAATGAATCGTGGCTTGGAAGAGTAATATTTTCAGTGAGGAACATCTGACACTGGTTTATCTAAGAACAGGTTAAAGATAAAGTAATTAATTATCTTAAATCTGTGCCAAGAAAGGGGGTTTCCTCTAGAATAAAAATACTGCAATAGTCAAAACTCAGAGTCGTATCGCAATGCCTGCACTTCAGGTACCCGATGGGCAGTGAGGAAGTGATACCTTTGCACTCAGGAAGTACAATCACTCAGATCCACATTTTTCTTTGTTTTCTCCTCCCCCAAACACTATTTATTGCAAAATGCATAAGGGCGATGGAATCCAGAGTTTCTCCTCCAGAATACCCTAAACACCAACCGTGAACTGCTTCTCACTTGCTTTCCTCTGGTGCCACATACTTTGAGATTTTACTTTACAGTGCTTCAAATTCAAGCACACAGGATGAAGCTGCCTCCATTCAGCTTTTGTCGCAGTTACCTGCTGTTTAAGTTACAGCCATGCAGACAGAAGAAAGCAAACTGAATCCTCTTAGGCTGAAAAACTGAAGCCAACACACCTACCACCTGAAAAAAGGAAGCCATTACTACCACCTCCTTAGCTTGTGTTTTTCCATTGCATCTTAAGAAATATGTTCAGATGCATCACGCGTGAAACACATCTGTAGATGTTCCAGGACAATCACATTGGATACACGAGTCCACGGACACTGGTCAACCCCAGTTAGGTTACAGCCAGCACTAGTCTCCTACTTAATGAGAAAAAATTATTTGGAGATTATTTCCTTTGTGCTGGTATTAGTGTTCGGATAGCTGAGCAGCTTAGCGAATTGACTTGGATGGAATTAACCAGACAAAACCAGTTGTTAAGTTAAAATGACTATGAAATCATCCTTTAGCATTGTCCTACCTAATTTCTGATTCCCAAACTATTTTGGTGGAATGTACAAACCAAGCTGCTTTCAGAACTTTTCTGTATCAAACACCTAACTGATGAAGGAACATTTTTGCCCTTCGTGCTGAATCTTATTTGAAAAGTCTCAGTCTTGTTTTAAGCAACCTATGAAATTTTTGGATCTGCCTCAGAGTTTCCATTATCTCACATGAAGCAAGTAACTACATGTCTTACAGCAAACTAGATAGTAACACAGCATGGTTTGCAAGGAGAGATGTGTTGTATTAGAAGAGTTGATATATTTGGAAAACACTCAAACAAGCTTTTAGGCAGAAAGCACCCACTGGGTTTAGATATCACTGTAATCTAAGTGATAAATACAAGCACTGTCACTTAGGAAAAATAAGAAAATAAAGAGTATTGAAGTGTTTTGCTTTTATAACAAACCTGCATTAATCATTTTGCATAACATAAAGTGAAAAATAAATATAACCATTATATTCAAGGTTCTACCACAGTTGCAAGCAGGCTGTGCTAAATTTAGGGTCCAGTAGTATTTAAGAACAGAGGGTAATTCAAGGGCAGTATTTTAGTTTTAGTATCTTGTTTTCTGACATGCTTGATCTGTAGCACAGCTCTATTATCCAACCTAAGATAAACAAAAATAAAACGTTGCAACCTTCTCTAAGAGTCAGGCACTGTGGACTAATCCAAACATTTGCTTCTCAGTCTCACAACATGTGCAATTTTAGAAGTATAAAGTCCCATGAATACTAAGAAGTTCAAAATTTAACTTGTGCTACTGCATAAAAAAAATAAAACAGGTGTTTAGAGAGTAACAGAGCTACTGAATGCTAACTTCATTAACTTCCATTAAGCTAAATGACTCACAAATGGCATGTATATCAGTAGTAAATCATCATCTAGGTCAGCAGGAAGCTCATTATGGACTGACAATCCAAGTGACAGAAACACTTTTCTACAAGTGCTATAGTAGTAATTTCCTGTGTGAAAGGCTTGCTGCTGTTCCGGCATTCCTCAGGGGACAGTTCTTCTCAGAGGATGTTACTCTTCCCCAGGAAGAGGAAGGAACCAGTTGTTATTGGATGTGTGGGCTGATAGCTGTCGGGCATTTTCTGCATGCCACAGAATCAGCTGTGAGAACTGTGAATGCAGCTTAGATTCCCACCCAAAGCAGGGGAAAACACTGCTTGGGCAGACAAGGTCAGAGCGTACACATACAGTATCTCAGGAAGTTGAAACAGAAATAATACCTGGAACTTCCATCCCTCTAGTTCCCAGAAATGTGCTGATTTGCTACAGGAACAATATACAGACATGGATCAACTTGAAAAGAATTCCTGAAGCACTGCATTGTTGCTGTAAGATCTTACACAAAGTAAAATATTGCCAGTTCTGAAACTCATCTATAGCAAGCCAGTTATCCCACAAAACTGAACCAAAAAATAGTCCAGCAACTGCATTTGTTAATAGTGTCACTATTGGCAAAAGCAACAAAATTGAACAAACTGCCTTGTGAGGAAATTAAATATTGAAACTTAATCTTTTATATGGTGAAGGCGGTGGGATATAGATTTTTTTTCTTTTTTTCCCCTTTTAGGTCCCTCCTCCCCTGAGCTTCCTGTCCTACAGCAACTCAAGTTCCCCCTGTATGTGCTGTGACACTCTTACACGGCAGGTCACCAGTAGCTGGCCCATGCCTAGTTCACTATCAGTTAATTCAGTGTCACATCCCACTGGCTTTTTCTTCAGTGGCAGCACTAATGTTTTGTTATTTTACTAACTGCTTATCTCCAAATTTAGTTAAAAAACAAAACAAACACAAAAAACACACAACAAACCACAACACTGACTATTGGATTAAAATAATATTAGGGAGATAGGACAGAGACAGATAAATAAACAGTGTAATTTCATAAGGTACACTTCCTCAGGAAAGCAGGCTAAAAATAGTATAGGAAATATTATATTCTTGCACTCTCTAGTGCCCAAATTGAGAATTCTGTCTCCAATGAAAACCTGACTTTCTCTCAAGCTCCAGTTCACTCAAAGAATATAATGAAACCTATTAAGGAACATCAAGACATGTATTATTACCTAATTATGTAGCAGCACAACACATTTCCTGTTCTCTCCTTGTAAACCAGCAGCTACACGCTGTGTTAGAATAGCACCACTGCAAAACACAAGGGCCATTTGGGTCATATTCTTCTTTTATTACAAATCTTGAGTTCACCTTCATGTTATTCGATGCTAGTGGTATCAAAGCATATTGCTTTCACGATTAAGCACACAAATCTTTTTAAACATGCCTGCACTTTTAAAGAGGCTCAAAATGCAAGTTTAGAAATTCACTGTTCAATGTGCCAAACACTTCAATCCTTTTGGCACTTGCGACAGAAGATGAGCTGGTTTGTTTGTACACACCACACTTTCAGAAGGCCCCAAGCTGGGCATCAGAACAGTCGATCTCTGCGGCCTCATGGTTGTTCCAGGTGGATGAGGTGCAGCCTTTGGGAGGAATGGGAGACTTTCCTTCCCTGAGAGCAGCTGAACCTGTTTAGCTGTGGGGAGAAGGCAGCTTATCCTCTTTCCCCAGCCTCACACACTGTACCTGCATAGCATGTGAAGAGTAGAAAGGTCTGTCTGGAGTGTCCTGTAAGCCAAGATGACACTAAAAATTGCTTGTCTAAAAACAAGATTGGACAGAGAAAGATTCATTTGCAAAGACACTAGAGTGGAGTTTACAATTTTTTATTTTTATTCTACCACACTGAACACTTTGAGCTCCTCTATTTATATTAACAGAATTTATTCTATGTTTTTATAAGATCTAGCATAAGAGATTCAGAGCCTGTTTGAAAGTTCTTGCTATGCTCATTGACAGAAAAGGTGTAGACAGTTTTATGCCAAAACTTTGGAGGAAGACTATTCCCTAATTTCATTTGGAGTTCAGATCACAGAGTTGGCAGTTTATTCAAATATGCATTTGCTGGTAATCAGAAGAATGGCAGTCTATGAAAAAAAAAATCTACAGCTACTCAGGGAGTGGCCTTTCTTATTTCTGTCTCTGGGAGCAAGAAAGGTAAGGAAATGGGAAAGGCTGGGAACTGTCAATTTTTATCAAAGCCCTTCTACTGGTGGGACCACTCCTAAATGCAGAGTTCAGTCTAATTGGCAACTGAGTTTTGGACAAGAAACACAAACAGGACAATTTTATCTTTTTCTTAGAGGACAATGATTCCAGTCTTCCTTTCAAAGGGATAGCATGAGAACTTTCCTTCAGTGGAGAAAAATGTATGAATATCATGCAACGATCAGAGTTTAAAGTGAAGGGCTGAATGTCCAAGGCCCCAAGGAAGTCTGATATCCACGAACCACAGAAAACTGTTGTGCTTTTGGCTGAACTATAACAAGCAACAAGGGCAACCACTGTGCACAGTGAGGTGCCATATAAGTTCTGCTCTACTGGCTGTTCACTTCTGAACTGGACTTGGGCCCCAGAGCAGATGATCTATGTATAAAATTCCTATTCTTTCCTTTCTTCCTTTTCCCCTCCCCTTAACCTCACTGAAGATAGTTGATATTTATTTCCATGTAAGACTGGAGACAAGAAAGGATGCAAATCAGAATAAATTTGAAGTTGTATGTTAAGGAAAATATGTAGTGTTTTTAGCTTTTAAGATAAAATTTCTTTTGTCATCCTCTTCTACAGGAATCTGGAGTTGTGCTAAGCCATGCAAGGAAGAGACATTATTCCAAGGTCTTTTCAAATGAAATTCCTGTGACGAAGAACAGTTGTTTAAGCCTTCAGATGTACACAGATGGAATAACTAGATGCAAATTTTGGATTCATAATTGCTGTCTTTGCAAAATATATCGGTTGTTTTCTGGGTTGGGGATTTTTTTTTGTTATACTCAAAATAAAGGCAGAAAACAAAGTCAAAGACATCTAAACCCTGACATACATAGTGCAGAAGCAACATGTATAGGATAAATTGAGAGTACAGATACTTCAATTTTTTGCATCACATCACCCACTACAAATGCAGTTTATACGCTGACTTACCCAGAGGGAATAGAAGTTGCACGTACTCTTATTTGCTTTCACATTTTACAAGTGTGGGGGGTGGAATTTATGTGGTCACTTTATTTTAAAACATAAGAATTGTTCCTCTTTGAGGCAAAAGAAACATCCTATCTTTCCCTTTCCAACAATTAACTTAGTCTTAACTTCGTAGAAATCGTACTGTAAATGAACAATAAACTTGTCTTGTTTTCACTGTTAACTAGCACTGGAAAAGAACAGCAAACATCTCCCAGCCAGTGCAGACATTCTGACTTCCAGATTACAGTACATTGCTTTGCTTCTTCCAAATCCTGTTTACATGAGCAAGGTCATGGGATGGAACATTAGAGAGCCTGTACAGCGATTTCCTGCTGTTATCAGTAAAAACTACCAAGACATCATCAACTTTCCCTTGTTCCCAACATCTTATCAGGGACCAGAGATTACTGATGTATTGCCTTACAGACTTAAAAAACCCAACCTCCCTAAAAACTGTAAGTAAAATCAGAGGATGAAACAAGAGGAAATAGTCCCAAAGGAAAATAAGATTTCCAGTTTCTCCTTTTCAAGAGCCCAAAAAACAAAGGCAACATTAAGCAGCTTGATGCTCTGAGAAGGGGTGGGAGAGAGACAGTAATGTGTTTGGGGTCTTCAATGAGATAGAAAGGAGAAACAGCCACCCCACCCACAAACCCTGACCCCAATTCAGTGAACATTTTCAGAGTGTGAAAGGCTAGAACACGCCTCACTTTTAATAACTGCAACATATGAAGGCTCTTACCATTGAAGAAGTCAGGGCATTACACAAATACCAGTTAGTTAAGCATATATAGCTTGTGTTTACACTGGTTTCAGTAACACACAGGAGAACTGAATAAATGAATCATCAAATTCAAAGCTATTTTTCTGACAGTAATAATACACAGACAGGAATTCTTAAAGTTTTTGTAATTATAGTCCAAAAGAAAGCAGCTCCATACTGAAGATTACACTGAAGTTTTTCCACTGACACAATGATCATATTCCCTTCACTAAGTTTACAAAGGAAGTTGCATCAGTGTGAATCTTTGATGAAACCAGGTTTTTCTCTATGATCAAAAAGAACTGGCTTTACAGCTTTAAGACAGAACACAAGCTGAAAAGATAAATTATTAAACTCTCTAAATTCTAAACATGTTAAGTGTTTTCTAGCAAAATCCCTATGAGAACTTCCATATCTCCATATCTTGGCTTAGTCTTTGAAGCAAGAAAAAATGCCTACTTATGTAGGTTTTTAAAATGGAAGTTATGGACTGTTGGCTTTGATGAAGCAACAAATTAAAATTCCTTGAAAAGAAGTGGAGGAGTGGAAGGAAAAGAAAATACCGGTATTTCCTCGTACAGATACAGATCAAAATAAAAATGAATTGCTAAGAGAGTATCTAAAAATATATTTTAAATTCCCAATGAAGAATCAACAGTGTTAAATTTTCAAACATTTCTTTTTCAAACCTCCTTGGGGCAGACTGTTGTCAAGAATAGATACAAAATGATACTTCGCTGAACCTTAATTATCGGAGTTTTGTGTCCTGTTTCAGGCTTCTCAATACAAGAGAGACATTGACATCCTGGAGCAAGTCCAGCAGAGGGTGAGCAAGATGGTGAGGGGGCTAGAACACATGATATACTAGAAGAGGCAGAGAAACAGATTTGTTCAGCCTTAAAATGGAAGGATACAGGGAGATCTTGCTGCCATCTCAAGTATCTAGTGAGTGGACAGAGAGAAGATAGAGCCAGACACTTATTAGGGGACCACTGTGATAGGACTAGAGGCAACACACATGGTAGAACATAGGAAATTCTAGCTATATTTTATATAAAAAGAAAAATTCACCAGTTAAACACCAGAGCAAGCTGGTAGGTGGTAGAATCTGCACCCTTACACATATTAACAAATGAAGTGGAGCTGATCCAAGCAGGCCTTGCTTTACAGGGGAGGTTAGATGAAATTACTCCAGACATCTCTCCCTACCTATACTGCTCTATCATTTTTATTAACAACACTTTACAGAAGAAAAGGAATACCTTTTTGCACTGCCACAAATCATATTATGTTCCAATAGCTGAAGAAAAGATTCTCAGAGAGAATCTTTCTCCTACTTTCTGGAGTAGCTTAAGATCTATGGGAGTTCTCCCGCTTATCATTAGGAATTTTGATAGCCTTTCAACAAAACATTATGAGGTTTTGTATAGACTTCCAATCTCCCTGAAGATCTTCCTGGGGAGGGGCTTCAGGGAACTCATCACTGATCCTACAAAGGCTTCAAAGTTGTTACTTATACCAGTCTTTAAATACTTGAGACGGTGATCCAAGACAGGCTGTGCCACTCTTCTTCAGTGGAAAAAAAAAAATCAAAGCACATATGTTGATTAGCTACTTCCAGAGGCCCAGGGACTTGCCAAAGTGATTTGTAAATAACCCTTAGGGCCTTGTTGTGTTACATGCATGACAGATAAAGACGCTGAACAAGAAACCTAAAAGATATGTAAATGAAGAGTGCATTTTTCTCTCCACACATATCAGAAGGGCAGAACTGCTTAAGCTAGAGAAAGACACTTCAAAAAGAAGAAATAGGTATAGACAGGACATTTGTAAATTAAACTGGCAATCTGATGAAAGATTTGTAGTCATTTGAATAGCATTCTTCCAGTAGAAGCAGGACCAAAAAGCCATAAACAGCTTTAAGATGGGTCCTGACAAGTTTGTAGGGAAAGAAAAAGAAAAAATTGTACAGTGATATTGTCTTTGATAACCATTAGAATAAGAGAACCTGGGGGGAGGTGGAATCAAAAGGAAATCCAACAGTGAATGTGGAGTGGGAAGAAATCCAGCATCTGTCTCTCTCCCTTTAATTCTTATGAAGAACACAAGAAGCCTCAATAGAAAAGGCCCCTATACATTAGGGAAATCAAGGCAGTTTCAGATGGAAAGGTTAAAGTCACAGAGATGCAGAGCCTTTGGAAACCAGACTCAAAGAGGCTAGATGACCAGTCTGATTAAGAAACAAGTCATAATTCCTCAAACAACAGAAGCTGCTAGTGCAGCAGACAGACACTAGACAGGATGATGACACTAAAAGATGAGCTAACATTAGGAAGTAGAGGGGATCAGACAGGTTGGCTAAGTTAGGGAAAGCATTACTTACTATGGGGAAGGAAGGATGCTAGTGGTAGAGAACACATGGAAATGGTTTCTGGATTTGTGTCAATTGTGGTGTGTTGGACAGGCGAGTTGTCTTTAAGGCTGTAGTCCGAGTAACGAGGATACAGAAAAAGTTGCTAGGTGAAAAAAAGATGCAGATGGTGAATGCTGAGATACCAAAAGGTGAGAATCTATGGTGAACAGAAGATCAAGATAATGGAAAGAAAATGTGTTGATTACTGACACAGTCAAAAGGCATGAATTTTGAAGTGAAATTTTTGTAATGAAGATGACTGTGAAAAGCCAGCCAGCAATCTAAAGGACGCTGTCTCTAGTGGGCCAACTTATTCCTACTATGAGTTTTGGGCATAAAGTTTTATAAACTTCTCTCATATTAAAAAAATTAATTAAAATTATTGGCAGATTTATAGCTATGTAGCAAAGAATTACAGTGTAATTATAAATTTTAATTCTGTGATCAGCATTAAGAAAGTAATGAATACAGAAGATTTTAAAGTGGTATGTAGCCAATACATTATACCCACCACAATAAACTGTCAAGCCTACTAAAGAGATTCCTGTAAGCCTGCAAATTACTTTTGACAGAAATTAACTTAAAGAACTATATTTTCATGTTGAAAACACAACATAACTGCTAAACCTTAAAAGATAATAAATTCTTCTCTCTTAAATATAAGTTATTATATGATTATTTGCTTTGAAGCAAAAGTTTCTCTTAGACATGGACCACTGTACCATGATCTGCACTAAATGATCTCAAAGAATTTTATAAAATACCTTCACAACATACCTTTTTATAAAGCATTCATGACAAAATAGAACAGCAAAAGCCACACCTGCTGCCTATTTATATGTATTAACCCTTCAGACACACAAACTCTTGTTTTGGTAACTAAAATTGCCCAAGATACAATTTGTGCCTTCACAGGAACAGATTCAGAGCTAAAAGAGAAATTCTCATTTTAACCTAATTCAAGAACAGTACGTCTTTTAGATTTCATACCAGGAGAGCATATTTCTCCTCCTACGAAACCACTGCTAAAACACTGCCTTCCTTTCCTCCCACATGCCATACCAATGTCATATGAAAAGCTAACACTAGAAGCATCTAATCATATGATTCTGTCTTAAAATGTGTTACTTTTTTTTTCTCCTCCTAGAGAGCTACTAGATGCCTTAAAAGGAGAAAAAACTAAAATATCGCTTTTGGATTTTTATCAACAAGGCAACTATTCTTTGAGTTTCCCATTATTTGCAGATCAAGACAGAGTTACCAAAAGTGTCTGAGAATAAGCCACAAATTTTTAACAATAATATTTAGCTATATCAATAATTAACATGGGCTTATAATTAGAATGTCTGCTTAGGTATATGGGTTAAATTACTGAAAGCTTTGCTATTACACCATCTTCTGGTTAGCCTTGGGAACTGCAAAAAAAAGCTTAAATTGAAAGTCAGGATACTGAGCTCTGACCAGTTGTCAACTGTTAAAAAAATATATATTTTATTCATAGAGACAGAAAAGAGCACATTTCCAATAATACGTTAGTTTAAGCTATATCCTGTCTTCCTGCCGCCACCCATCACTCTCAGAAGGCAACTTACTGGAGTACTGAAAGATGAAGAGGAACTGATCTCGATGACAGGTGGGTCAAGTGTTTGTGTATTAGTCACATCAAAGGCAGGGTTGACCTGTTGAAAATTCATTATAATAATTATTATTTCAGCACCAATGGAGAAAGAGAAATAAGACTGAAATAAAAAGACCGTTTGATACATCAAGGCATCACTCTTCAATAAAGACTGGAAACAGGCTTTAAAATTTGTAAAAATAAAGACAGAACATTACCCCCAACCATGTAAAATGCAATCATAATACTGAAAAATAATCCAGATACACATTTATTACAGAGATATAATTTATATTTCATAAACATTCATCACCCAAAACTAACTCAGAGATTCCAACCACAAGAGGTACAAGTATTAAGAAGTTCAGTTTTATGGCAAGTCAATAAAAATGAAGTTACAAATAGTACATCCATTTCAAACTAGTAGGACAGCTAACTAAAAACCTCCCCAAAGCTGAAACCATGTAATTAACTGTGACCAATATTGATGAACAGTAGAAAGTATTCAAACTTCCCAACTCTGTAACTGCCACCTGCAAGTGCTTTAGAAAGTTTTTGCATATGCTCCTGCTAAGTTACAGTGCCTCCTACACTTAAATTGACATAGACATATTAAAGTCTGTACTATATTAAAATGTAGTCCTTAAAGCAGTGAACAACCTCAGGCAGTCAAATCAACACTGGTACTGTAGCACAGAGTGGAAATAGGGTAAAGCTAGAGTTATATGGATTACCAAGCTACCATTGCTAGTAAAGTTTTAGTACTGGACTAAGTTAATGTTTTCTGTAGCTACAAACAAAATAATTATGGCAAGCTGTAGCTATCATGTGCTTGCAGCCCCCATACTGTCTGCTCTAGCTTGCCTCTAGTTCACAAAAAATTTGTTCCCACTTCAGCTAAAATAGGCTTAAAAACTATTCCACAGATCTTCAAACTTCACCAAAACACAAGCTTCTAGCATGCACTTGTGTTTAACTACAGCATTCAAGTTCCAATCACCCAGCTTCATGATACCAGGATTCAAAGAACCTTACACGTCAATGGCTGGCATGCTTGCAGCATACTATTGGCAGCTGAACCTGAAATCTTTTCCTGACATGCATCATTTATGTCCTGAAAAGGAGAGGACAATCATAGAATAGTTTGGGCTGGAAGGGACCTTCAAAGGTCATCTAGTCCATCCCCCCTTGCAATAAGCAGGGACATCCTCAACTAGATCAGGTTGCCTAGAGCCCCATCCAGCCTGGCCTGGAATGCCTGCAGGGATGGAGCATCTACCACCTCTCTGGGCAACCTGTGCCAGTGTTTCATCACCCTCAATATAAAAAAATTCTTCCTCATGTCTAGTCTGAATCTCCCCTCTTCTAGTTTAAAACCATTACCCCTTGTCCTATTGTAACAGGCCTCTCAAAAAGTCTGTCCCCATCTTTCTTATATGCCTCCCTGCACCTACAAGACTAGACAGAACAGGGACAGCAGGTGCCTATCACCTATCAATAATGTAGAGAAGTTACTGCAGTATTATTACCAATAGCTCTTGGATCATCTTCTTTGAGATAATATCTCCTTGTTATACAAATCAGAGATACATTGTAGAATTAGTTAAATATTTTTCTTTATACAGGTCTGCTAAATAAATACATGGTATGATTAATTTCAGAAAATGTGCTCCTTGTGGGGAAGTGTCATATCCTGAAGCTGTAATGAAAGTCTCCTCTGCATATAGTCCTGCTTAAATCTTTATCAGAGATAAGGGGAATTTGAGGGGTATTGTAAACACTGACTAGGGGTGCAGGAACTGTTATAGGTCATATTAAAATATATATCTCTATATACAGATATGTAAAATCATTAAGCAACAAGTTAGAAATGCCTAAAAAAAAAAAAAGAACACAAAATCATGAAAGCTTGTAGCTAAGCCCTTCTTGTAAATATTTGTGTTTAATATTGCACTAAAAACTAATGAGGTTGTGGAATGAATCTAAGTGCAAAAGTTCCAAATGACTTGGCATTTCCTGGCAAGGTGATGTAGTTAGCTCTCAATCTCACCAAATACATTTGGAAAAAACTTAGCTTTAAAAATCAAGAAAGAAAAACCAGAAGACTAAAAAGCAAGGTAGAGACAACTGTCATATATTACTGATTTTCCATAACACTCTAAGGCTTTCCTTTAACTATCTGGTGAACTGATATATATGTATTTTCATTATCTTCTTCCAATATGATGATACAATAATCACATTTTAAACCATAACACAAAAAATATATATTTGAAGGAAGGTTTTACAGAACCTTTCATTTAAGAAATTAGAGATTTCTAAAGACTAAAGTGAAGCAAAATCAAAATATATTATTTGGAAAAAAAGTGAGAGGCAGGAATCAGGATCACTGGTTAGGACAGAGAATTAGGGGAGCAACAAAAGCAGCAGGCCCAGTAATTACATGATTCTCAGCCATATGCTTTAAGTAAATGATTATGCCCCTACAGATACCTGTCTGTTGATTTTAATAACGTATATCCAATCTCAACCCCCCATTCACTTTAATTCTATTAAACATTTACTTTTTATATAATACCAATGTCTTACGAAACGCATTTATAAAAATTAAAGAGGAAGCTTTAAATGTCTCTCACAAAGTATTTCTAGGATGTAGCTAGCTGTGAAATAGTCTCTCCAAACACACCGAGAAGAAATTCAACTTTCAATTTGATTAAATACTCTTCTTTTTGCTAGACTGGAGCCCTGGAGCCAAGCAAGCTACATATTCTTATTTCTACTGCCACCTAGTGTATATTTGGATTCCTTCATCTAAGAAAATACAACGAAAGTTACACTGAAAATTTTAAGATGAAACTAAATCAAGAGTAGCTTTTTGTGCTCAGGATATAAACTCTACACATTTTAATGTGTTAAAAACCTCAGTGCTATGTTTTCAAATGAAATGTATTTTATTTTCCATCCACTTCAATGGGGTCTCTAGTACATAAAAGATTAATTATGTACAAACATGGGAAATTCAGAAATACAACTGTCACCAAGTGGAATACATTTGTTTTGGTATTACCTACTAAACATAATATTTTCAGATATCCTCAAATGAACCTTATCTCAGAGAGGAAATGACTGGTATTTACCTCAGCTAAATACAGACATACTGCTAGATATCTGTATTTGAGATGGTCACTCAGGATTACCTCTATGGTCAATGGAAAAAAGTAGATGCCTTCAGAGAACAAATAATTTACTTAGATTTGCAAATTTTCTAAATAACTGTAGTGATAACCTTTAAACCCCTACTTACTTGAATATTCAAGAATCACATTGATCAGTGCAGTTGGAGAACAGTTGTAAAGATTTATAAGTGAAGAGCATGAAATTCAACACTTAACATTCAAGTTACTGCTGGTCTGAAGAAGAGGAAACACAAGTAAGGAATTTCTTGTAAAAGTTAATTATGCTTCAGAAAGTAGCAGGGAGAGAGAAAAAAATAAGAGAAGGTATCGTAGATATTACTGGCTCTGTGTACATCTTTAAAGAGCGAGTGAGGAAAAGTTCTAAGAGGTGAAAGTGCGCTCAAGCTCCATGTTTCAGCTGCTACCCTGAACATAAAATACCAGGTGATACCTGCAATTCTTAATGCCCTTGTGGGAGCTTTTTCATTGAAAACAGCAATTGCAAGTGGTGATATGTGAAAACACTATAACTGTCTCTCTAAACTCAGCTAAATACATTCTAAGCAAAGCCAGCGCCATTTTGTGAGTACCGTTTTCACAGAAGCAAGTTCTGGAATATCAGGGACCTTGTCACATGGAGGCAAGCAGGGATAGAGGAACAACGACTCTCCAAAAGCAGTAAGAAACTTGGAGAGGCATGAAACACTAGGAACTTAAAAAGCATGGATAGAATTACTTCCCTCTTGAGTTTCACCTGTACATCTGTTGAACTTTCTGTGTTCTGTCACCTTGAATTTTGTCCTAAGGCAATCCATCTTCATTCCTGCTATAGACGGGACTATATTTAAGCAGCTCAGTATAACTCAGGGCATTGTATAACACATCTCAAGTGTATAGATGACATTGTAGTGGCTTGTAGGAAACCTTAAAAGGTCACCTACACTTTTAAATATCCAATATTTGAACTGTCTGCCTATGACTCTTGCACATGTTACCAAGTCTCTTACAAATACTGTTACTTCAATTTAGTCAAGATCAATCATCTTCTCCAGTTTCTCATGAAAAAAAAAAAAAAAACTAAACAGAAATCAAGCAGTTCTGCATTTTGTCTGAGGTGCAGAACAGGCATTAGGAAAAACTGTGTCATTATAATTGCTATGCAGTACTGGAACAGATCACCTAGAGAGACCGGGGAAGCTTTGTCTGTCCTCAAGGGCCCCCTAACTAGACAAAACCATGGCTGACTTGATGTACCATTGGCAACAAGACCAGACCTCCAAAAGCTCCCTCTAACTGACATGTCTGCAATTCAAGTCCTCCTTTCCCTGGTATATTAGAAACACGATGAGCCACAGAAAAGTGAGAGTGATGTTGCAATGGAACTGCCTAGTACTAACATTCTCTCTATTGCCTGTTGCTAGAAAGAACTTGGGATGCTTAAGAAAAAAAAAAGAAAAAAAAAAAAAGTATGTTTGTTTGAACTGAGAAGAGAGACAAATATTTTTCTTCATTTCTTCTCCAAACAACAGTATATACTGTGGAGCTAGAAATGCTGTATTTTTCAGTTACAGGAGGAAATATTTAGGAAGACGCAACACTGAAAAACTTGAACCGTAGTGCTACCAAAGCATGTTACCGCTGGTGGAATTTTTCTAGAAAAATTATGTCTCTGTCCAGATGGCGAGGTCCATTCTTCCTCAGCACAACAAAGCACCATAATTGTTGCTGAGACAGACAAGAAGGGTAATAAAAAAGGAAAAGAGAAATAACATTTGATCACTTTAACACTGTCTAAACTATTATATTATTACATCAATTCTGAAAATAAGCTGGGATGATCCTAATCATTATTATTTACCTTGGGAATATAAAAATATAGTACATTACAGTAATATCAGTTTTGTTGAAACTATAAGCACTGTTCTGCCTCAAAGAATATAATATACCTCATGTTTATTTGAGAGCAAGATACTCTACAGATAACGTGATGTTAATAGCAAACTAAACACAGTAACCTTATTCTTGAAATCCTGAAGTCAGGACGGAAAAGATACCACAGGAGTCCAAAACGATACTATGACAAACATCAAAGTTATAAAAACCTTTTACTACTAGGGAGCAGCTGACCCAGAAGCCTATAAACTACAAATGTCACAGGCATGCAGAAATGCAAACATTACATTAAGTGAAATCTGTCAAAACTACCTGATAAATAATTTCTTGACATTCAACCACCAAATTTCCTTTATGTGCCCTTATAGTGTTGGTAATGAGATGCTTCCTAGACTTAATTTAACTTAAGCCTGAATTAATTAATGCTTTCCAGAGCTCCTCAATTACCTGGGACTGGGGGGGTAGGGCGAGCAGTGGGTAGGCAAAGAATAAAAACCAAAACCAACTGGAAAATAGCTTTAGAGAATATTCATACCTTCGCTAAGCATCTGAGCAGAAGTCTGGAAAAGCTGACCTGAAATGAAAGCAACTAAACCCTACAGCTATAAGCTCCTGTGTTCATTTAGCATGTGTTATAACTGGGTGCCATTTGAATGGGTCTTGGAGCTAACTCTTGATGCAGCAAGAGTGGTTTAAATCTGCTGACAAATGCTGTGATTGAGTTTGTTCCAGCACTGACCACCTATACTGAAGGATGCTACCAGTTATCTTCATTCATTGACCTTACAGTGGATGTGACAGTCTGGCAGAGAATTTTGATTATGAAGCTTCTCATACACGCAATTGTCCTGCTCTTGTTCTGACCAAAATAAGCATCAGAAAGCTTCACATCCAACTTGACAACAGAACCAGACACATGAAAATATTAAGTGATGGATTCTGTTAAGGCTCCCTTCCTCCACCAAAATATTTTCCATCTTTATACTAAAGTTGCATACACACACACAAAAAGCTTAATATCCTCAAATCTGAATGTTTTAAAAGTCTGCGCAGGAAACAAACACCATGGCAGCAGTGTCTGCATTTTATATGAACAAAACCAGGCAATGTTGAATTTCTATGGGACTCTTATTAATCTATAACAGCAACCAAAAAGTTCCTAGATTTACATTAGATACAGCTCTTGGACACAAGAGGTACCTGGAGAACATGAAAGAAGAGATAAAAGTACGAGGAATCCCATGCAGAAGCTAGCCAGACCTACCAAGGACAGTCACTGGGGTTTTAGCATAAACGATGGTCTTGTCTAAGGCATAGTACTGTTTAACTTTATAGCATAGCTTTCAGACAACCTGACAAACACAGGACTTTCCAAATACTGACAGAATATTTGACATTTCACTTTAGTTCCCTAATTCCAAGTACTTCCAAGGGTTGCTGGTAAAAGGTTTGGCAGCTAAGTAGCTGCAGAATGAAATTATCAGGAATAGTGCCACAAAACACACTGCAAGCCTAGAAAGGTTTTCCAAACTTTTGGGTAGATATCAAGATCTTCTCACAATACCTAAAGGACTTGCAAAGAGGGACAACTAATCAAGTTATTACTTGCAGTAATAATGCCACCTTGTCCAGCTTATAATGATATATTTTGAGTAGCATCCTAAAGCTCACTGAAGATTCATATATCTTCTGCAAGTTTGCCATGTTACTTCAGCAGAAACCAGACATAGCCTATGTTTTGTTTAAATCAGGTGTGGAGTGCAGACTTACACAAGGAGCATGAAAAGAATTCACCAGGATAAATCTGACAGCATCATCGAACCTAGTAACCTTAATGTGGATTCATAAGCTATTGTCACTTCCAAAATATTACACATAACAAAAAGTTCTCTAGTAAACACAGAACACATTCAACCATAAATGTTAGGCAGTATTTACAAAAGCTTCTGGTTTCCTATGTTAGAGTACTTCTTGCACTCACCTCAACTGACTGAAGTTTTTCATCATGGAGATGAGGTGACCTTGGGTAAATATCAAGAAGATGAGGAGGATCATCAATATGTGTTCTTCTAATATGGTGTTTAAGAACTTCTTTATAATCAAGTGAATCAAAGTTGGTTTTCCATAGTAATACCTGTAAAGAAGCCATCATACCGATAACTACTTGAAGCCTATTCAGTGCCCAAAACTTAACTATTCAGCAAAGTCTACTATTATACTAATAGATCACAACATCAGAATGAGCCTGCTGTCATCACTTAGTTTGATGTCTACTACAACGCAGGCATTTCCCCAGAGTATCTTGTACTTCAAGTCTAATGGGAATGGTTCAATCTATTAAAAAAAAAAAAAGTAGATGTCTCAATAATCATAACATAAAGCAAACTTCTGTCCCACTGCATTGTACTAAGTTATTTTTCTGCCATATCAAGGGGTCAAATACTATCAAATTTCTGTCCCCTATAAAGGCTTGCCAGTCAAACAAAAAAGTTTGAGGTGACAAGAGAAATGACAGAGTACCACAGAACTCTGAAGCACCTGGTTCCAGTGTTTTAGCAACAGGAATCTGTTTTCTGAACCTTCATCCAATGACATTCAAGTTTGACACAATATACAACAGTCACACCATAGCCAAATGCAGAAGGTAGTAGAATGCAGAGATGAGATAGTTGAAGGTTGTCCATCCAGTCTTATGGATAGACCAGGAAAACAAATCATAATGCACAATATTGATCTTATGTGACAAAATTATATATGTAAGTAATTTAATTAAGTTTACTACAAGTTTACATGATTTGAGTTTTTTGTTATTTTAAGTGCTAAGGGAAAAATTAAAATAAAAAGATGGCAGTTTCCAAAAGTCCACTGTTGATTTTTATATCTGCTCCCTAAATTAGAAGAAAGAAAGATGGGACCATGCTCTGACTTAAAATTACTCACCTGTCCAAGCAAAAATATTTTTGACAAAAAAATATTTTTCAGAAATTAATAAACTATACATAAGAAGCACAAATAACTTTTTTTTTCCACAGAATTTCAAGCCGACTAAATCATATTTTTAATATATTCTTAAGTAGTTGCATTGTTACAAGTTCATTTCAGGTTTAACATCTTTCATGACTGTTGAGTGGAAGACCCTAAATATACACTGGGAGACACAGTGCACCCATAAAGATAGACCCAAACCAACTCAGACATTAGTAACAGTGAAAAGTGGGATGCATGGATCTCAGTACAAACTATATAAACCTGCCTCAGAACCTGGCACTTGCAGGACAGTTAGGTGTTAGATTAGCTGATTCACAACAGCTCACTGTGCTATAAGAAGGAGGTCCTGTTTTCTCTCTTTCACCTCTTCTCAGTTGTGTAGTTCCATTACGTTCATCCAGCATAAAGTCATTCACATTTTTTATGTGGCTTTTCCCCATTTTTTCAGGCTAATTTTCTACTGGTTTAGCAATTTGACCTGGCTCAGAACTGAGCGTACACAAGGGTATAGGCAGGAGGCAGCAGAAGTAGGGCCTTTCATCAGTAGCGATCGATTGAGCTGCTCAAGTTCTAAATACATTTTATATGGCTCTAAAGTGGAAGGCCATGCTGCTGCAGCTTCATCATTACACGTAATAAAATTAGTAAAAGCAGCACAGAAACACCTGTGTATGCCTTGAATATCTCAACTGCAAACAATGTAAAGGCAATTATGTACAACCCTAGAAAAATACTTATTCCATAAGGAAGTATTTCCCTTTATGTCAAGGCAATCCCCAGACACAATGACTTGTCTGTTCTACACGGCAAGAACTGAACTAACAGCACGGGCTACTATCTTCCAAAAGCATAGGTATAACTTTGCTCTTTGACTTAAAAATAAGAGTAAAATGTCTTATGTCTTCCATGGAACCAGGTAAATGAAATAATCTGTCATGTGCACATACAGCCAAGAAGTGTGAGGAACGCAAACTTCAGAACTACCTGTTCAGGGTTTTTTTGATTGAGGAAAGAAGCAAACAAGAAGAAACAAAAGAAGTATGCAGTGCTTGTTTCAAATACTTGATATGTTTCTGAACAAAGCCCTCAGCTGGCTCTGCATCAACCAGAGAGAAATTTGAAACTAAAAGCAGAGATACTGGTTCTCCTTCTTTGATGGAACAAAACCAGATTTTATCTGTTGTTTGAAAATGTACTGGTCTTGAAATAATATGTGTATAGAGCAAGTGATCTGTGATAAAATCACAACTCACGCTGAGGACAGACAATATCTTTTGGATACTGCATAAGGGACAGAAGACGATCATTTCATGGCCAGTCTCTGTCCATCAGCTTGACATGGCCAATCTGATAGCAGAACTTTTCAAATGAACACACCCTAGAGTAAACCAACTTAATTCTATCACAATCCTCCTGGCAGACCTAGAAGGCAGCTGTGGACAGGATGGCAAACAAGGATGTTTGCGGAGTACGTATGCACATACAACAACAAAAAAAGTACACTGAGGAATAAAGTTACATTTACTATAGATAAAGATATATACATAGGCAGTTACCACATCATGGTTAGTACTGCACATTTTAAAAACTTGAAATACAAAAGTGGAAGTAACAGCAAAATAATTAGCTCTCTCCCACCAGAACATTCACAAGAAAAAACGAAAAACTTCAGACATAAATGTGCCTTTATGTAAGGTAAATAAAACCAGGTTTCATTACTAGACCTACTAGGACTACTTTTTAAATTCAACATTTACCTAAGAAAGCACTTCCTGATGAAACTGGATACTCACTCATGCATTCAGCATGAAACCACTACACCAAACTGCTGAAAAACTAAATAATCTTAAAGATTTTGCACTATAATACCTACTTATTTCATGATCCCACGTGCCACCAGCCCTACAGCATAGAGGAGAAATGCAATGACCTGGCTGCACTGAACATGAATGTCATTCAGGGGGCCCCAAATTCAAAGGAGCCTTGCAATAAGACAGGCATTCCCAGGTTATGCTGGCATTTATTTGGGAGGTTGAGTCAGGCTTAATACTATAGGTCCATCATCAGTTTCTCCAATAAAGCTTCTGTCATGTGACCGAGTTTAGTATATGCACAAGTTAAGTACAATATACCAACTGTCATAAATCTCAAAAGAAAGTACTCATGAAAAGTAAGGTCAGCAGTTCAGGATTACCGAAAAATCAAAGTTTCCTCTTGGAACTGAAATATTATCATTAAATAAACCTTTAATACGGAAAACAAAAGATTAATGGCTCAAAGAATAAATATCTTTGCCCCATTCTTGGTTGCGTTTTTTTGTTTTGTTTGGGGTTTTTTGTTTGTTTTGTTTTTCTTGTTTTTTTGTTGGGATTTTGTTTGTTCATTTGTTTTGTTGTTGTCCTTTTCTTTTTCCACTTGTAAAATTAATGTTGGAAGACTGCCAAGATTTTAACTTTTCCAATGACTGAAAGTCTTGGCACTACTACTTATTACTGCCTTGCAATTGAAAGCAATTTTGTTTTGTTTGAGTACTTTCAAGTCATTCTAGAAAGTGTGCTACTTGAAGCACCAAGCAAAAACCAGAAACAGACTGTATTCTTCCCAATGATACTGAATGTTTTTAACTGAAAAGTATTTATTATTTTCCAAGACTGTCTCTGTTACAAGCTGAAACACATTTCTGATGCCACAGAACAGAATATAAATGTGATTTGTGGTAAATTCAAAAGATCTTCATTTCTACAGCACAGCTTTCTGTGTCTACATTGAGCTTTTAGCTTTTTATAACAGGAGACAATAAAAAAGGCAACTAGTATTAAGGAACATTTCAGACTGTGAAACTCTAAGCCTTGGGCTACAAAAGTTTTTTTTTTTTGGAGAATATGAAGACCTTATAGTTACAAAAAATACCATCAAGCTCGGAATCATGAGATTTATCACAGCAGATGAAGATTAATTATATGATTTGCTGTTTAATGTCAAACAACTTTTTTGTTTTAAATGCTCAAACAACTCTTCCTTGTATGAAATCCAGTACCTTGCTGTTTCACCAATGTAAACTAGCAAGGCTAATAGAAGATTTTTTTTCCCCCTGAAAGTGTTCCCAGTAGTACAGCTTAATTCTTATGATTACAGAGTAGTGACTTCAAATAAGTGAAAACCTAATGGAGCATGTAGGTGTTAATACTAGTTGCAACACAAATGTTGACACTGAACTACAACACAAGCTATTTCTATTTAAATATCTTTCTTTTATTTCAATATGTAAAATAGAAGTGGCTAGTATTGTGGTCTTCTCATCATAACATCCAAGTGAAAGTAGTTAAAGTTTTTAAATTATGTATTCATCTTTTTCCCCCCTCAAATTTAACTTTAGGCTAAACAAAGTCTATATAACACACTCCTAGACAGAATGCATGTCAGCATACTGTAAATATAGTACGTCACAGTAACATGCTAATTAACTCCCATCTACTCTAACAACCATTAAGACATTTGAAGAGAGAATATCACAAACCTGAGCATCTGTTCCACCTGAGGCAAATTTCTCACCCCCTTTTGAAAAAGCCACGGAAAGTACAGGTCCCTGAAAGGGAAAAAAAATAGCACACAGTAAAATTATGCTATTACTGTAATCATGGTATTTTAATGCAATCAAAATGCAACACTTGTGCCATTACCTAATATAGATTTTTCAATGTTAATAAAATAGGGAACAATTTAACTGTAGTGAAACTTTTGCAAAACAACTTGATTGAAGAACATTGTACACATTTGTAAGATGCTGTGTTACAATTATTATAATCAATACTAGGAAAATATTGGCATTTTCCTTAGATTTTGTTTTAAAGCTACAATGAAAAAGCAAATATATTACATTACTCAAGACAATGTGTTTCAATGACTTATTATCAAAAGTAAGGCTTGTTTTGCATTAAGAGGAAAGCAAGAAAATGTCTACCATTCTTAACAAAAGTTATCTTCCATAAGCTTACTCCTCCTTAGAAAGCACCATTTTTCAATAGGCAAAGACTAACATCTCAAATAATTGATTTTGACAATCAAAAGAGCAAAAAATTAATTAATTCAGAACATGATCTATGATGTAGCATTAAGCATGCATACAATATTAACAGATTAACTGCATGGTCATAGGTAAAAATCGATGCATTTCCTTATCACTTGTGACAAGGTGTATAAATACAACACTTGGCTGTCCTCTAATCTGCAAGTTGCAAGATGCAAGACACAATGGCATTAATGTTACTTTCCCATTGAAAAGATACTGAACAACCTATTAAGATGTTCATTTAAATAAGGTTTTTGTGTATACCTTGTGTCCATGAAGAGTGTAAATAAGTCTTCCTTCTAAGAGGTCCAAAATCTTAAGGGTACCATCAGTAGAAGCAGTGATGAGATAGTTACCAGAAGGGTGGAACGATACACAATTAACCCCTGCTCTGTGAACTAATTTACAGAAGACAATATTCAAAAGACTATAGATATCTACTAATAGGAAATGTACCCTTTATTTCTTCACTCTTTTTTACTTCCCAAACAACAACCTACTTCATTTAAGGGAAAAAACAAAGTGCTAGGACACAGACCACTCTGCAAACTATTTGCTTAGTTCTGTTCTAAAACTTAAGAGAAGCATTGCAAAGGAATAATCAGGATTCAGTTTGGAGTTTTAGAGTTGCTAGACTGTAAAAACATTACTTTACAAAACACCAACATGACCTGTTTGTACACCTTCCCCAGTAAGGAAAGAAACTGTACAATCTACATAAATCACATTTCATTACAAAGAACTCCATTCTAAAGAAAATACAAACTATATTGGTTTTACCTTGGTAATGCTGCAGTAACTTTTTCATTCGAATATCCCACAGTTTCACTGTATGATTGGAACCTGCAGAAGCTATACATGTACCACTTGGGTTGAAATCCACAAAATTTGCAAATCTAAATAAAATTAATGAAAATAGAATGATTACATGTTTCCACAGAAATTTTTGGAGAGAGATATATCTAGAAAACCTTGTTAACACTGAGTTGCCACAAACTTGTGTGAAATCCACATGTATGGAAACTCATGTAAGGTATTTCAAGCAACTGAAGTAAGCAACAGAAAACACGATGTGCCTGACAGATCAGACTGCATAATCTGGCTTTTGTTAAAAAGATAGTACAACTGCTCTGACTCAAACCTTCACAGCTTGTGTTGGAGTACAAAGCTCCTAGCAAAAAGTGCTGCAAAGAGTTTGTAAGCAGCAAGTAAAATAATTTTGTCTAAGGGCAGAATATCCTGCGATAACCTATTAGCTTGGAAAAAGGTAGAGATAGCAGCAACAAAATTAGCAAAGCACATATACAAGATTAATATTCCACTGCATTTCTTAATTAAAACTGTGGCTCTAAGATGTTTAAGAAAACTTCAGATAAGTAAAAGCAAGTATTTTCTAAACCTAAAAAGGCAGGTCACTGAAGTTAACAGAACACTGTTTTCATCAACAAGTGGAGAGTTCTTGAACTTCTTGTTGGAGCATTCAATAACAAACAGCATTATTGAAATGGGGAAAAAAACATGAAAGCATTCAAAAATCCAAGAGCAATCTGAATTATCTCTGGCTTATTTCTTGACTAGGGAAAAACTGGATAAGTGCAGCCAGTCAACCTCTTCAGAAAAAAAAAAAAGTGAAATTATTTTTGTTCACAGAGGTGGTAGAATGAAGTTTGGTCTATTATATTTTCAGATACAACATATATATGTTAACACCGCAAAACATGGATTTAATCTCATTAAAACTACACATTTATATTTGCCCTTTTTTGTAGTAACACTTACCCTTCATAATCTAAGAAGCTATCAATACAAGTTTTATTTCTTGTATCCCAGATCTTAACAGATTTATCCTCACTGCAAGAGGCTATTAGTCTTCCATCAGGGGAATATCTGGAATATGCAAATGAATACATTACTAAACAACGGATGCTACCTGAATGAGCATTAAAGATGTAATTGGCAAAACACCAGAACCAAGAAAGTCTGTTTGGAATTAAAATGTGTAACATTTGAAGAACATTTGAATTTCTCATAGTCTTCACAGAGTAATAAAACCTCCTCCCTCCACTCCTCCCAACACCCTCCTTACCCCCAACCCCATTTCACAATAAACTATAATTTTAAACAGCCATAAGCAAGAGAAAGGGGCAGGGGAGGAGGTAACAGGAGGCTAAGGCTATCACTTCAGATGCCAAAGAGATAATTATAGAAAACTATAGGCAAAAAGACAAAGAGGACAGAGCAAAAACTTGTGTTCCATTTTAACCTACATATACATTCTCCTGTGAGTTCTCTCTAGACTTACGAACTGTCAGCAAAACATTCATTATTCCTAGACTGGCAAACTAGGTTTTTAAATAGGAAAACTGATTTGTCTATAGTTTCACCAATCCTTATTATTTCTCATATTAAGCAACTGCACAGGGACATTAGAAAACTGTACAAGAACTTCCATATACCATTTCCTAGAGCTTTCATTTTTCTTCTCAATGATCAGACACGTTGGAGCTTTGTAGGGCTCTGCACTTCACCAGTGTTAAAGTTCTTTCTCAAGAGGTATAAGTCAGGCCTCTCAGCTGCAGATTTTCCATTATTATGGAAAGAAAAAAAAAACAAAACAAAACACACACACAGAAAAGAAGAATCTTTTCTTGTCTTTTAAGAGCTGCCCTGCCTTTAAATAGGGTGAGAATCTTAACCTGCAGTACAAAGACCATTTCTTCTACCTTTTCTAATTATGTAAGCTTAACACATTTTGACTCACAACCATTCCTTTATACCGCTTTTGTTCCAAGAATAGTTGATAAAACTCCTACTACCATGCATAACAAAACTAGAAGCAAGTGAATGCTGTGAAACAAGTTAATACAACATAAAAACATACAGAATTGGAGAAACAGACAGGATACTGACTGAAATTAAATACAGATGACCTTATTTGTCCTTTAAAGTAAAAGAATTAACACACAGCAACAGATTTTGTATGTACACATATTAACATAGAGAAAGCTTTCATACTTCAACTAGGAGATTTATATGCAATGTGCATGTGTAAGACTGATTTATTAAATTGCATTATTAGTGATAGATCATCACTTATGCACAGATTTTTCTTCTCCCAGTTCTGCCCTAAGAACTAAAAACCCTTTTTTAGAAGTTCTGCTTCTTTACAAAGAGAATAAAACCAACACTTACTTGGCACAGCGAACCCAATGAGTGTGTTGGAATAGGGAAAACAAAAGACGCTGATGGCGAACACTCCATATTTTTATTGATGTATCATTGGATGCTGAAACTAGAAAGTGGCCATCATGCGAGAAGTTTACACAACGAACAGATGCTGTATGACCTTTCAGTACCGATGATTCTCCATGACTGCAAGATAAAAAAAAAAAAGAAAAACAACAAAAACCTCACACAATTATATTGAATTGAAAGAGTTTAAAACGCCACAAAACTCAAAGTTAACATATTTGAAATCTTATCCAAATGAAAAAGCAACATATACAGACTGAAATCTTAGTGTTGTCAATAATTGTTTGCCTTATTTGTATATTAAATATTAGAGCAACAGATTTTGAAGTAATTGTATTTAATATGACCAATTTTAGAAGAGTGCAATTAACTAGCAGTATTAGCTTCCATAGGGTATTTGAACTAGCATTTATTATGTTTTTTGATATAGTAATCTACAAAATGCTTAAGAGTTAAAGTAACATCAGTCTTTCTAAGTTCATCCTGAATAGCTTGTAATCACTGCAACTTGAGAGGAGTCTAAAAAGGCAAATTCAAAATATCTTCTTTTGCAAAAATGCTATTGTTTCCTTTATCACTTATCTCCCCAAAATGAAGTGCAGCCATGCAATCCTTATTAAAAGGAATACATCCTTTAGGCCAGAGAAATTGTACCAAGCATAGTTTTACACGCATTAAATTATCACCTCTGAATTGCCATATTTTTCTGTGGAAACCATAGAATATTAAATGAAGAACAAAGTAACACAGTAAAGAACCGTGTTGCTTGTACTCTCAGTCTCTATTCCTGTCAATGCCCCATCAGGGATATGGAAAGCAAAAAGAAACTTTTATTGGGTAAACACTCCAATAGTCAAATTGTGCATTAATGAAACACACAGCCAGCATCACCCAGTTGCACTCACATGCAAGGAATCCATAGTCTGACAGTACGATCTTGAGAAGCTGAAGCAAGAAGCTGCCCATCTGGTGAGAACTGGACGCTGGTCACTGCTTCTGCATGGCCTATGAATTTGTAAGCTCTGCACTGTGCCTTCAACTTCCACACCATGAGAAACCTATCCAAAGAGGAGGTAGCTGCCAAGAAATGGAAGATATATCAGAAGTCTGGTCACCACTATCAGAAAAAAAAAATCAGAGCTAATGACTATGGACTTGGATTCACCAGTGAACTTACTGTGTGTCAGTGGGAGGGAGCAGTTATTGGGTTTTAATGAATACTTGGCCTGAGCAGAAGCCTGACAGCCAGCAATGCCAACACCAGGCTTTTGGAAGGACATGAGAAGACTGGGAGGAGTAAAGGATAATTCTTAAAAGGTAATTCTCCCACATATTCAGCAAACTGGCTTACAAGTACTTTAAATATCTAGAACAACAACAACCACAACAATCTAAAGCCAAACATCACACACATGTCATTAAGTATGAATCCAGATCTGGCATCACCAAATCCTGAGAACAAGAGACATCTTCACTTTGATCTCCGATATGGAATTTGATTAAAGTATCAAGTGTTTAACTCTGATAAGACAGGCCAACTAAAACCCAAAATATAATATCTAACACTTCAGGTATCTAAAGTGAATATCCAAATACGATAATCCTATAATCTTATTTAAGTACCAATTTTTTAATACTAACATCTATCCCGTTCAAAACGTAATGTGAAGTTGTCAGTCTGATAATAGGAAGAGATAAACTTTTTTTTTTTTTGCAGTCACTTTACAGGTGGACCTTACTATCTATACTGGAAAAAGCAGACAAAGCTTTTACCAGAGCTTGATCATTTTCAGGGAACTATAAGCAGCAAAAGAAATGAGCAGTTGAATTGAACTGATGAGTGTGATATTCCTGCGCCCCTATAATCTTCATCTCTGCTAAGTGCTAGCAAGCAGATCGTAAATAAAAACAAGGGACTCACACTCCCACCCCTCAATTATAAAATTCCTACCCCTAGTGCAGCAAGTGAGGGAGAGTAAGAACAGGGACTTCCTGGAAGTTGAAGAGGACATGAAAAGGATGGTTCTTCCCTTCCCAGCCTCTTTCAGGCACCAACATAGCACAAAGGAACTGAGTTTGTTTATTAGCAAGGCAAGCCTCAAGCAAAGTATTAGATATTAAACTCTCCTTAGGGATTTGGCACAGAAATATTATTTTTACTCCCAAAAGACTAGATTCTGGTAAAAGATGTGGGACCAGACTATCCCCATGCCTATATCAATAGCCTTACATTTGACACTAAAGTACAGGATATTACTCGCCTCCAAATTTTCAGAACTCTATTTTACAGCAGGCTGTTTCTAATTGTACTTGAATGATTTATTTTTTTCCTTTTACTACAGAAAAATGTGACCTAGCATGGTATAAAACAGAAAGGAGGAAAAGCTAAATAAAATTGAAAGCATCACATTGGAAATGTGGAACAGACAAGATTGATGGTTTCTGAAAAAAAACCAAAACAAACAAACAAACAAAAATTATCAAGTACCTATGGTACTTTCAGTTCTGAAAAAATGAAGGAACTATTTCAAAAGATAACAGTACAATAAATTCAAAGCCTGGTTTCTTGTAGCTTCCTCTCTCACAGATGGATTATCCTAAGGTTAATGAGACACACGCAGGAATCTGAAGTTCTTCTTTCACATGGACATCCACAAGAGTCTTCCTTGTTGTCCCTCTGGACTCCCTGTTGCCTACACTCATCCTCTCTCCATCCTTAGGTAGGTTTCTCTCTTGAAGCCACTCACTTATTACCATAACACTCAAAGGCTATTATTATCACCAATACTGAAGTTTCAGCCCAGCTAACACCACCCCAGGGCTGACCGAGAGGAGAGGATCAGGACCTGCACAGGAAAGGGTGAGTAACTGACAGATCTAATGCAGAATTATTTTAAGGCACACAGACTGACGTGACTCTATACCTGAGCAGCACAGGAGAGGCGTAAACCCAGACAAAAAAACTCTAAACCAAAATTCCGAAACTTTTTTCAACTTTGGCCCCTATCCTGCCAAGGAATCATAGAATAGTTATGGTTGGAAGGGACCTTCAAAGGTCATCTAGTCCAACCCCTCTGCAATGAGTAGAGACATCTCCAACTAGATCAGGTTGCTCAGAGCAATGCCCAGCCTGGCCTTGAATGTTTCCAGGGATGGGGCACCTCCCACCTCTCTGTGCAACCTGTGCTAGCGTTTTACCACCCTCAAAAAACAGGTTTGGTTCCTTTACTGTTAACAACCTCAGCCAAGCCACACTATTCCCTGTTCAAACAGGTTAAAAATCAATTTTTGTGCATATGGCTAACACATAAGCATTTTGCTGTAACAGCAAACATTTTATCTTTGCTAACCACAAGCACTAAATAAGAGTCTACAGGGTAATGATGTTGCCAGCAATAATTTCTACTATCGATACTAATCTTAAACAGTTTTATACATGAAAAACGTACTACTATTATAAAATAAGCTTCTCTAGTTCTCTTTGCATTCCGTTTTAAGGGATTTTGCCTACTTCATAACAATGCTTCTCCATTTTACTCAAGCACAGTATCTTAAGGATTGCTTCTTAATCCTTTATGCATTTTGCTTCCCTCAAGTTCATGTTGTCCATGTATTTAAGTGTTCAAAAAGAGGAGAGCAAGAACTTTCCAGGACAGATTACACGAGTTCCTACAGCAACGAAGACCAGACACAGTTGATGCATTCTGTCAGCACTTAAGTAAAGGCAGCACTCTACAGTCTGACTTACAGTCACCAGACCACCAGTAAATGGTCCACAGCAGATCTCCAAGGACAAGTTAAAGTACTGTAACTGAAACAAAAGACATATAGAGGGTCCAGAATAATTTGTTAGGATGGGCCATACCACAAACAAGTCTGTTGCACGTGCTCCTCAGAGAAAATACTACATAGCCAGAATCATGCTTAGAGAGGTGAAAGACAAAAATTGTCCTTGCTGTCATAATTAAAATAATTGATCAACTGCAAAATATAACAGAAAGCAAACTGAAAATTCACACTGATCTGACTCCAATATGGAATGTAGTCCGCTTTATAACTTCAGTGGTTTTTTTTAAATAAAAATAATCAGTGCTTTCTGTACCCACCCAAGTAGAGCTGACACATCTCTAGGTAATTTGCTTTTCTGGTGATGAGTCATAACAGAATTAAATACCAAAGAGTGAAGACTTGGCATTACGCAAAGGCCAAGTTTACACACCGCTTTGCTGCAGTTCTCTAAACAGATATCCAGGCTTTACCTATGCCATGAAAAAAATGTTATGGTATTTGCAATGATACCAAGTTCAGTTTACAAGCTGTGAATATTTATGGTATACATTTTCATATGTACACATGTATGTATGAAGACACAAGGTGCCACACTGTAGAATTACTATTACACTCCCATTTCCCAGAATACCACAGTACCAACTACAAGTTGTGCAGAAGATCAGAAGATCCATACTTAGCCAGGCTTTAACATCTAGTTGTACCTCTCGGTCACCCTTTTTTTCCCCTCAAATACTTAGGAATCCCCAATATGATTAATTCAGTGCAAGAATCACAGGTCAGACAGAGTACAGGGCTGTGCATATGACATGCCCATGAATATCCAGACACCACCCCACCAAAAAACCCACACGCTTCACAGGAACGTTGGAAATTTCAGTGTGATAAGGCACAACATCACAATACAAACACATTTAACAGTGACTTGCAAGATTTCATTCTTGGAGGAAAACAATTACTAATCAAATCTCTTTCAAGGGAACCAATCTGGAATTCTAAGCACAGTGGATGACTTACAAGGAACTTTTAATAACTCCCATAAGTTCAAGTTCGTGGCAGTTTTTTATTTTATGCTGCATATACAGAAGCAAGCAGAAGGGACTTACAAAGAAGCAGCACACTACCCAACATTTAATTATCATTCTGGATTTTATTTTTTTCAAAATAAATCCCAGAGCCCTCCCACATTTATTCAGTGTTAAGTCTACATTCAATTTCATTTAAGTCACTTAAAATCAGTAGTTTATATACAAGTGTTCCCCAAATTTTCCAAGTCCAACAACATAGAAAGTCTTTCAGAGTTTCAGATTTTCCAGAAATCTGCATGCACTGAAAACCATCTGAATTGGAATATTTCTGAAAAATTCCTGCAACTCAGTTCAAAATCAGGGGAATGTGAAATGGCAAGGGTTTTTTTTTTCCTTCTCTATTTAGCTCCTCCCTCAACCTTTTTTATTCCCCTTAGGAATAAATTGAACTTTATTTATTTTAAGGTCCAGGTTATTTACTTTTGCCTTTTTTTTTTCCTTTTAGTTTTGTTATAACTACAAAAATATAATGAGAGGTGATGGGCAAATGGAGTAAGGGTTCAGATACATGAAGTTATTATCCCTGTAAGAGGCAGATTCACTTTGACTTATTGCTTAAATAGATAAGGAACACTTTGTCAGTTTTAACATGAAGGTAGTTCTTTATATGAAATGCAGTTTTTGCCAAGTCCTAGAAAAGTTAATTGTATAAAAGTTGCATAGTCTATATTCACACCATTAAATTACTTTCATCTGAGGAAACATGTATCGCGCACAAAACTTGTGCTCTGCCATGTAGGAGAATCCAAGTCTTTTTCTTGTTATGGAACTTGCTATGGAACATAGCAGTCTACAGCAAGCTTTTCACAAAAGCACATACATACTTTGTATAATATATTGCCGCAGCACATAATGACTGGCTGCTTTTTGAAATTTGATAAATGGTTCGTTACTTTTACATCTACGAAAAGAATTCCTTGCTGCAAAGTGGAATGGAATTTTTCAGGAATGTCTCCCTTATATAGTAAAGAAGTTCCCCTTTTCTAAAAAAAAAAAAAATCAGCTCAGGGAGAAGAAAAAAAAATTGCAAGTAACCACCTAAAAATAAGTTAAAGACAAACCAACCCATGCCACACAGTGGCAAGCATTCTTAGCACAATTCAACACTACATTACCAGCTCCAAGTTTTCTCCTTCTGTTCCCCTTCCGTCTTAGCCTCCCTCCACCCAGATCACTCAACTCTTTGAAACCGCTAAGATTCAAGAATACACCTTAACTTGCTCTTGTTTTATTTTTGGCAAGTCTTCACTTATTTCAGGTCTCACTTGCTCCCTTTTAACCCTTCTTCCTACTAATACCTGCAGCAAAAGTACACCTACTACATTCTTTAAGTATCCAGATTCTTATTGCTTATTAGCTCAAGTTCCTACCTACCAGCCCCAGGTTGAGAATTACTACACCATGGCTACTGGAAAACATTATCACTTCACTGAAAACAACAACAAAAAAAAGCTGGAATGCCTGACCCATTAAGATAAGTGTTCAATTTAAATCATGTAAAGCTAAAAACACAGATACTAACACAAGATTTTTTTTTTCAAGTACACAATATATCTATCACATCTACTGTCTATAATGACATTCAAAACAGATTAGTGACAGAATTCAAGGATCAATATTCTTTAAAACTCTACATAAGAGGATACAGAAAACACTCTAAGCTGTTCTCTGAACCACCTAACCAACAAATCTTAGTTTCCTCCAAGCAGCCCTTTACTTTGTTAACTCCCTTCACTTCAGGAACTCCAGCTTCGCAACCTTACTCGAGGTCTCCCATGGTACTGTTGTGACTAGAAAGAGGCATCATATGCTGCATTATCTCAAAACTCTACCTAGGACTGAGGTATTCCAGCTGTTGCCAAAACACGATGCAAAAGAGACCAAGTTTTTCCCTGTGTCTCCTTCATCTACCCTGCTGGCAGACCAAAAGAAAAAAAAAAAAAAAAGAAAAAGGGTACATAGAACAGTCACATTAGCTACATGTCCCTAGGATGCCAGGCTTAACATAGAAAAGCTTACTCAGAGGCAAAATAAATATTAAATGTATAGCTAAGAAACAGCAGTAGTTAATGCAATTCTGTGCTGTCTCTCCTCCTCCGTTACCTTTAAACTGATTTTTTTACTTGTAGCCATCCCTATTTCTTCCCATTTGTGGTACTGCCAGCATGTCATTGGTTCAGCTGCTACCACACTCTTCTCTAAATGCATGAGAGCACCTGACTCACCCTCATGAGGTAACTTTGAGACTAGGCACAAAGCTGCAAAACAATGCTAAAGCCCATCTACTAAAGAAACTTCCTTTTCTTCAATGGAATATAACTGTCACCCTGAAACCCCTAGGAGAATGTAAATGCCCAGAAAACTGCAGACCACTACAAGACTTAAGATTCAACTTGCCACATCAATGTCAATTCAATCACATGCTACTGTACCATTACTTATAGATACATAAGTTATCAAGTACCTGCAATATAGGTCAGTTAATTCCACTGCAAGAACCTTAACTTTTACTTCTGTAAGTAAAGATTCTTTACTGTCACGTATCATTACCTTGCAGGTCTAATATGTATTTTTTAAAGAAAATAAAAACCCTCCTCAGTCCACTCAAAAGCCTTTGTTTTACCATAATCAAGACAGACCAAAGTAAGAAAATAACAGATCAAAATTTTACAAAAATAAAAGGCATTATATCTGTATTCAATTTTTTAGAAACTAAACCCCAGTATTTACTTTTGCTTTCCATAGAGTTCACCACAGCAGATATACTTTCTACACCACTACAGATGCATCTGGAGACATTCCAAGATAAACAACTGCATGTTGCTATCTGCTCAAAAATGTAAAAACCTTGGAGATCATGGTCCATTAGATTCGTACAACCAGCAGTGATTATTTTTCAAATTTCCAAATCTGATTTTTATCTGCAGCATTACAAGTTCTCATTTGCACATCAGCACGTCCCTCAGCTGTACGATAAGCAGTAAGGCACTTTCCTGAATGAGGATGATAAATAGTCCCATCTTCTTTGAAATGCCATATAATAACTTCTGGGATGGGAGATCCATCTTTTGGGCAGTTCCTCATAGTTATGAAGTCTTCATGCTCAGGGACTTCAGCACATAGCTCAGTTACGGAGTTAAATCTAATCTCCTTATTTGATGTGTATTCAAAAAATTGATTGCCTCCCTGACCATGACATCCAAAGAGAGAAAGGTGAGCCCCCGTAGGATGATTTTCTGGCAAGGCGTAGTCAAGGCACTCTGAAGCTATTCCTGCACTGCGGATAGCACCATGCCAGCCAGGACGATCTTCTGGTACATGCAACTCCGCAAATATGTTTTTTAAATACCAGTTAAAACTCTTGCATTTCAAACGCTCCCTTAGTATCTTTCTTTCAGAAATATCTCCATAGTTTTCTTTTCTTGCTGAAGGATTCCTGTTGTAAAAGTGCTCTTTGTACTCATCCATCCACACCTCAGCAGCACGTGCCGTGTTCTGAAGGAAATTTGGTCTGGCATAGGGTGCGCGCTTTGGAAACACATGGCCTACGTGGGAGCATGGATGAATTTCCAACATGCCTCCACACTGCCAAACCCTAAAAGATAATTCTAGGTTCTCCCCTCCCCAAACATCCATTCCGGTATCGTAAGTACCCAAGTACTCAAAATACTTCTTGCTGACAGCAAACAAGCCACCAGCCATAGTTGGGGATCTGATTGGGTCAGTTTCAGATTTGCGCCTAAGACGTTCATGTTTAGGCACCGAGTGCCACTGGAATGTTAGCCGCCAGTCAAAGCCCCCAATCATGGGTTCTGCTGTTTGCATGTAGTATTCAAATGTTTTCCAGTCAATGGTGTCAATGACAGGACAAACAATAACAGTCTCATTCTCAGCAATCCTCTCAAGCAGTGGTTCCAGCCAGCCAGAGACACATTCACAGTGACAGTCTAGGAACGTGAGGACATCACCGGTGGCAAAAGTAGCGCCAATTAAGCGGGCACGAACCAGTCCTTCTCGTTTGTTGGTTCTTATCAAACGAACTCTTTTCAGACTGCTTATGTATTTTTCAAGATCAGTCTTCAAATATACTTTATCACTCAAGTCATCCACCAGTATAATTTCTTTTAGAAGCACTGAAGGTGATGTTTCAAGAACACTATGTATCGTCCGCAGCAATGTTGACCAAGCTTCATTGTAAAAAGCAATTATTACAGATGTTGTAGGCAGTCTTCTGTAGTTGTAAGACTTAGCTTTACAGCCACTCAGTCGATTATCTTCAATGTGCCGGTGCAGAGAGATTTTATCACTCAAGTAAATGTTTATCGCATACTTCTCAATCAGCTCTTCTTCCTGTTTCTTTTCCTCAGAACTCAGCTGCAGACGAGAAGGCTTACCCCACTCTCCTGGGGAATAAGGATCAGGCGGGGATTTGTCATAAACTGGACGAGCCAAATCCATAGCTTCTTCTGCTCTGTCAGAAAAGCGCCTCTCCCATTTCCCTTTGGTGATGCTCTCCCCGGCGAGGGAGGCACCGAAGGAAGAAACCGACAGCTCGACCACGAAGTATGCGATCATCAAGAAGCCGAGAAACACACAGCTTTTACGGACCCATGTCCATCTTCTCACCAGACGGATCCGCATCGTAGGCAATTAAAAGCAGCCCCCAGCTGAGAGGAGCTCCCTGACCGTGACCAGGACTGGGGGGCCCAGCTTCGGGCTCGGGTCGCCGGCCGAGTTTGCAGCCAGTCTCTCCGTGGCGGGCCCGGAGGTTTCCCGGGGGGCCGCGGCGCAGCAGCGGCGGCACGAAGCAGCCCCCCGCCCCTCCGGCCTCGGCGCTCCCCTCACTTACTTCCTCCTCCTCCTCCTCTCTCGCCGCGGGACAAACCCCTCCTCCCGCCTCGTGGTTTGCTCAAAAAGTTGTCGCTTAAGGAAGGGGCAGAGACTCCTCGGCCCGCCCGGCCGGCGGGGGAGCCCGCCCCGCCTCCGCGCCCGGCGGCTCCGCCGGCTGAGGGAAGGAAGGAAGATAGAAGGGAGGGAGGGAGCCGCCCCTCCCGAAAGCAAACAGCGCCCGGCCCCCGGCACTCACCCAGCCCCGCGCCGTCCGCGTTGAAAGCGACGCCCGTCACCGCCGCTCTGTGGCCCCGGAGAGTCCGGATCAAAGCGGGGTCCTCCTGGGAGAGAGGGTGCGCACCGTCAGGCGCCGGCTGGGGGCCCCGCCTCCCCCCGCCCCTCCGGAGCCGTTAACGTCCCGCACACGGTGGGGACACGGCCGCTAAAGGGCTCTGCACCCTCCGCCGCCTCGGCTGCCCACGCCCGCCGCCGGGCCCTTACCAGCGCGGAGGCCATGGGCGGAGCGGGACGCCGCGACAGCGGTTGCCGGAGCGGCGCGGCGGCCCGTCAAACCCCCCGCGCTCTAGTCACGGCCGGTCGAGCCCCGAATTCATCCGCGGCGCCAACAGCGCGTCTTTCGATCCGCCCATTCGCCGGCCGCCGCGGAGAGGCTGTGAAGCTGTGGATCCGCCCCTATCGGTTGTATAGGTACTCGACTCCCTGTTAAAGGCGCAGGGCCGCAGCGCCCCTCGCGTTGCGTTGGGGTACGGCGCGTGCTGTCGTCGGCGCCTCCGCGGTGTCCGGCTGTACCGGGGCGGCCTCTCCGGTCGGGCCGGGGAAATTTAAATTATCTTGTCTCCGAATTTATCCCTTTGGTTGGAACACGGCGGCTTGTGGTTGGGACGGGCTGAGCTACCGCCGGGCGGGAGTCGTTCTGTGGGTGCTGGAGGGGCGGGGCCTGGGGGGGTCATTATTTGAAAAAGAGAAGTGATTGCGCCACTGCTCTCGCCACCTTGAATCCTGTGTTCAGTTTTGGTCCCCTCATCATAAGAAAGACATTGAGGTACTAGAGAGATTGCAGAGGAGGGTGATGAAGCTGGTGAGGGGCCTGGAGCACAAGTCTGATGAGGAGCAGCTGAGGGAACTGGGGCTGTTTAGACTGGAGAAAAGGGGGCTGAGGGGAGACTTTATTGCTCTCTACAACTACCTGAAAGGAGGTTGTGGCATGGAAGGTGTTGGTCTCTTCTCCCAAGTAGCAAATGATAAAACAAGAGAAAATGACCTCCAGTTGTGCCAGGGGAGGTTTAGATTGGATATCAGGGAAAACTTCTTCATGGAAAGGGTTGTCAGGCTGCCCAGGGAAGTGTGGAGTCACCATCCCTGGAGGTGTTTAAAAGGCATTTAGATGAGATTCTTAGGGACATGGTTTAGTGCTAGAGTTAGATTTGGTTATGGTTGGACTCGATGATCCTGAGGGTCTCTTCCAACTGAAGTGATTCTATGAAAAAAAGACCAACCCTCAAACCCCATTTTTTTTTCTTCCAGCCTGTGAGGGAACACCCTGGTGCTGGTTCTTTGCCGGCACGCAGCACAATGCCCGGAGCTACACTGTCGGTGTTTCGTCTGGGCAGCTGGAGGAAGCCGGGGCCATGGGGAGGCTGTGCGGGCCTGAGGTGCTGCTGCCCTGGCTGCAGATGGAGCGGGCTTTCACCTGCCTGCTCTTGAGGACCTATTCTTTCAGGTTAGCTGACAGAAAATCTGAAGAAGTGAAATTTACAAAGATAGTGAAAGGCCTGGCCCATGTTACCCCAATTTTGTGACTTATACATGGGTGCAGGAAAGCACTGGTTAACGCCTCATACTGGTTTTGCATTAAGCATCTTTAGTATTGTCCTCTGTTTTTTCTCATTGTTTCTTAGCCTATTAGTGCTTTCTAGATTTCCAAGTCAGTGCTCAGTTTTGTATCATACAGGTATCATCCTTTAATACTTTGAAAAAGTACAACTAGCTTTTTTTTTTTTCTTTAAAAAACAAAACCAAACCAAACACGAATTTTGGTGTTACTAGTGCTGTGAATGTTTATGCAGCTTCATGTAAGCTAGGTAAGGAAACTAATCTCACTGAAAAAATACTGCCTCAATAGCTATGCTAATAAAAATGAGATTGGCATCATTTTGTAAAAGGGAGGGCTGTGACAGCAAAACTGTCATTCGATATGAAAGTCTTCATGAAGAAGTAACTTATACTGCAATTACCTTTATTTTTTTTTTTAATCTAGCCTGCATTTTACAGAGTTTTATCTGACATTAAACTCCTACATCTAAAGAAACAGGTCAGTAATTAGGCCAACATGCAAGATTTGTCAGTTATAGGACAGTTCCAAATCAATTGCATTTAACCAAGAAATGCACATTTAAAATAATAATTTTATAAGTGCTGAAAAAAGCAGGATTATCACAAGTATGTAAGAAGTTTTCCATTAAAATCTGCTAGATGCTTCTTATATTGATGTTTTACAGACTGATAGTTTGTCTTTACAGCTTCAGAACACAAACTTTTTTGTTAAGTGGTGGGACAGGATACATTGACTTTAACTTGAACATAACTACACCTACAGTTTTATGTCATTATTTGTTCTTGTTGGTGTTGGTTTTTGGGTTTTTTGGTTTGTGGGTTTATTGGGGTTTTGTTTGTTTGTTTGTTTTTGTCGGTTGTCTTTTGTCTTTTTTTTATACAGCTCACACACCTATCCTTTTGTGTTAGCTCCCATGATTTAGTTATCACAAAGAAAGGTGTAGCACTAAACAAAGCTGGTAATGAGAAGACTTCAGTGTCCCACATTCTGTCATGTTGCAGGAGTAGTGAGTTAACTAGTTAAACTTAAATTCACTTGGCCTCTTCACCACTATTGAAGTCTTCCAGCCATTTCTCAACTGTTTTTCTGTCTTTTTTCTTCTATGGTTTATCAGCTGTAAATGAGACCTCTCATCAGGTAGACAGCCAAGCTACATTTAGATCCTGTCCCTCTGGGAAGCAGGTTTAGTACCGAGCTTTGGATGATCTGAAGTTAGTCTGTGTTCTCTTGAATGACATAATCTACCCTCTGTGCTCTTGTAATTGTGTATTATGTTATCTCAGTATTCCTGGTATGTTATGTTCTCAGGTTCATTTGTATTCTGGAAGCTCCTTAAAACCCAGTGGACAGAAGTATATGTTATTTTATTTACAAGCTGAGCTAAATGACAATTCTGTCATACTGAATCTTTTTCCTTTTGCCTTCTTCACAGCTGCTATATTTCCTGCAGCTCAGTATCCTTTTCTCATTTTAGGGTGCTAGCAATAAACTGGAATCTGTACCTGCCCACAAAATTCCTGAATTATGAAGTGCCAGCTGACAGGCACAAAGCAATGGACAGACTGGGGTTACTGAAAGAGGGCAGCATCCCTCTTTCTACAGATTGCTGGAAGAGCATTTCTCAGACTGTAGGGCTTACAAGGTTAATCTGTTCCTCACTGCTGCTCCTCATGTGAGAGTGTTTTGAAGACTCCCAAATGCTTGTAGGAAGTAAAGTATTCCCTTGCCACAGACATATAATTAGCTATAATGATTGTCGTTATAAAGCTGGCAGGTAATAGTTTTTATGCTGATTAATTTTTCTCATTAGCATGCATAGTTTTTATTTTTAGAATTATTGTAACGCCTAATAATTTAATACAATTATGAGTTGGCATTGTCTTAAGGTTGAGAATAACTGTTCTGCCACATACAAGTGCGATCTACTATATTAAGTTGTTGTGCACTGTGATGACAATGATAAATGATGCTTCAGAAAATATCTTCCAAGTGTCACATCTTAGTAGGCTGTTGTTTCAGCAGCTGTGAAGCTTTTTCTCAGGTATTGAGTTAAGGTAGTATATGTCTAAATAGAAATCATATACACAGAAGAACACTAAAATTGCAACTCATGGTCACTGCAGGAAAGTACCTAATAAAAGTGTGTGTAGAATTCAAGGACACATGAATGAACATAGTACCCTTTGTGCATGTATGTCACACATAAATTTTGCTGATCACTTAGGATTTCATAATAAATGAGGTAATATGTGCACAAGGGACAAATGTAATATACTAGCCCACATAAAGTACTGTCATATCTAAAATGAGGACTTTGTAACTTTAATGTTAATGTTAATGCAGACTTCAAAATAAAACTGAGGACCTCAACTTTAGCTGCACGGGATCATACTGGGAGCAGCTGCATTAGCAGTAGAGCTGCCAAGAGCCCCAGAGAGGCCTTTGGCCCTTGGGTTGTTGGCAGACAGGGGACACAAGCAGACAGTGGTGCTCCATGGGCACTGGAGGGAAGTGTGAGATAAGCTTTGCCAGCATCATGCATCCACCTACCTGCAGAAGAATGTAGTCTCAGGGCACGAATATTTAATTATAGGCTGTCTTGCAGCTGTAGAACCATTATATTAATAGCTTATGCCCCCAGCATATTTCCAACCTCTTATCCTACGTTTTTTTTTCTCTTACATCAAAATGGCTATGAAAATAAATATTAAGACTGTAAAGTAACTTGTGCGTACTGTATTTTTTCTAGTTTTGTTGAAACTTTCTTCTCAAAATCCCATTAAAGTCTGTTTGCCAATAGCAGCAAGAAAATGGAAAAGATAAGGATATCAAGTATATACAGATAGATTTGAAATGCATGGGTGATTTGGAGTATGTATGATGTTATTAAACTTATAGTCTGAGAAATATAGTCCAAGAATCCTTCTGGGGTCCTGAGAGAACTGGCAGGTGTAGTTGCTAAGCCATTCTCCATCCTATTTGAAAAGTCATAGCAACTGGATGAAGTCCCCAGTGACTAAAGAAAAGGGAACAGCACACCTAGATCCCAGAAACTACTGACCAGAAAGTGTTGCCTCTGTGCTCAATAAGATCGTGGAGCAGATCCTCCCAGAAGTTATTCTGAAGCATATGGAAAATGAGGTGATTAGAGACAGCCAACATGGCTTCACCAAGGGCAAATCATGCCTGACTAACCTAGTGGCCTTCTATGATGGAGTGACTGTGCCAGTGGACAAGGGAATAGTAACTGATGTCGTCTACCTGGACTTCTGTAAAGCCTTTAGTATGGTCCCCCACAATATTCTTGCCTGTAAGCTAGAGAGGTACAGATTTGATGGAGGGACTATTAGATAGATAAGGAATTGGCTGGATAGATGCATCTGAGGGGTTAGAGTCAGTGGCTCAGTGTCCAAATGGAAATCAGTGATGGGTGGTGTCCCTCACGGGTTTGTTTTGGGACCAATACTATTTAATATCTTCATTAAGGACATAGACAGTGGGATTTTTAGACAGCAAGTTTGTGAATGACACCAAGCGGAGTGGTGCAATTGATACAATAAAGGGACAGGATGCCAGCCAGGGGACCTTGACAGGCTTGAGGAGCGGAACTGGGCAAACCTCATGAAGTTCTACAGAGTCAAGTGTGAGGTCCTGCACATGGCTCAGGATAATTCCCAGTATCAGTACAGACTGGGGCATGAAAGTATTGAGAGCAACCCTGCAGAGGGGGACTTGGGGATACTGGTAGATGAAAAGCTGAACATGAGCTGGCAATGTGCTCTTGCAGCCCAGAAAGTCAACCATTTCCTGGGCTACATCAAAAGTAATGTGACCAGCAGGTCAAGGGAGGTAATTCTTCCCCTCTACTCCACTCTGGTGACACCCCAGCTGGAGCCCTGCCTCCATCTCTGGGGTCCCCAACATAAGAAGGACATGGGCCTGTTGGACCAGGTCCAGAGAAGGCCATCAAAATGATCAGAGGTCTGTTGTAGCTGATAAATATTTGATATTTTTCCTTTCTCAGCATATAGATTGTATTTTACTGAAGGCTAAATAAGAGAACTGAAAATACCTGAAGGGGAACATGTGTAAAGGAAAACTGCATAATTTAAAATCAGCACTTTAAACGAAATAACTATCTGCGTGAGAAGCTGAGGGTTACAATTACTCTGCCAAAGAACTTGTCTTAGAATCATTAGAATTTGTATAAAAGTAGGTGTGTTATTGTCGAGGGTTAAGATTGCGGGGTGACAATAAAACCCTGGCAGATGCATTGTTAACCTCCTCTCCCCCCCAGTTCCCCCTTTTGCCCCTCCCTCTCCCCCCTTCCACTCAACACAGGCGATCGGGAGGGAAAGAAGGACAGAGAGAAGAGAGTTGGAAAAATTAAAGATGTTTTACTAATGCTACTAACAAGAATAGAGAAAATAATACAAAATATACAAAACCAATCTTGAAAGTCTCAGCAACTGCAGAGCCGGCCACCAAAGTCCTGGATTAGACTCTGCAGCCGACCGGAGCTGGATTCAGTCTCTCACTAGGCCTCAGTTCTCAGGGACGACCAGCAAGATCCTCTCCTAAGGTCGGCCATAAGCAGAAGGGAAAAAGGGACGAGATCCTTGTGATCTCCCACTTTTATATGAAGTATTCACGTGAATGGAATGTTATACACAGTTGGTCAGTTTCTTAGTCACTTGTTTCTCGTTGCCCCTCTCACAAGATGTCCATCCATGCTTATCAATAAGTTTGCATTCCATTGCTAGGTTTACCAAAACATGTGTCTGGTTCTCCAGGAAAATGCAGTTAATATGAAGGCTTTAGCTGACAGGCAAAATTCACTGAAAGAGAAAATTGTTTTTAACAAAACCAGGACAGTTATCCAAAGGGATTTTTCCATTTGTTCCTTTAATTAGACACTTTTGTGTAAAAGATACATATCTTTCTAATGACTTCAGAGACCAAATTCCTTTATGTTTCTCCCTAAGTACCCAAACAGCATGGTAAATATACTGACATAGTAATATGCAGCTGAAGCACACACTGAGCTGCATGTAAATCTCTTTAGTGTTACTTGCAATATCGGATAATAGCTCACACTCTCTATAATGTGTGTGCATTGTTAGAATCTGAGAATGTTTGCAGGCACCAACTGTTTTCTGATAACAGGACTGGTTTGACTATGGAATTTTCTGGGATGAGCTTATTATGGTGTTTTATAGCAGTGGCATCACTACCCACTACCTGGCTGGAGACCCACATGCAATTCCAAATTTAAAGAACATCTTTCTCTTTCTTCCATTTGTTTTTGTTTGTTTGTTTGTTTGTTTGTTTTAAATAATGTTTTAATGGCTGATCAATACACATAATATTTGCTGTGACACCAGTAACATGGATACGTATTTTGTTGGTATATGTTGATTTATTTCAGTGAGCTTGTGACTAGTTTTTTTAAAAAGTAAAGCAGATACGCGGTATGATGGCTCTTTGGAATAATTTAGTACAATGTAGCAAAGGTTAGAGCAAATTTATTAACACTTCAGGAGATGCTGTATAGAATGGTGTTTATAGAGTGTGTTTATAGAATATCTTCCATTTAGTATTGGTTAACAATAGCATTATTTAGGGTAATGCAGATATGAACTGCAAGAGTGAGTTGATGAAAACAGATGAACAGTGAACTGTTGTATGGAGATACTGACCTTGGTGAAGTATCTGTTCAGGTATGTGTCACAAGGCAACATGTCACGTAAAGAAACTAGTAAGGAGAATGAACTAGGGGATGGAATAAACAGGACCAAGAGAAACGAAAATAAGAAATTTAAGTAGAAAAATGAGCTCTTGATATCTGAGCTTACTTAATTTTAGGAAAAAATGTAATTTTTCTTCAAGTCTGAACTCCATGAAACCAAATTTTGGCTTAACTTACAAATTTATGGTTAAAAGGTGGCAGTAAATCTGTTTGCTGGGTGTTAAGGAGGAACTTGGTGTTTGCACATTGCAGAATTAATATTAGCAGGTATTTCATAAGTTCATGTGGTTTGTTTTAAACTAGACTACACTAAAACTGTGTGGGTGAGGTTTTCAACCATTAAACTGAAGATATAGAGAATATAAGGAGGGAGAAAACCTTAATACATCACGCTTGACTCAGCTTTTTAAGAGGAAAAATACTATATGCATTCTCTTTAAACAAAAAAATGTAAAGAAGCACTTGTTTTTAGTACCTCAAGTAACAATTGATCAGTATTTTTCAGGAACCCAAAAAGCTGTTAGAAACACTCGCTGTAGCTGTAAAAGAATCACGAGGGAAGGGCCAATTGATCTTCTGGGTCCTTCCCTATGACTTCCAGTTCAACAAGTCTATTTGTAGTGGCAAAAGAGAGGGAACATGGTATCCAGAGAGATGGAGAAGGAAGCAGAAGAGTGCACTCAGTGGATCAAGGATGGTCTTCAGCTGCACAGCTTGGTGTACGCACCATGTTTTATCTGTGCCATTAGCTTCTTCTGCTAAATGCTTGCTGAAGGCCAGGTTCTGACCCATCAGAGACTTCAGGTGTTTAGCACACAGCTGCACGATGTACATTTGTTTAGCAATGACACGATGCTACACTCCCAGCTCCACACCACCCATGCTTACTGTGCCGTCTCTAAAAAGGATCCTTGACTCCACATCTCATGACTGGTCCAGAGATGACTTGGGCACTGAATTAGAAATGTCATTGCTCTGTCCTCTGCTGCCGCTTTATGGAATGTACCTAAGGACCAAACTACCAGGTTATTCTACCAGGGCTGAACTATATTTTGTTAGTACACTTAAAAGAACAAGAAGAATTTGATTCCACCCTCCCTTAAGTTAGTTTCCAGGGAGACAGGAGCAAGGTGTTTCTGACCAGTAAGAGTCACCTCTTTCAGGTTCAGGATTGTTACAGTGAAGACTGAGTCACATGAGAGAGAAAAATCCTTACAGATTACATTTTTGCCACTTCATAAGCAACCCTAAATGCTGATTGATCTGCACTCATCATTGCTATGCCAGATCAGGGTAGGGATTTCCTTTTCTGGAGAAGGAAAGCCTACATCTGTACATTATTTTTTATGTTTTCTGTTGCGGCACTGGCTGCTTGGGCAGGAAGAGCTTTCCCAGCGTGACAGTTGGCAAACCCACAACATAACAGAGGACCGCAGATGCTTCCTGCTGCTACCATTTAGGTTTTCTCTTGAATATTATTACTTGTGTGGCTGGTGCACACAGGATGAAGGGGGTACTAGGACCTTCAGACTCTCAGAAGTTTTATTATTAAATACATGGTCCTGTTTGCATGCTTGCATCAAGAATAAAAACTGCCACCCTAAATGAGACAGCTAGGCACTGCTCTGATTCAAAGTGTAAGTGGCGGTTACATCTGGTCAAATGCTGCTTATCAAACAATCAATCTGACCAACAGGCCCTATTCCACTGCTGAGATATGTATAATAAATATTGTGGGTTGTTTTTAGGGTAGAAACTCCAAACTGCAAATATCTTCCCCACTTCACCACCGTCTTTGCTTAAACTCCCTTTCCTCTCCTGCAGGAAGGCTGTATACATGCTATATGCGTGTCAGCTTGCTTTAGGACTTCTTGCAGGAGCTCTAATGTTATGGAATTTTATGCTGATCTCCACATAATGACTGTTTTTTTTTTCAGAGAGACAAGACTTCTGAATGGCTGAACAACCCACGTACTGTACAGTGGAGAGAAGCAGAATGTGGCATCTGCTTAATATCACAAAATGGAGACTGGTCCCAGCTGTGGGGAGGGTCAACAGGGCCTCATAGCAGACAAGACATATAGCACATCAATATCACTGTAATCCGTGAGCGCTGCAGAAAAAAAAAAAAAAAACAGAAGACAAACTGCCTTTCCTTTCAAAATTAGGATATCTGGGCGCCACAGCTTCTGCAGATGCAGTAGCAGAAACCGTGCAGGAAGCATGCTCTGGTGGCTTCTGCCCCTTCGAAGCTAACCCAGGCAGTTTCCTTTTGGTGTGCTGTGAGTCTGCATCCTAACAAGTATTTTCATACCACATGAGTTCTCTGACTGAGACAAAACACTAAGTTAATGCTAAAATGATCATGAGGCAGCCTGTTAGAGACAATAGCACCTTACTTACTTTGTGCACTGCTTACATTTTTTTGCACTTCCTAATTGCCGCACTAATTCTTACTCAAAAATTGTTTGCTGGCTACTTTAACTCTAGTTTAAGAGAATCCATCCTTAACTAGACTTTGTCTTCAAAAACACAGCCTACTGTTAATATAAACAGCTTGTTCCTGCACCTATCGAACAGACAGGGTGTGCTTTGAATTTCCCAGTTGCTGTCAGAAAAGAATCCTATGTACTTGTTACAATAGCTGCCTTCAAGATCACTCCTGTTGCAAAAAGGTTTTCCTGCCATAGTGTTGAAGATGATCATGAAACTTTTATGTTCACCAAAAGCATATGAACGTTTGCAGTTGGGCACATTATACTGAGACACCATTTAGTTGTGTTAGCCACATTTAATTTTGGCATTCTAAATAAAAAGCACTAGATTAAGTTTCTTACATCAGTTTACTTAGAACACTTGGTATTCTAGTCTTGTTACACTCCCTCCAACATATCACTAGTGTGAAATCATACAATGATCCGTATTAGTTGTCAGATTTTGGTATTCAGAATCACAGCATGGATCATAGTAGGTTCTCCTCCAAATGAAAGCAAGAAGATGACTGAAATGCTCAAGCAAAAGTATGAAATGATAGAGGGCACAGTTTGCACCACTCTTGACATTAGTGCCCTGAGCTGGAGGAGCCAGTGAGACCCTTTTCAACTTGTATATTCATTCTTTTTGCTCCTCTCACTCCTATCCTTTCCTTTGAAACTTTCAGCAGCCTCTTTGCTGCTCCTGCTTTTCTTTCCACTCTCCCCTTTCACCCCCCACTTAACTTCCTTCATCCACAGTATTTTAGCCGTTGCTTCCTCCACTTCTAGTTGCCAGGGCACAAAAAGCCACAGAGGCGAGCATCTTTCTGCTTGAGCTTTGCTCTCCAGAGAAGTGCCCACACAGCATGTTTTGCAGCAGCAGTTTCCCCAGAAAGCGGTTCCGGTGCGGTTCACCCCTCTGTCACAGCAGCTGTTGAAATGGCACAACTGAGGGGACACTGCAGGATGAGAGGGGTGGGAGCAGAAGAGGTGACCTGAGACAGCATCATGGAGTACAGTCACTGTGAAAAGCTCAGCTGCAACCTTATCATGTTCCCCTGCAACCAGGTGGAGAAGTTTGCTCAGAACAGGTACAATTTTCAGACAATTGTGCAGGACAATGGGCAAGACTGACTATATAGGTATCTAGCTGTTCGTGACTTGCCCATGCTTTCCACCGGGAAAGCAAAACACATCCCCACCACCAGGAGATCCTCCCTGACAAGTGTCAAAGCTTGTTCAGAAGCTTGGAGATGGTAGAGTATCAGCAGCAACAAGTATTAAGAGAAAAATAACACTTCTCCTTCCAATTCTATTCTTTGAAATGGTTAAGCCCTTTTATTTTGTAACATTATTGTTCCCTCCCAAAAGCAAACCTCTGGAGCTGTATAATTCTCTTACGGTGGTTAATGGTTGAATGTGTTTCTCAATGAAGGTTCCTCAAAGGCCTGATTTCTAAGTTACAGTATCAAGCTTTGCAGGAGTGAAATAAGGCAAGAAGGCCACAGGAGCACTTGTATTTGGCAATATCCCAAATTTAGTCAGTTTGGAAAGAACTATCTATCTATGGCTTAACTGTTGAACTTGGATTGATTCTAAGTGCAATATTTCAAACTGGGGTTATTATAGCATGCAGGAACGTGTTTTGGCATTTCAGTCTTTTTGACAATGATTATCAGAGATCAAGCATGACCTTGGAAAACAAACACTGAGACATCTATTGGTTGTGCTGATTGCCTTTGGGGACAGTAATGAAGAAAGCTGATGCAAAAATAGTTTTCTCAAGTAGTATTTTACCACTCTTCATCCAGTGATCAAAGAGCCTATAGCACTCCTTCATTCAAACATATAAAATGCTGATTGTGTTGATTGGTATCAAGCTGACACATGATCATTTAGTTGACATTCAGGCTCCCACTGTTTGTAGCCCTTTCGGAAAAGAGCAAAGTCAGTGAGCTTTAAAGCTGTAATAACTGTATTCAAGTATTGACATGTCTGCAGAATGGCTGGGGACCCCTGCTATCACAAGCTCTTTAAAAATGGCAGTTCAGAATGCTTTTAACCTCCTTCTCCAGAGCTTAGTTATTCTTTTATTGAAACATTAATAGCTTTGGACTGAAACATGTTGCAATATACTGGCCCTACAGAAAAAAATTCAAATTATTTCTGCACCTTTAAGGTAGAGAGCCAGAATACAGCATATTAAGATTTAATGGAGTAGACACTACTCCACATCTTCCAAACATGCTTATTTTAAATCTGGTTTAGCTTCAAAAGCAATGCATTATTTCTAACAAAAAAGACTATGATAACTCTTTTGCAGAAACCTAGCTATTTTTTCAATAGTTAGAATGTCAAATTTCTATCTGAATTATCTCACATTACTTTAACATTTGGTCATCCAGATAGCTAATTTTACTATACCATTTATGTGTGGAATATTAGACAGAAACTTTTCCTATTACATCCTTTTATGGACAGGAATGGCAGTTTTTAATGTCAGGCTTCCTACATTAACATTTAAAGTTTTATATGCAATTCTCTGAGAACCAGTAAAAAAAATTGACTCCAAATCTGATATAACACTAAATTCTCCAATTGTAAAAGAAGTATTTTTGTAATTCAAGGCAAAAGAGGGAACATTTGTGTGTAACAGCAGAACTGCTACTGCATTTAATTTAATTTCATAGGTATTTTGCTCAGTTAGAGAAAAGCCTGTAACACTACCACTCCATGAATTAAGGTAAGGAGAAAAGTCAGCTTTTCAATTTCATTTAAATTATAGACTTATATGATTGATAATATATTTTTCACTGCTCTTTATTCTTGATCAGTTAGAACAATGATAGATTTCATTAACTTTTTATGACTGCAAGAGAACTTTATTTTTCACATAAAAGCAGAAAAAACACACAGTATCTTTGAGAAAAATGGAGCAGGTTCTTGCAAAAGTCCTAAGTAGAGGGCCGGGCAGTGAAACCACACAAATTTGGCAATAAGTCAGCTTTCCACTTTCCTCAGAAACAGCTACATTTTTTTTTTTTTTATATATATACACTTTAGAGATTTGAAAGAGCCAAATAAAGGAGTGAGAAGTGTTCTTCTTCCTTGAGAAGAAGCTGTCTTCCACAAGTCTGCAGCAGAGCTTTCTGGAGATCACGTTGAAATGTGTGTGCTTTCCTATGTATTACATGCTGTTGCCCTGAAGTGGTTAAATACATCTGGCTTGTAGTACAAACCGCATACATAGATTTTTCTAAAACACTAGAAGTCATAAGGAAAATTTAACATATACCCATTGAAGACAGTTTAAAAATAGGATCACAGGATAATTCAGGGTGGAAGAGGCTTTGAGAAGTCATCTGATGCAAACTCCTGCTCAAAGCAGTAGAACTTCATGGAGTTTCACTCAGATTATTTTGTGAAGCATCATTTCTTTCATGCCTGAAAGGCCAAAAGGGCTGTGAATTTTCCTCATTAAAAAGTTATTTTCTGTTGAATAGGCTTCCATCTCCACAAAAGAATAACTGAATAAGCTTTTATTTTGAACATTTTAATACTGATATAACCCAGCATCCCTCTTCACAGCTCACAATATCTTCCCAGGCAGCTGTTCACAGAACTGCATTGCACTGTGATGGGATAAGCTCAGGAAAGAGGGGAAGGAGCAGAGAGAAGGCACACAAAACCTGTGCAGTTCAGCACTGAACAGTGACAGCTAAACTGTGTGTTATTTCTCCTGCAGGTTTCTCTCCTAACAGAGACAAAAAAATAAAAAATCCTTCTACAGAGGAATGGGAACTGCAAGTTTTTTTCAATGCACATACGCTATCCCCTTTCTTCTGCACTTAATGTCCTCATCTTTCCAAAAAAAGATCAAAGCCACTGAGGACAACTGAGGTCCCTCTGTTGTAAGAAGTCCTCTGAGATACCTAATAGGCCAACAAGCACAGGAAATCGTCTTATATGCAGTGGCTCAAAGCCTAAAAGTTGTAGCATTTTAGACAAAAAACTAACAAGGTAGAGTTGCTTATGCTTAAACATATCATTCTGAGAGTACTTTTAAAAATGGTAGTATCTTTCAGTGCTGTTGTCTAGAGCAATTATAGGAAAACTCTTTTGACAAGCAGTATGGAAAGAACTAGCTTTGAAAAATATAGTTTCTTAAAATAGGACAGTTGTGGGTTTTTTTTTTGTTTGTTTGTTTGGTTTTTTTGTTTGTTTGTTTTTTTCCTTATTATGAGTTTAATTTTAAAGTTTCAAAGGTCAAAAGACCTACCATAGAGTTATTCACCTGATTACTTAGAGCATCACTATTCCAGAAGGCCCATCATGTATTTACTGAGATTAGCTAAACTTTATGCCATTTTAAGACATTAATTTTTGACTCTCCCAGTCATTGTTCAAAAAGGTTTCCTATAGCAGAAGTGATCAGAGCTCTTCTATCACAGTAAGCATCAAAGCAGGTAAATGTCAGCAAGCCCCTTGGTCAGATCAGGTTAAGAGAAAGACAAGTGACAGTTTCTTTCTTGCTTTGGATCAGGTTTGATCACTCCAGTAATTGATTTCTTTGTTGAACTCTACCCATACATACAAATAATGTCTGTGAGGCTAATGGGGAAACCCTACGGAACTGCAACTCCTGCTCCAGAATTTCAGGATCACCGAATGGCCAGGGTTGGCAGGAATGTTTGCAGATCATCTGGTCCAACCTCTTGCTCAAAGCAGGGTTAGCTACATCAAGTTGCTTAGGGCTGTGTCTAGCTGGCTTTCAAGCACCTCCAATGATAAAGACTCCAGAACCTCTCTGGGCAACCTGGCCCAGCATCTGACCAGTGGAAAACAGTGTTTTGTTGTGTTCAGGCAAAATGTCACATATTGAAACTTGTGTCTGTTGCCCCTTGTCCTGTCAGTAGGCACCACTGAGAAGTATTTGGCTCCCTCCTTTCATTTTACTCATCACATGTACACAACTGTGACAAAATAGACCCCTATACATCTGAAGAAGTTAATGCTTTGGGGTGCTTAGTGTTTTTGGGAATGGTGGGGTGGGTGGGATAGGGCAAGAGGGGCTGTTAGGCGGATGTTTCCTACCTGTGGTCAAGGGATCTGTGCAGCACAAGACGGTCCTGAAGGCCGCATTGTATGTGCAGAACATCACAGCCTGCCTCCATGTATAGGGGTCTGCTGGTTAGGATCACTACGCTTGTTCAAGTGAATGTTTTCTTATACAACTACCTTACATTGCCTTTGCATGTGTTTTCCTTATTAAGTCCTCATAGGCCTTTTGTGCGTATTTTCAAAGCCCTGCCCTTAGGGCTGTTTTAAGAGAAGCTGGTCTTCAAGGCATACCTGACAGAAGTGTGCTGTGCTTTTGAAGTTTCCTGCCCAAAGCTTAAATTTAAAAGTGTTAGCCTAATTCTCAGCACCTGTACATCTGCAAGGATGACCAAAGTCCCACTATATGTAGAGCTGGAACCTTGTCTATATACAAGCAGGCACAGAGGTACAAACAAACATCAAGGGCTCAGCTAGGTAAGCGTTTTTTTTAACTACCTGGGAGAAACATTTGGTCTTAAATGTTCATTCTCTACTCCTTATTCTTATGTTTATTTGCTGTTCATTTTTAGTCCAAAATTTAATTCTTCAAGCCTTCACGCCAATTAAAAAGTCCAAGGAGCACATTAAGGATCCTTCACTGGAAACACAAACAGCCACATAGCACAGAACTTTTTCCGTCTGTTTACTGATAGTGGGAGAGATCTTGAAGTAGAAGGCAGGAGATCACAAGGCAGGGTAGGAAGATGATAAAGGAGGCAACTTCACAATTGCAACTCTTACTCTACCTGTCCTTCACTGATTCCCTACTGTAGTCTTCGGCAGACTGGAAGGGGGAAGAGAAGAAAGGGAGAAGATACCAAGCTTTAGATCATGTCCATACTACTGCTAGATTTATTAGAACAGAGCCTAGTTCATTTGATAAAAGGAAAAATGCTAGGAATGACTCATCTTTTTGGAAATTAAAATATGGCAGAAAGTACCTTTTCCAGAGTAATTTTTTAATTTTAAAGTGCTAGTTTAGTAGAGTGCTTTTTGGATTATAGTCCTCAATGAATTAAACCATTACACTGATCCGAATATTAATGTGCAATACATGGCAAGTGATTAAAGACATTCCTTCCCATCTTTAAATATAGCATTGCTCAGAAAACAAATCCTAGTGCTTCCTACCAAAATATCAATTCTTAGAGCTCCCTGTTTCAGGTAATCTGTGCCTGACCCAGGTATCCTTTTACAGGTCCTATGACAAGGATCTGAATATTCAAAATTGATAGTTTTGCAGGTTCCCCCCTGAAGTACATAGAACAAAACACTATGCAGTAGCTGCCAGCAAAATATTCAAAACAAGTTCTGTATTTCCCCACAAGCATCAGCCACATAGTGGCTTCAGATCTTGAGACTGGCTTAGGTCATAACTGAAGATGCTTTTGCCTGCAGCCATCAGAGCAACCAACTTGTGGAAAAGGGAAAATGTCAAGTTAAAGCCTGCATTTGTAAACATGAAATAATAAAAAATAACAGCTGTATCTTCTGGGGTTTATTTGTAGGGTGTGGGTTGTTTGTTTTCTTCCAAGTGTAACTACCTTAATCAGAAATTTTGGGAGGCTATTCACACAAAGTTTAGAAGCATTTGAACTGCACACTCTGATTCCCTACAGGAGACTCTGAAAGCTTTGAAACAGGAAAAGCTATTATAATAGTACTTGCTGTGTGCCCTTGCAATTGTCACAGAACAATGCCAAGATTGTGCCTTTGCTAAGCAGGAAGCCCTAGAAAGTTTTCTGTGTGATCATACTTATGGTCTTCCAGCATACTTCAGATTCATGCCCTGGAAGAGAGGCAGCCTAGGAAAGCAGATGAAGATGTTCAGAATACTGTTAAGATACTGCTAACTTCTCAATGAATCTGCTTCGTAGTTGGATCAACGTTTGTCACCGCACCAGAATTTGAGATGCCAGGCGATGTTCCAGTGTTCCAGATTGTACACTTCCATCAACCAAATGCTGTTAATTCCCAGAAATCCTCTTGCTAGTCATTTCCAAGCTGGAATTCCCACCATCTCCCAGTAGGGGCAAGCCAAGGAACTCTTTTCATTCTAACAATTTTATAGATTTTTAGAAAACTAGGAGATGGTAGGTGCATATAACATTAGTAGAGTTACAGAGGAATTACCTACATCTTGAAGATCATATGGGGCTGAAGCAAGCTACTGCCCATCTTCTGCAATGCTAAGCATCCTTATCTGTCTTTTAAAGAAATACACCCAAAACACTTAACAAAAGCTGAAGTGATCATTAAGTTGTATGTGTACCCAGAACAAAATCTTCTGCCTGCTCCACACAGGGCAGGAGAAACCTGCCTGCTTCCTTGCAGCTGTTCATGTTTTGAACATAAACTATGTCATCTCTTTTTATATATAATGTCTTATTAATGCTGCTGAGTCCAGTTTGCTGCCATTACTGAGAAACACTCCCTGATTTGTCAGGTTTGCAGTGTACACACCAACTCTAGCTTTGTGCTTTGCAGCTAGAATAGTGCTGCCGCTGTCTAGTGACCTGCCGTTTTCATGCTGTCTTCAGGTGTTTTACGCCCATTCCACAGTTTTCTAAGCAAATCCTCATCCTAGATGTCACTTTGAACAAAAAGGACAAGTAGTACCTGTAGGAGGCTTTTGGTTTAGACACTGTGTAAGCCATATCTCCTTGATGGATGCTGCAGTCTCTTGAAGAAGGTAGCTAGATGGTTCTGTATACAGTCCAGGAGAGAAGATTAAGCAGGAACAGCTCTCAGGCTCTTGATTCTGGCACAGAATTTCTCATGACATGGCCCTGAATAAGCAGGGCAGTTCAGCCTGGAGATAAGTCGGAGCTGGACCCTCCATGCTGGCCAGGCTTATCCAACAAAGTTAAAATATTTCAGTGAGGGCTTGAAATCTGTAAGATCCAAAGATATGCACTGCTTGGGGAGAGGGCGGGGGTTGAAAAAGCAGGAGCTCTTTAGAACCAAGTATTTGCATCAGTAAAGCAGTACAGACATTAAGACATTCTACGTTAATTTATGCAAGGCATAATATGATCTGGGTTCTTCTAGGACTCTGCAGCAGCTGGCACTACTAGCAGACACGGAACTTGTCAGACCTTTGGAACAATGTGCCAATACCATCAGCCGTACATGAGTTATTCTTCCATGAATATTACATTTGCTTGCTTACTTTGAAACACATTGGAAAAGGTCCCATTATTCTAAGAAAGCCTCTGAAAATGTTAGTTCACATGCTTTTTGGCTGCTTACACTTGCTAGAAACCCCTGCATTTAGCCATTAGTTTGACTTCCATGATTCCCTCCAGACTACTCCGTGAAGCAGCATTTTCCTCTTCCTGTTAAGACCAATACGGAAAAAATTAATACCCTTAAATAAAAACTTTCACCCCTCCCTCAGAGCCAACATTAGATGTTCTGGCATGTCTTATATACAAGTATAGTGGACATCCTGCTCAGGTTGAGACACTTCAAACAGTAGTCAGTCTAGAACTGCATTTGTGTTAAAAGTTACTATTGCTTGGTCAGAATTCAGTGTACACCATGACCTCTCAAAGGGAATGAGCTGAAAGTCATAGCAAGAGCTATTTTACAAAATTGGCATGCATTTCAGGTTTGAATCAATACTGTACTGACATTCAAGAATTTCAGTCCCCATACAGACTGAGATGAACAGCACTTTTATTTATTTCAGTTACAAGAAGAAAGACAAGTAAACCTTACAACCAGAAAGGCAATGAAGGCCTCATGAGTTAAGTGATAACCATTTCATAATCTAGGCAATGTTATGATTTCTTGAGATCACAAAGAAAGCACACCCCCTCTTAAACAACTTCTCCTTATTTCTGTAAGGAAATTTCCTTTAAGAACAGCACACTGGTGTTAACAGAACCAAGAGGGACCAGCAATGTACAAAGCCTACATTCACTCTCCCACTACCTGCAAAACGCTTAAGTGTAGACTTTATTCCGAAAAATATAACACGCAGTTGTGATCATAGCTAGAAAGGGAAAAATCAAAGTCTCTTTCCAAATGAAGTCAAATTATGATGTGTTAATGAAGTTAAAGGAAGATACTTTCTCACACGGCAGTGTACATCATTGGTAAATAAACTCTCCTCATTTTAAGCCAATGCATATCTGACTTCTGTAGTAGGGGGAAACAGTTTACACAAAAATTGGTCCCCCTACCAAGCATTCTACGAAAGAACTATGACACAAGGGAAGTGCTAGAAACATAGGAGAAATTACTATACAAAGTGTCAAGTGCAAACCCCTCTTGCCTAGAATCCAGCATATTTACTTAAGTACAATAGAAAAGACTGAATTCAGGAGTGGCTGACAGTGGGATGCAGTGCTACAGGTTTAACATTCACCACTAAAGGACAAACCCTGGCATGCATATATCCCACCACAAGGGGCAGACACACTTGAGGTTCTTAACCTGCTCATTTCTGCAGTTTCCTCTAGTAGTATCTCCTCCCTCATTACCAGCTTAATTCCTGGACTCCTTTGAAGAGACCTCTTTTAAAATCTCTGAAATTCTGGATTATTTGGCCCAAAAAAAAAAAAAAAAAAAAAAAATTGCTAAAGAACACAGAGCTGGAAAAAGAAAGGAAAAAAAGTTTAGAACGCATCTCTTCAATTGCTCTTCTAAACAGTGTTGGATGTAGAAAACATGGGCAAGTACCAGATCAAGTACTGTTCCATCATCCTTTGCTGTTTAAACAATACACTTGCGGCAGACCAGAACGTCTTCAGTCAATCACTAGCACGTCAGTTTTGGTGCACAAGGTACTCAAGTGAAAAATGTGTTTTCACCCATGCTACATGTCAGTTCTCAGTTTCCCCTTATTTAAGTGGTCAGGGTACATTTATTATGCAGTACTCACAGCAAGTCTCGGAATTTCAGGTAGACCTATTCATTCCCAAGGAGTTTCATTTTGGCTCAAGTGAAGACTTTGGAGTACCTTAACTTACATTCATTCTGGAAGCAGCCACCGTGATTCCATTTACCCAAAGTACTACTTTTAGTGGGGCTGTTACCATCTTGAAATTGCAGTTTAAACTGAACCAGTAATACAAAAGAGTACTTTCTAGTGTTTCCAGTGAATAAGCTGAGAAAAAAAAAAAAATCTGTAAGAAACCATTGCTGCAATTTTATTTTAACAAAAGGGCAGATTTATTCATGTTTACAAACAAGTTTCAAAAACAAAAAGGAGAACATGTATGCTACCCACTAACAACCTTTCAAAATGCCAACAGCCCTCATGCTGCATGAAGGATTCTATAGATTAGAAAAAAATCACAGTTCCACTCACAGTTCACCAAGACAGCACTAAACTAACATGTTTAGACAAAAACAAAGGACTAAGATTCTGATGTATTTTGATTTAATCCATTTTGCCCGAGATAACAGAAATATTTCAAGCAAGTTCCATCACATATTGATGTCCTGCATTAAACAATCCTACTAAGTTCTGAACAAAAGTTATTCTGTAAGTTTCTCAAAATTTTTAAAAATTAAACAGTTGTTTCAAAACCATTAAGTAGTAAATGTATTTAAGAAACTAATTAGGACAGAGGCCATAACTTCATTAGAACACCACTGCTCATGTTTTTACAAAGCATTAGTGTTATCTATTTGGCTATTAGTATTAGCAATTTATCTACAATATTTAACAAGGTAAATTGCAGGCAAAATTTAGTACAGTTTCAATAGAAACACCCTTTTCCTGAAAATACAGCAGTATTTGAAGGACTAGTTTTTTTTATTTTTTTAATTTTTTTCTCTGCATCATTTATAAGGAAGCTTCCCATCTATGAACAGGAACAAAAAAAGTATCTACAAACCTTGTAAACAGATCTGTATCATTTATAAACATAAATAATCCAAATTATTAACAGCCAACAGCAGAAATTAAAGTATCAATTCAATGATCCAGGGCCTCCTTGCCCTTCCCAGCCTTCCCCTCAGAAAAGGATCATGATTAACTAAAGCTCTGCTAACACACTGTTCAGGACCATTCTTAAGTACAACAGATGATCCACAGGTCACTTACGCCAAGTTACTGTTTATCTGTCAGAGTTCATTATTACTCCCACCCCCAGAAAAGCACCCTCCAGTCTGGCAGAAAGCTTTTTTTTAAAAAAATAAATCTACATTCGTACAAGTGTGTCTTCTGATGAAGTCCAAGACAAGAATGTCATCTTGTCCATCATAACGTGTGAAGAGACCCAGTTTCAATTTCTTTACAATGCAGCTAGTGTGTTAACATTCAGCTTACAATCAGAGTGATGTTTCCAAACTATGTAGCGGGCTCCCTGGGGATGAAGAGGTAGCAGACTTGTTCATGTCTGTTGTAAGGTGAATTCCACTGTCAACCGCATTGTTATTTTTATTAGGAGAGGGTGGGGGAGTGGAGTTGCGTTTTGTTGGAGCATCATCTTCAGCATCAGTATCATCAATAAGGGGAATATGAGGCTCGGAGTCTTCTATTCTAAACTCAGGATGCGTCATAAAGTTGTGAATTGAACTTCGTGTCTCAGGTTTCTCTAGCCCCTCGTACAAGGAGCTACGAAATGCATTCACCACTCGGATCTGTAAACAAAGAAAAAAGGCTGTTAAAACGCTGTGGGTTTACTGGTAATGGCATGGTTCTTATGAGTTTGAATCCACAAACAGCTAGACATGAGTGAATCGAATTTGCATGTGATGCAGTGGAACTTGCAATAAACTGTAAAAAATGAAGAGCATTTCAGTAGAGCACTGCCAGTCTACACAGTAGGAATAAAAATTGTAAAAGTACTGCAAAAAGGTGAAGGGCCTAAAAATTCAGACATGGCACTAGAATTGTTCAATGATTTAACATGGGTTAAGCATTTCCCAGAAGTGAGGCCAACTACTTATTCACAAATTGAATCTCAAGGAGTGTTTTATTGAATACTTGGGGGAGGTGGGGTGGGCGGGGCAGGGAGGGTAAGGAGGGGAGAGGCTGAAAATAAGTTAAAGGATAAAAGGGTTACTAATTCTCATGCTAGGAATTAGGATGTCAACTGACTATGAAAAAGCCAAGCAAGTGTAAGCCAATGTCACAATGACCGGACATTTACGAAGAGTCATGCAAAAAAGGATCCCGCTGTAACAGCTGTAAATATTCGAGTATATAGCCAGTTACCACACTAGAGAAAGTTCTTTACTGAATAGTGATTTAGAAACTTAAAGCCAGAACTAGGAAATTGAATATCATATTGTACAATTAAGTAGCCATGGCAGGTTCTAACTTTGAGGAGACTATTCAAGTAGCACAAAGTATAAGCAGGTGATCAGCCTTTCTGTGAGTCTTCAATTTACATTGAATTCATGGACAAAGTTTCCAGGCTGACTATTATTTCAAGTTTACAGAATTCATAAATAAACATTTCAGAGTGAAATTAGACAGAATAAAGTACAGACTCATTTTGAAAATTGTGCATGTCCAGGTTGACTTGAATTTAAGCTTTTCAAATTGTAATTTGAATGATAGAACCAATTGCCCACACCTCCCTTCTCCTCCCACACCCCACGAGTTTCTTTAACCAAACTACAGGAAATCAGGATTCATTCTTGAACTGATAAAATAAGTAATGTTAGGCAGAAGTCAATGACCCCTTTGTCCAACATTTTCATCAAAATACAGTTTCCCCCTTCTGGTAGCACCCTATTCAATTCTCAACATCGCCACTTTAAGTAACCTCAGTAAATCTCCAGCTAAGCAGTTTCAATCCCAAAGCTCCTGTTGTATAGTAAGAAGCAGAGCAACTCTGTATTAAACAAGAATGTACTGTTACAAAACACTAACTCCAATTTAAATGTGTTTTTTAAGCACATCCAAGATGACTTGTTTTAAGCTGAGAAGTCATGACTTTGTGCTCCCATAGCGTTCCCTGATAGAAAAATTAAAGTGACTTCCAGGTGAAGGAATGAAGCTGGAAGATCAAGCAGATCAAGAGCACTGACTTCGAAACAGCTACCATACACCAAAGAACCTCGCTGTAAACAGAGAAGGGCTCCCCAAAATGAATGTGTTATCAAATTTATTACCACCGAATCACTGGACATGATGAAGTCTTAGGTCCTGATCATGCTCTTTGACTTCTAGAAGTAGCATTGTTCCCCCATCCTTACCCCTTCAGAGCATTTGACACGAAGAATTTTACTCAAAAGCTATCAAGTCCACATTTTTATACTACAGGTACAGAGCTGAGCCCCATTAATCATGGGAATCTCAGAAGGGAGGAATACACTCAAGGAGGAGGCCACAGCCACCAATAAAGGGAGGACAGGAATAGTGTGAATGTGCCTGAGAAGTGAAAGATTACAACAGCAGCTGGTACTTTTTACTGTTCATCATACAAAAGAACAAATGAGCACGCTGTTAAGGAGTTGGCATGTTACATGAGCTTTTAAAAAGTCCAGCAAGCTGCAGAAACTGTCTTGGCACTTACCAAGAAAATCAGTGGTGACAGTGCCAGACTGAAAGTTTGCAATGCCTTTATTTGGCCTGTTGCATCCCACTGTGCCACTGATTTATGTGGCAAAATGAAATATGACTGCCTCATGGGACTGGTTTTTCATTGCTTACAGATGTTAAGTTAGAACATAAGCAGTAATGGAAAACAATTTTTGGCTTAAGAGGACACAGCTGTTAATTATCATGGGAAGATAAGAATACCCACAATAAAGGCTTGGTTCCCATCCAGAATGAATACTAAACAAATGGTCTAGACACTCCTATGAACCCAGGACCCTTAAAGAGTCCAGCCATGAAGGCAAAAATCAGAGTACGAGCATTTTAAGTTATACTTAAAAAGGGAAAATCTAGTGTTTTGAAGGCTTTCTTTTCAACTGCTCAAGATAATTAGACACGAGAGGTAACTATAAATAAATCGCATAAGTGAGGAGCAAACAAGACTATTTGTTATGTGTAATTTATACTGTCATCGGGTCTTCCTCCTCTTGTACCAGAATAGCAAGGAATGCAGTAAGCACTCCAAATCCTCCTAGCCAGATGGCTGCTTAAGAGTTACAACCTCACTTCATAGGAACAGCTGAACTATTTTCCAACAAACAGCTCCAAAAGAGAGATATAATGAAATAACACATCTGCTTCCCATTAATACATATTAGTTATCAAAAGTTGTTCTCCTCGAGGGTGTAGCAGAAAGCTGTACTACTTAATGAGGATCAAAAACTTGTTCTCTGCTATTGTAGCTCTGTATCTGCATTGGTCATTCGATGCAATAAGATGCTGCAGTGCCCATTAGATTCTGCTCAAATGGCAGCACGGCATGAAGTTGCTCTCTAGAGAATACTGAATGTCTAATTAATGTTCTTGAGTGCAGTTAGCGATACAAGTTACTAATTAGCATTTTAACTAGGAGATGCAATCCTGTGCATCCTTACTGTTAAATGTACTTTTCATTTCATCTTCTTCAGGCATGCAAATTTGTGAGCTGAGCTTCTCAATACTGCTGCAAGGTAGGGAAATACCTTTCTCACCAATGGAGAACAAGTACAGAGGTGAATACTTGTGTAGGCTCACACAGGAATTCTGGCCAAGCCAAAAAGAAAAAAAAAAAAAAATCAGGAGAGAACATTTCATTTAAAACAGCTCCTGAAATTAAGGGTCTTCATCCATCTGGTAATCTGAAAGTTTAAAAAGCAAGGGGGGGAAAGAAGCCCTTTCAGAGTTATTTTAAAAACCACTTATTTAACCAGTCCCTAGGAAGTTAGAGAAGAAAGTTAAACATGTAATATATAATTAAGATAGAAAACTCTTAACAATAGATACTGCTATTAGTATTCAACTACAACTGTTATGCATCTTCGGGCTCCAGAGTTTAAGCCTACGTACACGAGTAATTAAATCTCTAGCCTCTATAGTGAGGAAGGCTGAAACCAAAATGCCACTTAAGTCACAATATAAAGAGGGCAGAATTAAGGTGAGACAAACTTTACTTTCACTGATGGCTTGCAAACTGCTGCCAGAAGAACCTAGAGAGGAAAAAAAACCCTTGAGATTTGAAACTTTCACCACCCAATGCTTAAACCCTTTTTTCCTTTTCATATTAGCTAATTAAATGTTTCTTCTGACTTGTATGCCTTTTAGAAGCCTTGTTTCACCACCTGAATCATGATGTTGAGAAAGTTGTGTTATTCAGTAAAAAAAGGTCCAACAAAAGCAGATGATTCAGAAGTTCCTTACAAGCTACAAAGAAAATGCATGTAGTGGTCCATGTTCTAACTACATTCATATTTTTAGCATACCATTTGCTTTTCCCATCAGCTTCTGTACCTTAAGTATCATTCGTGTTGCAGTATGTTGCAGCATGTCTTTTTGTTGACCTGGGTCCATGATTATACGGGTGATTCATTTATTCAATGTAAGTCACCCTAAGAGGCATATACTCGAAAATTTACAACAGTTTTCCCATTTTATCTTAAACATCCCTCTGTACACAAATGGATGAAGGCACAAGATGTGCAGGCTCACAGCTTTCACATTAAAGTCTTTTGTTGAAACTGTTCCACCTGTTCTCAGCCCTCTAAGAAAAAAAAGTCTTGAGGACTCCACTTTGTGGAAGAGCTCTATAAAAGCCTGAACGATGATTTTAAGTACTAAGGAGAAAATGAGAAACGTTAGGTACGTGAGTTAGGAAATGTTAATTTCATGCACTTTAGGAACACACACTCACACCCCACAGTAGTAGAAGCAGTAGTAGAGGAAAACACTACATGTGTAGGGGTAGAAATATTTGTTACATCATGGTGCTGGCTGGCGATGGAGGGTTGCCGCCTTAGAGCCCCCTGAATGGTACTTCCACTCTGGAAAGCATTCACTACATCCATCTGCAAGGAATCAGAGATTGTGACAGCTTGCTCAGCAAGAGAGAGAGAGAGAGAGAACAAGAGAAAGGACCATCTCATCTATAACACACAAAAAGTAAAGAAAAAAGGCACTTTTTTTCATAGAGCAGATACACAGGCAAGAGTTGCATTTAGAGCTGAAGAAAACAGAGGACCCTGTGGGATTACACATCCATCCGCACCCCCTTTTGACAGTCTCAGTCACACCAGCTAGAAATGCCAGCTTAGTCAAAGGACTGGAGATGGAGAAGAGATATTTCCCTCATAACACCCACAGCGCCCTACCTTTTTCAAGACCATACCTGAGTTTGTATCCTGTTTAGTCCCCTAAACCACAAGATCTGACCACGACGCAATTCTCTCTCAGCATGATCGATCTCCTCTACATCCTCTGCTAGTTCTTCTTCAGGAATCTCTTCTTTTTGTGTTCCATGACCAGCTTCTTTAAGGAATTTCAGACGGCTGGTTGGAATTGTTGAAATCAACTAACAGTGAATGAAAAATATGAATCAGGATTTTTTTAATAATAAGTGTAATATTAGACTTAAGGCTTAACATAATATCCTGCATACAATTAGCAAAGTTGAAAAAACAAATTATGTAAGCGGGATGAGTGCATTAATGCAGGGCAATCACTCCAGCTGAATAGCTGCAAAACTGTGAATATCCTTATCACCTCAGCTGAGGTGTGAAATTACACTTGGACTACAAACCTAGGAAACAAAGCATCCTTACGAGGGACAAAGAATTCCCCTTTAACTTTACTTGACTATGCCAGGAAGGAGCAGTACTGAATCTGCAAGAGCCATTAATTCCGTAGACTGTGCTTGTATCTAGAGCTTTCGGAGCTCCAACAGTTTGATAAGCATGATTTTTTACCTCAAGTGAGAACTACATCATTTAATTAAAGTAGCCACATTTAATTCAGAAATACAGAACAGACACGCATTCTTTTGTGACCTGGGAGGTATCAATCCGTTTGCAAAGTGAGTGATGTTTCCAAAACCCTTATTCCAAGTTGTTACTTTACTACTTAGTTCATCTATCTTAAATGAAACAAAAGCTACGTATGGTTGTTCCAGTTGTCCTTTTCACCCCCACCTTCAGGGCTATTCTGTTGAACTAGGTAGTTAAGGGGAGTAATCTTTTGATACGTCCCGTCTAGCAGAACCAGATCAGTTCCAAGGCTGCTTTCCTTGATCATCACAAACCTAGAATAGTTTCAGCAGCTGCAGAGGAAAAAGACTGCTCCAAAAGCAAGATAAACAGCCCTTCATGCTGAAATTGCTACTATGAATGCTCCCAGATCACACTTCAGTTTCTGCTGTTCTCAGAAAGTCAAAAGCTCTTTGACTTTAATGAGATGCTAGAGCAGCACAAACTGCAGCAGGCAAGCTTTGCCCTTGCAAGACACTTTGGGTCAAAGGTATTATGAGCCATCTCAGTTCTCTTCTAGGCTACTTTTAAACCTCAGAGTGACTCTATTTGATTTTTTTAATAATTAATTTTCCACAGATCCTTATTAAAAAGCTTATACCCACTTTAGGAATATGCATCTATGTATGCATTTGCAACTAAAATTCACCCTACCAATTTTGTATTTAAAGCCGAAGTGTCCTTCACAAAATGGAAGGAAAGAAACTGTAACGGAAAACTCTGCATGTGGTATGAAAAGTTTAGACAACTATGTCATTAAATAATGGAAAACTCCATAGCTCTAAAGTTTCATGTAAATAAGCTTGCTGCTTACAAGCACTGTTGTGCATGCAATAGTAATGAAACCCTAAGGGAGGAAAAAGAAATACAAATCAAAATGCAACAGCTTAATAGGTGGGAGAAGTTTCCAATTATTTCATAATTATGCAAATGAAGATTAAAGAGAAAAATAGTTCTGAGCTTTGCTGTATTTCTTGCTACTCCAGGAAGTTTTTAAATCAACCAAATACTAGCAAGTTTAACAATTCTGATTTTTCAAGAAAACCATTCAACACTAAGTTAAATAATCTTCAACATTAACATGTTAATGGCATCTGTATTCTTACAGAGCTTCTTCCAGTACTTATCTGGCTAAAGATATAAGTCCATATTTAGCTACAGGGGTTTCTAGTTAAAAGTTACTTAACATAAACCAGCCATAGCATCTAGTTAAAAAATGTAACTGATTGACCAAGTCAGCGGAAGGAATATCCAACTAAGAACTTCTAGCTATTGAACTAGTCTATTTTAATTGGTATATACTGTTCATCTCCACATATTCATATAGTCCACTTGAAAGATCTGAACGTTTAAGATAGTGTAATTGCATTTTCCATGTATTCTACTATGGATGGATATTTGGCATTTTGAAAAAGTCAGTTTACCTGGCCCCAGAGTAGTGTTCCCATGCCCAGGAAAATGGACCACAGCCACTGTTCAATCGAGAGTTCTGAGCAACTGAAAGGCTTCCCACCAAACTGCACAATAATTATCTGTGAAGAGCAACATCATTACACAACACCTACCAGAGACCTGTTACTAGAAAATACCCTAATGCTTCAAGATCACTACAGACAACTCTGCATTAGGACATAGTATTTTCCATCTTATTAAGCATACACTTCCACTGTCTCAGCAGTTTGAGAAAGTTTCCAAAGCTAAGCCATCCTCTTATGCTTTTCAGTATTTCAAGAACTACCCATTTATTTTTTCTTCAGGTCACACTCAGAAAAACCTAATGACTACTTCTCTTTGCTTGCATTTCTTTCCCTTCATTTCAGAATTATAGTATGAATTCAATGCTACAAATTTACAGTTATTATTTATCATATGAACACCCATCCCAGGACCAAGCTGATTAATAAACTTCTATTAACACAAGTCATAGATCCACAAGACATGAAGTATTTCAGAAATAATTCAACAGAATATTACTACGTATCCTGTCAAGAGTTAAATGTCAGACTTGAAATCATCACAGTATGACATCTATGTAGCAAGGCCTGGGAGGAGGGGACAGAGATCTCAAAAGCTAAATTAAATGAGCTCCTATTGACTTACCCATTATGACAAGCTGTACAGGCCCTAATGAGCAAGGTATCCCTCTGCATAGGAATTAAATGCATGAAAGTCTGCCCTGGAGAATCAACAATTCAAGTAGCAGGGCAGGCATGAAAAGGAGATAGTATTGACCATTAAGTAGGACACCTGACAGCTGAAAAGCCCAAGAGTATCTTCTTTTATTAACACAGAATAAAACACTGAGACAACAACTCAGGAGTTACTTATTTGGGAAGGCATTCAGTCTGTGAAGTTTATAAAGGGAACACAGTTGCAGTCAGGAGTAATTTCTACATATTTGGCTTTGTTGCACAATAACAGTCAGTATGCTGCATTTGCAACCCTAAAAATAAGAGCAGCTTCTGAAAAAGTGTCATCTAAAAAGCCCTAAACCTGGGACAATAAGTGAACTAACTTCATGTGCGGCAGAGGTACATACATTTGCATTGTTTAAACCGCTATGAATTCAGTCAGCTTCATGGAATCCCAAGTCGAAGGAGAAGCTTAAGGCATGGGTTACATCTCAAGTTCAAAATAACTTAAGTCAAAATGAAAAAAAAAGTAGCAGTTTACCGATTTTTTGGTTATTTTTTCTGATGAATTAAAAGTTAAGGTCATTTAAAAGGTGAAACTATTTCTTGTCAACTATTTTCTTTAGACTCAGTTTTGACCTGGTGTTTCAACACCAGTGTGTTAACCAAATCGATTTCAGATAATGCTATTTAATTGGTTCGCGTATACTGAGTTAACTAACTGGCTTTTACAGATCTGTTTAGATGCACCAACAGAAGGTCCATAGACATCAGTGTTTTTCACATGAAAATAACACCTAAACCAGCATCTATACAGATAACCAATTTCTGCATCAGAAAGATAAAAACTGATACTTAAGTTCCTAAAGCTTATTCATGTCCTAATCTCATTAAGAAGATACCAGGAGTTGTAACTTTTTTATAGTTGTGTAAATGGGGTTTTGTTCAGATGCACAGGCAGATATTAAGAATTCTGACTAGTGGGAGGAACATACAACTTCTTAACTTTTTGTCAAAATACTAGCAAAGATCAAATTGAAGGACCGGAAAATTCAAAAGTTAAATACAAGTACTTCTACATTCCAGTTTGGCCAATTTCTAAGAGGTCTTTCCCAAAAACCCTGTCAAGCACCACTTCTAAGTGGTTTATAGCATGTTTGACACTGAAGGTTTTACACATTGCAGGAATGAAATGCCTGGCACTACCTGATCAGCATTTACAAGGTGAGCAAGTACTTCAATATACTAAGTGCATTTCCCCCCCCGCACCCTCCAAGAAGTTACTTACCTGCACAACAAATGTCCCCAGAACAATAGAACAGAAGATAGCATTGTTAAAGATGCCTTCAAAAACGTTTCTTTCACCATGAATTTTTCGGGCATTAATTTCATTAAAAAGTTGCATCATCACAAATGTATTAAATACAATAGTATAATGCTCTGAAGGAGGAGCATGCAGAGGTGCATTTCTTCCACTATCGATATCGAAAATTTTCTCACCTGTGTACAAAAGGCATTTATCAGCAGCTTAATTGGTGTCTTTACACATGCACTACGGTAAAACACTAGGTTTAAGAGCACATCTCTGTACAACTTTTATGATAACTTTGTAAAGCCTCAGTATTCTTACCAGCAAACAGGAGTGTGAAGACCACTACGAGCTGGTAGAATGCATGACCCAAAATGTTCTTCATCATTGTACGAGAAATCAGAGGTTTGTTTCTACCATAAGGCTTTCGCAACAGAAGAGCTTCAGTGGGTGGTTCTGTTGCCAGGGCAAGAGAAGCTAATGTGTCCATTATGAGATTTACCCACAGCATCTGCACAGCTTTAAGCGGAGAATCCTATAAAGATAGATACATAAACCCTCCAATATAAGTGAACAAATTGCAGCTGTTAAAGGCATTTATTACACAACATGGACATGTTCTGAAGAACATTATGTTCTTCAGGCTAGTGTTTAACTGAAAGTTTGAATTCAAGAGTCAAGACATTTTCAGCCTTTATAAGCTGAAACAATCCACCGTACGTACTTGTGTTATGCATGCTCCTGTAAAAGCAACAATTACTGCTACTACATTGACAGTAAGCTGGAACTGAAGAAATTTGGAGATGCTGTCATACACGTTTCGTCCCCACATAACTGCTTTAACAATACTTGTGAAGTTGTCGTCTGTAAGGATAATATCAGAAGCTTCTTTCGCGACATCTGTTCCAGCAATTCCCTGGAAGAAAAATAAAACCACTATGAAATATAACAGGATGCACTAATAGAATATATTATTACTATATATATTACACTAATAGAATATATTATTATATTCTCAGTCAGCATTCTCTTTGATGCACCATGTCTGAAAGACTATTTTAATGTAAGCACCTAAAGTTCTGCTGAATCAAGTTCTGCTTGCAAGTTCCTCTCAAGTATGGGAAAATGTAAACGAAAAAAGGTAACGTCTTTAAAAGACAGACCTTAATAACAAAAATCCTCAAGTTGATGAAAAAGACACTGTTTAAGTTTCTCCTAAAGAAGTGTTACTGAACCCTGTTCAAATTTAAGGCCACCAGATGGTGCAGTACTACAGTTTAGTCTATGTCCTAATGAGTTTACTATATGGATTCCAGCAGTAGTACAATACATGTCTCCACAACGCAGCAAAATGATACACATTACCAAAAACCTTTTGCAGAGGAGCATTGACATTAAACACTAGAATATGCAACATCATTCTTAAATTTTAAGTGCCTGGAGTCTCCTAACATATCTAAACAGCAAGTTCTATGTAATACCTACTTCAAGGATATTTATCTTGCTTTTGGCATTTCACACCCACAAACTCAATAGCAAATTTAATGATCCTTATTCTTGATCCATTATTTTGCCAAGGAAATGAGTCACCTGCACAGCTATGTGTTCACTTTAAAGGGTATCTTTGAATATCATGCAGTAGATGGTATATTTTAAGTGCTATTTAGATAAACAGTTATAGAAACTAGTTCCTTACACAGATGTACATAGATGGCAACTGCAGGAAACATTTAAGTTATGGGAGATGGGAGATGAAAATAAATCCACCTGACAGTGCCAACTACAGCAGTGATCCAATAGCAGAAAACAGATACTCATTAAAACAAGACTGTTGCAGTCTAGAGAACATTTCATGTGTAGCTGTCAAATTTGTAAGTTATGCTTTTGCAAAATGCTCCTTGAAAATGACATGAAAGCTCTTCTTGTTTGTTTTTTTTTTTTTTTCTTCAAGATTAGCATCTGAGTCAGTGCATCTGCGTGTGGTATAGGAAGAATATGGTCTTATTTTTTCCTTCAAATACTCAATAATGAATTTTTAAAGGCTAAAGTGACCTACTAGTACCAAACTGTAGCTTTTCAGCTCAAGACTGAGGAGGAATCTTGAGGCAAGAGGAAGCTTGAGGAATCTATCTTACAGTGTTTTGAAAGAGACAGAAGCAAGCTGAAACCTATTAAGTCATGAGCATATCTAGTGTTAACACTTGAAGAAAAGTTTGTTTTAGAGCCTGTAATAAATTAGTCCTTAATGCAAGGTAAATCTAGGCTAAGAAGTTCTGCCCCCAGCAGTTAATATTCATGGGTTCTGTGCAAGGCTTAGTTTGACTACTATTTAAAAGAGTGTTTGAGAATTTAAATTGAAAAAGCCAAGTAATCTAAGGAACCATCCATACAAATGCAGATCCTAGATTGCCATAAAATGCTCTTACTTCAGTTTCATTAGAAATGTCTCTTAGTATAGCTTCAAAAGCCATATTAAACATCAACTGGCAGTCTTCGCCTTACAGTCTCCCTATTCCTATGCATAATTCATGGAAAAGAGATGAATAAGCTCATTCCATACTGTGTATAAGCTTTACTGAAAGTCAACATACTATGCTATTTACCACCTGAAGTCATTTTGCCGTATGTTAAACAAATCTCATTTGAGAAACCTTCAGTATTAGTAATTTTGCTCCTACATTTTGCAACAAGCCTTCGTGTAAAAAGGTTTTGATCTGCAAGTGACCGGGGATCTCCAGTTTTTAAGTTTTATTCAATGGCAAATGCCACAAGGGCATTTTCCATCAAATAAAAACATGGTTAATTTGGAAGACTGAGGAAGGAGGAAAAAGTAACTAGTATTAAGGGTAGAAATGTTGAATCCATTAACTTAGTTGTATATTAGGCTCATGAAATAAGCAACATTGTTTTATCTTCTTTTAAGAGATTTGATAGGCTATTTTATCAAAATAGATTTCCAAAATACTGAAGATTTAAAAAAAAAAAATCATACCATAGCAAATCCAACATCTGCCTTCTTCAGAGCTGGACCATCATTAGTACCGTCACCAGTTACTGCTACAACTTGCCTCTGTTCAAAGACAGTGCTGTCAATTATACCTAAAACAAAATGACATCTTGATGTTACTGTTCAAAATTGACAACACAGCGCAAATTAAACCTGAAAGAGAATCCCAGTTTTGTCTTCCTCAGAATCATAAAAAAAAAAAGTCACAACAGATAGTTGTAGTTGGCTCAATTTCTCAAGCAGAGAAAAAAATACAGTTGGTAAATCAAGACACCCTCATAGGCACTTTCCACTGCTCAATCCTAGAGTTTTTTCTAGAAGTAGGAACAAAAAAAAAATCTAGCTTTACTTAGAAGCTCAGATAGTTTTTAGTTACCTTTTACTAGAGTGTGTTTGTCAGTGGGAGAAGATCTTGCAAGAACACGAAGCTTTGGCCAAATTTTATCTATTCTCTCTTGCTCTATCTGCAAAAGGAACATTGGTTATATTTCACAGTTAGGACACTTGAAATATCTGCTGAGCTACTTTACATGGTAGTGTGCTTACCTCTCCTTTTTCATTGCGTATTCTCCTGTTAAAGTCTTTGCCCTCTAAACACAGGAAATCTTCACCAGGATTCAGAATACCACATTTTAATGCAATAGCACGAGCAGTGTTAATGTTATCGCCAGTCACCATACGTACAGTTATGCCTGCACGTTGACATTTTTTTATTGCATCGGGTACCTGTAAGAAAAGATTCACAGGGGCTCAGACACTGTACATTAGCTGAATAAATCTAGACATGTAAGTGAAAGGATAACTCTTATTTTAAAATCAAGACTGTTGTTATGGAACATTCAAAAAAATTAAGTAGCTTACCATAATTATTTTCCTGAAAAAGACAAAAATGTCCATTTTGGCAGAGGGGCTTTGTCGCTGTTATTATGTCATGTGCCTTCCTTCCCCTCTTCATTTTTCAAGTACTGCAGTATTCCAAAATACCACAAAAGCCCTCATGACATACTAGGCTGTAGTACTCAAAGGTATGGAAGTACTGGCTTTTCATTTATGATGATATGAAATAAACTACAACTCACACTCCAATACTTCACCCATGACTCTTACTGTGAAGTGATGATAGTTCAGATGAGACTGGAGTTCCACTTACATGTGGCATAAAAGCTTTCACTATTGAAAAATACTGCCCTCCTTAGACCTCAACCACAAGCCAGACTCCTTACCTCAGTTCTTAGGTGAAAAACCCCCCTCTCCATTATTCCCCATAAGAAGCTGTCAAAAAGCACAATGGGTACTATTATCCTAAACAATACTCCTAATATCCCAAGCGGTGAAAAAAAAAATAAACACAAGTTATTCCATCTGCTGGGACCCTGCACAGTAAGCGCTTTAAGTCATTACTTCGTACAGAGCTCCAATAACACAGCATAAGTAACATTAAGAATTTTAATCTGCTTTTAAAGCTCCATTAACTTTCCCGCCAATAAAATTAGATTTTAATTTATCAACTATGCTTAAGGCATACAATAGCAATTCATTTTCTTATACTCTCTGCATGACAAAAAACATGAATACAGATCCATTGTAACAGAATCACTGCAGTTCAGTCAGTGACACTACCTCAGGTCTCACAGGATCTTCAATCCCAACAACAGCAATGCACGTCAGACCAGTAACAATATCATTTTCATTGTCCCATTCTGGCTCGGGTTCCCCTGCTGGGAAGTCTCTGAATGCCAGGCAGATGGTTCTGAGCCCTTCAGAAGCCATTGGCTCAATTACAGTTTTCACTATATCATCGCGGTCCCTAGGTCTAAATACCTTTGGTTCTCCATTAGCACTCAGTATTTTGAAGCACCTGAAAAGGAAAGTTTAAAGAGTTACCAAATTTTAACCAGAGTTCAGCACATTCAATGGCTTATTAGTCAATTCCATTAAGTTTTCACAAGCTTTATTTTCACTAGACTCACATACACACAAAAAAGCCAGTAGCAGCATCTCTAAGGTAATGTCCACACGCCTTCTACCAGCTGTAGAAAGTTAACTAAGTCAGTCATCCTAGGATGAAAATAATGTCTAATGAATTTAGAACAGGAACATTAGTTACCTCCCAGAAGTATCTCATTTCTCCATTGTATTAAATGGACTGGTGTCTACACTGGTTGAGTCAGTCAATCCAGTTTCAAGTTCAACAAAAGAATCCCTCCTTGTTAACAGTTACACAAGTCTCAGAAGTACAGCATGCTTCCAGAACATAGAACGGCTCTGTACTCAACTTGCAACACTAAAAGCAAACTCTGGTACTGCTGTCCTTAAAACTGTTCAGGTTTGCTCTCCTCCAGCACCCACTCCAAGTACAGAGAATCCAGAGAGCACCTGGCATAGAGTCCTTAATATGAAGTATTAAATTGCAAACAACTACTTAAATCTTATTTAACTGTTTGTGTAAGAGATTAGATTCATCACTATGTACTCTGGCACTTGAACACATGCTCTTTTAGTTGTGCTCCTTCATCCCAAGGATGCCACTGCTTTCACAGACAGCATACGTACTTTACCAATATTAATGCCATGAATATAACACTACCAAATATTAGGTTCATCTGCATCCTTAGCAAAGTTTTGCCACAAAACAATGCTATAAGCACTTGTTTTACAAATCAGTAATAACGTGGCTCTGAAAAAATATAATTTATGACTTTTTTGAAAAAATCAAGTTCAGAATGGGCACTGACTTCTACACTTGTTAGTGACTCATTTGCATCTTATAAATATTAATGTTTAATCTTTCAATGCCCGAGAATAGTCATACACAGTATAATAAGGAATGAGCAACACAATTGACAAACCAGGTTACAAGCTCTGAGATTAATTTTATGGCACTGCACAGGTAGCGGGTAGAGAAAGTGGCTTATCATAAGACTTTTTCCTAGTTGGTGCATACTCTCAAACAGTCTTGGAATTACAACTATTCCAGTAGGATCCAAATCAGTCTAGGTTTTCTTGTTCTTTGTTGAATGTCCTTATTATATATTTTCTTATCTCAGTTATGAAGCCAAGTGGACCATATGAGTTAAAATGAGTTCCAATGAGCTAAGTGAGTTCTGGAAACTTCTACAGTTCAACTGCTCAATAACATAGTAGGTACAAAACACTTCTGAAAGTAGAAGTAATTCAAATATATTCATCTATGAGACTTGGCTTAAAAACTGGCTGTGAAAAAATTCCCACGTATATTTAAGGTCTGTATCAAAAGGAACAAGAGTCCTTTAAAAATTGACCTTTTGTTGTCAGCACTAAGTTGAGGAGAAGGGAGATTTAATAATTTTTCTTTAGTGCACTAGTATTTTCCTAGATACTGAGTTGGGGGGCTAGTAGCAAGCAAAAATGTATATGCTGCTGAGACTAGAAATAGGGTGATGTTGGAACCAAAACCAGATTGGTTACAACTGGTGTTCCTGGGGAACATGATGCATACATGTTTGACTTCTCACCTAGTGAGGAGTTACCAGAGCTTTCTTCACACCTAGAGGTTTGTCCCAGCGAGGACTAAGCTCTCACTAATAATCTAATCTCATGGATAAGGAAGTATTTTGCTTTCTCACATTAAAAACCCTCAAGTTTCTCAATTGGTCAAGTTCAATCTCCTGTTAAAATGATCAACTTAGACACCAACTTGCACAGTCTTTTAGAGTAAAAAGTAATCACTTTTAAAAAGCACAAGCCCTTCCTGGAATTTAGGCATATCAGCTGTTGGGACTTTACTGGAAGATGAGTGAGTATTTTGTCCAACCACATCTAAAATAAAAACAGTTTAACTAGAGAACAGATCAAATGCTTTCCTGTATCAGAGCAAAGTTCACAAGTTAAAATTAATCACAACCAGCTCTTTTTCTGGGGGTCGGGCTGAGGTGTGAGAATTAAAGTAACTGAAATGCTAACTGCCCGTCTTACAGTAGAAAGCCAAACAATTGAGGTAGACAAGCTGGGAAGCTGGCTGCAATCACAAGGGTATATATAGGACTGCAGCATTTGTTTGTCAATAGGGTGACAGAAATATTTCACAGACTATGGCACAAGTATGTTTAGCATTTCAGTCTCCTCACCTATCACAGCATTTAGCCAAATTTAAGTGCTGAATGACAATAGTAGTTTTTCTTACTTTTTGAGAACTATCTCAGAGGCACCTTTACTGAATATCCGGAAACTGCCATCAGAGTTTTTTAACACAGTACTCATAGATTTTCTAACAGAGTTGAAGGTGTACACTTTGTACAAATCCTCTTCTGGTATCTCATTTCTTACGTCCTGATAATCACGTTTTAAATCCAAGAGCAATCCCAGCAAGGCACATTCAGTTTTATTTCCAACATGACGGGGTAGGCCACCTTCTTTTTCAGGAGGCTGCAAGAAGAACAAGAACCTTCACTGATTAGAAGGTTAATGTATGAATCACTGAAGTAAAGCATCTAGAAAACAAGGAAGCTAAGAGCAAGCTTAGCTCTGAGATGGGGAATTTTTACTTTTGCAATGATGAGTCTACAAATTCCTGTGAGCCACGAGCCAAAGTCATACCGCTGGCTTTTGTAAGTGACTTCTTCTGTACCAGTTTAGGATTTTTCAGTCCCTTTCTCAGACCCAAATATCGCTCATTAAGTTTGTATCGAATCCCCACATGACATTTCTAAAAACGCATTTTCCATTGCTTGAAATGTCTACCTAATCAATTGAGTGTAATCCCTGAATAATTATTTTGCATTTTGGAAGTGCAGATAAGTTTACTTAAACTGATTTAAGCAAGCTAAATTGCATCATTTCTGCAAAATTAAAGTATCCTCTCCTGTAATAACTCTTCCTCAATGACTTAGACTACAATCACATCACCTGTTAGCCTTCTACTGAACAAGCTAAGTCTTTAATCTTCTTAAGTCTCACTACAAGTTCCGTTTTCCAGGCCATGGCCTATTTATCTGAAAAGAGTTCAGAAACAAGTTTCCAACCTGTTAATAGCAGAGCAAGTTTCTTATGTCAGCAATGCGGAATATGCACATAGTAGTGCTATAAGTACAATATTTCAAGATATTTCTGAGGTTATATAGCTATAACATTACAAAATATTTTGTAGCAAAAAAGGCAGAAGCAATTTCTCAGCCTGAGATGCCTCAAGCAGCTAGACCTGAACTATATTGATTGTAAATTGGTGATCCATTCTTGCTACTCAGAGCTGCAAGATCTTGGCTTTGGCTCTACTAAATACTCACACTTTCAAAACGTTCACTTTAATGTGCAGTTTCAGATGTCTAGGTCTGAGTAGAAGAGACATGGACATCCAGCAGTGAGTCCAACCAAACTTTTACGTATTTACTTTGAAGTAGTACTCAAATCGAGCCAAGATGTTATTCAAGTAAGGTAAACAGCCCCACTTACAAAAACAAATTTAGGCACAATTGTGAACTTAAAGGAAGTTATCTTCCTGAGATTGTATCTTTGAATTATCAGTTCAAAACTTGTATTATCAGTTCTAACTGAAATAAGCTATTTTTGAATTTTAGTCTCAATTGAACAGTTGAACAATTTACTGCAGGTACGGAATACCTTACACTGCATTTTGCCACAAACTTACACTTAACTGCCTACCATGTGGCCACCAGAAGATTTGCATCTTTTGCAGAAGTTGTTTAGTTACCTTGATTAGAATGAAGAAATCTACTTACCAGTATTTTGGAAGTATAAGCACAATTAACAGAAATTCCTGTCACAAGGTAAGCCATAGTTTTCTCTGGAATAGCTTCTGGTTCTGGAATTTTTTTATAATGTTTTTCATTGATGTAGGCTTGGACCACTGTCATTCTGTTCATGGTCAATGTTCCCGTTTTATCTGAGCAAATAGCTGTTGCATTGCCCATTGTTTCACATGCATCCAGATGTCTCACCAAGTTATTATCTTTCATCATTTTCTAAGAAAATAAAAGCAGTCAACAGCTATCTATGACCATTACTTCATATTTCAGAAATTCACATTTAGGGTGTCCTGTCTTACACATCAGTTTCAGAAGACACTCAGACTTTAAGTTATCTGGCAACTTACAGAAGAGGAATTTGTAGTTGCCACATTCTGCAGGAATTCTTTTAAGTCTATTATGTCACAGTAAACTTAATTTTGAACAAGGTTCATAAATACAGTCTTAACCTCCTGTATCTGCATGTCACACCGATGCTGTTCAGACTGTTATAAGCAAATAGTTTATGATATTTAGAAACAGGAGAGGTACAGATTGAGCTTTACTAGATACAACACTAAAAAAGTCTTTCTGCTTACAAGAAAGATCAAGTAAACTATGTGACAGACTCACCCAAACATCAGATGATATATATTTCAAAGATGCTAGAGTCAGACTTAGAATCAAATAAAACATGAACTGTAATATTTGAACTAAGACAGTGAGTACTACACAAGTTTCATACGTCAAAATATCACTTTAAATTCTTTATTTAACAGGTTTGGATAGTATTTTAACTTTAAAGAGGCAGAGCAACTTAAAATGATACAACACTAAGGCCACTACTAGTTAGTGCTGTAAGTTACTAAGTTTTAGAACACAGCCTAAACATCCATTGTCTTTACAGTTAGATTTTCAGATATATAACCAGTCCCAGCATTGTGAAGCAATAAGAAATTAAGAGAATATAGAGCATGAGTTGAAAAACATGCTGTATAATAAATAGAAAGCTACATGTTCTACATTCAGTCCTCAAGAAGAACTTGTCTGGAAACCTACCTACAAAAGGTAGTAGTTGCTTAACACTTCAGTTAGGTAGAAGTTCAGGTTTACGGAAGAGTTTGTTATTTAAAAAAATCTAACATGTCTATTTATTATAAGTAAATGCTACAATGTTATGAGCTAAACCCATTCATCTTTACTTGGTGACAACAGGCTGTCACTGCTCCCTGTTCATGTTAGTGTGTATTCAGCAGTTAAGAAAAATGCTGCAGCAGATTTCTTGTGCAGTTCAGGGAAACAAGAAATGCTTCTCCCCAGTCTGTTACATCTATGTGACGCAGCATATCCCAAAAACTGAGATTTTACACCTGATGAATACACCCGCCTACCTTTAAAATCTGTTCCACATCTGTCCACTTACCTTAACAGAGTAAGCCAGAGATATAGTGACTGCAAGTGGAAGACCTTCTGGTACTGCCACCACCAAGACTGTAACTCCAATAATGAAGAACTTCACAAAATACTGAATATAAATGGGTGTACATTCAGCAAGCCAAGGTCTCTTCTGAACCCAAAAGGTATCAATTACAAAATATAACACAAGGATAATGACTGTGATTGCAGACATCAACAAACCTTGTGAAAAAGAGAACAAACAGCTTTCAGAAATTATCTCAAATGTGTGGCAATACAGACTGTGGATAAGCCAAGTGAAAAGACTTCTCCCTTTATAGAAGTTAGTTTATAATTAAGATTTTAAACAAGCAAGTCAGGAAACATTTGGGTCATGCTCAAAGGTGTTCCAACTTCCAATGCAAGTATTTCCTCATGTATTTCACCTAGAAACTTCTAAAATATTTTTTTTCCCTCCCATTTAATTGAAAAGTGTAGATCTAATTATGAAGAGCAAAGACCAATACATAAAGTCAATTGGCTAAGCAGAATAAGAACCAAAATAATTCAGCAGGCCTTCAGTGACTGTACTGCTGATTTATTCAGTAGAGAAAGCTGCTGACAGTCTGTACCCTGCTTCCTGCTGAAGGTGGGATTAAATACGGCAACTAAGCTCAGTGTTCAGTGAACTGGGAGTAACTGGGAAGAAAAATCAGAACTCCTGTTAGCAAGCCGAGCAGCACAGTTAAGGCACCGCATGAAAACAGTGAAGGTAAATGGAGCTGCCTGGAATAAAGGAACAGAAGTCACTGAAGTGTCAGCTCTTTACAGAAAAAAGCTTCAGCATGTACACTGTCCCAAAGCAACAGGACAGAAAAACACATATATGAAGCAGATGAGCAATTAAGGGCATGTGGGGAATTACAGCAGGTCAAAAGGTGCATAAAGGAAAACAAGAGCTCTTACTTATGAAAGATGTAAAAGAACTGCTGGATAATAACAATATTTCACATACCATGGAAGCTTTATTCAACATTTGTTAGTACAAGTTTCTCTGAAAACTTAACATTGCTATACATAACTATGGAGTGCTAAAGCTAAAAGTTTAACTGCGTTGTCCTTAACACCATAACTGTCTTATGAAGTTGGCCCCTTTTGAACTGTGGGCTGGGCTACAGGACTTCTAGAAGTTCCTTCTAGCCTAAATATTTCAACAGTTCTACATGGACCTAAATAAATCCTGAGATATTTGAATTAAAGCTCTATATACTAGAAAATATACCCTAAAATTTACACTGAACTTCATTGTTGTTTTAGTCTACTTTCAAGAAGTAACATTTTATCAAATGTTTTCACAAGACAGCTGAATCCTAGCTGAGAGAAGAGTAACGGAAGCCAAAGGATAGTAGAAAGTCAATAATAATGTTATGTATCAGCAAGGCATATATTAAGCGGAAACTCCTAAGTCTCTGGAAGTACCATAGATAACCTGGTTGACCCTACCACATCTTTCAGACTTCATTAAATTCATAGTTCTTTAGGTACATCACTAAATGCCATACCTTATCTAAAAACATCTTTCGTAACAGTTGTCCAATGTTATGAAGTTGGAATTTTCTCTCCCAGGAGCTGACACTCTAAAGTCTGAATATATTCATATCAAGGAAAAATAAAAGTCATCCACATGACAATCTGAGAAGTCATCAGCACGCTCGGGGACGATGGCATACTTGCATGCATTGGAATTTGGCACTTAAACTAATCAAACCACTCAAGGCTAACTACTTAAGTTATCCCCTCACAAACTATGCGTGTTCCAACTTTATTCAAATGTAAGACATCAACATAAGGAAGGTACTGATACATCATACCTGCTTTGCCAATCTGAACTGCGAGCTTTGTGAGTTTCCCTTGAAGAACCGACTTCTCTTTCTTTGGCAAGTTTGCTCTCTTCTTGTCTTTCTCATCTCCATCCCCACCATCCTCACTCTTCAGTGGCTGCATTTCCATGGCTGCACCGTCCTGAGCTTTAGCTAGAAGATCAAATAAAATTTAGCCATTGAGGAGTCTCACAAAACAATGATACTTCAAAAGCTTCACAACACCAGGCACCGCTAAACACCAGTACTGTGCAGTACCTTGTGTCCAGAGATGCCACACTACATGTGAATGTTAAAACAAGTGTATTGGGTGTAGGTGCCCAGGTGCTGGGAGCAGGGGAGCTGTAGCCTGTGGATAAGACCATGGTGGGGCAGGTTGTCCCCCTGCAGCCCACTGGGAACCACAGAGGAGCAGAGATCCACACTGCAGCCCACAGAGGACTCCATGCCACAGCAGTCAGATGTGCCCTAAAGGAAGCTGCAGCCTGTCAAGGGCCTGTGTCAGAGCAGGGTCCTAGCAGGAGCTGTGGCCCATGTGGGAGACCCACACTTGTGCAATCTGTTCCTGAAGGACTGTACCATGCGGGACAGGCTCACATTGGAGAAGTTAATGAAAGACTGTATCCCATGGGCGGGACCTCATGATGGAACACTAAAGAGCATGAGGATGAAGGAACAGCATAGACAAGTGTCACAAACTGACCAAAAACCCTGTTCCCCTTCCCCCTGCACTCCTTGGAGGGAGAAAATAGAGCAGTTGGGAGTGAAGTTAAGCCTGGAAGGAGTAAATGGGGGGAAGATGTTTTTAGTTAATTTTGTTTCTCACCATCCCACTCCATTTTATTTGGCAATAAATTAATCTTCTGCACATTGAGTCTGTTCTGCCTGTGAAGAACCCACAAGCTTCTCCTCCTATTTTCTGCCCCATCTTGCTGAGGAGAGGGAGTGAGCAAGCAGCTGGGTGGGCATCTGACAGCCAGCCAAGCAACTCACCTCAACAAGGCAGCTTGAAAGTCATTGGTGAAGTTTACTAGCTATGTTGAGACTACCAAGTTCATTTAAACATTTGTTTTGGGCAGATTCACTTATGCCATGTTTAGCATAAGCACTTTGGATCTAAGTATTCAATATGCTTTTTCATAGGAAAGTATGCATTCGTTACATACACTTCGAGAAAAAAAGGAACTTACAAGAAAGGATCAGAGAACCTGCATTTACCTTTGTTTCGGTTTTCAACAGCTCCATCTTGCTTTTTACCTGTCAGAGAGGGGAACAAGTTGTGTTTTAAATTTGCTGTGCAGAGTTCATTTCAGCTCTTACATTACCATATGCTGAAACAAGGAACTGCATCTTTTTAAAAGACAGTGTAGAACAAACTGGAGACAGAGGGCTGACATAACTGAGGCTTGAAAAGCATAAGTCAGCTCTCAGAGACAGCTCGTGTCAGTCTTTTGGACTTTACTTTTCCCATACAAGATTGCTCCAGTGTTATGCTACCATAATTACGTTTGCACAAATTACTGATACAGACATGCATTACTTGTGAGGAAAGCTTTTAAAAGGCTTGCTTAAATATTTTCTTAGGAAAGAAATTGGTGACATTAAAGTGATTCTGGTGGCCTCAGTCTTGCTCTCTCTTCTTCCGGCCCTTGGCAACTATATCTGACTGCTACTGTAAACGAACTGTAGGATCTCACTTCCAGAATTATTGCTTTTGTACAACATTGCAGAAGCTACTGTAGTATAAAATATTTATAAATCCACACCAAAGCTTAATGGATGTACATCACTGGATTACTGGATCTATGCTAACCCTATTTACGCAAGCATGAACATAATCTGTTGGCAACATACCAGTATAACACCGCTAAGAGAATAGTTCAAGTTCATAACAAAATACAGCTCCTACCTCTGTTCAGAAATTGAGTTCAACAAGAGATCATAAAGAAGGACAGTGAAATAATGAAAGAAATTAATGAGTGAAACTTCAAAGGTAACTACAAGACCATCACATGCAGCTTACTGGGGTCAGGGGGTCACCCTACCTATTTTTATTTGGATTTTTGAGTAAAAAGGTTTAGGTACTACCTTGAGAAGTGACAAACTTTTCTCCTAAATAGAGAAAGCAAGGGTTATGATTACTATTTGCAATAGCCTAAAATGAAAACACAAAATTGATGGTCTTAGAACAAAACCCAGAATTTTTCAGTCTCACTGGTAATTTGTTAAATATTCAGCCTTAGTTTAAGCAGACTGAAATGTATGAGAGTACTCAAGTAGAAGAAAATCAAATTGTGAAGCAGCCTGTCTGGCATGACATTTAATACCTCCACTGCCTTATTACTGTAGACACAGTCTGACTTCTATGCACAGGATTTCCCCCTCCAGGCATCCTCAATACAGCTGAGGAATGAAAAAAAACCCCAACATGTTCACCTTCTCCAGAAGATGCCACCTCAGGCTTCTTAAGAACTCATCATTGTTTCCTAATTTAGTACTTCTTCTTTCCCTCTTACGAGAGCAAAGTTCTACACTTCAGTTACTTCTAACTCCTTGCACATACATTTGCTGTTGGCCTGAATGAAGCCATCCACAGCCAACTAAAAATAGCCACTTTAATCTTCTTAACAGTCACAGAGAAGCTAATTTAGTTTAACCTGAGTTTTACCAAGGAGAATCTTATCAGGCACCTAACTTAAAGGAAAGAGGAAGCTGTCTGTCTTGGAAGACAAATAACCCACAGGCGTTCATGCCCTAGGATATACCAAAATACGACTTGCCAGAAAGACTTCTGCTTATAAAATAATACACACTGGCAGAATATTAACAAAAGCTATAATCTTCTCTGTATCTCCTATAGCAGCTGGTGCTGTTGCTTGCTTCGTTATCCTTCCTCTGTAACAGAAAGAGCAAAGGATGGACACTGTTTCACACTAATCCCTGTAAGTGTTGCAGGTCAACTTTTACTCTTTGTTACCACATTTGAGCTTGAAACTAATTTTGAACTTTCAAGTCTTGTAACAATTCTTGGAACTTACTTCTGAAGAAACTACTAAGTATTTGTGGATTAGGACAAACAGACAACAAGTACAGTTCAATCCTAGTTGCCGCACAAAGCACGCTTTTCAACAATTGCCTCTTTAGTTTGAAGGCACCAGGATTCCTAAACACATTTCTGTATGGCTTTCCATTTACAGCTTTCCACTCCTGTTTCATATTCCTCTGACAAAAAATTACATTTTTCTGCCAAGAATCCTCACACTCAGTCCCATGCAGTCGACTTCACAACAGTTTCTATAAAAATTTTTGCTTTGGTGAAGCTCAGTGCTGACATGCCTTGTGAGAGCTAGTATCAAAACATGACTGGTTAACATTCCTTAGTTTTGATTCTCAGGATAAAGGCTTAGTTAAGTGACCTTATAATTCTAGCTACTGAGCAAGCCCTTCAAAATAAGAAAGACAGCTCATTTCACACTTCGCAGAAGCACTCCAAAATGCTTTGGGTTACAAGCCCCTTATCCCTCTAAAAGAAGTTTACAGAAAAGTGCCAGTAGGGATTTGTCTTGTGTCTCTCTCTGAAGAAGATGTCTGCTCACCTTTATCAAAATAAAGTTTTACATATGTTTAAGATATCCACAAACTCAGCAGTACCAATGATACAAGCTTTTTCTCTTCAAGTGTCATAGGAAAGCTTCCTATATGAGACATTTTCTGTCTGTCAAAAGCAGAACTAGATACTTATCAGGTTGAGCTACTGGTAATAACCTGTTTGCTATTAGACATGAATGTATTCTGAAGTTACACAGGATGACACTTTAACAATTTATACATGGTATGGCTGGTTAGGAGTTATAAACTTTCCAGTCTCTAATTGATCAATGAAGATCTGAAGTTTAATTAAAGAATCCATGTGACAAGAGTTAGTAGTAGTGGTGTACTCTCAGGTAACTGGACCTGAGGTTTTGGATTTTTTTTTTTTCTGTGAAACTTACTGAAAGTATGAAGTTTATAAAAAAGATTTCTGGCTTCAGATGATTAGAACATGTTTTTATTCAGTAACATTCAGGAGTTCAACCCCCCCCTCCCCAGTGATTTAAGAATATTGTGCCTACTTTTCTTGTCCTTCTTCTCTTTTTCTTTCTCCTTCTCCTCTTCATCTCCTCCAGCCCCAAGCAAGGTAAAAATGATTCCAGTCTGAGAGTTCACACCTACAGCAGTGACTACCATTCTTCCAGAGCCTTCCATCACATGTGTACCTGAAAGATTGAATCAGGTTTTCCACTGAGACTTAAACAGTTATATGGCAGAGCACAAAGGAAATGAGTTCTCTGACTTCACATTGACAAAACCATAAGATTTGTTTAGATACCACTGTGTTCCCCTGGAGCTTCCAATGCCAAAACTATCAGGAAAATAAAACCATAAGCAACTACATAAAATGTTGTCAGTTTTAAAAGTCTGCTCACTTTGACAAAGTTTTGTACTAGTTGCACTGTTTTTGGATATTTTTAGGAGTCAGCCTAGCTCAGGTCCAGTTTGGCAGATTTTAACCTCAAAATTGTAAATAACCAGTTTAACCCCACAAGCAAACCACTTTCTTCAAGAATTGTCAAAAGTTACACACCTGACAGCAGCATGGGATCTCTGTCCAGAGACTTCTTAACGTGATCAGATTCTCCAGTCAGTGAGCTTTCATCGATTTTGAGGTCATTTCCTTGAATGAGTACACCATCAGCCGGTAAAAGATCACCTACGAGAGATCACTGGGTATGTTGACTGCAGTTCCTTTTTCAAAAATAAAAGAAAGTTCAACTTTAAAAATATGTTTACCATATTTCACTTGTGCAATATCTCCAACAATTATGTCAGCTACTGGTATTTGGATGACTTGGCCACCTCTGATGACTGTGAATTTCTGTTCTTGTTCAATACGGCTCTGCAATCCCCGAAATTGTTTCTCTTTACTCCAGTCATTGAAAGCTGTTACTAATACCACACAAACTACAGATAGGAGGATTGCTGCTCCTTCAATCCAACCTGCTTCAGATTCCTCCTCTTCTTCACCAACATTTACTGATCCACATACTGTAGAAAACAGGTTTTAGATTTAAGAAAGTTCACGCAGATAGTTATTTCGACAACAACAGAAAAGTTTTGTCAAACCGAAGAAACTACTACTAGTTGCTAAACATTTTCCATGCTAGCCTTCTTTGCAAGTTTAGATTTAGAAGCTAAAGAACCTGAAAGCTAGAGCATCTCAAGGAAGTTAAACCACCTAAAATTTACATCTCTGTTTATCTGAACACACAAAAAGTTGATGTAGAAAGTTACTTGTCCTTATTATCTTGTTAAAGGATAACATGAAAATGCCAGACTAGACAATTAGTTAACCACCTTCTGTTTTCTCAACATTTCCCACTTTATCTTAACAAGCCAGTTATGACTGCAAAAATTGAGTTCAATTAAGGCCAGATCGCTTCATCTTCCATTTAGAAGTATAAATATAGCTTCATTTCTTAAATTGGAAAGTTACCACTGTCATATTCAAAATCAAGTAAAAGACTTGCTCGCTTCCCAAAGAAATCACATGATCGCAAATTCTAAAATGCATAAATATTTGAAGCAGAGCTGAAAAAAGACACTTGCACAAAAACATGACTGGATCTAAGACAAGTCCTTGTTCCCGCTTCTTGCACTTGACCTTTGGCATTATTTTAGTCAGTGTCATACCAGACCATGACCAGGGAAAATCTCATTTTGTCCTTTTAAGGCAAGCTAGAGTTTTAGTCATGTTCTCTCAATAACAAACAATAAGCTGCTTTTCCACTGACTTACTATCTCCCATCAGATTTACAGTATAGGCATGTTGTACCAGGAAAAGTCAGTAGTATAATACAGGTAGATACATAGTTCATAAAAAGTTTACTTACATGATTCATTTCCTCCTGGAGGCTGGTAAAAAGAAAGGCCCAAGGATACTACAGCTGCAATTTCTAATATAATTAGTGTAACGTCCTGTAGTGCTTCCCATACTAACTGAAGAAATGTTTTTGGCTTTTTAGGAGGTATAAAGTTCTTCCCAAAAACTGCTTCTCTCCTTTCTATATCTGCTGGATTTCCACTTAAACCTATTTAATAATAAGACAAAATTAGTGACACTTATTTGCATTTCACCCTAACATTAGAAGCAACTGAAGCTTCTCATTCATGGAGTCAAGTCCCACTCCACATTTCAGTAGCAATACTGAAAAGTCATGTCAAATATAATTACATAAGTATTATCCTTAAATCAGTTACTGTAGAAAACAAGCTATATTTTATCATTCAGATGTTGTCCCATCCAACCCCAACCATTCTGTGACTCTGTAATATAAAGTAAGCTGATGGTATACCTAATTGCACTTAATATGACATATGAACAGAATAACAGTGACTGACATACCTTTGTACAAAGTAAACAAGTTTACAAGACAAGATCATGAGCAGAGTTACTACTATCAAGACTGAATAGCATCATGCAGCTTTAGCAAGACCAGCGCCTGTGAAGCCAGCTCTGGTTATCACTGTAGGGATTCTGTATTCAGAGATAACATTCTAGGATCCTACATTTATACATGTAATATTTATAATGAAATATTTTTAAAATAATATAAAATACTGTAAATATTGTATTTGTATATTATTTAATTATTAAATAAAATACTATAAAAAGCCGGTGACATTCTCCAGGTATCATGTGGAGGGAGGCAATCATTTAATGATGCTGCTTTTGCCTGCACAGCAGTTGTTTGTTCTTCTGAAGCTTTACTTTCTATCTCCTCTCTCATAGAGAGAGTCTGTATGTAGCACTGTGCAGGGTCTGTCACCTCAGCTTTGCTCCTCTCTTCTTTCTTATATGACATATGTCTTTCAGAGTCCTCTGTCTCAACTCTTGTACCATCCTTAAGGGACACTAGCAGGCAAGACTGAGGGGCCTTCACTAGGACAAATGCACTTCTAGAGTTAACCAAGTCCTTAAAAATAAAGGAATACCAAGTATATTCAGTGCAAGGTCATGCCCTCAAGGTCTTCTGTAAGTTTACTCCTTCAACAGATTCCAGCTGCCTAACCCACCATTCAGAATTTAAGCTGCCAGCTCATTTTTCAAGGCAAAAATGTCAAATGTCCAGCTGTGCTCAGAGCAAAGGTCTGGATACTTCAACCATTTTGTCCCCAAGGTTATGATAAGTGCCTGTCTAAAGACAACAGTTTTCCTAGTAGCAGATTTTTTTTTTATCAGCTAACCCAGCTGCTTAGTGATATCAAGGCACTGCAAACATGCTAGGTGATCAATAAGAACAGCAACCACTGCACCTAGCTTTCATAATAAGTGGGGTATTTAACACAACTAACAGACATTTCCTGGAACCATTACATGATATTTCAAGATGCTTTGTAAAGACTACTGAACTGCAAATCTCAGTTTTAAATGCCACCAACTGCTACAGAATCACTTAACTGAGAAGGAAAATATTATATGCAGATCTTTCCAAGAGTGAAATGAATTAAACATACTCTTAGCATATATAATAGATTTATTCTAACACTCTTAGATCCATCTGGAATTCACGGCTTTGGAGGTTTAATGCAAAGGAGCAATTTTACTGGTTAGCCATAACAAGCTTTACTTACTTTCACTCTCAAAGAGCACTGCAAGATCATTCTGAAAATCAAGCTATATGAGAAGAACTAGAGAAACTCAGGACAGCTTGGCCATTCCAAAAGTCTGGAACGTCTAGCTATTTTGCAACAGATACCATTTCTCTCATCCTTTTATCATGACAGAGTTTGGAAGATTATTTATATAATGTCAGTGGCACCACTTTGCTCCTCCCTTCTCAGGGTACCGGTGTGCAGAACATCAGAAGTGTACAGCAATGGTTTTGAAGAATGAAAAGTGCTTTCCAACAAGGCTATAAAAAATCAAGCTATTATCAGAACCACTTAATGAAGATTAGTAAATAAGCCTAGCAAAGACAAAAAGCATTTGTGTTTTTAGTATCTGCCATAATACATCATCACTCAGCTTGCTACATTTACCACCTGGCTTGCTATTTCATAGTTCACAATTTACAGCCCTGAGGTTGAAACTAATGCCAGTGTATTGTTCTTTATGTATCTTAACTAGGATAGTTTCTGTTATTTGGGGTTAAGTTTGAAAAATATTAGGCAAGGGAATAGTTAAAGCTTCATATCAAATTTTATTAGAAAGTAGAGACTACTAGACAATCAAAATTAAGTAGACCTGTGGAAATATAGATTGTGGTCCATTTCTCCAGAATAGAAGGACTTTTGCTATTACAGATACGTCAAACATTTGTTTATTCACATTTGTATACATTTGTGCATGTGTACATGGACGTAATAAACATTAAATACTAAGCAGTAAATTCTGCTTAGTTTGTTGGGTTTGTTTGTTTGTTTAATACCGGTATGGATAGTTCCCATTTCTCATTTCAAATCAGGTAGACCTGATCCACAGTTTGCCTGAAAATAGACATTGCCTAATATTGTCAACAACTTCAAGAAGTTATACAAGCTGAACTCATTCACTATGTAGTATTTCTGAACTACCTGTACTTTTGCTGTGAAGCCACTGGTAATTATGCATGTCAGTATATTTCATATCACAGAGAAAGCCTCTGAATATAGAGAATTGTCGTAGGGCCTTGTAGGTGTTCACTCAAAATTTTAAAGAGTTAGAACTAGTGTAAACAGAGCAGCTTTCTGCATACATCTTGCCTAGATTTTCTTCACAAGAAATGTCTCCATTTCTATACTTACAACTTGAATTTGACAAAAGAAGACCTAGTTCTACTTCTACAAGTGTTACCTCTGACAAATTTATAGCAGCTTACTTGACAAGTAGCCTGGTTCTCTAAAGGTTCATGTAGTGATTTATAGGCAAAACGACACCTTTATAGAGGACACTGCTCTAACTCATCTTACTTAACCTTTTCTAAACTAATTATCACATTCGACTGTTGAGATCTTGCTGTGTTTATGAGCTGCTCTCACACTTCAAAAAAAGATGGCGCCCTTTTATCAGGTTAGTGATTGTATTTAAATGATTGCAGGACAGCACATCTAAATGTCAAACCCTTTTCAAAGGGGAAGGCCCTGATCACACAGTCCTCAGTACAGCAGAATCAATCTGCAGGAAAGGGCATCTAACCCTTTCTAGTTATAGCACACTGACACTCAAAATTCCCATGCGTTAACCTGCTTGTTACATCAAAGGACACGAAGTGAACCCTGCAGCACACCAGGTATTTGGTGCTTAGTGCTATCTGGCCATCTACAGTCATATGCCCACCTAGCCTGCAGTAAGAATGGGCCTTAAACCTTGCAGATTACAGCAAAATATTACAAAAATAAACAGCCTTCAGTTCAGTTCCCAACTGTGAAAAGCTACAGCCCTTTTCACTGAGAAAGAAAACTGTCTTTCAGCACTATGCAACAGGTGAACAGGGTAATAAGAGACTGCTGCTCCTGCCTTCTTAAGAGGTGCTTGTACACAGTAGTGCTTGTACACAGTAGTGCTTCACACACAGGCACTACTTTGAAATTCCAAAGAAGTCTGCGGTCCTGATGTTTCAGCCAAATACTAGTCTACACCCATTCCCTGAAAGGTCAGGCATGAGAGCCGGTTACTTCAGTTCGATAAGAGAAACCCAGCTTATGTACTGAAATAATTTCAGGTGTCTAGAAATCAGGAGTCTGCCTTCAAAAGCTGATCAAGCCAAAACATCCTAAATGCAGATGTACCCAGAGATACTGTATGGCAGGAGGAGCAAACTCACTTTCACTGGGGGCCACATCAACCTCACCGTTGCCTTCAAAGGGCCGAATGTAATTTTAGGACTGTATAAATGTAACTCCTCCTACTGTATAAATGTAACTGCTCCTACTGTATAAATGTAACTCCTCCTACTGCATAAATGTAACTGCTCCTACTGCATATATGTAACTCCTCCTACATTTATACAGTCCTAAAATTACATTCGTCCCTTTGAAGGCAATGGTGAGGTTGATGTGGCCCTCGGTGAAAATGAGTTTTCTCCTCCTGCCTAATGACATTAGTAGAATGTTCATGATCCAAGGAGACAAATCTTTCCATAACATTTCCTGAAGAACCGAAAGCAACAGCTTTCCAGGATTAAGGCAGCACATACTTTGCTGTCCCCAATGTGACACCCCATTGCTTAAAAGCTATGCAAGTGCTTAAATGCTGAGACACCACACTTAGCCAAAATATTGATTTTAGTACTTCTCAATCACTACCAACAGCAGGACTTTGTGCTAAGGTCGAGTTAATGTTAGATAAAAGTATGTAAAAATATTTCTACAGGATACTACCATTTACATATCTTAATCTATATGACTTGCATCTTTCTTTCACAAATTAAAGCTAATAAATTTCATTTTCATTGGAAGACGGCAGTAAAAGAAGGCTGGATCTTAAGGTTAACTTCTGAGAAGCTCTCAGGAAGGAGACTTGATATTTGCTTCTTTATATTTATACAGTCAATCTTGGAGTAATAACTCTAGAGAGTAAAAGCATCGGGTAGCCACACTTCACAGAACGCCATCAAGTCCAGCATAGCAAAGACTCATTTAAAGATGCTTATTTCTAGAGAATCAGATTGTGTGATCACTTTGCAAACCTTCTGCTCATAGTGACAGTACCTTTAGTGTCTAAAGTTGTATTGATAGTTGCTTTGTATAGATCAAATGAAATCTGCAGAAATATTACAGATTTAAAAACTACATCCTGCTATTAGGAATTTAATGTAGTAGAAAGAGAAAACAGATGTCCCCAGTTTCAAAAATTGTTGCATTAGGAAATGCAAGAGCTAGGTAGCAATACAGAAGCATTAATAAGCTCTGCATTAGACTATTAAAACCTCATGTTCTACAACAGGATGATCTCAGTTGTGAACTATAGATCATATGAGCTACTCACAAAACTTAGAATTCCACAGTGAGTTAAATATCGCTATGTTGCATTGCTGTTTCATATGTGGATGCCTACATCAGTGAACTTTATTCCAAAGTGCAACTTCACCACTAACCAAACATCTCACATGCAGTTAGACCAATTGGAAAAGCTCTTGCTTACTTATTACCATTGAATAACTCTTAGAGGACTAAGAAGCAATATTTCATTATGGTAACTGAAATACTTTAATAAACTTAGTTATACTGAAAAAAGAAGCAGTTTCCTTGACTAAGGTTTTTCCTAAATGGAGTTTCCTCAATGACAGTTCCAAAATCAACTTACCTTCATTTGGTGAAGTTTTCAATTTTGTACAGATGCCATGTACATCTCCATAACATTCTTGTATTTTATGCAGTGCATCTGTAGCTCGAAGTTCCATAAGAGAACGGAGCTCTGCAAGAGTAACTCCAAAATCTCCATGATTAGCTTCTTTTACAGCATTTTTTACACCGCTATATGCAACCGAGTTGTTTGCCATATCACCCATGATGCGTGCAGTCTTTAGCGTAGACAGTTTCCAGTAAGAAACAAGATTTCAACTTAAAATATTTCCAAAAGAAAAATAAATCCTTTGGGTATGAAGACAGTCAGGAGAGCAGACACATCACCCAAGTAAGAAACCCCGTCTGGAGAGATATCTTTGAGGTTGTCCCATGGCGCGTTCTGTTCCCCAAGCCAAATGGCATGTACAGTCTAGGGAAAGAATAAATATATATTCAGTTACATAACAGCTATAATTAATACATTGTAAGACAATCCCAGTCTTTCTATTGAGGTTACAGAACAGATTTCTGCTCAAGGAAAATTTCTTCCTATTTCCTATGGTATTTTTAGTTAGCATTTCACTGGCAAGAGTGACAAGGCATAAAATGGATGTTTCCCATCCCAAAGTAATCTTGCATTAACTTCCTTAAACAGCTGTTTTCTTTAAGTCTTGCATTTTGGTTGGTATATCCATCTGGATAATCATCAAGAGGAAACCTTTAAAAACACCTAGAAGTAAATCCATTTCCAGGGAAAGGGAGTTTGGAGCATCCATCACATGGGGTAAGAACCTGCTGAAGTTAAAAATCCCAACTTTTCACTGAAGCTTTCACCTCAGAATGTGGGATGAGCAAGCTTTTGTGCATTCCTATGAATTCATTTGTGCAAACCTCAAGGAAAGCAGTTTCAACAGTAAGTTAGCTCACACCTGAAGTATTTTTGTAGCGTAAGTAGAAGTTTATCTTCAGGCAGACCTATGTCTTAACGCATTTTCATGTCCAAACATTTTTAGCCTCCCTTCAGCCCATTTAATCATAACTCAATCCTCCCACAGTATCTGCATTTAATTCTTTGAAGACAGGGAAAATTGCACGAAATTGTCTTTCTACAGAAGGGATAGGGATACTAAAAGTAGCTCTTCCAACTAATTATCAGAGCACCATAGCTGAGAAACTAACATCTACCCACAGGATTCCTAACCTGTACAGGCACTCTACATTTAATTCCTGCTTGGCTGACACAACTTGCATGTACACATGTGTCTACACAACAGTATAGTGAATGAACAAACACTTAATGCCTATAAAAGACCTACTGTGTGCAGAAGACAGAAGTCTGATCATATAAGTCAGCTTTATCAATGGGGCACAGTGAGTACAAGTAACAATATAACCTCCCTATGAATCATTATGACTGGCAGGATCAGGTGAACAATAACTTGGACACTTCCAGGTCAAAAAGACCCTCAGGTGTCAAATTCCCAGCAAAGGCAAACAGTCATCACTGTCTGCATTGCTTTATGAAGGAAGAGTCAAACAGAAAATAAAAGATTTCTGGCTATTGCCCTGTCAGGTTAGAGGATGCTTTGGGTGAACCATCATGTCTATGTTGAGGTCCAGGTGTAAGCACCTCATTGCCAGAAATTAAAAGGCCTTGGTTCCAGAAAAGTCTCAGTTCTCTGCCTTGGAAACCAGCAGCTTCAGCTATAGTTAATGTACAGTTTTCAGCACCATGCCACAGTACCGCACTTGCACTGAAGACAACCACTAATGCTGAAAGACCCTGAAGTGATGTGACGCAACCACAAGTGACAGTCTCGCCTCCAGCAGAACCATGACTGCTCTTCTCTTCATATCACTAGGATATTCTGAGAAAACAACTGTCTATGGCTCTTTTCTGGAGAGTGACAAAAGGCATAAAGCAATCACTATTCATACGCATAAAACTTCAACATCCTATAACATCAACAAGGCTAGAAATTTATTTTAAATCTTCATTGTTTTCTTTGTTACTTGCAAAAAAAAAAATATTACAGTGGTTGAAGAGTTCATGATGATGGAGCTAACTTGCATGCTAGGATGCAGTTTTCATTAACACACGTTCTTCAGCTGATTATAACATGTTCTGCTAGAGTATCTTGTAAGTGAAGAAATTCATGCAAATCATGTACAGAAGAGTGCTAAAGCCACACCACATCTTTTTCTAATTATCAAAAGCTGGATGCTGTTGCCCAACTAGTAACTTAGAAGGATTTATCAATTGGCATCTGATCACAAGCTATGACAGTATAACAAGGAGTAGGTCACATAAATTAGATTGTATAGCTATGGAGAACGCTCTGCAGCTGCTAACTAGGCAAAAAACTAGACCAAGCAGAATACCCCACAACTAATTACATCAAACTTGATTCAAATTTAATTAAGAAAAGCTCTGTTCAAGCCTCTTAGCAGGAGCCCTGCACTTGAGGCCCAAATACACCCAAATCCAAGTACAGACATGAGGTTAGGAGAAGCTACAGTAGCTCTCGTCACTGCTCACTCGGCACTGAAAGGCTTTGAGGCTGAATACTGGGCCAGGGCAAGACTTGCTTTCACGTGCAAGTCATCTTAAGAGCAATAACATTGCTTAATCATAGCTCATACTGTGCTTTGCACTCCAGTTCCATCATCTCGATGCATCTAGATTTATTTTCATTAAGACGTTATAGTCCAGGGATTAGTTATTACTACACACCAAGGGACCCTTAGGGTTCACAGACTAGTTCAATGAGCTTACATTAACGCTACAAGAGCAGTGTGGTTCTGCAGATCAGCTCAGGTAGATACAGACTATTTGGCACATCCATGTTAAGAAACAGCTCTGGAAAAATGAGAAGACCAATGTGAAGATTCTTCAAATTCTGAATACTGAGCAAGAGCAGTTTTGCTCTAAATTTTAAAACCTTGGTTAAGCATTAGCAATTGTTACACCAAATCAGACTAGAAAGAATCTGCTCCAGCAGCCTGTTTTTACCGGGCATTACAATGGACAGTACAAAATCCTTTCGGCACAGAAGAACAGAATGCACTTATCTCAACAGAGTTTCTTTGCTGATTACTACAGGAAAATCTTGCTACAATTTCTTTAAGAAGTATCCTTAAAGCAGTTCTGGTGACAAACCTTGCAACATTCAATTGCTTCCTGTTACAGCAAGTTCCAACAGTCCACTTTTGTAACAAAGTGGCGATGCATAACGTAACTATAAACAGTGACATTCAAGTATCATATAAGAAAGCATATTTCTGAGCTACATGGATCATCTAATATTAATCTCTTCAACTAGTAGAATATTTTATTTGTTTTGACCAGTGTTCCAGTTCTCATCTCAATTCATGCAGCAGCCATTTGAAATCTGTTATTTAAATAACATGAGCTCTGAAGCATTATAGTTAAAAGCAACTTGCCTCAAACTTCCAATCTGCTTATACCTCAAATTTTTCAATTCAAGAAACAGTTATAGCTTAAGGTAACATATACACCTCTACCAAAGTTCCAGCTTATTTAAAGTTGAATTCAGCTCAAGTTATGTTAGTGTCCAGCTTAAACAAACTGCACAAAAGATGGTGGATGAGATATTGGACATGAGCCGACAATGTGCACTTGCAGCCCAGAGAGCCAATTGTATCTTGGGCTGCATCAGAAGGAGCGTGGCCAGCAGGTCGAGGGAGGTGATTCTGCTCCACTCTGGTGAGACCCCACCTGGAGTCCTGTGTCCAGCTCTGGAGCCCTCAGTACAGGAAAGAGATGAAACTGTTGGAGAGGGTCCAGAGGAGGCTACAAAAATTATCAGAGGAATGGAACACCTCTCCTATGAGGACAGGCTGAGAGAGTTGTGGTAATTCAGCCTGGAGAAGAGAAGGCTCCAGGAAGACCTTATTGTGACCTTTCAGTACTTAAAAGGGGCCTATAAGAAAGATGTGGACAGACTTTTTAGCAGGGTCTGTTGTGATAAGACAAGAGCAATGGTTTTAAACTAAAAGAGGGGAGATTCAGGCTAGACAGGAGGAAGAAATTTTTTACAATGAAGGTGGTAAAACTCTAGCACAGGTTGTGCAGAGAGGTGGTAGATGCCCCATCCCTGGAGACATTCAAGACCAGGTTGGATGAGGCTCTGAGCAACCTGATCTAGTTGAAGATGTCCCTGCTCATTGCAGGGGGGTTGGGCAAGATGACCTTTGAAGGTGTCTTCCAACCCAAACTATTCTCTGATTCTATGATTGTGTAAGAGATTAATAGAAATCTGTCTTTCCTTAGGCACATTACATTTTGGATAATCCATTGTTTACATATCACTGAGACTAGGGACAACTTTAAAGTCTGTCACACTCAAGTGACTAAATATCCTGTAGAGGTACCTTACAGTAGCAGCACACACTCTCATAGGCAGAATTCAGCTATTTGTGCAAAACCCCTACTGCTTTATGACTTTAATATCATCACTGACATGTAAGATCATCGTGGCTGCCTATGAGGAGTACTGCATCTTAAATCAGTTAGCCAAATCAAATTGGCTGAGTGTGCTTAGTTACCCAAGACAATAATTCAAAATAATAAAATTATCTAACCTCTGTTTCATGGATTATCAGTGTTACAAGCTCAAAAGCCTCAGTAGCCTCTGTAGCTAGACTGGAAAAAGGCCAAACCCTAAAGATTACATGTAGAGATATTTACCAAAGCATGAACAGACTATAATTTACAACTCTATTTAGGGCCATCAGAACATACTGCTTTGACCAAGCTAGAAGAAATTGTAAAATGTTTCTTGAAGTGTTCTTGTAACAACACTTTAAATATAAACCCATCTTAATTCTCTCCTCCCCCCTCCACCTGCCCTGAACCTTAAGTGTGCTTCAAAAAAGACTCCAGAAATAGCCCTTCACAGGTGAAAGTATTTAGTAATTAGCAATTTAGTAATTCCCTCTATTTGGAAGAAATCTGTGTTCTACATTCATTAAAATTAAGGTTACGTTGAAGTGATAGCTTGCAATGGCCACACACTGACAACCAAATAACAGCAGAGTTTAAGAGTGGCATAATTACTATTGCCCATATGCACAAGACCTAGCATGCCTCAGACCTCTATCCAAGCCTTTCCTGTCACTGAATTTGCATTTAATACTTGCTTCACCAACCTACAGGAAATGCATGTTAATATTAAGAAAATTAAAACACTTAAGCAAACTCATACCTCAAGAGTCAAAACTTCAGCAATTATATATCCTGTGTCATTCAATTCAATTTATCTAACTGCTTGAACACTCTGCATTCAGATGTTAAGCATTAGCTGTTACTAGCATTTGACCTTCAACAACAACTAAAGCTGGTTGCTGTAACATAGGAAAAGGCTTGCAAAGTGATTATCTCAGGAAAGCCTTTGTTTAATCTAATTAGTTCAGTGAAGACTGGACAGATCTATATACCAAGAGGCTGTAGTGGTAAAACTGTCCCCATATGTTTCAGCTGTCATGCCATTTTAATCTGTTTCAAATAACAGCTTTTAAGATACTGAAAAATATAATATGCCTTTGCATACTTCAGTTTGAAACCCACAGCACTGGGTATCATAGAATTATAGAATGTCCTGAGTTGCAAGGGACCCACAGGGACCATGAAGTCCAACTCCTGTCCCTGCATAGGACAACCCCACAGTTCACACCATGTGTCTGAGGGTGTTGTCCAGTCTTTTCTTGAACACTGTCAGGTTTGGGGCCATGATTGCCTTCCTGGGGAGCTGTTCCAGTGCTCCACCATCTTCTGGCTGAAGAATGTTTTCCTAATGTCAAGTTGTCTGTAACATTATTATAATGGAAAGTAATGTAACTGAGAAAGTGACCTGGAAATCACACTGAAAAAGTCTAAGGTCTACTGCTCTGGGGGGTAACTTGTCTTACTTCAAGACACAGACCTTCACACCTACTTGAAAGGCTACAGAAAACCACCAGCTGCTTCACAAGAAATACAAATGAATGCTAATAAAACAAAAAGTTCATACAGAACAGTATGCACTTACAGGTCACTATCCCTCATGTTTAAAAGTGCCTAACTGAACAGCTAGGAGTTAAATCATTTAGTGGCATGCTGTTGTTTCAGTGCAAGCATCTCAGAGAGCCTGGCTGATGAAGAGACAATTACATTGAACAGCTAAGAAGGAGAGAGCATGATTGTGGAAGACAAACAGTTTTCAATACATCACCTTCAGCCTTAAATGTGCTCAACAGTGTTGTAATGACAAGTTTTCCTTATTTCAAATCCTGTGTTCTAAATGGTAAATTAATCAAAGGTCAAGAGTTTTGCTGAGAAAGAAAACTTTTAACTTCATTCTGAAGCTTAAACTCTTGGGAGGCAGACGTACTCACTGACTGCTGTTCCTAGACTGCAGTGGGTGTAAACACTGGTATTTACCACACTTAATCTAATGGTCTTGAAGGTGAGTTATTACAGCATGAAAAACAAGACCTCTTATGAAGCAGCTCACTCCACAGCCTCTGCAAGGAGCCCAGCAAGCAATCAGACATTGTCTTATACTATGAACCAACCATGCAGGTCTGTTACTGCCCTGAGTTTCCCAAGACATGGTCTTTCCACACTCACGAAACAAGTCAACTCTGACTGACGCTGGATTAAGAAACAAGATTGGAAAGTGCTGTATAGAATAGTCTGAGAAGGAAAATATATTTTCTCAAAAGTTTAAACTTATCATTAGCTTTCTGAATTTAAGGTATTTAAACTTGAATGAGAACTATTATAAATAGATACAAGAGACAGATTCAACAAGCAGGGCTTCAGAAAAGCCTCTGAACACTTTCAAGGAACATCAGAATTTGAGACCTACTGGAAAGCCCTCGAGCAGGGGTGTCAAGCCCATTTTCACTGGGGGCCATGTCAGCTTCACAGTTGCCTTCAAAGGGCCAAATGTAATTTTAGGACTGCATAAATGTAGCAGCAGTTACACGTGGTCCTCGGTGAAAATGATTTCGACACCCCTGTCCTAGAGAATAAAACAAATGTGATTATCATTACAAAAAGCATTAAGTGTCTCATGTATTTAAAATACCTGGCTTTCATACTCTCCTATTTCATATTACAATGCTGAGTTGTCCACAAGAAGCCACACACTTCAAGACAAACCCATGCAGAAGAGTTGAGTTTACTTCAAATGCTTTTCTGGAAGCAGAAGCTACTAATTCCAGATAGCCATTAACAGAACAACGTCTTTATGGGTCTCCCATGGTCCACAGCTCTGACTAGCACTCAGACAGCTTCTCTTTTCTCCACCCACAGGCCCTGAAGCTTCCTTCTCAGTACTTCTTTTTACTAAGATCATCTACTTTTTGCTCTCCAATGACTTTGTAAACTAACACAAAAAGGCTAAATTTGACAAGGTTGCTTATAATACTAGGTGAAGACTACAATGCCAAAAGAAAAAAAGTTTTAACCTCTAGATATGACTCTGTCCCATTCGGCATCATTCCTAGTGTGTTCAAGTACCTAAGATGCATTTAATGTGTGCGTCACCTTCCTCAGATAACTTGAGATGAGCAGAGCTGCCAAAAACTGGACGAAGGCAGCTGCTGGCTGAAGGCAAACCTGGGATATCAAAAAGCTCCACCTACTGGTGTTTAAAATGGAGGGGAAAAAAAAAAAACAAAACACAACAGTTTGCCCAATGCCCATTCCTATTTTCCTTTACTTCAGATCCATTGAGTCCAAAGTAAGATGACTGAGGATTTAAAGTCTCTTAATCCTGCACAGTTCAGGCCAAAAATGTTTATTTGGGATACTTATGCTGTAAAGGAAGTTCTATTAACAGGTCTGTCGTATTAATAACTTAATATATTAACCCTAAAAGTAGATAGATATATTTTTGTGTGTGTGTGCAGTAAAGTTATCCGTTGTCAAATATTCACATTAATAAGTTCAGGAACAACTTACTGCACTTTTCTCATCAATACTTATCAAAACCACATTGGCAAAAATTACAATACAAAAGGCTGAACATTAAAAAAAAAAAAAAAAAAGAGAGAGATGGTAGCATGGCATCCTACTTACTAAAATTATGCTTCATAAGACTACAACAGAGTTTACTTGCATTTCCAAATTATAAGGTGCATTCCAGTCACAAAACCTGACAGGCCTATGTTAAATGAGGCATATGACATCATTATATGCAGCTAAGTTTCAAGTAAAGGGAAAGTGAGACGGTACCAAATTTCATCCAACAGAGCTGGAATTGTATTCCTGGATTTCAGGTACTTGCTGCGTTTGAAGCTTAGTGTGTGCCTGCAAGCAGTGCATCCGGCTGGGCAGTTCTGACAACTATGACTCGGAGCAAAACAGCAGCTCACTTCCTCATCACAGTTATTCTCGCAGTTACATTACTTGTCTTGAGAAATCCTTTTACCTTTTTTTTCACAAAACCTCCAAATTTTGCTGCTTCTCCTTAACCCTGCTTCCAATACCTTTTGAGCTTAACACATTTCACCTCTGTTTTTACTTTCATCTTTCAATTCCCACAATACCATACACGCAGAGCACTGAAATTGCTTTAGTCAGTTTTGAGCAATGATTTTCTGCCTTCCCTTATTGTCAGACAGTAAGTAGCATTAGTGGACTTTTTCTTTTTGTTCTGAAGCTCCAAATCAACTTCAAGTATTCTTAACACCAGAAACCTTGATTTAGAACATGCTGCAGCCATTTGAATTAAAACACGTTCAAGTTAAACTGCATGTAACTCTTCAGCCAGAACCATCCATTTACCATCTCATCCTGATTTGGACATTCCCCCTTTTTTCTTCCAGAAAGTATTCTTTCATATTAATATCTGCTTAAGCAGAGTGGTATGCTTTTGACTGTAACCATTCTTCTTGATATCAAAGAGGTGCCAAAATCTCTTTAGAGCTATGAGCCTTCAGGCAAAGTGCAAAAGGCCATGCCTACCTGATTCTCCTATTCAGGAAACCTTGAAAGAATTTTAAAATTAGTCTTAGAACTACTAGGAAATATTTATGCCTAATGAGATTAAGCCTAATTACTTCCATGAAGTCACTCTGCATATGACAGGCTCCTGTCTATTAGGGCAATAAAATTAACTTAGTGGGGTAAGTTTAATGGCTTTTTTTTTTGCTACCTTGGAATATCTTACTGCTATGTTGAAACGGTACTAGGAAATACTGTTTGTTCGTTGAACTGTAAACACATAATATATAAATAGTAATATTTATGTGATAACTCACATATCTATGATCCTCAAAATCATCATCCCTGCCAAGCAATGGTTTGGAACATAAAACAAAAACCCAAGCTGTGGTCATCCATCTCAATAAGAATACACTATGATGTTATGTTAGATATCTGTTTTGTTCTCTTGTAGCTAAAGAAGCTTCTGTCTTGTCCTGTAACATGCCAGTTTAAGAGCCTACATCTTTAGATTTTTCAAAAGCTTTTTGGAAATACAAGAACACAGTTTATCCTTATCATCAAACCCTTAAAAAGCTTTACTTCTTGAAAAATTTGTAGTTTGAAAGCTATGTTAGCTTGCCCTGCATGTCATATTAATCCCTGTCTGCCAGAAATACACCAAGTAAACTGGCTAAAGAGTCATGCTGAGAAAACCCATTTCAAAATTCACAATTTCATTTGCTATCTTCTATTTCTAAACAGCCAAAGTTTTAATTCAAATGTCATAACAAGTCTACACTTGAGTAGGTCTTTCAGAGCTACCGCACAAGTTTGCTGTTCCTGCTGGTGGTGGCAAGAGGAGGTTCAGGGTTTGTTTTTTTTTTTTTTTGTTAGAGTGTGTTTGCTTTTTAATCTCAATATTTGATTTTAAGAATCTACTGTATGGCTCTGCAAGAAACACAGTTGATAATACTGATCATACCTTTAGCTCTCTCTGATAAATGTTGAGAGCTTAGCTCACTAATCCATTCTAGTGGGCCTCTTCTTTCAGGTATGGCATAAGAAGCATCTGAAGTTGAGCCTCAAGGTATTTTCTGGTACATTCTACCATTTAGTGAGGCTACATACTGCTTTATCCTTCAGGCACATCTCCAGTTTTAAAACTGGTCCTTCCTTGTGACTATACTTTTTAATCTTCCTGAAGTGTGACCCTCAATTAAAGGCTAAATTCTCACACTGCCTGTGCTGTCCTGATCTTTTAGCTACACCTTTTAAAGAACTTTCTCATTTATGCAAGGTTGATTGCTGGTTTGGGGTTTTTTGACAGCTATTGGTAGCAGCCCACAGAACGATGCTGAATTAAATGCTGTGTGATTAGTATGAGTAACATGGCAATCCCTGGTCCACCATTCAATATAAGGTAATAAAGTCTTTTCTTTGCAGCTTGTTTCTTTGACATAGACAGGGAGTGTATAAGCACTGTTAGTAAATAGGATGCACAAAGCAGAGCTTCCTATCTTAGCATTTCCTAAGTCTAACAATGCAAGCAACAAGTCTGTCATATCCTCAGGTAACCAAACGTATGGCTGTGCTGAAGTGTTGAGGCATAAGATTTCCACCCACAAAGGTCCCAAAGCAGGCCTCATTATTTGACTCTAACAACACAGCAACTTACACCTGCCACCCTCATCCTTTTGCACTGGGAAAAGCCACCCACATTAATTGGCAACTATGTAATGAAGTAATAGACTACGTGAAAGCCCGTTGTCGCAACACGCATACAGGCAACTCAGGGCTCAGAACAGTAACTTCTTGTGAGCTTTTTTACTATTCTTTCACAGCACCTCAGCCACTGACAGACAGACGGCACTTCAATTTGGGTCCTGTTCTATGTCTGTCTATCATGGGACACACAGCACTCCAGCCAGTTTTAGCACCCATTCCTTTACTAATTCTTTTTCTACTCCTCTTGCCTTCTCCCTGCACTTCCATGAGCTTTAAGAACAGACAATTTTTCTAACAGCAGTACTATCTGCCCCTCCAGATCCAAGGAGGCAGAAAGCACCACACATGTTCCCAAGCCTCCCCCCTCCCACTAGCTGCAATCGTAGCCATGCAGTTCTCTTCTCTATAGTCTAAGAGTGACTCGCAGCAGCCCGGCAGAAGGTAGTAATCAAAAAAGCATTTCTTCCTGCCCAGCCACAAAATAAAGCCAAAAGATTTAAATATCAGGGTTTCTATTGGCTGAACAAGTTATCACAACAGATTCCCCAGAAGTTTTTCCACAAGCTGCCAGAATAACTGATTTATTTGTAGAAGTCTTAAAGACAATGTGGATGTGCTAACACTCATTCAGCTAATGCTGGGAGCATCTTCATCCTTTAACTATATTGCTGTTACCTTTAAAATAACATTAGTCTCCATTCAAGGAAAGATTCATCTTCACTCTGTTATTTCAGGTAAAGTGACATGCCACCAAACAAATCGCATGATATATAGCTTCACTGCCAAGGCCAGACACTGTTTGAGTTGAACAGCAAATTCAGCAGACCATTCAACAGAAGCTTAAGCAGATTTAGTAAACTTAATTCACTCCTCAGTTTTGGTAGGCTATTTCATAATTGCTGTATAAACTGGCCATGCACACTTAACAGTTGTGTCTTCATTTCTCAAGTCTTCAGCTGTTAAGATCTGTACTGCATATAACTCTTCAGGTTTCTGAGAGCACAAAGACATCAGTTGCATGATTAATTAATTAGAAAAAAGTAACTGGGGAAAAGAATGCAAATGCAGCCAGGCTCCATGATAGTATTTAAAAGTCCTATTCCACCCAGTAAAGGAAATCCCTCCCCTAGTTTCCCATAAACAAAGTTCTTAACTAGTATCAGTGGATCCTAATGCAATTTGTAGATGGCCATGCTTTCAGTCTAAACAGTAGGCATTCAAAAAAAAAGAGGTGAACTAGGTGTCAATTAGCTCTGGCATCATGCTTACTCTTCTAGGTAGGGAAAGGCCATGCCTTGAAAATCTTCATAGCAACCAGACAGACCTATATTCAGTGCTGAGGGTCAGATACTTGTTACCCTCACTGCCCTGCCCAATGGAAGCACAAGGCTTTCAGCAATAATGTGATGACCCAGCAGGCACTCAGGTGCCTAAAGCATAACTACCATTGGCATACACAGTAAGGTGTCAGTCTCCTGCTAAGGCAGCTCTGAATCCTCATCAGCAATTCCTAGTGGCTAGTTCAATAAGAGTAATATCAATCCTTCCAAAGACAGTATCTGAATTGGGAATGTACTGCCATTAGTTCAGCTGCAACTGATTCTCGGGGACAAGAGTCTGTCCATCCATGAAGACTACAGTTCATCATTCTGACTCACCTAAATCAAGCCTAATCTGTTCCTTCTACATAAAGCTACTTCCCACAAGTGTTTGTTTATTTCACAGTGGCACTGCAACTTCTGCAATCAGGTTGTTTTTAGCAATAGCATACAGTATCTCTGAAGAAAAAGAATTGGGAAGGGCACCAAGCATCAGCTCCTCCACTCAAATGACAAACTGCAGGCAACCTGCTAAACTGTTGAATTTGTGCATGTTAGACTAACTCCAACTGGCCACTGCTGAAGGCATAAACTCTTTTAAGAACCAAGATTTGTATGTTCATCTTATGGTTTCCAACGAACTTCCTTAAAGGGCCATTTCAATTGCATGTCTGACTGTAGCACACCTCAGCTCAGCATGAGTTTCTTTCCCCATACAGCTCACAGACCAGTCCTGATAAGTCAGAAGCTAATTACATTTTTTTAATCTAACCCTTGCAGCTCACAAGTTTCACTTGATGCAGCAAACAGGTAAAGCACAGTAGAGAAGCCAAAAGCTTCCTCTAGCAAGACTCAGAGAAATTACTGTTTCCCCACTGGAGGGAAGTGACTAAGAACAGCATCAGAGTATCACGAAACAAGAGTGACACACCGCCATGGAACAGAAGATAACGGGAATTACCTAAACTCCAGGTTAGGGACTGAGTCTTTCTCAAGGTAGTTTTAGAAGGTGCATAGAAGTTTCCCCCTCTGCCTCCTAGTGCTCCACAGTTTCCTAAGCAGCCTCCTGTATCCCTGTCTTCCTCCCAGGATACCATCACTTGGTTTCTCAGCACCTTCAATAGACTCTTTAGCTAGAAAGACATATAGCAGCCTGTCTCTATTACTCATGAAAAAGAAGAAGTAGACTGCTAGGAAGCAACTGTGCTAGGACTGCTCTCCAAAAACCTGCTTATTATTTCAGTCCCATTAAGAATGACATATTTCAATTAGTTTGTCAAGGGAAGCACAGGAAGAAGCCATCTGTAAACTTTAATGAAGGATGACTTTAGTAGTGTTTCCAAAAAGCCCACCTGACGTAGACAAGACAGAAAAAACTGGTGCAAGTATGAAGTGTGCTGGTAACAAGTAGCAGACTTGTTTTTTCACACTTTCAGACTTCATAATTTAGGTTAGGAAGATGTGAAACTTCTGAGAAGTCCTACACATTGAAAAATAACCATTCATCTCATTTCAAAGTTATGTTATGAATTTGGTTCATTTAAGTTACGTGCAATAGTCAAGTCTGTACATCATGTCAAGCAGGTTGACAGCCAAGTTCTACCATGGTCTCTAATCTATGTTTAGTTAAATTCTTAGTTTGATTCTACTTCTAATATTTTACAACATTGTTTTCTGTTTCCTCCTTTTCTGGGGGGAAAGGAATGCTTTAAAATAGACACAAATTTATACCAACAGAATCCTGAATGTCCTTTATGTGTTTAACATCCACAGGTACAGCAGCACAGCTTAAACTTCTATGTGTAGTTTTGCATTTTGCAGGTGTAGGCTTGATATTAGAAGCAGTAGCTTTCTCTAGACTATTAATAACAAGTTGACTCTTGGTGTGCTACATTTCTTCTATAGGAATCAGATTTTTGCACATGTATCCATTCCTACTGAAATCTTTCCCTGTAACCAGAACAGCATGAAATTGGGGTGGTGATGGTTTTGTTTGCTTGGTATTTGGGGGGAGGCTGGGTTTTGTGGGTTTTTTTTTTTTTGGTGGTGTTTTGAGGGGGGGAGGTGTTTGTTTAGTTTTGGTTGGTGGGAGTGCTTTCATTTGTTTTGGGTTTTTTTGGGGCGTGGGTGGGAATGATGGAATATCCTATTTGGCTAGTTTTTGAACACAGTTTAGACCAGTTATCTAATTAACAGAACTCCACAATGTGACCAAACAGTATACAATCATAATCCAGAATCAAACAATTTCAGGCAGTTACACAGCTGTCTGTCAAAACCACAATCTAGTTTGAGGAATTGTGCTTTATGCACATAATTAACACTAAACAGCTTTCAAGATACCTTTCTTCCTTAAAACTCAAAAAGTAGGTACTTACAAAAAGATTACTTTGTTGTTGAGCAATTATTAAAATGAGCCATTAGCTAGCAAAAAGTATTTTTCACTGTGCAAATATTTTCAAGTATTTAAACAATTGCCTCACAGCAAAATTGCTCAAAGAAAGCCTAAGCCAAACTATTTTAAGCTACTTTATTATTTTAAGCTATTTTAAGATTAGGAGTCTCTGACTCCTAAACTTGGACGTTTCTAAAATACACCAGGCTTTCCTAGAAAAAAGATGCATTTCCCTGTGCACTGAGAATCCTCAGCTGTTCTTGACAAGATTATGGTTCAAGGCATGCATTGCTAAGCTAAATTTTATGGCCAATTTTATGCAGGTCAGCAAGTTCTGGTTTACTTGTTGACTAATGTGAAAGTTATTAAAATACAGTTTTGGACATTAAAACAAAAATTATTGTGCATGGCAGTAAACCTCTATAAATTCTGATAATAAGTGAGGGATATCCAAGTCATAGGGCTAAACTTCAAGACCTCAATCCACAGTAGCATGCTCAAAGGGGAAAACTGGAAGAGCAGGATATTTGGTAGTGGAAACACACTCACTGTGAGAGGAAGACTTGTTCTAAACTTTCTGTGAATACCTGGACAAATGCCAGTTTTTCACAGAATCACAGAATGTTAGGGATTGGAAGGGACCCCAAAAGATCATCTAGTCCAAACCCCCTGCCAGAGCAGGAACACCTAGATGAGGTTACACAGGAAGGCATCCAGCCAGGTTTTGAATGTCTCCATGATACAGGGAATGTCTCCATGACAGAGGGAATTAACAGCCAATCAACTAACAATTAACCAACCAACACCCAAAGAACTGAGGAGCCAAGCAGTGCTGTTTTTATACAGCCAAGCAGTGCCTTTCCAGTACAGTAATGCCTAAAGACTTCTGCAGACTGCCACAGGTATAACCAAAGAGATATTGAACAGGAGGAACCACAGAGTGTTTGGCTGCATCAAATTCTTAATTTGGGTTTACACAGTAATCTTACTGTTCTGAAATATCTGACAGTTGTAGGATCACAGAATGGTTTGGGTTGGAAAGGACCTTAAAGATCACCTAGTTTCAATGCCCATGCCATGAGCAGGAACAGCTTCCACTAGACCAGGTTGCTCAAAGCCCCATCCAGCCTGGGCTTGAACACTCTCAGGGATGGGGCACCCACAGCTTCTCTGGGCAGCCTGTTCCAGTGCCTCAGCACTCTCATGATGAAGAATTTCTTCATTCTATTTCACCTAAATCTATTCTCAGTTTAAAGCCGTTACTTCAGGTCCTATCACTAAATGCCCTTTTTAAAAGTCCCTCTCCAGCTTTCTTGTAGGTCCCCTTTAGGTACTGGAAGGCCCCAATAAGGTCCCCCTAGAATCTTCTCTTCTCCGGGCTGAACAACCCCAACTCTCTCAGCCTGTCTTCACAGGAGAGGTGCTCCAGCCCTGTGATCATCTTCATGGCCCTCCTCTGGACTGTCTCCAACAGGTCCAGGTACTCCTCATGTTGGGGGCTCCAGAGCTGAGTGCAGTACTGTGGGTGATGTCTCACAAGAGTGGAGTAGAGGGGAGAATCACCTCTCTTGACCTGCTGGTCATAGCAGGTCATGCTTCTTTTAGAATCATAAAACCGTTTAGGTTGGAAGAAACCTTTTGAGATCATCAAGTCCAACTGTTAGCCTAACTATGCCAAGTTCACCACTAAAACATGCCCCTAAACAGCACATCTATATGTCTTTTAAACACTTCCAGGGATGGTGACTCCACCACTTCCCTGGGCAGCCAGTTCCAATGCCTGACAACCCTCACCATAAAGAAATATTTCCTAATATCCAATCTAAACCTCCCTTGGCATAAATTGATGCCATTTCCTCTCATCCAATCACTTGCTACTTGGGAGAAGAGACCAACACCCACCTCACTACAACCTCCTTTCAGGTAGTTGTAGAGAGCAATAAGTTCTCCCCTCAGCCTCCTTTTCTCCAGGCTACACAGCTCCAGTTCCCTCAGCTGCTCCTCGTCAGACTTGTGCTCCAGACCCTTCATCAGCTTCATTGCCCTTCTCGGAACATGCTCCAGCACCTCAATGTCTTTCTTGTAGTGAGTGGCCCAAAACTGAACACAGTATTTGAGGTGGGGCCTCACCAGTGCCGCGTATAGGGGGACGATCACTTCCCTAGTCCTGCTGGCCACGCAATTCTGATACACACCAGTATGCCGTTGGCCATTTTGGCCACCTGGGCACACTGCTGGCTCATGTTCAGCTGGCTGATGATCAACACCCCCAGATCCTTTTCTGCCGGGCAGCTTTCCAGCCACTCTTCCCCAAGCCCGTAGCGTTGCCTGGGCTTGTTGTGACCCAAGTGCAGGACCCAGCACTTGGCCTTGTTGAACTTCATACAACTGGCCCCAGCCCAACAATCCAGCCAGTCCAGATTCCTCTGTAGAACCTTCCTACCCTCCAGCAGATCAGCACTCCCACCCAAAAACCACCAGCTGGCATTCGCTGAATAGATGCGGTGGGTTAGCTGAATATCCATGTCTCTCCAATTTAGAGACAATTATGTTGTGTGGAAATGTCCTGTGTTTTTTTTTTTTTTTTTTTTTTTTTTTTTAAATAAGACCAGTTTCTCTTTTGGTGAATTTTCCTTTCAGCTAAGTTCTTCTAAGTAACTGTACTTTTCTGAATTTGGCTGCATGTTTTTTCAGACACTTAGCTCTGGAGCTGATAACAGTAGCAATGGTACACAGAAGAGACACAGGTTTAGACTTATTGCTATGGTAGCCAAGGTTACTGATAAATTTTGAACATCCCATAAGTGAGAGGGGCATATTTGCAAGGAGGGGTGAACAGAACAGGTGGCTAAAATTGACCAACTAAGTATTCCATCCCATACATATCATATACTCTATAAAAGTGGGAGATCATGAGGGTCTCGCTCTCTTTGACCATGGCCAGCATCTCAAGAGGACCCTGCCTGTCGTGCCTGTGATTTGAGGCCTGGTTCTAGACCATGCATCCCTCAATCCAGTTCCAGTTTGCTGTGGAGTCCAGCCCAGGACTTCCAGGTGCCTGCCCTGCAGGTGCTGGGGCCACACCACCTCCACCACAGCCTGTGCTGTGCTACCCTGGGAAATTCAAGATTGGTTTTGTATATTTTGTATTGTTTTCTCTATTAGTAGCATTAGTAAAGCATTTTTAACTTTCTCCAACTTGCAAGCCTCTCTCTCTTTTTCCTCCTATTCCCTTTCCTTAGTGGGGAGGGCAGGGGGTTAACAGAAAGCATCTGCCATGGTTTATTGTCATCCTGCAGTGAACGGTGACAGGGACAGTGTCAAATGCGTTCATTACACAGTGTCAAATTAATTATAAGCAAGCATCTGGACAAAAGACTGCACTTCCCAGGAAATGCACCTTATGGGCATGAAAAGCCAGAGAACATCCTCAGGCTTTCCACATCACAAGGCTCAGGGGTTCTTGTTCAGAGATATCCTGAACTAGCAAATGCTAAAAAGGCAGTTTGGCTTGTTATACCACTTATCCAGCTTCAGACTCATTATAGGAGGGTAGGTTATTCTCTCAGTCCTCCAAAACTGTTAAGCCATT